>NC_079136.1:12468168-13082218 GCF_945859705.1 Episyrphus balteatus
ACCGGTTGTTTGGGAGTGTTTACATTTAAGAGTTTGCAGCTGGAAGTATATATTTTCTTTTCACTGCACAAGCACACATAGAGTTGTGCTACCTGTAATGAATAATAAAAATGCGTATAGAAAAAGATATACAGGTGACGTAAGCTATAAACAACTGCAACGTTAAGCCTAATTTGGGTGTGGTACCCAAATCGGAGACATTTTTTGTTTACTTTTACTTGCACTACAATTCTTTTTTGGGCTTTGAAAACAGTTGTTCACGTGGTAGAGATACCTATTCAAGCTCTGTTTTGAGTATAAGAGATCAAACATGTAGATACATATTAAGTTTTTGTAGCTTTGCCTTTGGATAACGAATTAATGGTTAAGTTACGATATCTATGCAAATTAATAGTTGCAATTTTACTTTAAATTATAAAAGTTACGTAAAATATGCAAATAGTATTACGTCGCCTTACAGAGGTTTTAGGGCCATAATTTCTCAATTAGTATTAAAATAAGTGGCATTTAAGTGGACTGCCCACTGTATAGTAAACTTACACTTCCTTTATAAGAATATAAGTTGTTTTAACTGCTCTTAAATAGCATTTTTTCAGTATTGAAATCCTTGTAAAATTGAATGGAACTTTAAGAAACTTTCCACTGGGACAAAATTTTATTTATTTTTTACTCTACACTTAACCTATCTTCACGCAGGGTGAAACTATGAACAAAGAAATAGCACTTTTTTCCTACTGCGGAAGAGCCAAAAGTAAGGTTTGAGCTTGTTCGGTAGATACATAGGTATGTACAAAAGATGTATCTACATATGTATTTTGCATATTTCTATTTTGGTATTTGGAAAATAACCACGGCTATCAAATATTGAAATGAACATCACATATCGAATTAAAATAAGAATATTTTTTGTTTAATTCTTTGTAGAGCGCGTTTTTAGAATAACATGCTTTTAGTTTTTCAACTTATATTAGTTATTTCTTGATTTAACTTAAACATTTGTTTTTTAATGAGGCGTTGCGAATAATAAATAATGTAATAACTAATAAGTCCATTTGAAATGTTTGCATTATGCACGATTCTGAGAAGCTCTTTTTGAGAAACAAAAGGAATTATAGAAAATTAGGATGGAAAACTCTTCCAACTCTTCCAGAACTGTCAGTTGAAAAAAAAAATTTTTGTCTGCTTTTTTATTGAAATTGTTGTCTGTTTTGGGAATTGTTGTTGCTTTTGATTTTGCCAAATCAATCATAGACTTACGACGCCATTTTGCAAATTTTGAAAAAGCTAATGATATTACATTGTCTCCTTATACCATGATTCTGTAGATACTCCAAAGCCTTTTATATACGAAACAAGATTTGAAGATCTTCCAATATTGGCAGACCTGTCAAATATCTTCCAATTGCGAAACCAAATTGATCAAAGTTTTGTTTACAAAAAATGTGGCAATACAGGAACATCTTCGAATCGTGGAAAATTAAGTGTTAAGATCGGTATTATAAGCTGGACTTAGGTAGATGATGATGATTTTTAAAGACCAGTGAAGCAGTTATGCGTTTACAAAACCCAATTCATATGAAAGCTAAGAAAATATAACTTCGTAAGCCTGGGAAAAGCTATTAACAACCTCTTTTGCATGCCTAAGTTTTTTTTTGCAATTTTTAATCAAATTGACATTTGTGTTGAACTTTTCGGTGCACCATGGTCATACTCGTACTAAATGATGTAAAGCAACTTCATGATCAAAATATAATTGAAAAAAAAAATTGATTAGATCTGTTTTTTTAAATGAAAAATGCAATTTGCATACTCACTTTTGTCTGACATTGTGACCGTGAAAAATTAAAGTGTTTTTATCTTTTTGTTTTGACACATTAGACATCACTGAAGAAACTTTGATTTTTGTTATTTGTAATCACTGATGATAATAGAGGAACTACATTATTGTATTGTAAGTTTATGAAAACTTAATATCTTTATAACCATTGTGGTTTTACTGAATGATATATAAATTGAAGGCATTGTTTGATTCTATTACAAAATCACATCGAAATAAACAAACACAATACAATGCTAATTTAATAATAATTTCATACCTCAAGGTGAACACTGAACATGCAAACTGTAAACCTAATTTGGAACCGGCAATAGTTTGATGCAGAGTCTTTGACTCTTTGTTGCCTTGGAGATGTGTTGTGTTTTCCAAGTTTCATATCAAAATTAAAAAATTTGTGTAGTACAATACATAATGAACTTCTTATTATTTTTTATTTGTAATTTGGTATCTCTAATTCTCTAATTGCTATTGCACATTTTTATAATGAATAACATAATCAGTATTTGTAGCCTGAGCACCTCAAACCCACAAAATGGTAATAAAATTAATAATATTAGGTTCAAGAGCTTGAGCACTTGAGTTACATAATATTTTACCGAATTTGGAAACTTTACAAGTAACTTTTTGTCAAAAAAACATCAAAAATATAATGCAGAAATTTCTAATAGAATTGCAAAAGCAAAAACAATAAAAAAACTTTCTTTAATTATTATATCTGTTAATTAATTTATTATCACAAACTAATTAAGTCACACTAAACGGCAGAAGGTGGTTGCCACACTGAATAAGAAAAATTACACTATGAAAATAACCCAAATACTCAATTTTTTGCCTCATTTTCTTATTTTCCTCAGCCAGCTTAAAGGGGGCAAAATAGATCTTATAGGTTGCAGTGCGTCTTAGACTTCAAATCAATCAATTCTTAAAGCATTTAAGGACTTAATTGAAGGAACGCATACCTACAGTTTTTCAACAGAGCTAAATTTTGAAAAACAAAGATTTTATCGGATAATCGTTTAAAACAAAATGACAATTTTAAAAAAGAAACCACAATTTTTCAATTAAACAAAAAAATTGTAAAGTTTCCCAATCAAATCCACCACTCAAATTTGGGTCGAATAAAATCTGCTACCCAAATCTGCTTCATAACTGCTACATAAAAGACTCGATTCGTAAATTTTAATAGCAGACCTGAGTCGCTGATTTGAGTCATGGATTTGAGTCGGTGATTTGATTTTCAGATTTAAATCGCCTCCTTTGAAGTACAGATTTCTATTAAAATCGAAATTTTAAACACTTATTGTTTTTTTGGTTCAAGTGGTAACTGAAAAGGTTTAAGGAGAGTTAATATGAGCTCTCCCTTACTGGCCTGTGGGCTATAATTATCTCGAACCTATTTGAATATACATATTTCTTAATGCTTTAAGCTGCATCGCTCTTTAATTGCATTTTTACATTGTTAGAAGTATAATTATCTTGAACTATTGAGTTTTCTATAGTTTATCTACGGCTTTTGTTTTTTAAATTAATCTTCAAATTACTTAGGAGTGTTTATTTCTGTAATTAAAATTAATTACAAAATTTAGTGTAAAAAGCTAATATCTAAAAAGAATCTGTTTATCTTGATGACTCTAATGAATAAGAGTTAATTGAATGTTTGTTGTGGTAGGTGTACCTTAATAAAAATGTTTAATTTAAATTTCACACGGAGAAAAAATAACGCCAGGAATAACTTTGCTTCTAGTATATTTAATCATAATGTAGTTTATTATACCAAAATTTAGTTAAATATACCAGAAATAAAGTTAAAGACACTACAGTTTAAGTTATCCCTGCGCTATTTTCTCTATGTGTACATATAAAGAACTTGAAATAAACTCAAACATAAATTAGTGGATTACTTAAGTGAGTTCAATACTCCTCAATAATGATTTGAGTTGTCTTCAAAGACTTCTTTTATCTTAAGTTGCACATTTTTATTACAAACATTTGAACCAAACAGCACTCAATCTTGCTTCATTCTTTAAATCGATGGTCTCTTAACAGGTTTGAAAAAATTATACAAATCCCCAAAAGTATTTTATTGATCCTTAAAATAAAAAAAAAACTTTTGAACAAAAGTTCAAAAACCTGTTTTGTTATTGTTTGAGAAAAAAAAACTTTAAATTTGAATATTTTATGCTCGTTTTACAACTTCAGACGCAAATTAAATGCGCCATCAAACACATGAGTCATATTTACTTAATGTTTACACAAATGCAACTTTAACTACAAAACAAAATAAAAATAAACAAAACGATGACAATGAAAATAAATATTGAAATTAGAAAAAAAAAATTAAAATTCTTTAAAGTCATAATATGGACTGAGTAACAATTGTCATTGTGCTTTCAATTAAAAAAACAATAAAATTTCTGTCATACACCTTCTGTTTAAACAAGT
Source organism: Episyrphus balteatus (assembly GCF_945859705.1). Classification (NCBI taxonomy): domain Eukaryota; kingdom Metazoa; phylum Arthropoda; class Insecta; order Diptera; family Syrphidae; genus Episyrphus; species Episyrphus balteatus. The sequence goes on from NC_079136.1 coordinate 12,472,448, forward strand.
TTATTCAATTTTACAACTTGCAATATTAAGGAGGATGTATTTTATTAGTCAGCTAAATTAAACATTTTTTTTTTTTGTAGAGAGTAAAGTAACTCTAGGTAGAGGATATTATAGTAAGTACGAATTCATGCAGTTAACATGTTTAGGAAATATTCTTTTGTATACCACATGAAATTTAACTGTCTCCCAACATAGGCCATCATACAATACTAGATTTTCTTTACAAATTAAAGATAATTCTTTCATTCATTGTTGTTTCGATAAAAACTATGAACACCCTCAATAATTGGCTCAACAGACCGTAACGTTTCCTCCTCCATAATAAATTCTACACATTCATTGCTATACCCGATACCTTAGAACAGCCATACTCAACTTTTTTTACTTGCGATATTGGCAAAGTACCTACTATAGGGCAATTTTAGAATTCGTAAAAAAAATTGAATTCGATATAGAGATTTTTAAATTTTATTTTTAAGGGCAAAATTTACTTGTCTTCTCAAAAAATCTGTGGACTTTGGCAAATACATACATTAAAATAAAGAAAAATATTTTTCTACCATTATTTACGGTACCTTTCTCCTAAATGACTAAACTGATTTTAAAGAAAATTTTTGTTTAACTTTTTTTTTTTATTTCTAACGAATAGCATACCAATTTTTTTTTTTAATAATGTTTGGAAGTTAAAAACTGTATTTAAAAAAACGGCTCCAATGATTTTCCAAAAAAAATATTTGGTTTACAATAAATTAAATGAAATACAACGTTTGGAGGTCTAAACAGTTTAAAAAGATGCTTTTGAAATTTGTATGTATTGTAATGTATTTTTCTTAAATATTAAGTCCCCGCACACTACAGACTTTCTATCGGCCGATAGTTTAGTCGGGATGGGCTTCTAGTAGCGATGGGAACTATCGAATGATTTGAACTATCGGTAGTTAGTAACTGAATGATTTGAACTATCGAATGGGTTGGGGTCGAAATTCTGTATGGGCCAAAATTCGGATTCCAAAATTCTGTATTCCAAAATTCTGTATTTTAAAATTCTGTAAATTCAAAATTCTGTATTCTAAAATTCTGTAAACACAAAGTTCTGGATTTCAAAATTCTGAATTCCAAAATTCTGTACTCCAAAATTCTGTAAATGATAAAAGAAAAATTGTTTTGATAATGAAAAAAGTGCGCACTTTTTTCATTATCAAAACAATTTTGTGCAGTTGAAGTTAAGTGTTATGAGTTCATCGTTATATATAGTGAATTCAGAAAAAATGGAAAATATAAAATTTTATTAAAAAATGAAATTCAAGCCAGCAGAAAACGAATTTTTGTATGGAAAATGAGATTTTTTAAGAAAATCTCGGAAAATTCATCGGAAAATAGAGCGCTTAATTCAAATCAGTCGAATGTTCAAATTTGTATGTCCATTTTTTTCGAAAATGTGGAATTTTTTGAAAAAAAAAAAAAAAATTAGTTAGTAGAACATGAATTTGTATGGAAAATGAAAATATTTTTTTAATGGAAAATCTCGGAAAATTGGGTACTTAACTCAAATTAGTTAAGCACTTAATTATTCAAGATAATTTGAAAAAAAAAAAAAAATAATTTCTGTTTCGAAAATCACAGAAAATTTTTTGTAAAATTAACTTAATTGGCACCTAAATATTATACCGAACCCAAATTTTTTACCAACAGCTTAAGGCATTTTATGGTAATTGCTCTGCTAACTTTAAATCAAGTTCGCAGAACATTAAGTTTTTCCAAAAGTAGGGGAGCACTTGATTTAATTTTGGGGTACTTAATTAGCACTAAAAGATCCAATAACAAAACTTCTGTTCTGCTGACCTTACTCTGCTTACTTGAGGGACATGTTTTAATGTAGAGATTTAGAATTACAGAATTTTTAAAAGCAGAATAATGGATTTCCAGAATTTTGAAAAACAGAATTTTGGATTTACAGAATTTTGAAATACAGAATAATAGAAAAGCAGAATAATGGAATAAAGATTTATGTTCATACAGAATTTTTTCTTCAGATACAGAATTTTGGTCATACAGAATTTTGGAATACAGAATAACGACCCGTTCCCCTATCGAATATTTCATTCACTCATTCATTTATTCATTCGAATGAAAACTATCGCATAAACTATCGAATAAAAACTATTAAATATTCAGTTATTTAAAAAAAACTATTCGAATGAAAAAACTATCAAATAAAAAAACTATCGGATAAAAAAACTATTCGGATGAAAAAACTATCGAATACAAAAGTATTCGAATGAAAAAACTATCGTATAAAAAAACTATCGCCTAAAAACCTATCGAATGAAAAAAATTATTCGAATGAAAATAGATACTAAATGAATAAATGAATGAATGATTTAAAAAGATCGAATCAATGAATATTTTACAACTATCAATATTTCGATAGTTTTCATTCGATAGTTCCCATCACTAGCTTCTAGTGTGCACACAGGCAGCCGACTAAATAGTCGGTTCTGTAGGAAGTATTTTAGTTCTGCCTAAGCTATAAGTCCAATCGGCTTAAAGTTACTTAGCTCATAAGGTTAGAGGTTAAAATTGGTGTCAAATGAAAAACAGGGTTACCACTTTTAAAATGGTAACTTTTCTGTGGCAATTTTATTATAAAGTAAAAAATTAATAAAATGATTCTAGAAATAGGTATAAACCTACAAACATGGCAGCCCTATTCTGATGAAAAAAAATTGAAAAAGGCTCAAATAAACACCAAACCTAAGCTGACAGTTTCTTCTATCCAAAAAATATCAGGTGCAATCTCTAAAATATAAGCAAGTGCCCGGCAACCCTATTCAAATGCTAAAAATCACAGAATAGATCTTTTTCGTTTTTTAGAGATGTGCACCCGACATTTTTAAGATAGGAGAGAGTCACGTCTAAAATATGATGTATGTTTAAGTATCAAATATCAAACATTTTGACTGATAAATAAGTGTTTTGAGATTTTAACATTTCCGTGGGGTTGCCATATTTGTAAATTTATCTAATTTTGTTTTTCACAATTTAGACTTTTGTTTGGCATTTAAAAAAATTATTATGCTATAAAACTAGGTACCTACAAAGGTTTTAAAATATTTGCCATGTACAAATTTTTCCTATAAAATAGGGTTGCCACATAGAAGTTGCCATTTTAAAAGTGGTAACCCTATTTTTCAATTTCCCTATAGTACTTTAAAATCATTATACATTTTTGTGTTTTACTCTGAACATTAAAAGTTTTATTGGCGACTGTTGTCAGAATAATCTTTAATCTTCTTTTTCTAAATCACTCATCATTTAATTTTTCTTAATCAATTCCACAGGTTCCCGTCACTATTTACTACGAATCCCTATGCCCCGATAGTGCAGCACTTATAACTGAAAAAATCCATCCAGTCCTCCAAGATGAACTCAAAGAGCATGTTGATATTACCTGGGTACCATTTGGAAAATCAGAAGTAAGCATGTCCTTCCTGCATATAAAAACATTTGTTGTATATTTACACCTGAACAATACTCACAATTTAAATTTTCAATTCATTCTTTACCCCGCGCTACATTTAGATGTACACTCAAGGCGCCGATGTGGAATTCACCTGCCATCATGGACCAAATGAATGTTATGGCAACAAAGTTCATGCTTGCGCCATCAACATCATTCAGGCAAACTCTTACCAAGCTGAATTCACTAGGGAATCCCTTACACTGGACTTCATTACTTGCTTAATGAAGGTCGGCAAAAACTTCCCAGACAATGTGTATCCGGGCGCTAAATGTGCTCGCGAAAATCACATCAATACCTGGGCAAACATTGAAACGTGTGCCAATTCCACTGAGGGTAGCAAACTCCTGCAGGAACAAGGAAAGATGACCAATGCATTCCAAAAACCACTCACCAGTGTGCCAACTGTTGTATTTAAACATGTAAGTTAAAAACAGAAATATTTTCCCCTTTAACTTTGGAATAATTTAAATAATTAATTAACAGGTATTCGACAATGATGTCCAACAAATGGCATTGAAGGACTTCAAGACAACATTGTGTGGTTATATTATGGAACCAAAGCCAAAAACTTGTATGCCAGTTAACTCAGCTGCAGGATTAAGCTTCATTCCATTTTTGGGTGCTGCCCTTTATGCTGTATCAAGATTGGTTTAAAACATTCTTTAAAGGCTCAAATAAGATCATAAATTCGTAAAATTTGATCTTAAACTGTGTTTTTAGTTCATTGTTATAGATAAAATATTTTTTTTTGTATTTAAAAAGAAGAATTGGTTTATTAGAGTTTTATGAGTAGAGCATTCTCATTTATATTTTTTTTATATTATTTTATTTAACTGTGTTAGAATAGTTTACAGCTTTAATTAAAACAATCGAAAAATCTTCCGTCCAGTGATCGCGCAAAATAGAGTTTAACATTCGCATGATATCATTTTATGTAATTGTGTAATTTTACGAAATCATAATAAATTTTTTTTAAATAAAACGATTTGTTTTTATTAAATTCTGATTTAAGGGCGGAATTAATAGGATACTCAAGTCAAGATTTTTCTATTTAGAACTTTTGACTAATAAAGCTACAAATTTGAATAAAATCAAATGTTGCTTTAAATTTAGCTTATAAATACGAAATCATGAGATTTTGATGAATTAAATATTTGAACATTCAGGTATTGTGGAATATGTTCACTTGGGTGACAATTTTGAATTTTACAACAAAGAAAATTGAGCGTAATAACATAACAGGATTTTTGTTTGCTGAGTCCGCATCCGAAGTCAAAATTTGACTGGCACGTCACGTTTTTGAAAAATACTTTAATATTAACAGGTCAAAAACGTGTTTTATGGGTATATTGACGTCGAATTACACCAACGTTAAATATTTTTTTGGCAAACCTTCTTATGCAATCTGAAAACGCAATATTTTATCGTTGTAAATATATTTACTTTTTTTCAAAATTAATTTTGTTCTAAAAGTTATTGGAAAAAGAAATTTATGATACTTGTATCTCAAAATCTTAGTACATATGTACATAATCATATAATGAATGTTTTTTTTTTATCCAAATTCCGGTTTGCGATTTCTGATTTGGATTTTAAAAAGCAACACACATATTAAGGAAAATGTATTTTCTTGATTAAACATAAAAAAAACTTTATTGAAAATAAGTTTTTGAGAGTTTTTAGTGAAAATAGTTACTGTATTGTAAACAGTTTTAAATTCAGCACTTAAATTAATTAGAATCACCTTGCATAGTTTTTGCCCCCGCCATTTTTTTTTTATTTTTGCCGACCAGTGTTATTAAAAAAAAATTTTTTTATTTTTTTGATAACGGGTCAGTGAAATATTTCGAAATTTCGTTTTTAATTAGGTATTAATTAACTATTTCTTGAAAATGGCATACCAATTTTGTTTTTGTTTTTGAAAAATGTTAGAAAGTTTTTATACGTACCTATTCAAAAATTCTTTTTCATATAAGAAACAAGATGCCATCTTTGTTGTATGATCAAAATCATTTAAAACGGTGTTTTATTAATTTAAAAAACAGATTTTAAATTGTATTTTTTAAATTATACATTATTGTTCTTGGTTTGTGTACCTGTCTTGCAACGTCAGAATCTCATAATTGATTCAGTTTGCTTTGGTGACTTTTGGAAGCCATACAATAGATTTTTTAATGAAAAATTGTGTTGTTCAAAAAACGTTCAACTTGCGTGCAATTACCCCTGAGTTAATTAAGCCTTCCGTGTACCGCATTGCTGACTTGAGACAAGTTTCTGTACTGGGCCTCTAGAAATGATAAATATTTTTGTAAATATGTACCAAAAAAAAAAAAAAAATTTTGGTATAAAAATTTAGTGGTGGCCCGGTTCAAAGTTTGGTCTTGGTTTTTGTTTTAAATAAGCACAATTTTTATATCTTTTCTTTATGTTACCTTGAAAAGTTGACTATTTTGGCGCTATATTGTTGCTATAAGTAAATTAATATTTTAAGGAGCAAGATAGCTAAGAAAAATTGTGAAACAATTATTGTTTAATATGTAATAACTAATAAGGTTGCAATTATATAGCAGTTTTAGTAAAAAATGCAACCATAATTTAAGAATATTAGCAGGGTTGCTACAAAGCTCAAAAGTGAGCTGAGCTCAGCTCAAATTTTGAGCTAGCTCACTTTTGAGCTACGTACCATAGCTCAGCTCATTTGAGCTGAGCTGAAAGTGAGCTAAAAGTGAGCTGAGCTGAAAATGAGCTGAGCTGATGGTTGAGCTGAGCTGTCGGTGAGCTGAGCTGAGCTGTTGGGTGAGCTAAGGTAAAGTGAGCTGAGCTTGTCGGTGATCTGAGCTGAGCTGTTGGGTGAGCTAAGGTAAAGTGAGCTGAGCGGTGATGGGTGAGAGGTTACATTGATTTTTATTTGGAAATATAATGAAATATGAAGATATTTTAAACTTTTATAAAACAACATAGCTTAAGATGTTTGGTTCTAGTTATTAATGAAATTATTTTAAGACATGGATATTTTTATAAATAAAACAGATAGTTTTATTTGAAGTTTGAAAGTTGGGGTAATTTTTTTTTTCGAAAAATCCCCGAATCTTTGAACGCTCCTGGAAGCTAAACCGCTTGAGAGCAATTATTGAGAGTGATGCCAAATGATAGCTTGTGTCAAGGGCCTACGCTTTGCACATTGTCAGATTTTTAAAAAATCGCCTTCCATGTTAAACCGCCACATCATGCCTATTTTTTCAGAATCGTGCCTATTTTTTTTTACTTAATATCATATTAGGCAACTTTTCTCATTCTTTCTTCTTTCTTTTTCAATTCATTGAGATTAAGATCTTTGATGCAACTTTGCCTAGAGCAAGTTGTTCTCGTTTTATATTAAATCACAAACAAAGATAACAAATTGACTTATTTCAATCCATACGTTATTAAAGTAAAGTTAGTTAAAATATTTTATTCCCTAAGCTCTGGTTAAGGATGACGTTTCACTTTAAAGGGATTTATGTATGACTAAGTTCTATGTTAAAAAGTAATGCCTTCAGAGAAAAAAAAATTATAAAATTTAACCCAAATTGGATATTTCCAGTTCAGCATGGATTCAAAAAAGCCTTGAAATAGGAAAAATTTATTTAGAATAAAAAAAAGACAACATCATTGTTTACTTCTGTGACGTAAAAAAGCTTAAAAATACAAAAGGTCGATTAAAATTAGCTAGAATTCTATTTTTTGGAAAAGAACAAAAATTGAATAAACAAAAAGTCTAAACACACATAAAATGCAAACAGGATAATAAAATAAAATCGAATAACGAGTAGGAATAATATGTTCTTGAATGTTTTCTACTCTAACCCAAATCAAAACTTGACATACTCCTTCCTAGTCCTTTTAATATAAAAAATTAATCAAACAAAGTAACATACATAAATGCCCACCCACATTGTTGCATTGTTTCTAATATAAACACAAGCAATTTCGCATAGCAATAAAATAAAGGAATATACATTTCATAAAACAAAATAAAATATTTTAGAAAAGACTATGACATGTGTTACGGCGTGTAGGTTGAGATATAAGATTATAATAGATCAATTTTCAAATCAATTTTGTGCTATAATAAGACCTCATTTAATTACATATCAATTAATTGAATGTTTAAAATCATTTTCATCGCTCGTATATCATATTTTATGAAAATCTCAACCTTATCGATGGTGTTCCAATTAATAGTTTTGATGTTGATAAGCAAATGCAACCCCCCAGCTTATATTAGCCTATATGACTACTTGATTTTTTGGTTCTCATCAGTGACTTACAGTGGATTCATTGACTTTTTTTCTGAGAACTAAAACTTTATAGAAATTTCATTTAGATCTACCAATTGTGTGTTGAACAAAACTTATTTGTTAGTTTTGTAGGTACGTAATAATGTTAAAATTTCTGCCCGGATTGAAATTATTTAAGATTTTGTTCAGTTCATTTCTTGACCGATTTCCATAAAGAATACTTCGTTTGGTTTAGAAATTTATATTTTTTTAGAATATATTTTTAAAACTGAATATTAGGTGTGTTTTTTGTTTATATACAGGGTGTCCCACAGTCACCGCCCCAAATGAAAACCATGGATTCCTGAGGTCATTTTAAGTCGAAAAACTTAAGAGGTAATTTTCTCGTTTTCGTCCCGTTTTCGAGTTACCACGGTTTTTATGATTTTTTCTCTTTTGTCCTTTAACTGGCCTTATCTTTGCCAAACTACGTTTGATTTGAAAGATTTTTTTTACAACCAATCAAGAATTTAATGCAGTTTAAGTTTAACTCAAAACTTTTTTTTCTGCGGACAACCGTTTCTCCATAATTTTGCATCAAACACAACTTTTTTCGTTTTTTAAGTTGTTTTTTACACTTTCATATCATTTAAGTCAAAAAAACACGTTAATGAGTATAAATTTTTTGTGCATTTTATTAAAGCCCAGTTTATTTTCATAAAAAAAAATAAGTTTTATTTCATAAAAAATTCTACTGAAAGTAATTAAAAAAAATAAACAAACTGAGTGAATGAAAAAAAAAAATTATTTTTAAAAACGAAGAAAGTTGTGTTTGATGCAAAATTGTGGAGAAACGGTTGTCCGCAGAAAAAAAAGTTTTGAGACAAACTTAAACTGCAATAAATTCTTGATTGGTTGCAAAAAAAATCTTTCAAATCAAACGTAGTTTGCCAAAGATAAGGCCAGTTAAATCCGTAGTGGTATGGCCATAGCATCCAAGATGAATGCAGACATGTTTTTTTTTTCACAAAAACCGAAAACCATTTGTGTGGCCATGGCATCCATGTTGGATTTTAAGATCATAACCATTAAAATTAGTTGCGTCGTTCTTTTGTTATAAGCGTTTGTAGCCATATAGAATTTTTTTTTTGGATTTCTTAAAAATCAAACGTGGAAACTTTTTTATTTTTATTTTTAGAAAAAACTTTGGTAATTTTATATTATATTGGTTCAACAATCTTTTCAAAATCCATTTAAGGCTTTTATCTGAAAAGTGCATTATGTAATGTCATGTGTATATTTTGAAATATTGCCACTTCAATGCAACCATGTTAAACAAATTTTTGATAATTTTTTTTTGTGAGACCTTTTTTCAAACCTAATTTTCTCCGCTTTTTTTTGTTAATATTTTAAGATATCTCTGTATAAATTATCGACAACACACCTATTGTTTTTTAAATATATGCTTTAAATTAGTGTCCAAGTTGAGAGAGAGAAAAAACGGAGTTTTCAAAATTGGTCGGATCACTATACCAACCAAGACCAACAGTCTACACCTGATTTATACATTGTTGCAGGTATAAATGTTTTCTTTCTAAATCTTAAAGTTGATAAAAACTTGGCGAAGATATATTTTTTCGATGTATTAAAGTCCAAAAAACGATTTTTTGCCGTATGTCGGATGTTACAAGCTATACAAAACGTGATATGGACACAGTGTTATTCACGAGATTTAATTGAAATCCATCAGTTGGAAAAGTATTTGATTTAGTTCTTATTTTTTCAATTGGAAGAATAATGTCAGTAAAAATAATCACTACTCCAACAGCAATAAATACAAAAATAATTTATAAAAACTCACCAAATAATTTGGGACCAGAAAAACGTTCTTCATTCTATTGGGCTTTGTACATAAATGATTTTTGGTGTCTCAATGCTATTGTCGTTCATGTTTCTTGTAAAGGAGACCTTTTTCTTCTGCGCCTACTATGTGTCTTGAGATCCTTTGAATTAGATCATAGTTTTGTCAATTTGAGGCACGTTCAAACACATATATTTTTTGAATACGATCCATTTTTCACAGCTTTCTGGTTCAGCCTTACAGATTTCGATATTTATTGAGATAACAAATTAAGAATTTTGACCATGACCAATAATTTTTGAAAGTCCAAAATCATAGCAACATATGTATGTATCTGCTGAATTAAAATTTACATTTTTACATTTTTCACGATTAGAAAATATTTGACAAGCGAGCAGGATCGAGTAGAAGAAAACTAGTTCAAATTCGACACAGTTGTTTTTACTTTTCATATAGGACAAAGTATTAGTTTCGTGTCGAAAGGTTTTAAAACTGAAAAAAAAATATGAAGGTTTTGAGATTTTTTGGACTTATCACAGCTATTTCGAAGCTGCAAACACTGTTTAACATTGCTGGTATCTAGTATAAGTTCTAAACTAAGCATAGTTTAATTTTTAGCGACCCATGGCAAGTATTTTGCCTCAAGTGACAGGCCAATTGTTAGCAGTAAATAATATAACCAACCGGGATTAGCGTAGAACGTGGTAACAACTGGGAAAAGATAAGAAGGTGTTTCGTTAAACAAGAAAAAACAAAAAGTGTGTTTTATACCTATTGAAAACTGAAGAGTGGATTTCTAAAAATCGTAATCGGAGAACAATGTTATTTTAATTAAATAATGCCAACATTTTATAATTCATTTATTTTTAACTCATAATTTAAGCTATCGAATTGAGTATAGTTAAATGTACTTAATGTATAGAAAATAACCCTGCATTTCGTGCTATGATTTCACTTTTATTTTTTTTTTTTTCGATTTTCTGAGAAACGACAAAAAGTTTTTTTATTCCCTAAAAATCACTTCTCATAGATAGGAAGGGGTGAACATTAAGTGGAAAAACTCTATTTCATAAAATATTTATGAGTGTCCTTCAACCTATCCCATTCACCCCTAAAAAAATGGACAATTTATTTCAAACTGTACACCACTGTTTACCAAAACCAACCCGTCGTGGCAACAAGTGAACTACACAAAATGTTCAAATGTACCTACTTGTAACTGTAATACATTATACCACCCACTTTTGATTACGGAAAATGATTACGATAAGCACCTGGGCTATTTTGGCAAACATAATAAATTGTTGTTACCAAAATGACAATCTCTCTACAGAGTGTAAATGCACGCAGGTTGAGCGTTATTAATTGTTTATTACAGCTTCATTACTCCACTAATAAGTCACTTGATATGAGTGTCACTGGAGTGGTTTGTTTTTCTCCTTCAAACTCTCGACTCTTGTTGGATTTTGAATTGCAAATTAAAGAAGGATATATACCTTTTACAGTGCGGTTGAATTGATTAGACTTATACTTGAAAATATGTATGTACATATTTGAAGTCGAATTCATTATTTTTTTTTTATATTCAACGAACACAAAAATAGATGCAAATAAATGCAATATGGGTTATGTCAAATTCAGCGATTTTGAATGATTTTTATAATTAACCGATTAGTCAATTTCTGCCAAGACTTTTTATAGTAAAATTTCCAAAAATTCAATGCATTTGATTGTAAGGTTCTTTTTATTTAATTTTGATTAGTCGTTGAACGTATAGTCTTATTTTTTGTCTCATATTTAAATCTTGATCTTTTGTTTTTCATTTCAATTTAATTCTTTTTTTTTTAATGTACTCAATCGATTGTACCAGACTGTTCTTTCATGGTAACTTGTATGTTAAACCACGTCATTCTGTAAAATGTAGTCAAATATTATGAGATAGATGATGAGATATTTGATATATTAATTGTTGCAGGATGATTTTGTTATCTTTGCCAAGAATGCAAGAGTTTATAAAGGGTAATTGAGCATTTAAATTAAATTGGTAAATTGGACCAAGGGACGTTTTGTTATAATTTATTGTGTACCACATATATGTAGATTCATTGAATGAGATATTTTCAAGTTTGCAAAATATTTTCTAAACAAAAATATTTTTTAAGAAAATTAAAATTCTAAGGGCATAAGGTAAAGAATCGATAGTTAAGAGAGGTATGTTTACAAGAATACAAAAGTTTTTAGGACACAGTAAATTTACAATTTGAACATTCATGTTTTGATTCTAGAAAGCTGGAAAATAAATAAGTTTTTTGTAAGGTTTACGATACCTATACGACTTATCGAAATAAAACATAATTTTTTGTATGCAAAGTTTCGAGTTTTCAAAATCCTATATTTGAGAAAATAAAATGCACGACTGGGTCGCATGAACTTGCTCTTGTAGTTCAAAGTATTGATATCTTAAATATATAGTGTAAATTTATGATTTTGTTAAGTTTCGAAAAAAAAAATAAAAAATTAAATTTTTTAATTTTTTTTCTAAAACTTTTTAATTGTTTTTTTTTTTTTTACATTTCACACTTCAAAATGATATGAAATACATGTCTGTAAATTTTGATTCAAATTGGGTTATGCTTTGATGAAATATACGAACCTTAAAAATATGTCAATATGTTAAAAACGGAAACCGCCATATTTCCGTTCCGGCATTTTTTGAGAAAAACTAAAAACGCAGTTTTGTTAGAATCAATAAGAGTATTACGTACATCAAATTTAATCAAAATTGTTAGAGCCGTTTTCGAGAAAATTGCAATACCTCGAAAACGGTATATGGGAGATATGCGTTAAAAAGGAGATATTAAAAAAATATAAAAAACGGACCTAGGAAATTACCCAAAAATCATTTATACCAAGTTTGAAGCAAATCCATCCATCCGTTTAGGGCCTAGCTCGATGTACAGATGGACGCACACATGCACAGACCGACGGACGGCAGGACGAAAACCACTTTTTTGGTCTTCTCCATTATCGTAATGTTGGTTTTGATTAAAACCTCGATTTTTTTTTCTACACGAAACCAATGTTTGCCCTATAGAGCAAGTAAAAATAAAAAACTTATATCTTAATTCATGTTGAAGTAACCAAGACTTTTTTCACTTAAAATTATCATGAACATTAATTTCGTAAGGACAACTTGATCCTACTCGTATTTTATTTCATGCGAATTTCATCACTTTTTGTTTATGTTTGACAAATCTTTTTTGACAGAATTTAATGTGAAATTGTTTCATTTGGACAATGATAGCGTTGGCGTTTAAATATATGTATTTTAACTTTGTCAAATAAAAAAGTTTATTTTTCAAAATTTGATACATACCAACAAGAGGCAAATTTTTGTTTTACATCCGTTAATGGGTGTTGTGTGAATGTCCCTACTCAAGTTACCTTAACTAATTCAAAAGTAGATAACTTAATTTTTTTGTTATAAAGTGCCTTGAATATTTTTAAGTCTAAAATATTTTTCAAGACCATTGTACTAAATGGCAATTTCTTGGGGTAGTCATATTTCTTCCATTGCTTTTTTCTCTTTCCATTTACTGATATCATGTTTTTACCATATCCCAGAGATGACCAACCTTGATGCGGAAAAAATAGTATAATCTACATTACTTAAGCGGAAAGACTCAATATAAACATGTAACTAAATAAATCTTTTTAGAAATATTCATCTAATAAAACATAGATAATGTATTTAATCCAAGTTCACTAAAATGGTTTAATAACAAGAGAACAATAATAGCTGTGAACAATATGCGTTACTAAAAATCAATTGAAACACCCAACTGACCAGAACCTACAATTATGCTAAAAATTGAGACACAAATTGGATGATATCGTGATTCAACAGAAAAAAAAACAAGTTAAAATGCTACTTAACAAAATATCACTCATACGCCATAGTGAACTGATTTCAATGTGATATATGAATAACAATTCATGTTATTAAATAAGTTAAAATGTGTATAGCTTAATTCATATAAACCTATTTGAATGTTCTTTTCAACAATTTGAAATAACAAACAAAAATAATTTAATTTAACTCACTCTAATAGGTATATTGTCTAGTCAGGTAAGGTATAATGTAAAAAGAACATTATAAATAAGCACTACTTTGATGACTTAAAATGTTCATTTTTGTTGTTTGTATTATAGTGTCGAATCGATTTTCTGTAAAATATAATATACATATTTATCACACACAATGTCACAAGAAGATTCAAAACATTTAAAAAACTATATCTTCTTTTTGATCATGGAAGAAAACATTCGTACAGAGGATAATTTGCTTAATTTCTTGTTTTTAATATGTGCTCTAGTATACATTATAGATCAATAAGCTGACTTTAAGCTGAGTTCATGTTTTATAAAAATGAATTTAAATTTAAAATGAGTTTAGTGGTAAAAAGTTATTTCATTGGCCTTAATGTTAAAAAAAAATTCAAAAAAATGTGTTTTTTAACAACAAGAATTTAACTTTAAATGGCTGCCATTTTGTATTTACTCACTCAAATACAATGAAATTACATATAACGATAGAAAATATTATAAGGAAGAGAATGTATGTTTATTTTTTGGTCTACGACAATTTGGAGCAAAGATATTAGCTTTGAAGTAAAATATCCCAAAAAATGCATTTTTGTGAATAACTCCGCTAAAAAGAATGATCAGGTGGTGAGAAATTGGGTTTAAGCCTTTTAAATATACCCCTATCGATCCATGAAATAAAAACTGACAGTGCCTCTGTGCGCAAGGTCAAATGACACTTTGACTGAAGTATTGTTCTGGATTTAATTTTTTTTTTTTTTTTTGAAAAATTAATTTTAAGTTTTATGTGTCGAATAACATTTCCATCAAACATTGGTATCAAATATTTTTTCAAAATTTTTTTGTATTAAAAAACTTTTTTTTAAATAATCGCTCTAAGGATTTGAACCATTTTTTAATTTTTTTGTCATTCAAGAAATAGAAATGGCATACTTAATTCGGTGTTCAAAACTGTTTAATCGAAACAAATGTTTTTTGTTTTTAACTTTTACAAAGGTTTATTAAGGTTATTAAGGTTTTAAGGTTATTATTAAATTTTCGTTGAAATCGATGAATTACAAATTAATCAGAAATTAAGAAAACGGTTATATGATAGAACTCGTTATCTGATTTTTTTTTTTTTGAAAATGTTTAAAAAAAAATTCAGTACATATTAAAAAACAAAACAAGATCAGTTGAATCATCACTAAGTTCAAAATAGAAAACAAATAACCATGAAATCATCTTTCTAACAAAAAAACAACTGAATAAATGGATTTGCATATTTCGCTTTGCATATTTCCCTTTGCATTTTTGCCTGAAATTGATTACAAAACCTTAAAAAAAAACTAAAAAAAAATCATTAAAAAATTTCTTCACTGATTTCCGTTGGTGCCTTCCCTCTTTTGTTCACTTTAATACTAAACAAACTCCCTCCTCCACTGCATTCCTACTTCTTGTTAAGCTTTTAATCTTAACCTTTGAAATTTTTTAATAATTTCAAAATGAAATTTATAAAAAAAAAAAAAAATAAAATAAACAGTTAGAAATATTTAATAACAAATCATCACCCACCAAAGGCCAAAACGCAAGCTTATCTTGTTATCCTTATTACGAAAACCAACCAACTACCACCCCCATAAACATATTCAACATGTGTTTTTCTATCCGCATCAAGAGACCACTTAACTCAGGCATCATCATCATCTCTCAGTTTCACCACCAATCTCGATATAACAAACCGGTGCTATAGTGGGTGGCTGATGGCTTCCACCTCCTTGCTGCAAAACACCAAATATGTTAAGGCACACAGAGTAATAACTTTCTCCAACATCAAGGCAAAAGCTCTCGATTCTGATTGGCCAGAATTGCCGAGTGGAGTATCTATGGCACTCGGGTTCATCGTTCATATAAAAAACTAACCACATTCTCAATTCTTCCCATTCAAACTTCATATCCCGTAGCTTGCACAAGCGGTACTGAAGCTCCAGTCTATATTCTCACCGAAGTTGATTTCAATCTTATAAATAACCGTTTTTTTTTCTACTTGTAAGGACACACTTAAATCCTTTCTGTTTTATCAACAAAATAGTAAAAAAAAAAACGAAAAAAATAGCAAATCCAAAAATTGTGTTCGGTGATCAAAGAAAATAAATTTTTATATTTCATCCATATCCGCATACGACACTTACACGAGTACTGTATCCTTTTGCGACGATTATTTTCAAATTAAAAATAAATATTATTGTGCAACAAGTGTGTGCTTCGATTTTGAGAGTTTCATAGGAAAGTTACGAGTAGAGAAAGCAAGTGAGTGTCCATAACTCGATTTTTGTCGAAACTAAAAAAAGACAAGCAACAGAGAAAGGAAAAAAAAAAGAAAGTAACATAAACCAAGGTAAGTTGTGTTTAAGGACGAAAAAAATATGAAATTCCTGACGGCCATAGTACCTCTCTCTATCTCTGGATTCATACTTCTTGTTTCCTTGAGGATATTTTCTTAAGTATCCAATCAATTCAATTATTTTTCTTTTGTTTTTTTTTTTTTTACTTTTTTGTGTATAGCTTCTGTTATTATATCAATTATAATGTTTCCAGGCTAAGAAGGTGATGTGGTGCATGCATTAGAGTTGCACTCATACCATTTCTTCTCTTCTTAGAAGGATTCACAACATTAATCGAAGACAGTGTATGTTTATGATGATGTTGTAGGTAGATCTTCTTTCTTATTTTTTACATTGTGTTTTATTAGCTTTTGGTATAGTGGTGGATGATGGAAACAATTTCAATTTAATCTGTCGATTAAGAAAAACTTTAAAAGCTATTAAAAGGATTCACAATATGATCCAAACACCCCCGATTTAACAACAAAATTTAATTTAATGATTAGAGTAAGATTTTTAAGACCTTATAGATAAAAATAGTGGGCTTTAACGTCCCTTATCAATCATATAAAATAATTTACAGCAAATTGTGTGTGAATGTGATGTAAATAAGAAATCTTAAGAAAAAATTGTTTGTTTTTTTTTTAACTTTAAAAAAAAAATTGTTAAGACCCAATTTATTCACTCTCCATTACATTAAAAGTAGTAATTAAAAATTGAATATATCTGTTAAATCCCCTTTTAAATTGCAACTTTAAATAATGGAGTGTGAATAAATTGGGCCTTATTATAGTAGAGTAACTAAAGCAAATTATTAGGGAACCCGCCCGAACAGCTCTGATTTTGACGATTTTTTTTTTTTCAAACGTAGGTAATTAAAAATACATACTTTAAAGTCTATAGATGAAAAATTGCCGATATTTCCGTATTGTTTTTTAAAATTAAAATTAATTTTTTTTTTAAGAAAACCATTTTTTGTTTGCTTAAATTTCATAAAACATATAATAGCAAACGATTCTCTAGGTAATTTAAGGAAAAAAAATATAAAGGAGTAAGGGACAATCTTCCATCGTTTAAGCGATAAATGCAATTTTCTCATAATCTGACTTCAAACACAAAAAAAAAATATTTTGAAAACAACGGCAACATCTAAAATATTTTAAAATACATTTTTAAAAAGCCAGAAGATCATTCTTATCTCCTAAATTTAAATCCACTAAATTTAATCAAGAGTTTTTGAAAAAATGGTCCACAAACTCAGAATTTAAAAAAAAATGTTATAAAAAAAAAAATTTTAAATGACTTTTTTCCAAACTTTTTCTAATAAAATATGAATTTATTTTAAAAAATGTTTTTCGCCATAAATATTATCAGTTGAATTCCGAAGCAGAAAAGGTAATAATATAATAATAATAATAATCACACTTTTGAAAAAAAAAAATTAAAAATTACTTCAATTTCAATGGGTTTTTTTGATAAAAACTGAATTTTTGCATTGAAATTTTTGATTTTCTCAAAGATTTTGGCAAATAAGAACTTTAAACTTTTGTTATTTAACTTTTATCAATAAGGGCTATTGAATGAATAAAAAATAACTTTATATTTAAATGTTGAACTTTAAAAAAAAAATAAGTTAAATTTTTTTCAAAACTTATATAAAAAAAGTTCTTCGAAAATTTTATTTTTAATTTTTTTCATAAACCGTAATACATATTGACATTTCCTTATATAATTTCAAATCATAATAAATGTGGCCAGAAAAAATTTGAAAATAAATGCATTTTATATTACAAAAAAGTTTCATAAATCTGAGTTCAATTACCATTCTTTCAAAAGCCCTTCATTCAATTTACTTAATTTTAATTTTACAAATGTGACTAAGCTTTTGGCTTTTATAAAATGTATTTTTAAATATTGTAGGTGTTTCCGTTGTGTTCAAATATTTTTTTTGTGTTTGAAGTCAACTAATAAGAAAATTGCATCTATCGCTTGAACGATGGAAAATTGTCCCTCACTCCCGCATATTGTTTTTCCTTGAATTTCGTAGACAATCTTTTGGCATCAATAAATTTATGTTCACAAAAATCTTCAATTAAATTTAAAAAATCAAAACGTCAACAACGGCAATTTTTAATAGCTGTGTTTTTTTGGCCTTAAGTATCTACTGCTAAGTACTTCTGGTTGTATTCAACTCCGTTTCTTCTATAGAAAAAATGTCTTTGAATGGATTCAGAAGTACTAAAAAGTACTTTGCTGAGCCCAAAGGAACACAGCCAATCTATAGACTTTAAAGTATTTTTAATTACCAACGTTTGAAAAAAAAAATCATCAAAATCTAAGCTGTTCGGCCGGGTTTCCTAATATTGCCAATTTTTGAGCTTTAGTTACTCCACTATTAGTAGGTAATAACATCAAAAATGTGTTTTTCATGATTTGTTGAATAGTTATTCTTAATTTTGTTAGTTTTTAGGAAATTTTCGCCAACAATTGAATACATATGATAGATTTTGAGTGCCACTTTGGCTAGCTTCCTTCGCAATCCAACTTACAATGAACTCCAGATTCTCCTTTTTTATATAATTTTCACCTGAATTTTCATTAATATTATTTATTCAAAGTTTAATCGATCATTTCAAAGTGATCGAACAAGGTAAATAAACACAAAGTACTTTTCATCTATACTATAACACATACATATGTATATACAAAATTTAACTTCGAGGTTTCAAAAGATTTCGAATTTTTCTTTGACTAAGAAATTTTGTTGTCATAAATATAATTGTTGTGATTAATTGGACTTAACGTTCTGAGGTGACCCTGAAAAAATTCAGGTGCCAGTCAGGGATGAGAATGCTTAGCCCGGAAAGTGAAGCATATTGCCCAAAAAAACGAAGTAGATTTGGAAAATATGTAGCAGATAATGAAAAACAAAAAATATACAAATAAAACAAAATATGAGACCTACATTGGTTGAAAGCGCATCAATCGTAGATAACAAATATGATTTTTTTCCTTAAAAAAAACATCCTCGGAAGTTGCTGTAATCATTTTTAATTTCAAATTTTGAAGTGTTTTTTATTGCAAAACTATTTTCAGGAAAGTCAGATTGACTTGCTCTTAGTTCCATGATTTGGATGTATAAAATAAGAAATTTTTGCTGATCCTAGTGAGTTTATTCCAAAATAAAGTGCACCAACAATGCATTTTCTTAAATGAATTTTTCGATTAACAAAAAATGAATCAATACAACACATCTTAAATGAAATTTTGTTCGTTAGAAAAAATTAGTCAAACGAAGTAGAAATACGTTGCTACGTAGCAGATACACAAATATAAATTAATGAAGTAGATCTACTACATATGAAGTAAATACTCATCTCTGGTGCCAGTTCTGTTCAGATTTGTCGTTTATCACTCAAAATATATCCAAAATACTAAGTATGCTTTTAGTGGAGTCAAATTAGCTTTATACCTCGGAATCCAGGGAAAGTCGATGCATCTGAAAAACGAGTATAGGGCTGCATTATAAAAGGGTCAAATAAGAAAGTTAAAAAAAAAAATTTCACCGCTCTCGATTACAACAGTTTTTATGGACCGTTAACTGTCATTCCGTATGCAAGCGTCAATCGGAATTGCTGTCTCATTTTAGATTTTGATCAAACTTTGTAGGGATGTTCTCTAGGACTGTAAGGAAGCAAATCCATGATGATTTAATTTTAAGTTGCGTTACCCGCATTCGAACTTTTTCAGAAGGTCATTTTTATGTTATTATAGCTTTGCGTCTATTAAAGATATCTTTTTGTTTGAAGCGCCATTTTAAAGCTTAAGAGTAGTAATTTTTGAATATATATTAAAAAATTACGTAATAATTATCCCTGAATTAAAAATAATTTTTGAAAAACTGGTAATTTTGCTGATTTTTCATGGTTTTTGACTGGCTCCAGAACCTTGGCTATTATATGTAGGAAGCTTATACTTACTAAATATTAAATATAGATATTTTTCAACAAAATAAATCTAAAATGAACTCGATGGCTGTACTCCTTATGTAAAAATTTTAAGTTCAAAGTATTGAGTATTTTAAAAAAGCTAATTTTTATACTGTCATTTTCTACGATTTGACTAAACGAAGAAATGTGAAACTTACAGTGTGTTAAGCTAAGAGTACGAACTAAATATACTATTGATTTCATGCTTCTATCTTATGTCAAACATAGTGCAATCATAGCCTTAATTAGGGGTTTTTTTGGCTTTTTAGCATTTTTGCGAATTTTCAAACAAGCGGTACACTAAGAAGATATGAAAATAACACAATTTTATTTAGAGGACTTAAAGTTAAAAGTTGCAACTTAACAAACTGTTAGTTTTATGTTTCTATCTCTAGTCAAATCGTAAAAAATCATAGTATAAAAAAATATTTTTTCAAAAAACTCAAAACTTTGAACTTAAAATTTTTGCATAAGGAGTACAGCCATCGAGTTCATTTTAGATTTATTTTGTTGAAAATATCTATATTTAATATTTAATAAGTATAAGCTTCCTACATATAATAGCCAAGGTTCTGGAGCCAGTCAAAAACCATGAAAAATCAGCAAAATTACCAGTTTTTCAAAAATTATTTTTAATTCAGGGATAATTATTACGTAATTTTTTAATATATATTCAAAAATTACTACTCTTAAGCTTTAAAATGGCGTTTCAAACAAAAAGATATCTTTAGTAGACGCAAAGCTATAATAACATAAAAATGACCTTCTGAAAAATTTCGAATGCGGGTAGCGGGGAAACCACGCAACTTAAAATTAAATCATCATGGATTTGCTTCCTTACAGTCCTAGAGAACATCCCTACAAAGTTTGATCAAAATATTAATTGAGACAGCAATTCCGATTGACGCTTGCATACGGAATGACAGTTAACGGTCCATAAAAACTGTTGTAATCGAGAGCTGTGAAATTTTTTTTTTAACTTTCTTATTTGACCCTTTTATAATGCAGCCCTATACTCGTTTTTCAGATGCATCGACTTTCACTGGATTCCGAGATTTTACAAATTTTATGTCTTATTTGACTCGACTATTTGTAAAAAACGACAAAAAAAACTTAGAAAAATCATATCTCAAAAACGTTTTCTTCTATTTAAAAAAAAAATTGTATTAATGATTTCTGATTCATTGAGGACAAAATAGGTAAGAAAAATATGGTGGTATTGAGTACAACCACTCAAGTACACCACCACAAGTGTTATAACAACCCCTGAAAATACCTATCACTATCCCCTAAAATTTTTTTTTCTTGTTCCATAATGTTGTTGAAAAATTTGCCAAATTTCAATACTACGGTTATTCAATCCTCAGTGGCTAAGTCGTGTTATAAAAAAGAGTCCATTTAGGAACATTATGTACCTACCTATTTCTATTTATAAATAAAACTAAAGTTCACGGCTCTTGTGGCATTATATCAATCACAACTTACAACTACGATATAAAACTTGTGTGGTGTAATTTCCTTTTCTTTTCAATTTTAAGTGAATTAAAAAAAATATTTTTCAAAACTATGCAACTCAAATAGAAATAATGAGTAAAATCTTCTTCTTTTATTTGCGAAACAATAACAAAACAAAATTGTGATTTTGTTGTAAAGCTAATAAAAATTTTTTTTCCCCAACTGTGTCAATTTAACATATGACTAAAAACCCAATAAATAGTACCTATTTTACTTAAAAACGTATTACTTCTCCACTTGAAAATTCATCCTCATAAGTTCCGCATAGACATTAAAAGCGGAATTTGAACTTTGCGTTCTCATTGAAGAGTTGACATAGTACTTGTGTTCCTCAAACGTTGTCGCCGGTTTGTTTCTACCCTGAGTCAGTTTATTTTTTGTTTAGCAACCTAGGTGAAAAATTTATTCATTTAGATAAGCCGAAAACACAAACACCTTTGTAATTACGGACAAACATTGCGATGTACTCATAATGTGCTTAATTTTGTAGATTAAATCAATTTATACACCTACCATATACATTGTAAAATGTCTATTTAGCAGTGCGGAATGCCTTCAGAATTAAAAAGAATATTTTTGACAAGATTATTTTCATTTTGAGTCCTTATCAACTATTAACAGAAAACCCCAGTTAAAAAGGAAAATAAATGATTATTGCAAAAAAACAACGATTCATTAATCCAGCAGCCTTTAAAGAAGGAGGTTTTAATGTTCTTTAATATGTTTAAAAAATATTTTTCACGAAAAATGTTAATCATTTAAGTTAGGAAATAAGAAAAAAAATAGCTCTAGGAACCCAATTTTTACCCCATTTGTTAACTGGAAATTGTTGATAACAGTGTCCTCCTCATAAACTTTTAGTCGCAGAAAAACATATAGGTACTGAGTCCAACTAAGTAAACGCACAGTTTTTAGTATCCAATTCCTATTTCCAATTTAGTTTTTAGAAGAGTTTTGTGTATAGCTTTCAATACTTGCAGGGTAGCGGCTTGTGTAATCAATTTGCATTGAAGGTTTTGAATTAACAACAACAACCTGTGTGTTGTTAGCACAACTGAAAGGAGTCTGATGATCGGGTTGGTGCCCGTGAAATAGCTATAACTCCAGCTTATGAACTTGGTGGTAACACACACAGGTTGTTGTTGTTCATTCAAAACCTTCAATTTAGTTTTTGTTTTTAAAAATTATGGTCAACGGTACAGTATTTAACTTGGCATTCTAATTTCATTTTTAGTAACACTTAAGAATAAAAAGAGTGTATTAGCTTATTTGGGTAAAAGAGAGATTTATTTAAGCTGTGAGAAAATTTCACAAAAACTTTTTGTATTTTTATACTAAGGCCGATTACTTAAAATAAAATTAAATATGAAAAAATAAACAAAGAGTTGTATATGCCAGTTCTTAACATAATGCATTTTTTCTTTCTATATTTCCTAAGCGGTTCAAAAAATATTCTACAATCTTAAACATTTTGTCAGTAATCTGGAGCAGTATTTTATAAACCCTTTTTTTATTAATTCGCTTGATAAATGAACTACTTAAAGTTCTTTCCCTGTACTACTTTTTTTTTCAAGGACTTTTCCTTATTGTTCTAAAAGCATAATAATATACAAAACTGTTGTTGACTTTAACTTTTTTTAGAGAATTTTGTTCTTATTTTTGGTATCATTAGAATCTAACTAGACTTCAAATAGGAGTTGTACATTTGTACGATAACCTGAAATGTCTGAAATTACAACTTCTATAAGATGTTTCCAATCAAAAAGTCTTTGTTATTTATGCATGTCCAAGCATAGCCGTAGCTAGGATTTCATTTCGGGGGGGGTTACCTCAGACTGAAAAAAATTTTTTTTTAAGATTCACAAAACTTTTTTATCAACTACAGGCGTGTTTTTTCTATTACTCAGTTGCTACTCATTTTTGATTTTATTCGCAAAACAATAATAAAAATTACACAAGTAAGTATTTGTTTTTATTGTTTTTCGAATAAAATAAAAAAATGAGTAGCTACTGAGTTGAAGAAAAAACACGCCTTATATGTAACTGCAGTCGATTCTTAATTCCGCTAAAGCAAATGGTCATTAGAACACGGTTGCCGGAGTGGGTAGGATCCTACCAAACTGGGTAGGTTTTTTTTACCTTGGGTAGGTTGGTAGGTTTGAAGTCAATTTGGTAGGTTTTTCCAAGTTCTTTCTCTAAAATAATTTTATTTTTAATAATTGACAAAAAAAATTGTAATTATGTCAAATCTACCCAAAATATTTGTGCCAAACAAATGTGCCCATCTAAACCGAGAGTAATAATATTAAGTAGTGTATGTAAACGCAGTTTCCTCATTGTTGGTGTCTGAACTCATCCATTTTCATGTTTTGTGTTGACCCTAACTTCACATTCTTGATTAGTGATTTCTACAAAATGGCATTACAATTTTATTTTAAAAGTTTTTTTCCAAAAAATTATTTATAAAAAATTGTTTTTTTAAAAAACGGCTCTAACGATTTTGAAATTTTTTTTCTAAAAATGCACGTTTATATATCAATCAAAACTGCATACTTGTTTTGGAGGGCAATTTAATTTCAGATTTTATTTTATTTTTTTAAACGAATTTTATTTTTTTTTCCAAATTTCTATATAGAAAGTCTTAAAAATTTAAGCAACTTTAACTCCAAGAGCAAGTTCGTGCGACCCAGTCGTGCATTTTATTTTTTTAAACAAGAATTTATTCTCTTAAAATCGAAAATTTTCGTTGGGTAGGTTTTTCTTTGAATTGGTAGGTTTTTTTCGAAACTTTGGTAGGAAATTTTTTATGCGAGTGGCAACCGTGCATTAGAACTCTGTCAGAGCGAAAAACCTGTCAATATCCTTTTTAAGTATTTTTTAGGAGAGAAATTCATAGTTAAAAGTTTAAAATAGCTCTGCTTACCGTAGAAGAATTTAAGAATGTACCGAATATAAAATGGCCGAATATTCGGCGGCATCTCTAGTTTAAATTGGTACAAGGAGTGATAAGATGTTTGACATAAATTGCGAGCGTTAGCGAGCAAGGAAATTTTTTTGAAGAAATTAATTTGAACCATTATTAGGCTTTATACAAAAAATTATTTCGCACAATTTTATATATAAAAACATTGAAAAATGAAATTTTTCTCCCACTAAAATTTTGTAGCAAAAAATTGAAATATTCTATTATATCAATTTAGTTCTAAATTAAATCGGGAATACTTAAAATTAAAAATTTTAAATAATCCAAGTTGTTTGGCATGAGCTAATTTTCTAATTTGAAACAATTTGATAAATAGAAAGCTAAAAATATAACGAAAAATTTTACATAGGTACTCTCTGAAATAAAAGGATAAGATGTCGGAAAGACTTAAATAGATTTAACGGTAATATTTCAAAAACGAGATGTGATCGAATATTTTTATCTTCGGATTCGAGTTCAGCAACCCTTTGAAAAAGTATAGTTTAGCCTCGACATCAAAAACCTTGTAGATAAATACTTGTGTTATTTAAAGGGTTCTTAAAAAAACATTTTAAGGTGTTTACATAGTGCTTTAGAAAATGATCAAAGAGGTAAAAACTAGTTTTTTGAAAATCCCTTACCAAACGTTGTAATGGACCACAAAATTGTTGTTTTTCCTTATAAAAACTTCATCGACAGCTTCTTAAACGATACGAAATTGGTAGAGACTTTTAGGGAGATTTTCGGGATCGGGTCAAAATTCTGGCTTCAAAATTCTGCTTTTCAAAATTCTGCTTTTTTAACGAAAATTCTGTTTTTCAAAATTCTGCCAGCATTATTCTTGAACAAAAAATTCTGCCAATTCTGTTTTTTTTATAGCATATGCGCTGACTAAGGAAAAATACACCTCATTAATGTAATTCAACATTGGTACTTTCCGAAATTTTTTTATTTGAGTGTCGCAAATATTTTTCAAATAAAATCTATAACTTATTGGAACCCATCGGTTGTTTGATACAAAATATTCCTTTTAAAAAATTTTGAATTATTTTCGGAAATGTTTAGTATTTAAAACCTGTTCTTAATTTTTTCAAATTTATTTATTTATAAAAAGAAAATTAATATACATTCAAAGAATAACAAATTATGTAGGTAAGTTATCAAATAAGCAGATAGTTTTTCAAGAAGATGATTTTACAGAAGTCTCCAAAAAATTAAAGAACGGTTTGGAAAATGTTAAAAAGCGCGCGCTTTTTAACATTTTCCAAACCCTTTTTTAATTTTTTGCAGAATTTTGAAAAACAGAATTATGAAAAGCAGAATTTTGAAAAACAGAATTTTGAAAAGCAGAATTTTGAAAGCAGAATTTAGTAAAGCAGAATTTTGAAAGCAGGATTTTGACTCCGGCAGAATTTTGACCCCAACCCGAGATTTTCAGATAGGTAATTAAATTACTAAAATACAAAAACAAACCATTTAGTACTGCAAATATTAGACTTATAGGTATTTTTTTATATTATATCTTTTGATTTTCTGAAGAAAAAAAAATTTCGGGCTGGGGTTAAACCCCCAAACCCCCCCCCCCTCCCCCCTAAATACGGCTATGTGTCCAAGTCATTCTAAAAATATCGACAGTTAAGTTTCAAAATATTAGATCGCTTCAGACCAAACATGACGCAAACTGAAATTTGTACTAAAAATCAACCCTTGTTCAAAACAGCATCTAAATTTTGCTAACGTTACAACAAAAGTGCTCGAAAAACGACTTGATTTGATGTGTTTAAGAATTTATACGTGTACCTACACAATTTTCCATAAAATGTGTTTAATAAATCGCAAGTTAAAAAGAAACTTCAAGAAGAAATTCATCCGAACACCTACTTTGTATCTCAATAAGTATTAAAACAATAGTAAAAGGGTTTATAATCACATTGTTTACAGACAGAATAACATTCCACCCAAAAACAAAACAAACACAAACTGTCTGCCAAATTTTTGATGACTTTCATCAAAAAATTGTTGTTTTTTAATGAGATCAAGTGCACCAAACTTTCTTATCGCCAAACATGTATACAATTGTTTTTGTTGTTGGGTAAGCGTTTTAACATCTAACCCTGATTAATTTGTTTTTTATTTTGTTTAAATGTTATTTTAACAATTTTTTTTTTTATTGTGTTATAATAAAGATGCCCTTAAGGGACCTTCCTTATCATTTCAAAGAAAAAAAAAAAGTACACAAGGGTTACAAAAATCATAAACAAAAAATTACTAAATAAATTCCCAGATGCACTTATCAGGATGTTTTTTTTTTTTTAATAGTTTGTTGTAACTGGGGGGTACTCCCGAAATCCATATACTTATATCACCAAAAGTAATAAAAAAAAAACTGCTTATGCATCTGGTTGCTATCAGTAATTTAGTTATAAACTTAATGATTAATTTAAATGGAAGTACTTAATTTGAACGAGGTAATAAGTGTTTTTGTTTTTATACTTGTCAATAGTTCCGATAAGGAAGATTGGAATTTGATTTACCGCATAGTAATAGGTACATAAATAACTTGAGTCACGGGTGGAAAGGTAATAAAAAACGTTTGCAAATTTTAATCATTTCGGTATTGACGGAACAAAGAAGACTCAAATGGGTGATAGCTCATATGTTGTTTTTATTGTTCTTAGAAAGTTCGAGTTGATGTTATATAGCTGCAATTTTAAAAACCAATATTAAACTAAAGCCATTTTCACTTATTTTTCAGTTTAATAGAAATGTCCAATTTTTCTTTCAAACAATAGGTTCAAAAAGTTATATTTTTACATACAAAATGCGATGGATTACTAAGGTCTACTTGTATGTTTTTTTTTTTTTTTTGTTTTCTTAGTAGTCCTTCAATAATTTCACATATCATTGAGTGTCTATTTATCTTTTGATGTTAAACAATACCATCGAGCTATGAGGCTATTTATTGATAAATGTACACTACAAAGTTGCCTTTGACATTTCTTTAGATGATTTTCTAAAGAAACCCTCTTTTAAGGAAGGAAGATTCGATAGCTAGAGGACATAAAGTTTCAATAACTGTAAACAGTAGGTAAAGCCTACAACTATTTCAACCGGAAAAGAGTTGTTTGTTGGATATTATGTTTTTTTTTATTATTTAATTTTTTTATTTGTTAGGCACAGGCTGAATATATGACAAAGGATCTAAACTTTTGAATTCATTGATGTGTTTTTAAATAGAATGATATACAAACTCCGGAAGGACCTTTTTTTATTTCTGAGTTTATTTTTTAGTTATTTATTTAAATGGCCTTTCATAGATTTTTTTTTTACAAAATTATATCAAATAGGTAGTGCATTTTATTTTGTATTTATAAACACAAAATTTAGTGTTCCCTTTGGGATATTTTCACATGTTTATTTACTTTTTTCTTTGAATTAAAGGACGTTGTTAGGACTATGCTAACCTTTTTCCTTTCTTTTTTTTATATTTTACCTACATTTGCATATGCATTTTCTTTAAGACCTTAATCCATTGCTCAGAATCCGTAAGGAGAATGAACTTTTCTTTGTGAAAAAGTTTGCTAGATATTTGAAAGTTGTCAATGTTTAATTGTTTTTTTCTATAAATTTTAGAATTTATCTTTGATTTGAAAATTCTGATGAGCACAATAAACGTATTTATATGTAGTTATCAATATATTTGAAAAGTGAGATAACAAATCAGAGAATTCCAAAAAAGTGGGTCTCACAATTCTGTCTGTCTGTCTGTGTGTTCCTAAAATTTCAGCCTGAACTGAAACGATTTTTTCAAACTTGTTATTTAACCCTTTGTTCCCGGAGTAACTTTTTTTTAAATTTTTTTCACGAAAAATTCCAAAAATCTTGAGAAAAAGTTTTGATATTTTCTAATAACACACCAAACGAAAAAATAATGATTGAACTAGTAATACATTGTATAAGGAATGTTTTGAGCTGAGAGTACAAAAGTTGAAGTCCATTTTTTAGTAAAAAAAACTAAAAGATAAAAATGCGCGTACAAACCAATGTGCTTTACCAAAAAGTCTTATTAATCTAGTATTTAGATTGGAAAAGCAAATTTTTTGATGAAAAACATGTTCACATATTCCATAGATTGAAGAACCATTACAATCATTCAATTTCAGTGTTACCGTTATTTAATTTTATAGCTCTAAGCTTAAGGCTACTTGAAAAATTGAGAAAGCCCTCACAAATCCTGCATTTTTTTAACTAAATTTTAACTTTTATACAGATATTAAATTTTTTGTTGGTCGTACTATTCATAATGCAATAGCTCATGCAATAATTTTCAAATTTTGGTTATTGCAATAAAAAATAAAAAATAATTAATAGGTGGTTTCATGGTGAAACCACTAGGGAGCAAAGGGTTAACAGTTTTTAAGGGTTTTTATTAATTAGTTAATTTATTTTATAAGATAGTTAGTTGCTTGAAGGAAATTTTAAATATCTTTTTTAGGACAATAACTAAAGGCAACTACCAAGTAACGAAAAAAAAATAGTTTGTGGTTTAAATTTTAGTTAAACCAAAGAAAAATCAAAAATTTTCAAAAAAAAGGAAATATTCAAAAATGGCATGAACACTTTTTTTCAAAATGTATATTTTTAAAAACTTTTAATTTTTCTTTGGTTTACCTCAAATTTAAACTTTCTTTATTAATAAAATGTTCAAATAAACACAAATAATAAAAAATTGATTAGAAATAAGTCATTAACAGCTGCAAAAATTTGGTGTTTTCATTCATCTCAAAAGTTCAAACCCTCAGAACAGAAAAACTGTTTGATGAATAAATCTGAAACTTTGCAAATTAATTTCAAGTACCATAAGCTTCAATAACTAAGCCTCAGTTTAATCTTATCACCCATAGTTATAAAATAGCGGTACATTTTCAAAAAAAAAACGTAAAAGTGCCTATTTTTATATCTTTTCTACTTTATTACATTACTTTATACATTAATGAATTTTAAGGTAAGGTGATCCGTTGTGCAGTTATTGATAGTCAAAGTCAAGAGTATTTTTTTTGGTTTCATGACTGATTTTGCAGTATAAAAAGAATTCCAGAAGTTTGAAACAAAAAGAATTTTGAAGCTAAATAAATAGCCTTTTTAAGAATAATTTTATCAGAAAAAAATTTCTCACTTTTTTAACCCTTTCGGACCCAGCGTTACTCTCATGTAACATTTAACAATTTTTTAGGTTACGATGGCTTAATTAAAAGATAATAATGCCTAGTTACTGGATTATTACAAAAAGTTAGTCAAATATCATACCTTTAATTTTTACTTGCTCTATAGGGCAAATATTGGTTTCGTGTCGAAAAAAAAAAATTGAGGTTTTAATCAAAACCAACATTTCGATGATGGAGAATTCCGAAAAAGTGGGTCCCACAATTCCGTCCGTGCGTCTGTGCGTCCATCAGTACACATTTCCACAGCCTAAACGGGTGGATGGATTTTCTTCAAATTTGGTAGAGATGATTTGTATGTAATTCTGAAAGTTGGTTTTTTTTTGTTTTTTTATATGTATGTATCTCGTTTAGAACGTATACCTCCCATACAAAAAAATACGATATTACGAATTCCTCGAAAACGGCTCTAACGATTTTGATTAAACTTTGTATACGTAATATTTAAAGCAGTGGCAATAAAACTGCATTTTTATTTTTTCTCAAAAAAGTCAAATAACAAAAAAAATTTTTTTCATTTAACAAAATTTTGCCCTAAATGTCGGCTCTTCCCCAATATCAATTTTTTTAAAATTTAGATCCAGCTTTTAAAATCTACAAGTAGACTAACATAAAAGTGCTTTGAACTGCAAGAGCAAGTAAGTGCGTCCCCAGTCGTGCATTTTATTTTTTTATCGAGAAAGGGACTGAAATTCACATTTTTTTTTTTGCAAAAAATTTTATTTTTATTATGGTCATAATTTTGAAAAAAAGATATACAAAATGTTAATGCAGAAAGTGTTTTGTTTTTTTGCTCAGAAGAAGAAGCATACATTATAGTTTCATAAAAAGTTATTTTCTCAGCTCTCCGACTTTTTTTGGTGGTCATAGGAAGTGCATGTTACTTACATGTAACATGAGAAAAATACATTAGTTTTGTTATTTATTATTTTGGAAAATAACTTTTTGCTATTCATATTTCTTAGTTGTGATGTTTTTGACCCGATAATACCGAAAAAACATTTTTTAATATTGATTTTCATAGCTTGGGTTCGAAAGGGTTAAGAGAAAAATAAAAACAAAAAAAATTTCAAATTTTGGTTTTTGGTTTTTGAACAGTTCCAATGATTTAGCTATTTTACCATTCGAAATAAAATGTTTTTTTACTTAAAATCTTAAACTAGCTTTCACAAGCTTTTTGTTTTGTCATGATACGATCATTTTTTTACGGATATGCAGCCTATCGAAAATAACTAAAAAAATCAAGAAATTTTTTGTATTCCTTTAATTTTTTGGGTTAGTGCATGTAATATGGGCAAGAAGAGGACTACAAAATCATGCATTCCTTTTTTGCCACTATACCTACATATATGCTATGTTCTACAATGATATGAAACCATCAAGACATTCGTTGCTTTGTAGCGTGGCCATGACTTTGTGCTTGATTTAAACCAGAGGTCTCAACATTGCACCTAGCTATTTACTGCATATAATTCTGCCCCATATTTTTCTACTTTTATTTATAACAATTTTATCTTTTCAAAACAGAAAAATAAATAATCAAGGATCAGTTTGTTTACTTCCCTTACTATCAATTTCACTCTGGTTTCTTTCTCATGGTACTCAGGCGCCTCTCAAATGAGGTCAATGAAGTAAAAAGTTTCCCTCCTGCGAGATAGAGATAGAGTCTTGGATGTTGATTTGCTTTCGATCCCAGACAGTAAACAAAAATTTCCTGAGAACAAAAAAAAAGTCCATGTCCGAAGGAAAAGATGATTATAAATAAATTTGATCTATACGACGACGCGTCACAGTGTGATGCTTAACACCTTATCTTTAACAAAATTTATTTATAAAACCTGGCTCAAAAATAACTTCATTCGATCAAAACAAACTCACATCGCATATCTACAAACAAACGTACTGTACACATGTTAAGAAATTCTGTTTCTGTCTGAATGACCAGTCTAGGTTCTTGCGACATTTATGACATGTATTAATAAATTGTTTACATTTAACATTGCTTTTTCAAATTAGCAATAAAAATAAAGAAGTTGTATCGCAAAGTGAAGGATAGTGATTCATGAGTTTATTTTTTAATTCACTTTTTATGCATTTAGTAACTTTTTGCAAGGAGTCTAAACGGACGAAGATAATAACTCATTAAAATTGTAAAAAGTGTTATGACATTTTTAGAATTTCCAGAGCAACTGTCAATAAAAATTGATCTATA
Source organism: Episyrphus balteatus (assembly GCF_945859705.1). Lineage (NCBI taxonomy): Eukaryota > Metazoa > Arthropoda > Insecta > Diptera > Syrphidae > Episyrphus > Episyrphus balteatus. Next base: position 12,504,458 of record NC_079136.1, read on the forward strand.
ACCAAAAATCTCACAGACAAATCAAAATTATTTTTACTATCACTTTTTTTGAGCGTAAAAATTTTGTGAATTTACAAGTCCTTGATAAACCATTTGAAAACCATTTCAGACATTAATACAATATTTTTGTAAACAAACTGCTAGACGAAAAAAAAATTATATTTTTAAACAAGATTACTGAAATGCAAAATTATCAATTGTTTTGATTTTCAGTTGTTTATGTTTTGGGTTTTTTAACCTGAACGAAAAATAGGCTTAGCAATCTACAATATGGCTCTCACCGATTAGCAGTCGATGGCTGCTGCTGACGCAATAATCAATTTTTCGGTAATATTTCAGTGATTTCTACTAGAAATTTTCTAGTGAAATTGAAACCAGTTATTAAAAAAAAGGACTATGCAAAAATTTTAAAGATTTTGTAATTCACGTTAAAGATTTAAAGATTTGTAGGGTGTATGAAGCATGATTTCTGTTTTCATTGTTGTTTTAAACATGGCGAGTGAGATTTGAGGCAAGTAATTAAATAAGCTCCCTCCTCCATGAACACTCCAAGTTTTCCAATTTTACGTGATTTACCTTGGTCATTTGCCTTGGATGATAAAAAAACTAACTTGGTTTGCCATCTTCATACGAAAACAAATTTAAAATAAATCAATTACCAACATTTTTATACCAAAATAGTAAACAAAATCGTAAATCAAAATTTTAGTATGCTTTTCGTTTAGCAGCAACTCAAAAACGTAATTGCTACTGGTACTCGATTATTTGGAGAGTTCTCAGATATTTTGCACATACATTTTAAAAAATGTTTCTTAAACCAAAAAAAAAGTTTTACAATTCCTTGTTAATTTTTATTTCAAATTATTTGATTTAAAAAATAGTTTTCAGAAACACGTTTCAATCAAAATAGCTTTGCAAAATAAGGCTCACGTAAACCACTTTTTGATCAACTTAGTGTTAGTTTTTTTTATTAAAATTTCAAATATTCTTTTGAAGCTGATCTAATGCATACTAGCATTTAAAAAAGTTTTGCTTAGTTATAAAAATATAAAAGAACATAGATATTACAAAATAAATCACTGTGCTTCTGAGATTTTTACAGTACCTATAGATTTAAAATTTTAAACGATCAGTAATAAACACCAAAATTCAATAGATTCAATTAATAGGTCAATAATAGAAATTTTACAGTAAATATTGGTTTTTTTTTTTGTAAAAAAAATATCACGCATACGCCACAGTGACCAACTTTAGTATAAAATTACGCAGTATAAAATTCCTCTTTGATATTAAAGTCTTTACTTAGGAATTACCATGTATGTATTTTCAGATATTGAATTAACTATTGTATCTTCTAAAAAAAATTGGTATAAAATAATCATAAAAAAGTTTTTTTTCGATAAAGTTAACCATTTACCACAAAAGTTATTAATTACTAGAGTGGTAATGCAAATTTCTCCAAAAAAAAAATTATTTTACAAGTAAAAATTGAGAAAAAACATAACTATTTCGATTTAATTTTTTCATTTTAATCGGTTGTTTATTTCCCTGATTAAAGATCATTTTTCTAAAGGGGAAATTCGTTACAATATGTTATAGTTGATAGTCCCTTCTAGGCCACACCATTCTTTATTAACAGTAACCCAAACCTCAACTTTTTAAGGATACTTACCTACTTTAATTTCACATAATTTTATTTGTTTTATCCTCCAAATATTTGGATTATCCTCAAAAACAAGGATTTTACCTTTTATTTATCGTCGTTTCTTTGTCAAAAATCTAGTACATTCCAATTTTTCACTTTTGAAACAAACATAAATGAATAATTAACCCTTTCCTTAAGGTGATTCTTATCACTGACACTGTTACAGCTGTCAAAAATTGTTTTCAAAAAATCAATTTCACTCATACTCAGACAAATAACTAAAAATCTATCTATAGTTATTCATATTTAATTTATGCAAACAAAATTAGAGAGGCGTCGCATTAAATTGTTTTTGTATAATACACAAGTAAAAAAAAGAGAAACGCCTCGATCTGATTTCCCTATGAAAGTATATTTGATTGATAGGGCGCTAACTAGTCGGACGGCAGTTGCAGCCGAATGAGGACACATATTAATGTTCTTGAAACGATCTCAAAACAAAACAAAAAACACAAGACAATATTTTGAAAAGCTTGAAAATGTAAAAAACGGGTAGTTCTGTCGAAAATCGTTCTTTAGCTGTCAGAAAGTGCTGTGAATAAGAACCAAAAAACGAACTCAAATATATTTCTCAGTTCAACTAATTTTTTTTTTTTTTTGTGTTAAAATTTTATTATATTCAATTGTAATTAATCTGTGATTTTTGTACCTAAATAAAAAAAAAAAAACATTTTCTAAACATAGCTACTAATTTAATTCTTAGATTAAAAAATTAATACAAAATACTCGACTGATATTTTTAAAACGAACAATTCTTTGGAGTTGACATGTAAGTTGGTTAAAATTTTAAATTATTAAAGTGACTGAGTTAGTTGAATGTTAAGGTTAAGGGAAATACCTGGATTCATGTGTCCTTTTGGGCCAAACATTTGTCATGTAGTGCCTACTCATGGCATAGAAAATAATTAAGGACATTCGGATATCATAATTAAATTAATAAGCAAATTTTAACAAACCTAGAAAAGCTAATGCATATAATGAGTTATATCCTTGAAAATAATCCTGAATATGAAAAATTAAAAATTAAGGATTCACGTGTGTTAATATTTACTTTTTATTTATTTATTAATTTATTTATTTATTTACCTAAGTTATCAAAATTTTTGTTATGATGAGAATGACCTTTAAAGTCAAACTCAATCGATCCGAATATTATATGAAACAATTTTAATCTCAAAGCTTACATATGTGTATAAAAATGAATGCCATTGTCGACTTTTAACGAAGTAAACAAGTTAATCACCTTATAAATTAGATTGACAGCTTAAGTTTAACAAAAAAAAACTTCCGCTCTTCAACAAAAACATTTTCAAAGTGGGTACTCGTACACTTGTTTAAACTTAGGTATTAGCTTTTTGTACCTATTAAACACAGTACAAAATTTTATTTCTTCTACTTTTATAAAGATAGGTATATTTTTTAGGAAGCTTAGTTTCAATATCGTTTTTTTTATATACATATATTTTTTTGTAAATAATTTCTTCCTTTCTTCTTTGTAAAGTATGATACGCAGTTTTTGTTGAACAATGTTTGACACGTCATTTGGGATAACAAATTTTAGCTTTTCCTTTAACTTTAACAATGTATTTTAAGGTTACCAAAATTAAATGATCTTCTGCAAAACATCCAATTATATAAAGTAGATATAGGATAAGGTCCTAAAAAATTTGCTTGTGGAACACCATCTTCAATTTTCTTGAGTTCCGAATATTCTTAATCGTACCATGCTCTAAGAAAAAATGGCGTCTCACGGCGAAAATATGTATATATTCTTTAAAGCTGCTTTAAATAAAGTTGATATCTTATCTCAGTCCGAATACATCCAAAATATAGGTGCTTCCAGTTTTCATTATTTTTGCATACCCTAAACGAAATGCTTTAAACATATCGTTATACGTTATAACTTATTTTTAAACTAACCAAAAAGAAAAAAAAAAAACAGTTTGCCAAAATTCATATTGTAGTATTATAAACGGGCAGCAGGTTTTCATCAATTTGTACTACTTCTGATTTGTCATACAACGCCAACGATAACGTTGATGTATAATTTTTTACTTGCGATATAGGTACTATATATCAAGTTATGCATTCGTACAAAAAAAAAAAGTTGAGAAAACATTTTTCCATGACATTACGATGGTAGACAATGCCAAAAAAGTGGGTCCCGGAAGTGCGTCTGTCTGTCTGTCAGTCTCTCAGTCTGTCAGTCTGTCAGTCTGTCAGTCTCTCAGTCTGTCAGTCTGTCAGTCTGTCAGTCTGTCATTCTTTCAGTCTGTCAGTCTGTCAGTCTGTCAGTCTGTCAGTCTGTCAGTCTGTCAGTCTGTCAGTCTGTCAGTCTGTCAGTCTGTCAGTCTGTCAGTCTGTCAGTCTGTCAGTCTGTCAGTCTGTCAGTCTGTCAGTCTGTCAGTCTGTCAGTCTGTCAGTCTGTCAGTCTGTCAGTCTGTCAGTCTGTCAGTCTGTCAGTCTGTCAGTCTGTCAGTCTGTCAGTCTGTCAGTCTGTCAGTCTGTCAGTCTGTCAGTCTGTCAGTCTGTCAGTCTGTCAGTCTGTCAGTCTGTCAGTCTGTCAGTCTGTCAGTCTGTCAGTCTGTCAGTCTGTCAGTCTGTCAGTCTGTCAGTCTGTCAGTCTGTCAGTCTGTCAGTCTGTCAGTCTGTCAGTCTGTCAGTCTGTCTGTCTGTCTGTATAAGGAGCTACAGCCTAAACGGATGGTCCGATTGATGTCAAACTTGGTATGTAGCGTTATTTGGCGACTCTCCAGAGGGGTTTTTGGAATTAATTTTTTTGGTAAAATTGAAATATCTCGAAAACGGCTCCAACGATTTTGTTTAAAAAATTCAAATGTTAGTTTTAAGCTAAGGTCTATCTTCTAATGAAAAATTTTTTTTTTGAAAATCATTATTAACGGTACCTGCCATAGAACCGTTTTTTTCAAATCCGATTATCTCCAAAACTGCTTATTCGATTTCAACGAAAATTTTTGTGAAGAAGCACTTATATAATTTAAGTATAAGCCAAAAATAAAATTTTGAAAAAAATAATTTTTGGATTTTTAAAAAAATTTTGAAAATTTTTTTTTGAAAAATCAAATTTTCGAAAACGGGACATTTAATTTTTTTGAAATTTTGTTTTTAGATGTTGATTAGTGGTTTCTACAAAATGGCATGCCAATTTTATTTTAAACTTTTTTTCCAAAAAATTATTTATAAAAAATTAGTTTTTTTAAAAAACGGCTCTAACGATTTTGAAAATTTTTTTCTAAAAATGCATGTTAATATATCAATCAAAACTGCATACTTGTTTTGGAGGGCAATTTAATTTCAGATTTTATTTAATTTTTTTTTTTTAAACGAATTTTATTTTTTTTTTTCCAAATTTCTATATAAAAAGTCTTAAAAATTTAAGCAACTTTAACTCTAAGAGCAAGTTCGTGCGACCCCAGTCGTGCATTTTATTTATATGTACCATTACTTTATATCGTTATGGCCTGGTGGTCCCAAAGCCCCGTGTGACAACTACCAGATTTGTTTGACAAATTAATCAAGTTTAAAGCAGATGCAAGAAATTAGAATTCTAAAAAATACCAAAATTTTGGTGGCTACATTAATAAGGTAAATTAAAAATAATGTATGTATGCTTCTCAAATTAATTAAAAAAACAGGATTCTTTAACCCCCTTTTAAAGAGAATTAAATACCTACAACATACAGCTAGTATAGATAGGAGTACTATACTACGTTCAAAACCTTAGTAGGTAAATATGCCATGGTGTTCGCTGGTACTTGCATGATATTCTCTGGCACAAAAAGTATGTGTTGGATTTTTTTATACCTCTACTCTTGGGTTATACATCAAATTCCAAAAATTAGTCTCTTATGGCCGATTTCATAAGCATTTAAAAGGCTTTTAAATGACGTTTTTTGTATGAAACAAACGTCATTTTAGGACGTAAAGGCCTGATAAATATTTAAAAGGGCTTTATGAAATTGGCCATTAGACTAATATATCAATTATAAAATAACAAATCTTATAAAATGTCAACTTCAGGATAAGCTACCATATATGTATGTATGTACAGTGCCGGATTAGTCTCAAGGCAAACTAGGCAGCTGCCTAGGGGCCCCACTTCAGCTAGGGGCCCCTCGCCCCGACTACGAACAAACAAAATTTCTTGGAGTTGTACCTTCAATAAAAAACAGCATTACATTTGTATTAGTAAAAATAAGAAAAAAGAAGAATAAAAAAACGTTTGCAAATCATTAAACATTAGCCCCGTTTCATTGGAGGTGGTAGTTTACTCATGAGTTGATCTAGTACTATAATTACCACATGATCTTCTACTTCTACCACTGATCTTCTATTTTTTTTTTTTTTTTTTTTATAATGAGCGCGCACTAAAGGGGTTTTGGGTACCCTTAATATACATGTGTTTATAATGAATTATGACTCCCATCCCAACCTGAAGGGCCCAACCCAGCGATGCCAGATTCGAGTTCAACACATCCAACACTACTAGGAAAGTATATTTTGGTTCTTGTGGCAAAAACCTTGTTGACCAGTGTTATCAATTAAAAAAAAAACTAAACCACCCACACGCGTTTTGAACGCGTTTCAAACGCGTTTTGGATGCGTTTTGGACGCGTTTCGGACGCGTTTCGGACGCGTTTCAGATGTGTTTTCCCAGCAAACGCAGAACTACAGAAAAAACCGGTGAAATATGTACGTAAAAGAAGTACTTCTTTTCCACTGAAAAAAGATAGGAGCTCGGGAAAAAACTCAGTTATATACTTTCTGTATATAAGAATACGTGAAGCAGCTATCTCTTTTTTGCATGCAAGATGAAATAAATTTCCCCTCCATTAATAGTACAGACAAATGTACTTCAAAAGTGCGTCAGCGAAGCACTTCTGGAAGTGGTTCTGATGTACATTTTCCAGTACTTTTTTAACCTACAGAAAAAGCACTGAAACTTGTACTTTTAAAGTACTTATTTGGAGCACTTTCATATCCGTACTGCTAAAATCCATATTTTAATTTCATCTGAAAATAAAAAAATCTTCAAAACAAACAAACAATTCTTTTAAACTATTATTTAATATTTTATTGGAAAAACACAAAATAGTTTTTTTTTTTTTGAAAACAAAATACATAAAAAAAAGATCCTTGGGCACGCGCCTGTGGCCTGGCCAGTTGAGAAAAGGAAAAAGAAAAAATACTCTGCGTCTGCAGTCTGCACTTTGGTGGTAGTTTTTGTATCTTGTTATGATTTTTTTTTTCTAAATGCTCAAGGCTGAAGCTGCTGTAAACTCAGTCAATGATGTCTGGAATTGATCGCCACTAAAAGACAGAAAAATCAACAACTTTATAATTCATCAATTTTATAATCAGCATACCTTTATTTTCCAAATCAATTGGTGGTTGTTTTTGTATCATTTTTGTATTACTTTTTTTTCTAAATGCACAAGGCTAAGGCTGTGCATTTTGATGGTGGAAATAAATTTTTGTGGCGTGCCGAAGAATTTGTGTGGTAGATATTATTTAGAGAAAATAGTTTTCACAAATAACAAATTGCGTTTCGGACGCGTTTTTGACGCATTTCGGACGTGTTTTGGACGCGTTTTAGACGCGTTTCGGACGCGTTTCAGACGCGTTTTGGGCGCGTTTCAGATGCGTTTCAGGTGTGTTTTGGACGCGTTTCGGACGCGTTTTGGACGCGTTTCAGACGCGTTTCGGACGCGTTTCGGACGCGTTCCAGACGCGTTTTAGACGCGTTTTGGGCGCGTTTCAGATGCATTTTGGACGCGTTTCAGACGCGTTTCAGACGCGTTTTGGACGCGTTTCAGATGCGTTTTGGGCGCGTTTCAGATGCGTTTTAGGCGCGTTTTGGACGCGTTTCAAACGCGTTTTGGACGCGTTTTGGACGCGTTTCGGACGCGTTTCGGACGCGTTTCAGATGCGTTTCAGACGCGTTTTGGGCTCATTTCAGACGCGTTTTGGACGTGTTTCGGACGCGTTTCAGACGTGTTTCAGACGCGTTTTGGACGCGATTCACACGCGTTTTGGACGCGTTTTATGCGCGTTTCAGATGCGTTTTGGACGTGTTTCGGACGCGTTTCAGACGCGTTTTGGACGCGATTCACACGCGTTTTGGACGCGTTTTGGACGCGTTTTGGGCGCGTTTCAGACGCGTTTTGGACGTGTTTCGGACGCGTTTCAGACGTGTTTCAGACGCGTTTTGGACGCGTTTTGGACGCGTTTTGGACAAGTTTCAGACGCGTTTTGGACGCGGACATGATTCACACTCGTTTTGGACGCGTTTTGGGCGCGTTTCAGATGTGTTTCGGACGCGTTTCGGACGCGTTTCAGACGCGTTTTGGACGCGTTTCGGACGTGTTTCGGACGCGTTTCAGATGCGTTTCAGACGCGTTTTGGGCTCATTTCAGACGCGTTTTGGACGTGTTTCGGACGCGTTTCAGACGTGTTTCAGACGCGTTTTGGACGCGATTCACACGCGTTTTGGACGCGTTTTGGGCGCGTTTTGGGCGCGTTTCAGATGCGTTTTGGACGCGTTTCAGGCGTTTTGGACGCGTTTCAGACGCGTTTTGGACGCGTTTCGGACGCGTTTCAGACGCGTTTTGGACGCGTTTTGGATGCGTTTTGGATGCGTTTTGGACGCGTTTCAGACGCGTTTTGGGCTCGTTTCAGGCTTGTTTTAGGCGCTTTTCAGATGCATTTTGGACGCGTTTAGACGCGTTTCAAACGCGTTTCGGACGCGTTTCAGACGCGTTTCAGACTATAGATGGATAGTTCCGCAGCCAAATAGTTCCTGGAACTAGTTCCTCACTCGGAACTAGTTCCACTATTTCCCCAAAATTAATTTAAACAGTTCCATCGTTCAGACACAGCCACACACAATAGAAAGAAAGAAGAAGAGGAACAAGAAACAAAACGAATGCGAATATATCTCTGTCTCTGTTTGAAATACACAATACACACACGCATGTCATAGAATTCTCATCCAAAGCCAACACACATGGATGCGAACCAGTTGAGCGCCAAAAATGCACAAACCAAAACCACAACTACTTTCTTATGAATCATGCTCACGGACATGGAACTACATTAATAGTTCCAGTTCCAGGATCAGGAAAAAATATTCAAATTCATACTATTTCTTATTTTGATGCATTTTATTGAAAAAAAAACTTAAATTCTAGATAGTTCTGCGGAACTAGTTCCAGGAACTAGTAGGTAGATTAAGTTTGTGTCAACCGACATACGTTTTTCTGGCCGCTTTAAAAGGTAGAATAAGTTTGTTTCAACTGACATAAGTTTTTCTGGTCGCTTTAAACGGCCATCAGGAGAAAATATTCAATATCATACTATATCTTTTTTTGATGCATTTTCCTGAAAAAAAACTAAAATTCTAGATAGTTCCGCGGAACTAGTTCCAGGAACTTGTTCCGACCGAAAAAAGAACCGTTCCATCGTTCCATGTTCGTTCCGGCTTTGGAACTGTTTTGCGGATCTCTGTTTTGAGTAATTTGCCTTGTCTATAATAATAATAAAATCAAAATTGAAACTTTTTCTCATGATTTCTCTTTCCAGTTTTATAATGAATAATGAAACCGTAATGCCGACTTATAAAGAGTCGATTTTCGCCGTGCGGCGAAGCTTTTTGGCATCAGTCGAGTCGTGTGAACGTAAGCCGCACGCGACTAAAGTGACAATCCCCATACTAGAGTCCTAGTCGACTTAAGCCGTGAGACATATCATGTGGTTAAAATCGACTCGTGAAAAGTCGGGATAGGTATACCTACTTATACCTTTTGAATCTAATATATTTTCTAATAACTTATCGTTAATAAAAATTATCTGTGAACCATCAAGTTGCTAAAATTTTTTTGTTGAGATATCACTACAATATTTATTATAGTTATTTCAAAACTTTTAGTTTACATTTATAAAATGACATGATAGGACACCAGATTATATCCGATTAGTCTCTAGTAAGTTACCTGCACAAATTTCTAACCAAACTTAAAAATAGCTTATGATATTGAAAAAGCATCGGAAAAGGGCCCTAGAATTATTTTGCCTAGAGGCCCATGACATGGTTAATCCGGCACTGTGTATGTACATAAAATATCTATTTGTATGAGTATTTTATACCTATGATTGAAAAATGAATGAAGAACTAATGTTTATATTATAATAACTGGTATAGATCAAAAGCACATAATTAAAAAGGTCAAAAGTATATATATACATAATGTAATGTATACATATAACCTATTTTCATACCACTTCCTAATTTCCAAAAACATAATCAAGATTAACATTCAAAACACGTAGTAGTTTTCTTTGGTTAAAGATACATTTCAACGATTTCAATTTACGTCTTTTAGATCTGAATATTTAAAGGAGGAGAATTCTTTCGTTTAACAATAAACCCATGAAGATTTTCAAAATATTTCCTTTTGTTTCTGTTAAATAGTATGTATTTGAAAGATTTAAAGTCTATGCAATAAGGAAGGATTTTATTATCAATCAATATTTAAAATATTTGGTTTAAACGTATTGTTTTTTTTTTTATTTTCAGAAAAATCCAATATGAAGCAATCAATATCGTTCTTTTTTGTGTTAGTATGCACCGTAGTTTTGGCAGCACAAGAGAGTCAAGCTAAAAGTGAGTACCAATATCCCTTAATACCAATATAAACATAAAACTCCACAATCATATTGTTAATTTTTCGTCAAAATCAATAGTGAAGTCTTTAACCATTCGCCTGGTCTCATTCCACGGTTATTAATACCACTTTTATTTTCCATTAACACATTGCTGATTATAAAACAAAAAAGAACCCAAGACCCATTTTCAACCATTTTTATAAATTACGTATTAAAGTTAAGAACGATGTTTTTTTAGCACAAACAAATACACTAAAAATGGACATAAAAAACACAACCACAAAAAAAAATCCACTTTTTTAAAAACCATTTTTAATGAAGATAGCTTCATTACTATTATTAACCATTGTTGAATTGATTTATAACCACACGAATATTTCCAAAACTATCAAAAAACTTTCAAAAAATAATCCGCAAAAAATACCAATGCTAACGCATCGATTACTCGTACACCAATTGATCAATGTATTTTTACTTGCTCAATAGGGCAAGTATTGGTTTCGTGTCGAAAAAAAAAATGTGAGGTTTTAATCAAAACCAACATTACGATGATGGAGAATTCCAAAAAAGTGGGTCTCGCAATTCCCTCCGTGCGTCTGTGCGTCTGTACGTCCATCTGTACACATTTCCACAGCCTAAACGCGTAGATGGATTTTTTTCAAATTTGGTACAGATGATTTTTATGGAATTCTGAAAGTTGTTTTTCTTTTAGTTTTTTTTATATCTCGCTTAGAAAGGGTACCTCCCATACAAATTTTTCAATTTAACCAAATAACTCGAAAACGGCTTTAACGATTTTGATTAAACTTTGCAGACATAATATTTAAAGCTATTGCAATAAAACTGCTTTTTTATTTTTTCCAAAAAAAGTCAAATAAAAAAAAAAAATTTTTTCATATTAAAAAAAATTTGCCCTAAATGTCGGCTCTTTCCCAACCTCTACAAAATTTCTTAAAAAGTTATATAGAGGCAGCTCGCAAAATCTACAAGTAAACTAACATAAAAGTGCTTTGAACTGCAAGAGCAAGTATGTACGTGCGACCCCAGTCGTGCATTTTTTTTTTTTTTACATTTAGAGCTTTCATATTTAGGAAGACTTAACAATTAATAAAAAGTACCGCTAAAATAGTTGTACATTTTATTTATTGCTATGGGTCGTCCCACTGTGCGACGCACAGTGTGGGATTTCGCGAATTTAGCGGAATTTAATTCGAAAAATGACTTGTCTTGTTTGATGCCAAAACCGGTTTTTCTTAAAGCTAATAGATTGTAGAAAGTGATAACAAAAGCATTGATAGGTGGGAATCATGTAAACAAAAATAAATAGCTTCGAAGTTGCAGTTGGCGATTTTTTTTCTGTTTATTTGGTGAAAGAGATTACTTTGCTCTTAATTTTTTCTCGTGCGTTTGGTGTGCGTTTTAATAAAAGTTTTATTTTTTTTATATTTTCTAAATATCAAAGTATAATTATTTAAGTAATTTTTTATTTCACAGGGTGTTTTACATTTTTGTTTTGGTGATTGAAGTTAAAAAAATGTGTTTTTTTCGATTTTTGTACCTTTGTTAGAGCAAAACTTTAGTTATTCCGCGTTATTCCGCCTAGAGACAATATTCAATGCAAAGCTTGATTTATTATCTATCAAGAATCACTAAAATTTGACACCCCAATTTTGTTATGATATATTTTTTTTTTTTTTTTCTAAATGACCATCAAAAAAAAAAAAATGATGGCATACCGTAAAAATTGCATAACTTTTTGGTATTTTGTTAGAAGAAGAATGTTATAGAATTAGAAACTTTTTTTATTTCACAGGGTGTTCAAAAAATTTGTGAATTTGATTTTAAAATAGTTCCAATAAAAATACAGGGTGTTCAAATTCAAAGTTAACAGTAAGAAAAAAAAAGAATTAAGTTATTATAAAAATTAAAAACGAAAACTATCAATAATAAAAAAAAAAATATTACATCTGATAAAGGGTGTTCCAATTATAATAATAAAAATAAATTAATTAAAAAAAAAAAAACAATTAACGCGTATTTTTCACAAAATTTTATATTTGATACTTTGAAAATCGGTATTAAAATTAATTTTACTTGTTATAAGTGCTGTGTTTTGTTATTGTGTGTATATGTACTGTGGAGTATTAATTTTCGTCTTTTTATAATGTGGTATGTTATTTGAATAATAAGCAAACTATCCTTTTAATTTAACAAAATATTTCGGTATTATATAATTTAAAGAATGTCTTTCCAAATAACAAAGAAGGACATATTTGATGTTTGGGTCTCAAAAATAAAAATTAAGCGCTTTGAGGCAGTTATGTCATTTGTTTTAAATGTTTTTGGTAACATAACGTTTTCTGAAGAAGCAGTTAAATCATTAAAGGCGTCTGTGAGGACAACTTGTTTTAAGTTAGATCAGTTATGGTCAAAAAACAGGAACCGTGAAAGCTTTGAATGCAAAAATGCTTCCTGGCTCAGTGGCTAATTAGTAATACCACAGCAAATATTTTACGAAATTCCTTCCCCTTCGAATTCTGCAAGTGTGGGTAGATCTAGAAAATCATTTAATGAGTGCTGTGAAAAAATGAAGGAGAAGAAAGTACAAGACTCATTTAGCTTTGAAGAAATTTCAACTGCATATGAAATTAGTTTGCGGAAAAAGTGGAAAAAGGAATTAGTAAGGGTGAAATTGTTTACATTAAAAACAAAACATATAGTCAAAACAATTAAATAAATTCAAATTGGCTTTTTATTTTACAAGAATAACACGATTGGTAAAAACAAATTGTCTATTCCAGTTAAACTGATTTTTTTTCGACAGGAAGTTTACGGTTCTTTTAATTATTGATATCCTTGATGATGTATGGCAGAAAAATTTCGTGACAGAACACTTACCAATTTAAAAAAAAACATTGATTGTGCATAAATAAAGCTACATAATTTAAAACATCCTTTCAAATAGTATCTTGTACGTTTTAGTAGCCTTTTAGAGAATAGTTTCTTTAGTTCATAAACAACGTCATTGACATATCGGTTTGCAAAAAACCTAGTCAATTCTGACAATAATTAACTTTTTTCTTTATTTTATTCATATTTGTCATAAAATTAAACAATAAATCATTCCTCAAAAGTTTTTTTTGTAAATTATGATTTTCAAAAAAAAAGTACTTTTTGGTGAAAATAACCTGTCACTTCAAAGCTCATTTTACAAAAACTTAAATAAAATATCAGCAAAATGTGAATTAAATTTGATTGTATACACATATTCAATGAACTAATCACAAAAAAAACTACAACAAAATTTAAAATGCAAGCGTTATTAATTTTATTCCGCTAAATTCGCGAATTCCCACACTGTGCGACGGGGGCTTGTTCCGTGAGCATTAATGCACATTTTCAGAATCTGGAAAACCGAATTTTTAAATGAACTGATACTTTTCAAGATTCTGTAAAAAAAAACAAATTAAAATCACATCATTCTTTTTAATAAACTTTCTTGGTGAATGTGGGATTTACTTTCACATTCAGAAGGAACAAAAACCGCACATTTTCGGAATTATAGACGTGAAAAATATGCCCTTTTTAGACTCAGTGGGAACGACGAGTAAGTTCCTCAATGGACTTAGTTCTCTTCACCAAAAGGAGACTACATACAAAAGGTCCTGATTTTTCCATTTGATTTGAGTCCAGTTTAAATTTAACGATTTTTGAACATTCTTTGATCTTTATTATGGTCTTTAAAATTAACATAAAGTTTTCACTCTCACTTCATTCACTTTCCAAAAGTAAAAACTGCACATCGTTTTTCATCCTTGGGATGAATGCAAAAAGATAACTCCACATCGTTTGTACATAACGCAACCATCTGGCAATTAACTTAAGATGCATTAATAGATTGCACAACATGCTTTAAAATCCTTTTAACTTTGTGTGTAGGTACTCTAGTTTCTATGTAAATTTTATGACGATGCAAAATGTCAGTTAAAACACTTTCCTGTGGGAATGACTATTTGTTTCATATAACCACAATTTCAATAGTCTCACATAAAGAACATGACCTTTTCACGATAGTATAATTTTTGAAATGTCACTTTTCGAATTCCGAAATGACTCTAATCATATTTGCTCTCTGTCAAAACAACCTTATTTCCGGAAACCTTAACTGACTTTTAAAGATAACAAGAAGCTCTCGGCCCCCTTCATCTGTATGTACCTATCCTGTGCAGTTTCTAAAGAACAACTCAATCTTATTACTAGATGATGGTGTGTCGTCTGTGTACCACCTCCTACAACACCATCAGAATCGTTGTTTAGTTTAATTTATGCCTTTGATTGTTGCACGTTTTGCTGGTGAAAAACAAAACCATTTCAACGTCACAATCTATTTGAGAGTTTATGGATGCAATTGAAGGATATGGAGGAGCCTATTCAGCGAACTTCTATACTTCCTATTCTATTTTTGAAATATATGAAATGGGGATGTTTTGCTGTCGTCCAATTAAAGTTGTTTTTGAATTGAGTTTTCACACTTTTACTTTAAATTCAACATTGAATTATATTTATTTGCATTTCTATTAACATCATGAATCATTCAGGATGGCAAATTTTATTTTTATCAAGACGATTTAGAAAACTTTTTGCTTTAACATAACATTGTTATAAAAAGTATCTGAAATCATCACCGAAAATGTGTGTGTCTTTTCAAAAAGTACAACGAAACCAAAATCGTAAAGAACAACAATACTCCCACACACACAAAACAATATTTTTTCCTGTCTTTGGGACTCTTAACAAAATGTTTTTTAAAGTGGGACAATTGCTCCATCCCCAAAGCGTTTAAAACCGACAATAACAATTGTGCAGATAAATGGTTATCGGAGAATATGAAAACAAAACATACTCGTATCACGAGGATTGAAACAGATTTTTTCATTTAGCGGCAATAAAGTCTGTGGTTTGGATTATTTTCTTTTTGCAGGATCCCAGAGCTTTATTTTTAACTATGGTAATTTATATAGACCAAGGCTTGGAGTTGCATTGTATTCGATTGACTGGCAGCTTTCATTAATTATGGATAAGGCTGACCTTTGTAAAGAAATTGACTTGGTGGACGTATTTTTTGTTTGAAAGTTCAAAGGTGATTTAATTATCTTTGCGTTGGTTGACAAGACATTTGAAGAGTTTTAGATTTATAACAATGCTCGATTTCAATATGAAAACCATCTAATGGTGATGGTGAAGACTTAACAATTAGTCTACTTCAAATTATTTTGATAGACTGAGCATCACAATTCACAATGAAGTAACTTTTTGATCACAAACTGTATCGTAGTTCAGCCAAAGTACATCTTATCCAAGTAGTTTTCAAGTTCATGTGCTTTGCCAGTCCAGAAAAAGTTGTAAAAAAAGCCCCTTGGGCGGTTAACCAAAATACTTGTCATCACTGTGTATGTGTTGAGGTACATAGATCTCAGTTAAATACTTTGAAATGTGAGTTAACCGTGGTCCGTTCCTTGAAACCTTTGTACGAGAGATTGCATGATGTCGATTAGCACTAGATTGTAGTTTTGAGGAATGAGAAAAGCAAAACTTATGAGTCTGTAATAAATAGCTTCAATGTTGGTTGTGTGACAGAAAATAAGTAATCTCAGTTGGCTTAGAGATTTAAGGATTTTTAAAAGTATTTTGTTGTTTTACTTTTATAAAAATTTTATATAAGTTAATAGCTTAAAGAATCTGGACAACTAGACCTCTTAGAGCAATTACTTCCCACTAAGTCGTTAATTGTATTTTTATTAAATTAAATTATTAAACTAAAACATACTAAAAATAGAATACAAAAAATATTACGCATACACCACAGTGACCCATTTCAATAATAGTTAACGAAGTTGTAAATTTGTTTTAACCTTTCCAAAGCGAAACGAAAAACATTACCTATTCTATTACATCAAACTATGTTTAAGGTTAGCATGACAGTTTTTACCCTGATTTTTGTTTTTGGATTGGTAAATTTTCTGAAAAAAATGATGTTTTTTTTAAAGAATGCAAACTGTGACTTATAACACTTTCAAATATAACACTTTCAAATATAACGACTCAAATGTTAAACCTCTGCTTAACTTCTTGCTAGATTGTTTGACTGGCACATGGACAAACAAAATTATCAAAATCCATTAAGGTATAGTATTTTGCATTTTGCAACTTTTCAAGTAGGTACGTCATCAAACAATGCAACCGGAAAGCAATCTTTTAGAACAATTCAGCTACCAAATATCATCACAAGTTTCACAAGAACTATATCAATTTTATTATTTGGTTAAAGATTCTTACAATCTTTTCTGCAACGTCTTTTAATCGTAAAGGGTAGTTCAATGTCAGTATTTAATTCCACAACATTATGGACATGATATTCTCTTTTTTTTATTAATGTTGAGAATTGATACCCATTGGATGAAAGTGTTAAGCGTTTGATAAGATCGTATCCAAGAAGTGCGTGAACTTCCATCTATGTATGTATATCATCAGGGACTACAACAATCTTCTGAAGTTTCTTCAAATTATCAATTTTCAAACAGTAACCTCTGTATTGAATAATCAGGAATTGTTTTTTTGTTGCCAAGACTGCAAAGAGATGGAAAACTCTTTTGCAAAACAACATCCTTCATTTACTTTAGATTACGCTCTTTTGACTTGCATAAATTATTTTCAAAATATGATATTTTTTTCAGGAGAAGAAAAAAAACCTTCAGAACCTTCCAATATGTCCATTTTGGTTACTTTTGAAGTACATGAAGGGTCCAGGGGAGAAACGGCACATGTCCACTTTTATCAAAACTAAACTAATGATTAATGATGGCATCCTAACTTTTAAAAAACAAATTTAAGACTTGCTGAAAAAATAAATAAACTGTGTGCTTTTATTAGGTACTAAGTTGTATGAAGAACAAAATTTTAAAATGCGTTTTTCTCGAAATGAGTTGGAATGGACTTGTGCTGTTTTTCCCCTGGATCCTTCACATATTTCAACACCAATAGACAGTCTTTTCGAAAATGGTCAGTAGAACTACAGTTAAAGGTCTTATGTATTCGATTCTTTTGAAAACTAAATGCTGTTGTTTGAGTTTTACTTCCTTCATGAGTTCGAAAATATCGTATACAGATCCTGTGAAGATTTTCAGTTGTAAAAATTATACCTGAATTCAGGTTTAATTTCAACAACATAGCGAACTCAAGTTATTGAACCAGTTTCAAAGTTTTCGACTGCTGCATAGTGATAAAAGAAAAACTTTCAAAAATAATCTAGTGAAGTTACTTTATCAAACATCTTAACTCAGACTATACTATGGAAAATTGCTGGAATATTTAAATTAGAGTAACAAAAATTCGATAGGTTTTATACTATGGATTGTTTTATTAACCCTTTTGAAAATATTCGTTGGCTTTTTTGGACGGTGAACCGAAAAACAAAATATTGTGATTTTTGTGTAAATGGGTTAAGCACAGGTGATAAAATACATGATTCAACTAGGTACCAAAGGGTTTTTGCTTTAACTAGTTCTGCAAAAATATCACTGTGTATTTATTTAAAATATGTATGATGATATATGATTTTTCACTTTCATCAATAAGGGATGTAGTTTTATTTAATTAATTATATATTCTTCTTCCAAAAAATTGAAATTTATTTTTTTAATCAATTTCGGAGAAAAAATAAAATGCATTCTTTTGACGATTAACAAATGCAAATGAAATGTAATCAAAATAGGTAGATGGCACTTTCGAAGAATAGAAGGAGAAAAATGAAACCTTTGAAGGTTCTGAATTTTTTCAATAACGTCCTAAAGCTCAATCATAGCGTTAAATACTTATAATCTCACAAACTTCAACCTACTTTAAACCTAATTGAGTAATTAAACTTAAACGGAAATGATTCCTTGGCCTTTATAATCGAATTCAATTGAAATTTAATTTGTCTAGGTCCTTGTTTCCATTTATAGATCTAATAATTAGCACAAAGTATCTCCCGAAGGACAATACATGTATCTAAATATATGAATGTATTGTATAGGTATACAAATCAAATAAATCAGGGAATTCAATACAAAAACATGAGAGCAATCACGTTTTCACAAATCATAATAATAATTATTATACTCTTCCAGGACATTAAATGATTCAGCTTTAATGTGTACATAGTTAATGTGAATTTAGTATTCAAAGTGCGTGACTTGTCTTGCCCACGCCTTTACCGATGCTGGTGCTATTCATAAAATGACACAGAACTATTTTATTCACAAGAAAAAAAAAATATAACCTTTAATACGAAAATACCGATAACAAACGTTATACCAATATTCGATAATAAATTTTGATAAATCTTTTTTCTTTTGTTATATCTTTACAGAGGGTTGTAACGCATACGGTCATGCATGCTATGGTGGACATGGTAAACGTTCATTGGGAACAGTTTCAGATGAAATTCATCCCGATGCAATTCTACAGATGTTCCCCAGTGAGGAAGGAAGTGAAATCAATCCATATCCAAGATATCGTTTGATAAAATTCATGAGACAATTAGTGAGTATTGATTTGTTTATTTATTTTTATACATTTTAAGGTAATTACAGTGTTGAAACAAACAGAGACACAAAGTCTGGTCGTCAATTTGGCGTGGGACTTTTGACCTTTTCATTGTTTTTCCTTCGTGTTTTCAATAAAATTTTCCAAATATTTGCAGTGTATTGCCGTTTAATGGTATTTAAATTTCGTATAATTTGCGGCACTTAACGGACTTTTTGAATTTTTTAACTGACTTCCAACAAGGAGGAAGTTATCAATTCGTCTGTATTTTGTTTTTGTTTGTTAACTTATGACTTTGGACTGAGTGAACCAATTTTGAAAGCTGGTGCCTGCAATGTGGTCCAATCTAAGTTTCTATCCATTGAAGTCGGTTTTGTTTTTTTGATAAAAAGGATTATTTTTTCTTTTTTTTTTTTAAGAAAAGAAAAGACTCTTAGAGCCAATTTTTCAATCTTCTAATAAACAGTCTGTTAACTGTTCGACGAATAAAGTTATTAGGCTCATAAACAATCAGATAAAAACATTTAATTTTTCAATCAAGAATAATTTATTCTACAGAATAACAAAACAAAATTGTCAAATTCAAAAATATTTAAAATTAAACGTCATTTTTATTGATGATTGTTTTTGTTTTCTTGTGTTTCACTGTATTTTTTTCAAAATTCTTTCAAAACAGCTTTGACAACTGACACAATATTTTTGTTGAGATTATTCCTTAGAATAATTTTTATTCGTCTCTGAAAGAAGCAAATAGTTTTATTCTTAGGAATAAGGTATATCTGCTTGTTGAAAAATTGATTTTTTCTCTATCCTTAGGAATAAGTACTAACTGACTGTTTAACTGACTATTGAAAAATTGGCCCTTAATGGAAAAAACAATTGTGTATATTGTGTTAGAAAGAGTTACTTGACTGAGCTTCGAATATTTGGATCGAGAGTAAACTAAAAAGAAATTTTAGTACTAAATTTATCAGACTGGTACACTGAGGGAAAAAACGCAACGTAAAATGTAAAATGCTGCCAATTTTTTCTTTTTTTTTTTAATAAATTGATACTTTTTTTTTAAAGTTGAAACAACTTTGATTTAAAGATGTTTTATAACGGTAAACCACTTTAAACTAACGATGTTCTACTTTGATTTTAAAATTTTCGTCTTCAACGCAAAATCATTCCAACGTGGTTTTCGTTGATTTTAAGTTGTTTTTTCCCTCAGTGTAAAGCGCTCTCTTCTACGAAAAACAGCACAATTTTAAAAGTTGGGACTCAGACCAAAAATAACTAAATGTGAGTAAATTCGGAAGTGCTTGACTTAATGATGCTTTATACTTTCTGTTCAATGAAAAAAAAACCATTAACTTAAGTGCTTTCCTGGTAATAAGGTCTTAGATCTTACTTACCTTAGCGCTTGAATGAAGTTGAGTGAGCTGAACATTGATTGGCTTTGGCTGAAAAATCGCATAATTTTCAAACGTATACCAAACCATTGGAAATTTGATGCTCATGAAGACAAATTAGGTTACATTCATAAGGACCGAGAAAAAAAGCAAAAAAAAACTCAAAGATAAAAAAAAATATTTTCCTCACAGAAAAAAAATAAAATATGCACACAAAATATTTTTATATTAGATACCTACAGATTTGATGAAATAACTCATTTGGGAGACACACATCAATTTGCCTTCTTCAAAATGACAGATTTTGCCAGGGGGTGGTGTTCCTTAAACCAGGACTTAAACTTTTCAAATTTTATCGCAAATTTGTTTTTGAGTTTTAAAAAATGATGAGCAAAGCTCAAAAACTAGACGTGATAGAATAAATCATTAAATCTGTTTTAAATTCAAAACATTAAAGTCAATTTAAATCACATAACATACTTCATGCTCTTGATTAATTTTTTTAAAACCTATTTAAAACCTATTTAAAAATGAGCAGAAACCAATTTGACTTTTCTTATAAATTCAAAATAATAGTAGTCTTAAGAGAACGTAACACTCGAAAGTCCGTATTCCTTAAGATTTTTCAATATGAAAAAAAGTTACGCATACACCTCAGTGACACAATAAGTTCTATCTATTTTAATCAATAACCTTTTACCTAAAAATCCAAAAATCGTTCTTTTTTGCCCAGTCAAGTCTAGATTGAGTATATTGAAAAAAGGAAAATATGAAGTTTTAACTCATAACTTATAAAAATTAATATAATTATGGATTACAAAAATTTATAATGTTAATCTTGAAATTTGCATCCTACATGTTTAGACAACGCTTTTCCTAGCGCCAAGCTATTAAAAGTGGGATATAATAGAAATTTTTAAAATATTAATAAACAACTCAACTCCTCAAAACAAATGTGTATGCTCCTCTGAATGCTGTGAAAATTTTAAATAGGTAATTGTTTTCTTTTTTCATATCTGTGTACATCATAAACAAGTCCCCTTTATGTTAAATTATATCCTTTTTATTAACATACATCACACTGATTTTAATTTCTAAAAAAAATATTGAAAGGAGGAGTATCAATATTGTATTTCCTCTAAGGATGAATTTATATTGATATGAATTATGATGCCCCGTGGGACTATTTTTGATATGATTACTAAACTAATTTCCATGAAGAAACAAACAAAAATTCTCATATAATCAAGTTTATTATAAAGGCTTTTAAATTCAAGCCTTTTGCTCTGAATAATTTTTTATTACTTTCAGACTTATTATTCCAAGGCAATGAACTTATTTTACTTTAATATTTTCAAAGAAATATAATAAAGATAAGAAGAAAAGTCACAGTATAGTTTGATGAATATTAAAAAAAAAAAAAAGCATCAACTTCTTCGTCTTGGTGGGTTTTCTTCTTTAATTCAATTGGTCCACACTAATGGATTCTAAACTTAGGCTAACACAGTTAGTATACAGAGCTAACTATAAACTATCAGAAACAGGAAGGAAACAAGAATTCTCTGTGTGTTTTGAGAAGAATATTTTTCTTTCGTCGACGTATTCCCTTTACGTGAATAAATTAATGCTCATTTGGTTTTGAATTTTGTTGTTTTTGAATACTCAAATAGGTTCATAGAATGTAAATCTTGGGGAATTAGGGGTATATTGCTGAGGTAAACTATGAATGAATATTTCTTAGGTTTCAAAAGGATTAGATAAATAATTATGCGGAAACGATTTGAATATAAAATTAAAATTTTGGCGTATGTACTATTTGATTAAATTCCTTAGATTTTTGAATTCTTCCATCCTTTAATTGAATTTTTGCAAATCTTTGAAGAAATTTTAGTAGGTATATTTGGAAAAAAAACTTCTCCCATAAGCTTAAAAGTCTATATTGAACACCAGAATTAAAATAATGTAATTTAGCAATTTTCAGACTTATTTAAACCCAACTAATAAAATACATTTTTTATTATTATTCTTTCAGCTTGGTGGACGTACAAGACAACAACTTGCATCCGATCGTCTCAACGAAATGGATTATGCTCTAAGTTCCAGCGAAGCTTTTAAGGACAACTCAATGAATTAAGACAAAACATGGATATAACTTAAAAGATCTCCGCACAGCAAACAAAAAATTCACTCCTCCCTCACCTGTCCTTAAGCTAAAAAAAAAAAAAAAAAACAATATTTTATAAACCCAATTGTTTTTGTAAATAATCAGATTATATAAAACACCAAACTGAAAAAAAAAATGTGTAAAATAAAATTATTGTATGACAAAATGCTTAATTGCAAATGAGTATATATTTAAATTAAATCAATTAATTAATTCAAATGGTCATTAAAAATTAGAAATTGAAATTATGTTTTTCTTAAAATGATCGTTTGGATTGTTGTTTAATATCTTTTCCTATTTTTCTGAAACTTTTGGCTGGAGAGTTTCAGAAAAATTTTAAAACAAAAATAAAATGCAACAATATAAGACTATATATTATTATTATTATTTATTAAAAATAATTTTCTGAAAAAAAAGAAAAATAATAAATATTTAAAACAAAATAAATTAACACTGTTTTAAATTTCTTTGAAATATATAGTGAAAGCAAAGTATCATGTCAGGTTCATGTAACGCATTTATACTATAAATGATGAAAAACTAGTGCTGTATTTATTTGTATTATTTAAAAATGATAAAATATAAAATAATTTAAATAGTTTATAGGGCTATAATAAAAATAATAAAATAAATATTTATCTGTATAAATGTGAAAATGATAAAAATAAACGTTTTGAAAATTTAAAAATTCCTACGATTGTTTGAAAATTATGTCAGTCCAGTCAGCAGATCACGAACAAAAAATAGCATAGAAATTTACCCGTTCAAAGGGATTTCTCTCAGAATTTTTTACATCTTCTGATTGGTCGAATATAAATGAAGTCAGTCAAGATAATAATTTCTTAAGCCCAGTACGCAGCTGAAGCGAAACGAAATTTTCCGTACAAAAAATCGATAACGAAATCTTGATGTTTTTACTTTAAACTTATTTTCTGATGTTTTTCCTTGAATTTTTTTATAATGCATTTTTATTATTTTTACTTTGCTATAATACCCGATGGTATGTATTATTTTGTTAACATGTTCACTGTTGACTTTGGAGACTTCAAAATTTTTCCTTTCACTTCAGCTTTAATTCATAATTTCTGAATTAAGTCGAAATTCTTTTCGCGTTGCATGGACTAAAGTCAGAATAAAAAAAGTTTTCATTATCGAACTAAAATTTTGGAAAGAATTTCGTATTGGACTGTAGTGTGCAGAACGGGGTAAATTTAAGCTCCCATACTACATTTAGCTGACTAAAAATTAATTTAGGACTTTTACTTGTATAGGAATAATTTGGCTATATTTAATTGGTTTTTTCGTGAAACTTCTAGAACATCAATGTTATCATGAGCCCTTAAGACCAACCAAGTTTCTAGAAAAAAGAATGCTTATTCAACGAGATAAACTGGAAACAAAGTGAATGTAGTTAAATGTAGTGAACATTTTCAAATGCTTTTGTTTTTATAGTTTTATAGTTTTTCCAGCTGGAAAACTTTAAAAAATGATGCAGAAAGTTTTTGGTCTAAAAACAATAACTAAACTTTTTTTTAACAAAATAGAGTTTCATGTACATATCGTCGTCGGCGTAAAGCAAAATTAATCTAAATCCACTTTTTACCGAAAATTAGTTAATGATGCAGTTTTACTAATTTTAGCGTGCTCTTTCCGAATTTGAAAACCGTTTTTGTCAAAAAAAAAATTTCATTCCGCAGATAATATAGTTTAATGGGACATGGAACAATAAAAACAGGAAAGAAGCCTTTTGAAAATGAGCCCGAGTATTCTTGATTGTTCTAAGTCCCATCATATTTTGTTCTAAGTCCACTTTTTATTTAAGGAAAAAGCGTACTTGTATAGGAATTGTTCTATGTCCAAGTTTGGTTTTTTAGTTATAAAAAATATTTAAAAATAGTAAGCACATAGAATGAGGTCAACTTGTATATTTTATTCAAGAGAAAAGAGCAAACTTTATAAAAAACTATGTAACTTCAATGGCAAACGAGCAGAAAATTGTCGCTTTAAACCAATTTGAAGCTTAAAAATCGTCCCCTGTAAAATTTGCTTTTTTGTGACTTAGAACAATTTTGCTTTACTGCTAAATCTCGAGTTTTATTCTAAATCTCGGATTGAAAGTAGGTGAAAATATTAGATTTAGAGTAGCTGTAGCCAAATCTGAGATTTTGCGAAGTAGATTTAAAATGAATCTCGAGATTTATTCTAAATCTACTTAGCTAAATCTTGGATTAAGCGTAGGTGGAAACATGGTATAAAATTCAGATTTAAATGGATTGGATTTAAAATTAACTTTAATCCAAACTAAATACAGAGTGAATAATATGGCCGTAAGTGTAGTTAAGGCTTTAATGTAAAGGCTTTAATGTATAAAAAAAAACACAAATATTGTTTTTTAAATTAAAAAATAAGCTTTCTACATCATCGTTTTTAATAGGTGTGTTTTTTATTACTACCGGGCTTAACTGGTTAAAAAAAAAACGCCTCGGGGCTTAGCGAGAAAAATTGGCAGCACTGCATACTAAATGTTCCGAAATCAGCTGACACAAAAAAATATAAAGTTGTCATATTTTTCGCTTTTGGGTTTTCTTGTGTTTTTGAAAAAAAAAAGTTAAACTAACTATTAAATAAATATTTAAAATAATAATTGTCATTCCAAACATCAGTTTTGATGATTTTTAAACAAATTCTAAACAATTTACGAACAAGTTAATTTGGTAGCACAGATTTAAATCTGTTGAAAAAGTTAAGCTCAGAGAATTCTCCGGGCTAAACAACTAAGCCCAAGGGGCTAAAGTGTTGTTGCATTTAACATGTAAATTGCTTAGCCCAGACTGCGTTTTTTTTGTCCAGTTAAGACCGGTGGTAATAAAAAACACACCTAATATTTGGGTTGGAAAAAAACGGTCACAAAATGAGTTTGAAAATTTTCACTTTTTGACTTTTTCAAAAAAATTCACGTTGTTAAAATAATATTAGGTGGTGTGTTTTTTATTACCACCATTCTTAACTGGACAAAAAAAAACGCCTCGGGGCTTAACCTGAAATCTTGGCAGCACTGCATATTGAATGTTCCGAAAACAGCAGACACAACAAAAATTTAGAGTTGTCATATTTTCGGTTTCGGGTTTTTCTTGTATTTTTTTTTGTATGTTTTACAAAGAGACACAAAAATGTATGCTACCAAAACTAGTTAAATACCTACATTTTGTCATTCCAAAAGTGAGTTTTCACGTTTTTAAACAAATTCTAAACAATTTTTGAAAAAAATAGTTTGGTAGCACAGATTTAAAACTGTTCAAAAAGTTAAGCCCAGAGAAATCTCCGGGCTAAACAAGTAAGCCCACGGCATGGTATAAAAAGACAAGGTATCCCAACTAGCACAACAGCTTATATAAATTGAGATCTCGCAGGTACTACTTTTTATACAGCTTGTATTGAGCTTGCTTCAGAATTTAATTGCTTATAGAAGTCCGAACTTGTTTAACATTTTCTAATAAGTTGTTTAAATAATGTGAAAGAAACTTAAACGAAAAAAAGATTCTTTTTGGAAAAGCCTGCTTAATGAATTTATAGAAGCTTTACAGAAATTACCAAGTTTAGTATTTGATTTTTGGTTTTGATATTGAATAATCTAGCTCGGACACTTTTTGGTTTTGACATTGAATTATTTAGCTCAGACATTTTTTTTTTGACATTTCTGCTATTTGAACTGATTAAGTTTTTGATTTCATTAATGAATATACTAGGATGGCCGAGTGGGTTGAGTGGCGGACTGCCACCAAGTAGGTACGAAGTTCGATTCCTGGGTGTGGTAAAAAAAATTATATACTTTTAAAATTATTATTAATAGATATACTAAAAACTAATGGAATAATAATATAATTTCAGATTAAAAGATAAAATTCATGATTTAAAATCAAATAAAAACCATTCAAAAAAGAATTACTTTTTGTTTTTATAGTGTTTTTTTTTTATTTCGATAAGACATGTATTAAAGAGCTATACAAGCTCTTCCGAAGTTATCTGTCAAATCTCAAAGCTTCGGTAGAGCTTCGGTAAAGCTTCGTTTAAGATCCTTATAGAGCGTCAAAATTGTATAACGTTCTCCTTTTTCCATGCCCAACAACCTTTTTAAAGTTTAAAAGAAGCTAAAATGTAGCTTTTGTAATACCTTAACCGAAGCTGAAATGTTAGTTGGGAGAGGTTTTCTAATTTTCTGCGTATGCTTTTCTTCATCTGGAGTTTGGCCAATCTTTTGTATAAAAAAAAATGTTTGCTATCCATTACTTCTGAATTCTGGACAATGTAATGTTGTCATTCGCCGATGAGGACATGCCAATTTTATGGGAGTTTCTGCAGTACAATGACCTCAAGCACTCCTCAACAATGGGAAAAAATGGTTTCGCAACAAAAAATTTAGTTTTGTGGAGTGGACATCCTCAATCACCTGGCTTTTACCTTATGGAACACCTATGGAGAATTCTTAAGCAATATATTGGTGACACTAGGTCTAAGAACAAGCAAAAAATATACAAAATGCATTATACTCTATCACTGTGCGAAATTGGTGGTTTCTATAGGACGATGTTGTGCGAGGATTTAAAAAGGAAGGTACAACAACAAAGTATTAAAAGAATAATAGCATTTTTTATAGAAAATCATTCTTTTTTTCACTTTTTACTCATGTAGTTAAAAAGTAGGGTATTTACAAAAGTAAAATTTTTGTATTTCTTTCTAGCGCTACCTACTTGTTTTTTGAAAAAAAAAAACACAAATATTGTTTTTTAAATTAAAAAATAATGTCGTTTTCGATTGGCTCTCCGAAAGCGTCCGGAATCATTCAGAAGCCTTCTGAAAGCGTTTTATTCGCACGAATATGACAGGCAGAACGCTTCTCAGAAGAGAAATTCTCTTCTCGATTTAAAATCGGAATTCACTCGAGAAGCACTAATATACGAATATTTAAAAGTCAAATTAATCACTCAATCAATATTTTTTTTATTTTTGAAATAAATTAATTTTTTTCCGAAACAAATTTTTTAATTCGTTTTCAAACTTACCTACTTAAAATATTTTGGAAACCAATTTCCCTATTTATTTCTTGAACATTACCAATTTTTAAAAAAATTAAAATATTTTATTTGAAAGAAAAATAAATTAATATAAATATTTGACATTTGAAATTTAAAAGAAAAACACACAAACACAAAAAAAAAACAGAATTCGATTTTAGAATGAGTGAATCTTTGAGTGAAACCAATCGAAAACGACATAAGCTTTCTGCATCATCGTTTTTAATTTTTGGGTTGAAAAAAAACTGTCACAAAATGAGTTTGAAAATTTTCACTTTTTGACTTTTTCAAAAAATTCGCGATGTTAAAATAATATATGTTTTTTTTTTATTTCTGATTATTTACCCTATAATTTAATTCTAATCACATTTTCCAAACACTTCCTAATCAACAAATCTTCGGATGTAAACATGTGCGCATTCGTGTTCCTTCGGCAAACTTCGTTAAAAAATGGTCATTTTCCCCAACTGACAGCTGTCAAATATGCATGTGACAGAAACGACACAAATTTGTTGACCGTCTAACCGCGTGGCTAACTTTATTAATTCTCTTTTTTTTTTAATTTCCTTGCAAATGTTTAAAAACTAAAAATAACAAAACAATGTCAAATAAAAGTAGTAAAATATTTCGTCGTAATCGATCCCTTGGCTATGTTAGCAATCAAGTTCCTGCTTTAATTCGTTACATACAACGTCGCAAGGACAACATCATTACCACATGCATTGGTCGTTCCTTCCAAGTGTACACTTCCAATAAATTTCGTTTGTTACATGTGAGTAATATCCATCCTGATGACATTACTTGCATGGCCAATGATCGTCAGCATGTTTACACTGCTGCTGACAAAACGATCTTTGCTTGGCGACAAGGAAAACACATTAATCACACTTATAAAGGTCACACTAAAAATGTCCACTTGATGTTGCCCTTCCGGCAACATCTCATTGCAATTGATGGAGATAATGTCATGAAAGTGTGGGACATTAATACGGAAGAGGTTTACTTGGAGATTCCTTTTTCCAAGGAAGACTTTCTTATTACCGCCATTGCACATCCACCGACTTATATTAATAAAATCATTCTCGGAAGCCAATCGGGCGAGTTAAAATTGTGGAACTTGCGAGAGAATCGATTGGTTTATACCTTTGCTGGGTTTGGAAGCAAAGTCACTTGTATAACTCCCGCTCCAGCTATCGATGTGGCAGCTATTGGCCATAAAGATGGTACAACTGTTTTGTTGAACTTGAAATTCGATGAGGTTCTTATGCAATTCAAACAGGATTGGGGTCCGGTGAATGGAATATCATTCCGAACGGATGGACAGCCAATAATGGTAACTACTAGCACCCATGGCAATGCTGTATTTTGGAATCTTGAAGAGAAAAAGGTAATGTTTTTGATTATAACACAAGATTTCTATTATATTATAGACCGAGAGCCGGGAGCAGATTTCTTGCGTGAGAGGTAACCGATTCATATGAATGTCGGAGGTAGTTTGGGTCATGGTGATGACAAATACCTTAGTCTGTCTGCATTTATTTGGGGCGTTGTCGGGAAAAAGCGCATCAAAAGTACCATTTTTCTGAAAATCGATTAGAAATTGCAAACTTTTTGAAGTTTTTTTCCTACAGATCGAAAACGGTCTGTCAAATCAAAAAACCGTTAATGTAATAAATGAAGGTAATAAAAAGGTCTACAACTTTTACTTCAAATTAATTTTCAAAAAAGCTCAAATAAAAGAGATATGACGAAAATAAGAAAATCACCCTTTGACTTGTTTCAAAAAAACCACCCTAACTCTTAAACCAAAGGTTTAATCGAATAAACTTACTTCTGTAGGAAATTAAATTATCTTCAAGATTGCTAAACATTTTTTTCTGCTAGGTCCAATAATACGCGAGTTATTTGAAAAAGTAAAATAAATCAATTTTCAGAAAAACTGCATTTTCGGGAGCGTCTGCCGGGGGTTTGGGCCCACTTAAAATGTCTGCCATGGGTATTTTTGTCATCAGGGAGTCCACCGCTACAGGATGCGACTAGTTTTAAGTGGTTACCCTAAATAAATCAGTTTTCAGAAAACCTGCATTTTCGGGACCGTCTGCCGGGGGTTTGGCCCCACTTAAAATGTCTGCCATTGTATATTTGCTATCAGTGAGTATGTGGCGTTGGTTATCTATAAATTTTAAGTGGTTACCCTCACTAAATCGATTTTCAGAAAAATGGTACTTTTGATGCGCTTTTTCTCGAAAACACTACCAATAAATGCAGGCAGACTAAGGTATTTGTCATCACCATGACCCAGAATACCTCTGACATTCATATGAATCGGTTACCTCTCACGCAAAAAATCTGCTCCCGGCTCTTAGACTATTATTATTATTCAATTTACGATATTTAAATCTACAGATTTGCTTAATCTAAAATATTTACAATTTCATGTTTATATTAAGTATATAATATTATTTTAGTTTGTACTCCTAAAAATAAATTGCTAGACACCTCTGGAATACACACACCAAATATGAGCTCTTTATATTAATGGGAAGATCCTCCGCTTCGCAATTTTCTATTTTTACATCAAGCTTTTACTAAAAAAAAAAAAAAAACATTTTTTTTATAAATCGACTTTTTTGCAAATTTCTTTACATATTCTTGTAGGAAATTGAACGCTCTACAAAAAAGGTCTCAAACACTTTTTTCGTTTATCTAACCGTTTAATAGATATTTGAGGTCCAAAAAGCCAAAAAATCTTTAAAAATTCGTTTTTTGTTCTTAATTCTGTAACAAATTGAAAAATTATAATAATCAAACGGGAAATAGATTGTTCCACAAAAAGGTCTCATTAACTTTTTTCATTAATCTAACCATTCTAAATATATTCGAGGTCAAAGTTATAAAAAAATTATAAGAACATTTTTTACTTTTAAAAATTTTCTAATTCACTAAAAATTCATTATTTCTTGTAGGGACTTAAACGTTCTACAAAGAAGTCCTTGGCATCAAATTAATTGCTTTAACCGTTAAGAATATATTCGTATCCAAACCAATACCCACTGATTTCAATAGTTTTCTTATGACTCGTATGCATTGCGATTTGAATACGAATATCTTCCACCCACTCTAAAGTTAGTGTGATAGATATATCTAGATCATTAAAAAATTCATAGTTTGTAGAATGAAGATTTTCAAATATAAAAGGCCGACTTGGCTCGTAAATATTAATTAAAGATAGCAAAAAAATAACAATTTATATCATTTGAAAGAATGTCACGAACGAAAAAACACTAAACATTCTACGTCTTGATTCAAGAGTTTGCATTCCTACCAATAAACATGAAATTTCTTAAAGCAAATCTCAAAAATTCCTTTGAATATTTTCAATTGTTATTATAAGTTTTTTCGTATTGGGAAACCAAAAGACTGAACAATTCTCCAATAATGGTCGTACAAGAGAACAATAAAAGGCTTTTAAAGTGTACGGATCCTTAAAATCAGTAGAATTCCATTTAAGGAAACCTAAAATTTGCCCTTATACATAATAAATAGTAAATACTAGCAAAAGGAAATTAATTAGTATAAGCTAGGTTTGATATGCACAAAATGTGGATAAAAAAAAGTTCATACTTTACAATTTTTCAAGTAAAAGCATTTACTATTTTGTATGCATATCACCCATTCAATTGGCTATGAAGCATTATAAGAAATGTGTGAATTAAAGTTGAGCTTATCATCAAAAACTATGTCTCGGTCTTTAACCTGATGTACTCTTAATAATTTGTAACCTTCAAAAATTAGAGGATTTAATAAATGATTGTAAGATATTACTGAACACTTAAACAAGTTAAGGTCAAGGTCATTTTGTTCCCACTAAACTTCAAAATATTATGTCTTGCTGAAATGCAACACAATCATTATAACTTTTTTTTATTTTAAACATTTTGATATCATCAGCAAAAATTAAAAATTCAACTGTTGATAAAACTGATGGAAAATCATTAATAAATAAAACGAACATGGGTAAACCCAAATGACTTCCTTCAGGAACACCAGAGTGAACCGAAATCGGTCCAGATTCCAAGTTACCAATCTTTACAATTTGTTTCCTACCCGTAAGATAGGAGCTGATCCAGCTTAGCAGACTGCCATATTATTTTAATTTTTTTTATTAAAATAACGTGATTGACCCTACTAAAAGCTTTGACAAGATCAGTATAAACTACGTCCATTTGAGATCGTTTTTCTACTGCGTTAAAGCAATTATGTGAAAAACAAGCCAAATTTTATGGTTGTTGATCGACCAGTTATGAAACCATGTTGGAAATTGGGAATTTTGGTATTTAATAATTTCATAACTTATTCTTTACCATTTTGTTAAATAGTTTTGGAATTGTTGAAAGTTTACTTTTTGGGCGATAGTTTGTAATCTTTTTCTTATCATCTGACTTAAAAATTGGATTAATATAAGAAACTTTGCATTCATCTAAAAAATTACCATTTGACAAAGATTGGTTAAAAATAAATTGAAGAAGCGAAGATAGAGATTTATAACAATGTTTCAACATTATTGGAAACACGCCATGGAAATCTGGTGAACTAGATGAAACCAGCTCATGTAAAGCGGTAGAAACATCTTCCAATTCACAAAGAAAATTACAACTTGGTAATAAAGTTTTATAATCGTAGTTATTGCCAACTACCAAACTCGTAGTATTACAAATACCTTGGAAGCATTCAGCAAACCAATCAACAATAGTTTGTGGATTACTGGAAGCATTATCATTGTAAACTTTTATTGAAGGAAAACCAATAGAACTACGCTTTGCATTAACAAATTTTCAAAGAAAATTTGGATTTTGATTTAATTCAATCTCAGTTATGAACATAATTACTAAAACAAAATTTGTATTTTTTTCGAAGGCGTGAATATATAGTAAAATTTTCAGAACTATTGTTGTATTTAAATCTTATATCGAGTAACGAATGTGAATTCCGCTCTTAAACTTTTTTTATCACCCCAAAAAAACTTTTTTTTTTTACTTATTTTCGAGCAAATAAAATGTGCATGTTCTTTAAAGACTAATTTATTGTCGATTATAACTCCCAGATATTTTATTGACATAACTTCTTCAATGTTTTCGTTTCATATTTTTAGTACAATGTTTTGTCGCGCCGATGAATTTAGTTTTATCAATTTTAATTTTTAACTTGTTCATACACAAACACTTAAATATGTTATCTAGGCCTTCTTGTGAGTTATGTTGTAATTCCGTTAAATTTGTGCCTTCAATATATACATAACAGGGTATTCTCAGCAAACAAACCAACCTAACACCACTTTAAAACTTTAGCAATGCCATTTATATGAATTAAAAACAGATCTAATCCTAAATTTGATCCTTGTGGAACAAGGCGTTGTCAGCCAAATTTATCTACAAATCGTCTCAAATGCCCTCTTGAATTCCAGAAATACAGCTATAATACACTTTCTCTCATCAACTTGTTTCTTCCACTCGTTTATGGTCCATACTAATGCTGTTTCACACGAGTGATCCTTTTTAAACCCCGATTGCTCCTTTATTATCAGCTTACTTTGGCTCAAATATTGCACCAGTTTCTCAATTATTTTCTCCAGTATTGGCAGTTTTTTTTTATAGGTCTAAGGTCTTTGGGTTGAATTGCATTATCAACTTTAGGGATTGGCACAATTGTCTAAACTTTCCAAATATCAGAAAAAACTCCATATATTGCACTATTGATTTTTGGATTTCTTGTAAATATTGGGTAAAGTCTTATAATTGTTCCAATCTCTAATGTCCTCACTTATAACTATATATGTAGCTCTTTGGTATAATATCACTTTAGATTTTTTCATTTTCATTAAGTTGGATTTTGGTTTTCATATTTAATGATTTTTGTGTAACTTAACTGATCCATTACATCTATTATAGGTTTCCAATCAAATGAAAGTTCATGAGACTTCAGTTACCACAACAATCTGCTTCCCAAATGAACCCCTTCTCTTGACAACTTCTCCGGATAACTCAATGAAATTGTGGCTTTTCGATGCACCCGATGGAAGTGCTCGACTTTTGAGAATACGCTCGGGACATCAAGCACCACCGCTTTGTATTCGATACCATGGGAATAAGGGAGAATCCATTCTTTCGTCAGGTGAAGATAGTTCATTGAGAGTTTTCAGTACTGTGAGTGAAACACTAAACAAGAGTATGGGAAAAGCCAGTTATAATCGAGAGAAATCTAAGAAGAGAGGTAAATGATTTAATGAATACTCCAAAATTACCAAGCTAATGAATTATTTTGATTTAATTTTACAGGCCACTTACAAACGGATATTTTAACAATGCCTCCAATTAAGGAATTCACTACAGAAGTAACAAGAGAAGAGGAATGGGATAATATTGCAGCAATACACTCGGGAATTATTCAAACTACCACATGGTCTTTCCATAAAGGCAAAATGGGCACACACAGACTCGTTCCAAGACAGTTTCATAGTAAAATTCGAAAAGACTTTACAGCTGAGACTACTTGTGTGGTTTTGACACATTGTGGAAATTTTGTTATAATTGGTAAGTTTAAAAAATAACAACTTCTTTGCTTGGACAAAGGCCTCAACGAACAAAGCACAATGAACCGGAGCTAGCTAGGTTTTAATTTTTATTGATTAAGTTCATCCTTTACTTGTGCGAGCCATCTTTATGAGACTAAGGCAGTTCACATATTTCACTTTCACATTCTCCACCGTTACATACTGGGCCGAACATTCTGCGAATAATCTCCTTCTCAACAGCTTTATATCCGATCTCGACTATTCACCCCTCTTAAGTAAGTCGTTTGTACTAAAACAACATGAAAACGACTTGCTCTAGGAGCGCCAATTTGTGTTAAACTAGAAATTTAACTTCGCAGTTCCCACTGCTCTTCGCCCATCTTTCCTACGACAAGCCTCAATTTAGGCATCTAAAGCGAGTCGTTTATGTGTCATTTTAGTATCATGCTAAGACGTATCTTATTACAGTGTCATAAGCGGTCTTAAAATCGATAAAAAGATCATTATCATCGTAACACAATGATTCTAATGCTCAACATCAGATGGTTGGTTTTCGTTAACGTTTTACGATTTGGTTCTTTACCGTCTATCGTTTTGCAACTGTTATCACGACAGTTTACATACAGCTTGTGACAAAGCCAATTGGTGTCATTTTTACACTATTCTATAAGTTCCTTGTAATACCATGGATATCCGCATCCAGACCTTTGATACTATTCCCTATCGATGTATCCGTTTGGAAGAATTTTTGCTAAATGATCTCTGATCGGAACTCAAATTGCTTTCGAGGTATTCGTTGAAAAACAAATGAAAGGAAGCATAAGATCATTTCGATACCTTCCCTCAAGAATGTATTAAGCGAAATTTTTTTCGAAAATGACTTTTTGCTGTGAAAATATACTATGAGTAAAGCGCCACGTTTTGGTACCATTTTGTTTCTTCTATCATGTATGCAAATTAAACTAGAGAGAAAATAAAATTGTGCAACCCATACCTACATTTCCTTACTAGAATAATGTTGTTTTTTGCGTTTCCTGAACAATTTTAGAAATGCCATTAAATACATTCTTACCGGAAGGTATCGATTGTAATATTCGTAAAAAAAAAAAAAAATAGCCGCACCAAATTCTTGGTGGCTTGTAAGGCGGTAATTCGATCGTAGGTATCGCGCCGACTTTATTTTATGACCAACAAAGCACTTGTCATACATCTTCACAAGGAATTTGTGGAATGTGTTTTTGTTTAAATCATGTATGCTTTGTTTTGGGGGCGGCCATAAATATCTAAGTTCTGCTTTCAAATTTGACCCTGATGGTGACCTGGGTTTTATCTTTGGCTTACCAAAAAGTCACGTCCAACAAATCTGTTTGTTTTTCCCTAAGGACTTTCTTTTCTTTTTAATGTGGGAACTTTGTTATGGGTCAGTAAAAATTGGCAAAGTACTGCACTAATTTACTCACCAAGTAGGTTTTATTGATCTTAATTCAAAAGCGACAACTAGCTTGATCATCATTTTCGTTTTATTAGTTATCCCTGAAGACTCTTCATCTAAAATAATTTCAAAAACTTTTTTAGGTTACTCCAGCGGCCATGTTGAACGTTTCAACATTCAGTCAGGCATACATCGTGCAAGTTATGGAGCACCAGATACAGCTCATAAAAAACCTGTAAGAGGAGTTGCTTGTGACAATTTAAACCAATTTATTGTCTCTGGTTGTAGTGAGGGTCTATTGAAATTCTGGAGCTTTAAAGGAAATGGTAAGTTCTATCATCATCTTCGGTCTTTCTTAATTTTATCAATTTTTAATTTAATTCACAGTTAAGGAACCAAATAAAATTATAAAACTACCCGATGGCGTTACCTTAATGCGTTCACATCGTGAAAGTGCCATGGTATGTGTGGCGATGGAAAACTATGACATGTATGTTGTTGATTCCGATACAAAGGTGATAGTTAGGAAATTCAAAGGACACACTTCTAAAATCAACGATGTTACATTCAGTCCTGACAGTCGTTGGTTGTTGAGTGCGTCAATGGATTCAACTATAAAAGTTTGGGATATACCTTCCTCGTACATGATTGATCATTTCAAAGTAGAACGACCATGTGTGTCATTGACGATGTCTCCAACCGGAGACTTCTTGGCAACAGCACACGTCAACTTTTTGGGCATTTTCCTTTGGTCCAACAAAATGCTCTTCAATCATATATCATTGCGATCTATCAATCCCTACGATGAAGCTCCATATGTTGATCTACCATCAAGCGTAGTCGATGAAGTCAGTTTAGAGACTGCCATTGAGGAGCTCAATGTCGATAGCGAAGAAGGAGAAGCAATCGACTTGAACTACGAAAGCCCAAGCCAACTTTCTAAAGATATGATAACTATGTCAGGTGTGGCGGAATCTCGCTGGCAAAATCTTCTTGACCTTGATATCATCAAGAAACGCAATAAACCCAAGGCAGCACCAAAAGCTCCTAAACAAGCACCTTTCTTCCTTCCCACAGTCGCTGGTATCGACTTGAAATTCGATGTGTCTGGTGCAACTGCCGAAGATGAAAACTCTAAAATGCTAATACCTTCGAATTTTAACAACTTGACAACACTTGCAAAACTTCTAGAAGACACAATAACAACCGGCATATACACCAATTGTGTAGAATACTTAAAAAAGCTTGGACCATCGATGATTGATTTCGAAATTAAGTCTTTGCATCCAATTGGTGGTGGGTCATATAAATCAATGACGCAATTCCTTAAAACAATTAGCTATATGCTGTCTACAAATTGCGATTTCGAGCTAAGTCAAGCCTATTTGAGTGTTTTTCTTAAATCACATGGCACATCGCTTGTTGATAGGATTGAGATTCTCGAAGCACTCAAAGAAGTTGAAGAAGAACAAAAGAAAAGTTGGGAGATTTTAGAAAAATCGTTTTTATATGGACTAGGGGTGGTCTCAGCATTGAGAAATTATGTTATATGAGAAGTTTATTGTATATTTGACAAAAATAAAAAATATTTTTACATTAATATTAAATTTTGGGTTTTTAATGATTTTCTTTAAAGATCTTAGATAAGACGATCCAATGCTACCCCTCCTCAACAGTGTTTTTGAAATTTTTAAAATCAACTAAGCATTTTTTTTAACTTAAATAGTAAAAAGATGTTTTTAATAGAAATAAAGGGCACAAAAGTGTTGCACTTATATTAAATTGTGCTTAGAATGTCAAGGGGTTATATGTTAAAATCCAGAAAAAATAATTTTAATTTTATTTTATAAAAATGCAGATTAAATATGAAACATTACGAAAACATAATTTTTAATAATAAATATGAAATTTGATTTTTGGTATAGCAAATTTGTAATTTTTAGAAAAAAATATTTTTAATAGTGAGTAGCTTCTAAGAAAAATAAATACATTTTTTTGCTTAAAGAAATCTTCGAATATATTTTAAAAGAAAAAATTGGTATGCCCTTCGAAAAGAAAATTTTTATTTTAATCCGAAGATGTGGCATTTGAAAAAAAAAAAATTATGCGGCCCTATTCTGCTATTCGATTCACGTGAAAGTCTAAAATAAGAAAGAAGCCTTTAAATGGGGATTAAAATTAAAAAAGGCCCTTATTGCGAGTGTTGTTCAACTTTCGAAGCGATAAAAGTCGATCGAATCGATAAAAATATCTGTCTTGGCATTGTGTATCTCTTTCGGCAAAAATATTCGCTATTTTGAACTATGAACTTGATTTGAGTCGATAGTAGATTTATAAACGAAAAAATCGAACTATAGAACGAAAAATTTCGTTCACAACAGAATTCCACAACAACAAAATTCATTTTCGATGATCGATTTTCGACAAAAATCGTCTATCGATAGAGATTCACAATACCAAGTCATTTTCGATGATAGACTTTCGACAAAAGTCGTCTATCGATAGACAAACGACACTCACAATAATTTCTAAGACAGACGGACACAACGCTTTGCTTTCGAAAGTTAGAGGTTGACGTGATAAAGGAATAAAAATCTTTCGATTCACGTAAATAGAATAGCAAAGTAGGGCTGATATTTAGCATTATATTGTCGGCTTGGAGTGCAAACTTGCTAAGTGCCACCTGCTAACACTACATAAACATGACTTTAAAAATTGATTCAAAATACCAAAGCTTTCAAATCTTATGAATTCTTTTACATTTAAGTGTATGAAATCTAAGAAATAACTTCATTTTATTTTTAATAATTTTGTCTGTAGTTTAAAAGTGGAGTTAACTGTTTTTCACTCTAAGGGCCAATTTTTCAATAGTCAGATAAACCTCAGATAGAGCTTATTCCTAGGAATAAAAGTTTTTTTTATATTGACATTTATTCTTCTGATAGTCTAACTGACGATTGAAAAATCAGGGCTAAGTCGACATTTTATGAGAAAGTGAGATTGTTAGGTTAGGTTAGGTTATGTGGGCTGACAGTTGATATTGTTACCGTCACACTTAGATCAATGTAGATCCCTTGTGATACCCTGAAGTATTGTAACTTCATGAAAAAAGTGTTAACCTATGAATGCTATGGTTGTTCGAGCCATTTGGAGGACTTGACAAAGTTCAGTAGGCTAGTAGTTTCCTAAGAATTTTTTCCTAGTGCGACAGAGTGCTGGGCAGTGACAGAGGAAGTGAACAGTGTTTTCCTGTTCGTCCTCATTACCGCAGCCTCTGCATAGATCATCCGTACAAAGCCCCATTTTCTTTTTGTGGTATCCCAGTAGGTTATGACCCGTTAAGACGCCTATTAGGGATCTTAAAGAAGGCTTACTAAGTAGTAAGATCTTATTTGATTTTTTCTCGTCGAAGTTCGGCCATAGTTTCCTGGTGTGACCGCAGGTTTCTAGGAGGTTCCATCTATCGTTGGTTTTTTGTGAAATCTTGTTGACGATATTTCGCCTTATTTCACATTGTGGGATTCTAATGTTAAGGTCTATGAGAGAGGGATCAAGCATTGAGCCCTCCCTTGCAAGCTCATCCGCTTTTTCGTTTCCGAACACATCACTGTGGCCGGGAACCCAGCAGAGTCTTACATTATGCTGCATACCAAGAACCCTAAGCTCTTCGCGACAGCAAAAAACAAGCTTAGACTTGATTAAGGTGGCAGAAATCGCTTTTATTGCCGCTTGGCTATCAATGAAAAAGGTGATGTCAGCAGGTGATATCGCCATCATGGATATTTGTTTAGCAGCATTTTTCACTGCCAATATCTCGGCTTGGAAGACACTGCTGTGATCGGGGAGCCTGAAAGAACTGGCAAGGTTGAGGTTTTCTGAGTAAAAACCTGCACCAACCCCAGTGTTCATTTTCGAACCATCGGTAAAGATGGCGATAGTCGACTCATTTGAGAAAGGTATACTGTTTTCCCAATCTTGTCTGTTAGGGAAACTGACATTAAAGGACTTGTTAAAGTCTAAATAGGGGGTCATGTAATCTGTACTAACGTTGTAGCCAACGTAGTTAGAAAGGATCGTAGTATGGCCGTTTTGACTAGTATTCCAAATGTTGGTTTGACTGAGTCGTAGGGCGCTGTTCGCTGCCAATTCTTGTACAAATAGATCTAAGGGAGTGAGATTAAGGATTGCTTCCAGACCCGCGGTTGGAGTGGACCTCATCACCCCCGTAGTACTAATGCAAGCTGCTCTTTGTACTTTGGTTAGGGTCTTCAAGTTCGTGGATTTCTCCAGAGCTTGCCACCAGACTAAACTGCCATAAGTCAGAATGGGTCTGACAATGGCGGTATACATCCACATGATTATTTTAGGATTTGGTCCCCAGTTTCTGCCAAGAATTCTATTACATGAGTAGAGTGCAAACGTGGCTTTCTTATATCTTTCTTGAATGTTTGGACCCCAGTTAAGTTTCTTATCCAAGATCACTCCGAGATATTTCGCTTTATCCGAAATCTTAAGTGGGGTGCCATCAATTTTTGGCACTGCAAAAGGAGGAATTTTCCTTCTGTTTGTGAAAAGTACCAGTTCTGTTTTAAGGGGGTTTACTTTAAGACCGCATCTCCTGGTCCAGTTACTGACCTGGGATAATGCGCTTTCTAATTGTTCGCTTACAGTGGTTAGGTATTTACCTGTCGCTAGAAGAGCTAGATCATCTGCGTAGGCTATAACCTTGACGCCGCTGTTTTTCAATTTGATGAGGATCTCATTCATCACCAAAATCCAGAGAAGAGGTGATAGAATACCCCCTTGTGGGGTTCCTCTAGATGCGTACATTTTTATATGTGACCCACCTAATTCACTATTTATTTGTCTTTTTTTTTAACATGCACACGATCCATTTTATAACCGTGCCTTCTATTTTAAGATCAGTGAGTGCTTTTTCAATTGCACTATTGTGAACATTATTGAATGCTCCTTCTATGTCTAGAAATGCTGCGAGGGTATATTCTTTAACCACAAGTGACTTTTCTATCGTTCTGACTGCACAGTGTGAGATTGTTAGAACAGGAACATTTTTCATTCAAAAACGTGAGTCGTTTTTGAGAAAAATAAGCCCTTCCATATTGGATGTATGGCGGGTAGGTAGTAGGTACCCGTCACAAGCGTGTGCACCGTTACCGTTTACCGTTTACCGTTAAGGAATGATCACACCGAAAAAGGTATGTGGTAGCGTTATGGGTAATTGTCTGAAAAAGAAAATCCAAACTGGAACGGCCTCGTTTTCCATTTTTGTTAGTTTTTGCTTTTCACAAAAAGTTTATAATATGGCAAGTACCAATTCAATATATTCACCCTAATCACAGGCATAGTCGTATTACTACGAATTCCCAACATAAGTATCACAGGTCCCGTCATATTTAGAGTATTTCCTACGAAATTCGGTCTTCGGGAGTTCGAGAAAAAAAACTATCAACCCTATTCTGCTGTTCACGTGAATCTCAGATCCGATTCACTTTAACTCTACCTTGCCATTCTGCTATCCATCGGGTGAACTGCATTATCATACCTCTATTTGACGTCCACGTGAACGCCAACTTAAAAAAAAAATGGCGACGAAGTAAATTTAAAGAACAACATTTTTTTTTTTTGTTTGCTTGCATAGAAAAAAAGTATAAGCAACCAATTATTTGTATGCGGATTGCAAATGTATGGAGCAAGTTTATTCACGTGAATAGTCGAATACCGAACAACATTACCGATATTACCGACGTCAGTTTGGATTCCCCCGATGAATAGCAGAATTGTAATTGGTGAATATTTAGAAATTATTCGCCCTAATGGATAGCAAAATAGGGCCTTATTTGACGAGGATGGGTTTCGAACCCACTAGTGCAGAGCACATTGATTTAGGCAGTACAAAGCCTAAACAACTCGGCCAACTCGTCAAGTTTGAGCAGGGTTGGAGTGTTTTTTAATTGTTTGACCTATATTAGCTGACTTCGAATAACTGAGACTCATGATGATAATTTGTTCGTATTCGTAACAAACTTTACATTCGGAACTTTGCTTTGACGAAAAATGAGTCATGAAAAAAAAATATCAGCGAAAGTTTATCACGATCTGCGTACTAGGCTTCAGAATGAAAAATTCCGCAGAATTTCAAATTCTTTACTTTTTTTCTCTCCTGGGCCTCGTTTCTCATAAAAACAATTACCTCCAAATTTTCTTTCAGAATTGGAGGGGGAATTGGATAAGGTTTTTAATTCTTAACCCATAACGACGGAATTTGTAATAATACTTCAGTTACTAGAAAATTCGTGATAAAGGTGATTGACAAAAAATAAATGACATGGTGAAAATTTAAAGAGTTCTTCTTTATATTAAAAATGCCAATGTTCAAAACTCGCTGACTCTTGAATTTTCCTGACTGAAATTGATTGTATATCCGAAAAGACAAGAAAGTTAATAAATAAAATCCAATATTTTTTGATACCATATATTTTCATAATCCTAACTGTATTTTTATTACAATCCGCATGTTTACAAGAATTTTTTCTTACTTAAAAAAAAAACATTAGCATCATAAACAAAAAATAAATAAAAATGTTTACCCAAAAAAATATTTTTGAAAAAAAAAAATTAAATACTTTTCAATAATGTCGTATTATTTTTTTTCTTCATCAAAAAAAATTGGAAGAAATTAAATAAAATATAAAATTTATAAACTATAAATTCAAGTGTCCCGCAAGTTAAATTTAATTATAAAAAGAAATACAACAAGTGAGAATTTTGTTGGTGCAAGCAAATGGAATCGTGGTCAACAGGAGACCAAGAAAAGCTAGGAAAATTGGT
This sequence comes from Episyrphus balteatus, assembly GCF_945859705.1. Lineage (NCBI taxonomy): Eukaryota > Metazoa > Arthropoda > Insecta > Diptera > Syrphidae > Episyrphus > Episyrphus balteatus. Next base: position 12,546,916 of record NC_079136.1, read on the forward strand.
TGTCTAATGTTGCGCGTGAATGTAACAAAATAATAAATAAATTTAAGAGATAAACTAATAATTTTTGTTTGTATAGGAATTGTTTTGTTTTTATTACTTGATAATAATTTATCCTTAGATTTTCTTATCATTTTTTTTTGTTGTAGATATACACTAAGTTGTTCGATCAAAGATAAAGTTGATTTTTTTTGCTGTTTTTTCTTGTTTAATTGGAATTTTTTATTTTTATAGTGAGTGTTACATTTTATATACTGTTACAATAATCGCTAGATCACACCCATAAAATGGTTGGCTTTTTTGCAAGTCGAAGACAAAAAATATTTCAAAGGACTATGCATGCATTGCAGGCTGGCATGCTAAAGCAGAATGCACGACGATACGAGATGTTGGTTGTTTTGTTTTGAATTTGGTCGCGATGAAAATGTTTTCTGTTTTGTTTTCCACCATAAAACCAAACAAAAATGACATTAATGAATGAGAGCTTAGTAATTAGAGTTGTATGTGTTTTTGTTGTTTAAAGTTTATTTTGAAAACAATACATTTTATAGCCTTTTCTTAACACGACATGTTTAGTATAAGATTTTTTGTGTTTCTTTCCGTTTTTTTTTTGGATGTTTCGTGTTGGAATACTTTTCCTTTTGCGTCATACTCTTGGACGCAATCAATCTTCGCTAAATTTCTTTCTTTTTTGTTTTTTAGTAATCTATGTGTGTTGATTTTTTGTGTATTTGTTTACATTTTTTTATTTATTATATTATTTGAGTTAGTTCAAATCTTGCTCTAAGGGATGTATTATGTTGTATGGATGTGTAAGTAGCTTAATTGGTTGAACATTGTTGTATTCTTGGACCACCTTGATGGTAGCAATCCTCGTCCTCTTCGTAAGCTGGATGATTATGCTGGCGATGGTTAACATGTGGATCAAGTTCCTCCTGAAATAGACATAAGAGAAGAATACAAATTAGTTGTGGTAATTAAATACATTATATTTCTTACAACTAAAGATTATTTTTCATTACATATAAACCTGTCAGTTTCGTGTGATTTGGTTTCCTTAAACATAAATATCTCCTTTACGGCTTGATCGATTTTATACTAGCAATGATCCTTAATAATATTGCATTACAAGATATTATTAAAAATATATTTTTGAACCACAAAAAAAATCAAAAAGGAAATCGATTTTTTTTGGACCTACTCGTATTACTTGTAGTACACTCACAACTCAACCAATTTTTTGCAAACTTCGTCAACACGTTTATAGAAAATGTTTAAATAATGTTGAATACTAAAAATTTTCATTCATTTCAACGAGCCATTCACTCAGCTGGCTTTAGTCCCTTGAAGAAAATAAAGAAACATTTGCTTTCGAAGCAAAAGTACCAAAGCTTGACTTGAGATTGTGAAGAATTATGAGTCGTGGCTCGTGGGCCGGTCTATGCCTTCCATCTGTACAATATCTGTTAAAATTCCTATCCTAGTAAATTAAGGACTAATTTTAGAAAATATTTGGCTTTACGTCATTATCAGCAATGTCAATTCTTTAGAACTATAATTTTATTCTTGGTTTTTGGGAAGATATCAGTTAAATAGCGCCGTATCCTTCCGCACCTAAAATTAAGTGTTGTTGCTTCTGCTTTCCTTGGACTATGGACGCTCTCAATACTCATCCACTTGATCTAAAAGTTTTAAAAATAAAGTAATCCAAACTGAAATCGCATAAAACTGGTCCATTTGCCCAAGTATTTCAAGCAGCTGACGAATGATTTGATCAAGACATACACCAATCATTTGTACAAAATGTTTTGTACGAGATTTCTGACTTTTTATAAAAACAAGTTAATCAGGCATCAAGTATTTTTTTAGATGTTGTGAATTACTGCCGAAAATCGGACTTATTGGACTTAAAGATAGTGAAGAAACAAGTAATTTGGCATGAAAAAGTGAAATACAGCCTATAAGGTGTAGTTTCATTTTTTTGTTTCAGTTCTATTTATTTTGAAAACTGTTCAGTTGAAACTCTTATTCCAAATTATTCTCATTGGAATGTGAATAATGCTTTTATCATTACTTAGGATATGTTAAAATTTATTTCAAAATTGTTTGAAAGTGTCATAAGGTCAAAAACTTAAATTTTACTTTATCTCGCTTTATCTTTTTTCACGCAGCTATATACAGTGCGCTTCACTTGGTTACACGCACCAATTTTCGTTTATATAAATTTCATTTTTTTGTAGATGTGTGAAAGAATAACTAAAAAATTTTATTGATTAGTATGGTTATTTAATTCTCAATAGAAAAACAAAAAGAAATAGTGGATGAAAAAGGGCAGTTTTTTTTTTTTCGTTCACATGATTAGACGCACACCTTAAATTAGTTAGTTTGACGAGATTTATTGCGTTGATTTGATCAAATTTTGAAGATTAAGGATCAATAAGTTATTTTTTAGTGATTTTTATTCCAAATGTGTAAAAATAAAGTTATGAGCGCGAAAGAAAAAGGGAAAAAAGACGCGTTGGATTCCAAAGGGTTTCCCATAAGCACCATTGCCAAAAAATAGGATGAAGTGACCATTTCTAAAGGGATTATTTAAAAAACAGAGCCTCTTACGGTTAAAACTTTAAGGAAGGAACAATAGAAGCTTTAAAACCTCAGAAAAAATGAAAACTTATAACAAAAGCGTATAAAACAGCAAGAAGATCAACTTTTCGGCGCACTTTTTTGAGTGCTGAACATCCTAAATTGAAATAAAACTTAAAGATAGCCCCTACAAAACGCTGTAACTTTATTCTAAAAAAGTGAGTTAATTTATTGTTTTAAATTATTGTCCTAAACATCAACTAATAATGTAATTTTTTGTCTAAATAAAGTTCCCCTTAAGAAGGTAGCAATCACTGCCGAAACGTCGTCGGGAAAGTAAATGTAACTTTATTGTTTCATTGCAATAACTAATACGACCAAAAAAGCCAACGGAAAATACATTTTCTAACCAAAACTTATAATTTTGTTTTTAATGTTTATGTTTTGTTTGTATTGAATTAAAAATTTTAGTACGACTAAAACTAACAGGTTTATATTAAAACTAAAAAAAAAAAAATAGTATACTTTTTCAAATTTTAAACTTACCAAAGTAACAACTTCGGCGTCAATTGGAATAGCTACTTCTTGCCTTGGTGGTAAGCACTGCTCTAAAGCTGGAAGCACAGCAATTGGTAGTGTGTCGGGGAAGATCACCTCAAACTGAATGATCAATCGACCTTTTTCCATTGGATTTTTATAGTGTGGCACACCCTCTTCCATAATGCACTTGGCTTGCTGGTGCTTTATAACCTCACCGGGTGGCGAAGTGATAACCAAATCACGATTGTCTAATGTCTTGATGACACGTTGGAATCCGCACAAAGCCTCTACCAACTGAATGGGCATTTTCAATGTTAAATCGTCACCCAAGCGTCTAAATACAGCATGTTCCTTCTCTTCCAACAGAATAATGATATCGCCGGGTTGCAAATCTGGTTCATGATCACCTTCACCAGCAAAGACAATCTTCTGGCCATCGCGCATGCCCTTCTCGATGTGTACTTCCAAGACTTTGCGTTCGCGAACGGTCTTGCGGCCGTTACACTGTTTGCAACGATCCTTTTCTGAAATAATCTCACCCTGACCCAAACATTTGCGGCAGACTTGTTCAATCTGTTGCACCACACCGGGTCCAATCTGTTGAATGCGGGTCTCGTAACCGTTACCTCGGCACTGTGTACATTTTTCAATTGATCCCTTCTTGCCACCACGTCCCTCACACTTGTCACAAATTACGTTCTTCTGCAGAGCGAGTTTACGTGTTGTTCCATTGTAAATCTCTTCCAATTGGACACCCATTTGATGAATGACATCCTTGCCTCGACGCTCTCGTCGTCTGACACCCCCACCGGTTCCAAAGCCACCACCAAAGAACTTCTCGAAGAAGTCCATTGGATTGCGCATATCACCAGTGTCATTGCCTCCCTTCTTGATGGCTGATTCACCACCTTCGTCGTAGATTTGACGTTTGTCGGTGTCTGAGAGAACTTCGTATGCCTGAGAAATGGCCTTGAATTTCTCTCCCTCATTTGGGTTCTTGTCGGGGTGGTATTTGAGGGCAAGTTTTCTGTAGGCTTTCTTTAACTCTTCGGGGGATGCATTGGGCTTTACACCAAGCAGATCATAGTAACCGGTTTCTTTCACCATTGTTTTGTGTTTTTAGTTCTAAGTTGTGTGACAGTGAGATTGATTCTAGAAATAAAAGAAATTAAATACATAGTTAGTGAATTTGAATTCAATTCAAACAAAAGCATCAAAGTATATTTTAGGCACACCTAATTAGTGACGCAAAAGCAAAGCATCAACAAAACCACTGGGGTGAGTGTTGATATAAATTGCTTACTTTCGCGTGTTTTTGCTACTCAAAGCTTTTTTTTTTTTGTTTTTGCGAGGGTGTGAAACAAATAATGAGCAAACAGGAAATTAGATTCTGATGAAAACAAATTTAAATTGCAGTGGCGGTTGTTTCTTGCTGTGATGTGCATGAGGAGTGACATTGACATTTTTGACGTAGTTCAGATCACACGGTCGAATAAAAAAAAAAAAATAATTGAATTAATTTAAAATAGCCACTCAGAAAAGGATATATATTTCAAAGCTGTGGTTAGTCACCGGGTGTGTTCAAATAAAAATCCATTTTTAGTGCCAATGGATAATAAACTTTTATTAGTTGTTTAGGTCACGTTATATTGTTTCAATTCATAATTTTAGTCCCAGCTAGAACTTATATACAGACTGCGCCTAACTTGAAAAGAAAAACCAATTATACTTAAGAAAAATGCGTTTGAAGATTTGGTCGGGTAACTGAGCAGATTTTTGGTTTTGCATTTTGCCCAAAACAGAAACCGTAGGTAGGAGGTCTAGTTGCGTTTTTTGCATTTTTTTTTATAAAAGAAATATTTTGTGTCACTTGAAACACTCTTTAAAATAAGAAAAATTAAGAAAAGACAATACTAAATTTTAGCAATGTTAAACTTTGTACATTTTCACCAATTACATATAAGCTAAGAGCTGCTATAAGGCACCACAGTAAATGCATAAATAGAAGCTTACATTTTAAATTCACTTGCACAATTGTGCAGCAAAGAGCTTTAAATGTTTGGTTATTTCTTAAAAAAGTTAAGAAAATAACATTTTCCATAATAGCCCTGTTTTATTGGAGGTGGTAGTTTACTCGTGAGTAAAAATCTAGTACAACAACACATTCCTATCCCCTCGAGTAAAAGATCATGGTGTTAATAGGTCTGTTCCACACTCAGTTTGAAACTGTCGAATTTAGTAATATTTGGTTAGAGTATGTTCCCAACTTCAAAAATTGTGTGGAAGAAAACGCTCACGAGAGAGTAAAAAATTTCCCCACTCTGACAAATTTAGCAGATAGTCACTCTATTTGGTACGAATCTAGAACTTGATCTTGCTCGAATATCGACTAAATTTAAAATCACCACTTTTTAAGTTGTGATCGACTTCCAATTAATATGTATATCGCACGTTGAGAAAAATGTATATTATAGACGACCCAAATTAGTTGAGTTGTTTTTTTTTAATATAAAAAATGTGTAGACTAGAGTTGCCGCGAATAGTGATTTGGCCGAATACCAAATATTCGGCCAACGATATGTGTGTTTATTTTACTCCTTTGTGACTTCTGTCATGCTATAATCTATCTTATTCTATTTTATTGCATGTGGGCCAAAATATTACAAGTATTTTTGATTTAGTTTGCGAGTGAGAGAATATTTTCAAAAGCTGGATTTGTTTACGAAGATCCGAAGACGGAATGTTGAAAAAAGTTGTTTTTATTAGCCTCAACTTACCATTAGTTAATTTGAAATGCTAAAATAACACGTTTTGTATAAAAAAACATTTTTTGTGAGATGAATTTATGTCTTTTTGATATTCGGTATTCGGCCGAATATTGATAACTATTCGGCCGAATACCGAATATCAAAAAAATTGGCCGAATACCGAATAGTGACCCAATATTCGCGGCATCACTAGTGTAGACCCCAATCTTATACATATGTATTATATTGTAAAAAAAAAATAAATATTTTCCCACTCTATTTTTTTTTTAAATAAACATACAATAAAAATTAGAAACTCAAAAATATAGAAGCTATTTCTGAGGAGTTTTAAACGTTCCATGTTTAACATCTTTAAGACTGAACTATCTTACTTACAAATCATGTTATAATTACTTCTTTGTTTTCCTTTCCATAAATAATTTTCTTAATTATAAAGAAGTTACACTTTACTTATTGAATTCAAAACGATTAAATCCAAAAACAGTTATCAGACAAAAATGTATAAAGTAAGGACCAATTTAGAAGAAAATATCATTGCTTGCTAGTTTTGTCAATAAAACTAGTCTAACCATTATAAAAAAAATTAGTAATTGTTTTACTGACAAAAGGATGAAAAATAAGAGTAAATGAAATATACACTGCGCGTCACTTGAATAGTAACAACAATTTTTCTTTAGAAAATAGCGATTGGCGCTTTGGTGAGTAAACTTAGTAGATTTTTGGTTTTGCATTTTCAAAAAGGAACTTTTAACAAACAATGTTGTAAAAACAAAAAACCCAAAACAGAAACCGTATGGCTACTAGTAGCGTTTTGGCATTATTTCACAAAAAACTGTTTTTTTTTTTTGCGTCACTTGAATAGAAACAAGCTCTTAAATTAGATAAAAATGATGAAAAATCATGGACAACACTAATTTTAGTAAAGCAGTATTAAACTTTGACATTATTTGCACATTATAACCAATTATGGGCTACGAGCTACCATTAGGCACCACAGAAAATGCATAAATAGAATTTAACATTTTTATTCTGAAGGGAATTTTATCAGGAACACGAAAAACATATAATCTGACGGTTTTCATGGGGCAATATAGCCAAAATTATCGATAAAGCATGAACGTACAGTAAAAAAAAATACAATTTTTTGGTTCGTGTTGCTGAGTTTTTAACGTTTTTGTCGAAATATCTTAATTTTTTTTTGTCTTATTTACTTACACTTATTATGTGGATACGGATTGACTTAAAAAAATCTAAAGAATTCATTAAATTGGATAAAAAATAACGTGTCAAAGCCCCAAAAGACGTTTTATATGGAATTTACTATCGGAGAATATCCAGTCCGGTCCAACACTCAAATTTTTGTATCGAGGTATAACGTGACATCCTTAACTTTATAGCAAAAGCCCCATCTTTAATAAATATAGAAGCTCTGATCGTCTGGTCATTACGTAATGTTCTTAGATTTAGGGTATTTTTTCTTTCGTTAAAGACCAGACAAGCAAAACTTATGACTTTAGGTACGTTTACTTTTTAATAATATAATATCATACGAAAGAAAGATTATCAAGTAAGTATCATAACCATTTTTGCTTACAGAAACACGAGATGACGACAAAGTTGAACAAGTGGAAACCAACCTGGAAGACGAATCCAGTTATTATGAATATTAAATTATTATTGATTGACCTTTGTATATAATATGTATATAATGTAAATTTTGTATTACATCCAGTAGGTAATAACCAGAAGAAACGAAAAATATTGTTTTATTCAAAAACTGTCTAATTTTTTTTTAAATTGTCAGATTAGCAATACACCTTAACATAATTGTCAGATTATCATTTAGGGTGACTCCAACATCGAGCTGAACCTACAGTAGAAAAATCTGTTAACTTAAGTTAACAATATTTTTTTACATTTTCAAAAATGATTTATAAGTCCAAATCGTCAGTTATTCAAATTGAACACTATTAGGAGTTAACTGAACGTACCCTCTCAAAATCTGACACGCTCGAATAACTTTTTTTTTTTAATTTTTTCTACCGCTTTTTGTAGCCACCCACCACTGTCTTATCGTCAGATTAATATTTATCGGTTATCACAAAGTCAATGCGAGTATACCCTATTAATATCTGACGCGCTCGAGTATTTCAATGTGGCAGTTTTTTTTACATTTTCTTAAAGTGTTTATAAGCTCTTATCCCCACTTAAATGGAAAACTTCCATATACTTTTTTTCGTTTTAGAACCTAATCTTCGCAATCCAATAGGTCCCCATGGCGCTCGAGTAACTGCAAATTTAGCATCTCTGGCTCCCCTACTATATATATTTTTGCGGTAAGGGGTTAAGAGCTTTTTCGGTACAAGTAATTTTGTGTAACCTATTTTTTCAATGCAAAATTGTACTAGAGACCAAGATAAACAGAAAACAAGGTATGCTCGATAGATTTTTGATAGCTCGCTGTGACGTCCTGCCATCTTTGTCAGAATTAAGGTCTAACTACAAAATTGGCTCGCAAAGTGAAAAAAAAATCTAAAGTGAACATTTTCAAACGTACTTTTTTATAGTTTTTTCCGAATGATCTAACAAAACTATTTGTATTGTCTTTTTTACAAAAAGTGAGAAAAAAAATATTTTTACTTTTGCAAGAAGTGGTGAAATAGAAAAAAAATCCAACAAGAAACTCGAAGATGGCGATTGCGTCATCACTTTTTCAAAATGGCTATTTTGTTTTACTACAAGCATACCTTGTTTTTAAATACCTATTTGCTGAATATTTTTTGTTGAAAAACCCTTTTCAAATCTTTATATTTCATTGAAATACATACCTACATAAATAGGTAATTGACTTAAAAAAATTTCAATTCCTGTAAAATTTTGATAATGTCGCTAAGAACATTCTAGTTCTGTTCAAACCTTTATTTCCCGGTGGTTACAGAAAGAAATCACCCGTTCATTTTTTTTTTAGTTTTATTCTAAAATTAAAATAATTAACCAGAATCGACTCAGACAAAAATTGAAAATCTTCTTATTACATAGTTCAATGAACTTTTAACTTTGCATTTTGTTGTGTATTTAGTTTTGAAACCATTTGACTGAGGCCTCTTTTTTTTTTTTAAATCCTCTTTAATGGGCTCTTTGTCAAAATGAACGAAGCTGCCAGCTGATATCATACTAGGCTGACCATAGTCGATCGAAAAGATTGGCTAAGTTTGACCGAAAAAACTTAGGTGAAGAATAAAAATTTAAGATTTTGCTGTGCTTTCAAAAGCTATTCGATTCGAGGCTGACTGCCAACTGCAGTATTTGGGAGGGTTTTCTTGCTTTTTTTTCTAAGAATTTTTAAATTTAAAAAAATTGTTAGCGATCTTTGTTTAAAGAGTGTATGCGCGCTCATAAATTTTACTATTACTCCTTGGTGAATCTTTTATTAGCCTTCATTCAGCTCAAAAATTAAGAAACAAAAAACCCTTATATGTATTTGTACGGGATCATCACACTGATTTTGTAAGAAACACAAAGTCCACGACGCAATTCATACTAAAATTTTTCAGTACTAATTCCATATTCAATTTAAAAAAAACTTGGCAATAGAAAATAATAATTCAAATGCACTCGAATAATTTTAGACAAAAAAAAAAACTAAATGAATATCTAATAGTTTTGATTTCATGATCATATCTCTCAAGGTCAAATACACTTTGTAGTGTAACTAACTACTCTCCAAGTCAAGTAAAAATCTGGATGGTCATTGTTAAATCAGGTGAAATTGAAAAATGCAAACCCCAATCCTTCTCAACACTATTTGCATTAGTTGCAAAAAAAAAATTTAATCATATCAACTTTTTATCAAATGACAACAACGGAAATCAATATAAAATACCTAATATCAAATTGAGGTTATGTTATCAATAAATTAACTTTTGAATTGCTGTTGGATAGTGATTCATCCTCAAAATAATATCAATTTATTTTTATTAATCAACAAAAAAAAAAAATTAACAACCAAATGACACGATTTCATTCCTCAAAATGCCTTTACTTTTGTTGTCTCCAAATAAAACACTAAGAGTTCAAGAACAGTCCACAAAAAAAAACCGAACAACGACGATGACTTCCAGACGACAAAAAACGAAATTAAAAAAAGACAGATCTAACAAAAAAAAAAAAAAAAGAAAAGGTTGGAAGGAAGCTGAAAAAATACATGACAAAGGGCTTGGCAGGTGGATAGGTAGAATTGAAAGAAATCAAGAAAAAAAAAGACTCATTATTCATTGTCAATGCAAAATGGATTTGAAAAAAAGAAAACTACTCGCGTTTTCAATTGAATTTCTAGGCTAACCTGGGAATCATCTAATCAAGAAGAACCATCTCCTCCTCATGAAAATTGTACTTCTTTTTCGTCATCGTCGTTTCGTAGGCATGTGAACTAACTTACATACCCGGAAGGAAAAAAATTATAGAAAATTCATTTGTTTTCTTCTTTTTTTATATATTTTTTTTTTTGCCCAGGTTACATTAAACAGAAAACACCGCAACCCAACAACATAATATACACCACGTTGCGCACATATGTACAAACCCCACCAAACCAATTTTATATATATACACAGAAAAAGCAACAGAAAAAAAAAAACTAGTGACGATTTTTATACTGCCTTTTGCCTTTGCCTTCACCCTGCCTTTCCGCCCCTTATGTATCAGCCATTCCATTATAAATAAAACGCAAATGGCAGACGCAAGAGAAAGATAGAATTTTCTATCGAAATCGATTTCTCTACTCGACTTGAGTTGAGAAAAAAAAAAAGATGAAAGAAAGAAAAATTACATTTTTCAACGCATAATTGCTGACGGAATTATTTGTAAATCAAGTAAATACATTTAATTAATGTACTTTTATGATTTTGCAAATAAATTAAGACCAAATCAGCTGAGTATTGGGCAAAAATTCAAATAGTTTCTTTGTGAGACTTGATTTTCTGATTTCTACCTTAATGAATATAATCATGGCCGCTGTATATCGCATGGTTTTTTTTTCGCACCGTAATGTTCTGACGTTTTTTTTTTTTCTCATTTTTTTTCCATCACTAATTAAAGCAGTAGAAAGTTACATAAACTTAAATTATTGAAAAGTATTTAATTTAACCATTGAACTTACCTATTTTACGGGTTTCGCAAGGGTTTTTTTTCTTCTGACGAAAAAAAAAAAAAATATTCCACAAAGTAGTTTTTTTTTCTCGAGTTCCTGGTGTTTTTTTCTTTGTTCTTTTTCACGATTTGTAATTATTTTATATATTTAAATTAAATACAAACTGATGGGATTGCTCTTTTTTTTTTAGAAATATATATTTTTTTTTTTCACTTCCAGCAAAAAGAAGTTTTCTCACAAAGAAACGTGGTGCATGTGGTTGAATGCTCTTCTTCGAGCGATTTTTTACAAATGCTTGGAGGAAAAAAAAAATTGGGCGAAAAATGGCTGGACAAGGCAAGAGGGAGGTTTTTTTTGAATTTTCTAGAAGTTCAATTTGGTGCTGAATGCAACATGCGGGAAAGGTTGAATGGTGCCATTGGGGATGTGTTGAGAGAGTGTTTGTAGATCGATGATTACAATTGGATAATGTTTTTGATAAAACAAAATTTAATTTATAGAAAATTTTAAAGTTAATTGAAAGATGTGTTGCATTTACATATAAAACTATGTTTTAAGTGAGAGTACTCACTATCATTTTAGGGGTATTCACGATTCGATGCAAATGGTCTTGTATCGTTGTAAAAGTGCAAAAGTGTAACATTTTCTTAAAATAAAACAACCAAATATACAGACTAAAATTTTTTTACACTTTTACACTCTTGCTATACCCCAACCCTATTGCAAAAATAAAATACAATGGTGCAAAATTTATCTATTGTAGTAGTAGAAAACAAAATTTTGCATTTTTACACCTTTTTGTTACACCGGATCGTGAACACCCCTATTGATGCTGTAAATCGTTTTCTTTCTATGAGAAAGCGAGAAAAAAGGTCTATAAAACTTTTTTTTTTATAGAGATTACAAGAATAGAAATGCTACACGAATGTTGTCCTAAACCAACAACAACCGACGGCAAAAAACCCAACTGAAAAAACAGCTTCTATACATTGAAATCTCACGGGTAACAGCTTTTATAGAGCTTGTATTGAGCTTGCTCGAACTTATTTAACGACTTCTAATAAGTGTTATAGGTATGTTTTTTTTTTCTTTTTTCTTTCCAATACCTACGACGTTTCGGGAATGTCACTAAATAATAATTAAACTATTTAGACTTCTAATAAGTTTTTAAAATACTGTTAAAGAAACTCAATCGAAGAAAGCTTATTTCTTGGATTAGCTTCTGTTAATGAACTTATACAAGCTTTACAGAAACTACAAAGTTTTGTATTTCTTTTTTTGGTTTTGACATTTAATAATCCTGCACAGATATCTTACGAAGCTGAAATTTTGGAATAGCAGAGCGTCAGAACATAACGGTGCGAAAAAAAACCATGCGATACGCCGATTTCGGCACGTGATGGGAATATTTTCCGGATTACTTGTTTGCGGTTCAATAGGAATGAAAAAAGGTTGCCTTCTTTTACGAGTTTTTCAGGTTTGAAATTAATCATAACGAGAAGCTTTTCAGGATCATTATAGAAGTAAAATTGTTAGTTGGGAATCTACTCAAAAGGTTGGTTGAATTGTTAAACCACGTTTGTACCACTGGTACTTAAACAACGACATAAATTGAACTGTGACGACATTTCATATGTTGTTTTTGCCATAAGGTGAAGCTTTTCGGCAACGATCGACTCGTCTGAACATAAAAATGCAAAAAGTCAAAAAGTGAACATTTTCGAACTCATTTTGTGACAGTTTTTCCGACCACGAAATTAAAAATAATGATATAGAAAGCTTATTTTTTGGTAAAAAAAAAACAATTTTGTTAGTTTTTTCCTAAAACAAATAGCGCTAAAAAGAAATAAAAATTTTGTACTTTTGTAAATTTCACTTTTTAGGTCATTGTAGTTATGGCTTAAGCCACCGAGAGATCCTAATAGTCCTTGTTGATATTTTTGCGATACATCATATTTGTGAAAAGCTGACAACATGGTTATCAAATAGTCACCATATCAAAAATAACGTTTTTCATACAAAAATGTTGTCGACAGCAATATTTGTCCTAGTTCATCGGTGGTTCTGAGCGAAGATTAGGTGCGTTTACGTACGTATAGAATAGGCTATCCAAGATACATATTGAGTATCCGATACGTTTGTGAACACTAATCAGTGTCCTTCAAATCTCCCATAAGATAAACGAATATCCAGACATTTTTAGGATACCTTTGGACATTTTTGCTTGTCAAACACATGTTCACGATCAACTGCGATTTAACATGGGATTACAACAATACAAAGTTATCCAGATACCTTAAGACGAGAACGTGAACGCACCAATTGAGATTGTCCTAAAACCATATTGATGTAACAGAGGCCTAAGAAATTGCCCCGTAAAAAGTGACACTAGCTGAACGATTCCTTTATATTTTTCCCTGAACACACCCATGCTGTCCTTCTTTTTGGAACGTTCTCTATTTTATTTTTCGCTGTCTTTTCCCACCCCAAAATCGATTTGTACATGAGTGAAAAATGTGACATTTAGCTCAGTTTTTTGACATTTTATTTCACCAAATTTAAAGGAAAAAAATATTTAATTCTTGCAAGGTTTTAATTTACCTTTTAAAGTATAAAAATAATCAATAATTCTAAATGAGACATCAATTGTTTCTTGCTCGTACCGTTTTGGTACAAAATAACAATGTCGAAGAAGCATGTCGTTTGCTAAATAGAATTCTAGGAAAGGAAGAAATATTCGATCAATTCCGGCGAACACGCCGCTATGAGAAACCCTTCCAAGTAAATTTTTATTACATAAATTCTAGTGGATTGTGATTTTGAAATTGAATATTTTCTTTAATTTAAGGTTCGTCGTAGGGTGAATTTCGAAAAGTGCAAATCTATTTACAATGAAGACATCAACAGAAAAATTCAATTTATTTTGAGGAAGAACCGTGTCGAACCGTTCCCTGGTTGCAGTTAAAATGTTAGTTATACAAAAAGAGTTGTAATGTTTATTTGATTTGTTTATTAAATATTATAGAATTAATACAAATCAAGCATTTTATTTGCACAACCCATAATCATTCTTATTCCAACTACACTTTTATGTACGTATTTCTAAAGTACATTTGAGCAATATAACGGATCTAGTAGGTATACGATTAAGGGCCATTTTCTGATTCGAAACTTAAATAGTTTTGTTGAACATAAACTCTTTTTCTCTACTCTTTTATTCTGCGCAAACTGTCATTAGAATTCACAAGGGACGGATTGGCAAAAAAATAACACTTAGAAATAAAGTGAAGTATCATACGACTGACAAGCAGCGAATTTTAACGACGCACAGTGCGGTATTTTGGTCTAAAACCTGGCCAAAAGTATTTGGGCACATTTTCCACATCAAATAGGTACCAAATGACAAAAAAGTTATTGGGAAGGAAAAATTTTCATTTTCTTGGTACAGTAAAAGCCACTTAAGTGCTTACCCACTTACCTCCCGATTAGCCGGGAGAAAAAAAAATATTAAAAATCATAAAATGCACGTACAACCCTGTGCTATAACTTTTCTTAAAGTTAGTTATTTATTTTATTTTTTGAGTCAAGTTTTTTCATTAAATAGTTTTTGAGAAATTAAGTTTTATGTCGAATTCCTTTCAATTTTTTGAATCGCCTAAAAAAAAATCGAATTTTTGGTGTTAAAAAGGAACATGAAAACAGACCGAATTCTTTTTGCGATTGTATGTGTGTCATTTGACAACAATTTTTACACGAACGTCAAGCTGAAACCAAAACAATTTCTGCAAAATAAAACCAGAGATTCCTTTGATCAATAATTTTATTTATTTTCTTCGGTAATATAGATTTATTTTAATCAGAATCAAAGGGAAATTGCAGTTATTATTAAGACCTGAGTGAAGATGAAGTAGAAGGTTATTATTTTGGCCGTATGCTGTGGTTTTACAGAGAAAAAATTTTCTGACGACAATTACGAGAAGAAAAGTCACAGTAATTTGACTTTTTCACAAGAACTATGCCAAGAAAAAATATATTTTGATCGCACATTGTTTTTTTTTTTATTTATTTCATATTTTTCCGCAATAAAAATACGATATTCAATTAAAATTTACTCTTTATTTGAAGTTGGTGTTCTCAAATAAACAAACAATACGAAGAAAACTTTCAGCTTGACGTTTGAGAAATGTCAAATGTTCCAAGTGTGTGTGCAAATCCGTGTAAATCTCTCAAAAAAGAGGGATTAAAAAAAATTCGAATTCTGCTTCGTTTGAGGCGAATTTTTTTTCTATGGAACATGATTTTCAGAAAAAATTCGCTTCGAGATCGCCAAAAATTCGATTTTTCAATTGAAAGGAATTCGACATTAAAGATGAAATGTAGAACAAAAATGTTTTCGTTTTTTAATTGATTTTGTATAAAATTTTGATGGACATATTTATACCATTTTTTAATGAAATCGTAGTTTTTAGTCAAATACTAAAGACTTCATTCTAATAAAAAATATTAAAGTTCCTAAGAGTAAAAAAAACTGAAACATAGGTACTTTTTTCCTGGGAAACCTAGTTTTGTTGTTTTTATTTGCAATCAAATTTTTTTATATCTCAAGAATATTGTGTTCAAATTGGAGCTAAATTGACCAAATAAGTTATGAGAATATTAATACTTCGCTTACGAACGTTTTAGTCCAGGGTTCAAAATTTTAAATCGTTCTCCCCACAACTAATGTTTTCAAGCCGGTGCCCCTCATAACTTCAAAAGTACTGCACCGATTCTTTTGAAATTTGGAACACTGTTTCTTTACATATTTTTAAAGGTATCTAGGGAGAAATTTTCTCAATAACATAATATTCAAAAGCCTATAAGTAAGGGTCGCTTTTTTTTCAAGGGGTCTTTATTTTCAGGGGTGCAAACTTGGGCAAACTCTTGAAATACAAGATTGTTCTACATATCCAGCAGTTCAATAATATATAGGTTATGCAATGTTGTGGCGGGTTGCGCTATTTAAAAAACACTAATGTAAGAAAAAAATAACGAAAAAAGTTATTTAAGGGTGTATTTCAACCCCTCCGTATGAAAAAATAGAGTTGCATATACAATTAAATTTGTTTTTGAATACAATTCATACCTTAATTGTCGATGTCCATATCAAAATTTTTCACCAAAATCACTTTGAAGTTAAAAAAAAAAAACACTTAGAAAATTCACTTTTTTTTTAATCGAAAAAAAAATTCGTGTCTACCCAACAATTATTGTTTATTTATTTGTGAGGTGGAACAACAAACAATAAAATTTGCATTTTCAGCCAGAAATAGACAAGAGTTTCACTCAAGTTCTTTCTGTTATTATTCATATATTTTAAAAACTCTTATAATTTGATTTGCTTTAAGTATGAACCAGTTCTGGGGGGGGGGCACGTACCCCCCCTGGATCCGCCGGTGCAACTAAGCAGAAGTTTTTCGCTACAGAATCTACATGTTGAACTATTTACTAGGCCCAAAATATTTAGGTGCCTTCTTCATTTACAGTGGTCTTTAAGGAGACCAGTGATTAACCTGAGGTTGTTCCTACTTACACTGATACATGATTAAAAACGCTCTTGGATGTAGTTAGGATTGTTTTTTCTTTAGTTGTGCTTTACATTATGTTTTAAAAATGTTTACCTTTAAAATTAAAAAAAAATTCAGCTGTGCACCGATTTTTACAAAGCACGTACGAAGATTCAGTACCAACTTTCTTCAATTTAAAAATCTTAAGAAAGGCACCTTTACCTGTGAAAAACTTATACCCCTATTACGATTGTCAACTAACAATTGATAGTTGGTATGAAATTTCTTGTTTTAAAATCTAATTTGGGGGAAAACTGGTAATTTTTTTAATGGAATTTTTCAATTGCATTTCAAATAATAACGTTTGGCATCATTCTTTATTTTCAATTTTTTTGCAAATTAGATAATAAGAAAACGAAATTTATTTTTTATCAACTATCAATAATTGATAGTTGACAATCGTAATAGGGTTATTAGCAAGTTTTCAGTACCAATAAATTGAAGATCAAAAGTCGGATTTATTTGCTGAAATATTTGAGTCTTAGCAGAGCAAATAAAGCCCGTCACGATCACCGTTTTGTTACGGCCATATTATTCACTAGTTATAAAAAAAATTTGGATGTAAAAAATTTAAATCCAAATCCATAATATTCAATACTTAAAATCCAATCTTAAATACAATTTTTTAAATCCAATCATGTTATGTAAATCCAAATAAATTTAAACTGCTCTCAGGAGTTCTGTTTAACTCTATAGTCTATTATATCCATAATCTAAAATTGGTTTACCGTGCTCAGTTGTTTTTGAAAAGGAAAATAAAGATAAATGCAAATTATACAAAATTTATTGAGTAATCTCTTTATATTGAGTGAATAATTTGAACAAAAAATTAAACCCTTGGATTTATGAAAATCGGATTTAAGCAACTGGATTTGAAATTCACTTTAATCCATACCAAATCCAAAGTGAATAATATGGCGTTTATTTTATAAACTCGTTTCTCTGTGTATATCTCAAAAACAGGTAAGAATGATCTAAAAAGTTTAAATCATGGTGGGGCTGTGTTTTTGGCAGGTGTCAAAGGTGTAGAAAATTAGACCTCAACTTCGTTAAAGCTTTTTAGTTTTTATGTATGTAATTTAATAACGAATAGTATTATGCCGACTTATCAGGAGTCGATTTTTGCTATTCGGCGAAGCTTTTCGGTGTAACTTGACTCGTGAGAACGTTAGCTGCTGCTGCTGCTGCAGGTGAGTAAAGTGACAATCCCCATAAAAGATTCCTAGTTCTAGTCGACTTTAGTCCTGCGAGATGTTGTGCGGCTAAAATCGACTCGTGATAAGTCGGCATTAGAAATCAAGTCGTTCAGTGTCAGACAATCTTAGTGCTGTTCCTGCTGTTCCTTGTCAGGGGCCCTAATCCTGCAGTGAAAATAGGTACTTTCTTTTACTTAAAAAAATAAAATGCACGACTGGGTCGCACGGACTTGCTCTTGGAGTTAAAGTTGCTTAAATTTTTAAGACATTTTATATAAAAATTAAAATAGTCCGGTCAAATTAGACTAAAATAAGGGGGTCAGGTTATATTAATTCCCAGCAAGCTGAAAATTGGTAGGATTGTTGAAAACACCATCATAAATTAAATCTAAAAAGTCCTCATCGATCCGAGGCCTGGAAAAAAATTTACGGGGGGTCAAAGGTCACAAAAACTGGTTTTTCACGATTTTCAGCAAAACGGTAAGTTTTATCAAAAAATTTTCAATTTTTGTTTAGAATATGTCTGAATATATACAGGGTGTGCAATAGAGAATGGACAACCCTAAAACGGCTGATAGCTACACTTATGACTGTTCTAAAAACAGATAGAAAAAAGTTCTATTGCAACCAGTTCATAAAATATTGGCTTTTTTTCGTTCAGTGTATTTTAAATTTTATCATCTTATGTTTTCGTTCACTACAACCACGAATGAATGAATTTTATTTATTTCTTTTTTTTATCATTTTCTACAATAATTGTATGAGTACATAGGGTCAATGTGGGTAAATGTAAACAATTTCATGTCTTTTTTTTCTTTCGACTTTAGATTTTAATATGTTTTCACGGAACAACTTCACAGGTATCTTCAAATGCAAATATGAAATGATGGCAATTCTTCTTTATAAATATAAACAAATATTTCCCAAATTGTTGAAATTACTGTCAAATATGGCATGTTTACAAATACCCCACCATGTTTGTGTTTTTTTGCAAATTTGGGGTAAATGTGAACACTGATTTAAAATTCAGAATTTCCTCTTTATCATATGGATAACGACTTGAAAAACGTTCAAGAAGGTATTTGACAAAAACTTTTTTAAATTCCAATAAAAGTTTTTGTTTTCTTCCTTTGATTCTTTATATAGGCACCCAATATGCATTCTGAGCAGCTCTAGACCTCATATTTTTTTTGTTTTTACGTTAAAGACCGATTTTGCAACATCATCCACTGAAAATGATGGATTTGGCTACTATAAAATGTGACTCCACTGCACTTTAGCAATAGTAATTGAATAAAAATACTTTATTTTTATTAAAACAAATAATTTCATCAAAAATATATGTTTATATTTACCCCCAGAATACGTTGTTTACATTTACCCATCATGAAAAATATTCTGGGGTAAATGTAAACACATGCAAATCGACATAAATGTCCTGTATTTTAAAATTTATTTGTTTCACATAGAATCTACATCAAAATTCGAAACTATAAAGTATTTGCAAATTGTACTGACTTAATTGAATCTGCAAAAATATTTAATTTTTCTGAAAGACTAACGACTTGTTTGGCACTTTAAAAAATTATCTTTCACGGAAAATACGCTCGTCGAATGAATTCTCTCTTGACAGCAATGAGCTTGACGTATATGTTAAAAGATACATGCGTCCGCGATTTGTACTTATGTATGCATCAAAGAGATTTAACTGAAGCTTGTTATGAGCCATGTTTTCATTTACCCCTGTTTACATTTACCCACATTGACCCTAAACGCTTTAAAAACTACATAGCTATTGCACATTTTTGTAAAAAAATTATTGAAATCTGTTTTTTGATACAAAATGTAAAAAAAGTATTTTATGAAAAATTTTAAACACCTGTGGTATAAAATAAATCTATAAAAACCTAAGTGGCCAACTTTCTTAAAAATATTCCCCTTAGACGAGAAATGTAGGTTTACAAAAATTTTCTAACCTTTTTTCAAAAAAAAAGGTGGTATGCCATTTGGAAGAAATAATTAATTTACACTTAAAATCGAAATTTAAAAATTTTTCACCGAACCGTTTTCAAAAAATTGATTTTTCAAAAAAAAAATTTGAAATATTTTTGAACAATACAAAATGCGTTTTTTGAAACATAGTTACAAAGTTAAGAATGCCACATTATTCCTCGATTAAAAAAATTTGGACAGGTCTGGTAATTTTACGGCTATGAACTCCACAAAAAACGTCTTTTCGAGCTTATAACTTTTTTTACGTTACTTTTTTATCAAAATGTATGAATTCGTTTACTTTTTTTTTAAGTCAATCCGTATCTAAATGATAAGTATAAGTAAATAAGACGAGAAAGATTAAAAGATACTTCGACAAAAACTTTAAAAATTGAGCAAACATAAAACAGAAAAATGTATTTTTTCGCTTGGGCCTAATAATATTGTAAAATACTGTAGTCCTAATGGCAACACTTTCAAATCTATCCAATAAAACAACCAATTTAAATGTCACGACCCCGCATACGAAAGCTTTCAAAGCTTTACTTATTTCACTTGTCAAAACAAACTTACATACTCATATATTTGTTTTTCATCCCCCTTAAAGCATTTTCAACCCCAATTTTTGAATTTCCCCATCAAAACATGAAATATTTCCATCGTGCACTCTGCTCAATTCAAAGTGTCTTTACCATTCGCCGAGTGAGCACACATTTCGTCCTTTTTTGAAAAATTGTCTCCCTTCCGTATGGGAATATAAAAGACATTTATTGTTCATTATATTTATACATATATAATCCGTCGCATACAAAACAATTACACAGAATACACGTTTCGCAGTGTCATTCGTGAAATTGTTTCACTCTCTATTTTATAAGAAAAAAAAATAACTCAGAAACAACTTATTTTTATTTCGATTTTTCTGTTTATTTTTTAATTTTATTTCCTCTGAATTGACCTGATTTTTGTGAAATGTAAATACAAAAATTCATATTTTAATTAAAATTTCAACCAAAAAAAAAAGTGAATTCCAATTAAAATTTACGTAAATAATTTGCAAGTTAAAAGTTGACACAAAAAAGAGTGTATTTCATTCGAAAAATTTAAAATTCGTTTGAAAAAATAGTGATTTTTTATTTATTTTTTTTTTTTATGATTATTACAACATAATAATAATAAGAAAAACAACAACAAAAACAAGAGGAGTACCAAACAACGAAGACAACAACAAAAATAACATTGCCAGATCCCATTAAGGTAAGGCAAATTGGATTACCTTGTTAAGTTAAAGCATTTTGTCACAGGGATATATTTAGGTAACCCACCTTGTGTCCCCATCGTCTTCCAATTTCAACTTAGTTATAGTAGATAGTACTAAGGCCATGGTTGCCACTCTTAGCAAAACTTTTTAGCAAAAACTCAAAAATAATCGTTTTTGGATAATTTATAGGAGACCCTGAACTAAATTGATTTTGTTTGTGTTGGCGTAGTTTCAAAAAAGGCATTAATATAGGAAACTTTACTGTCCACATTTTTGACGATGCTCAAATTAGTGTGCGCACACACAGACAAATTTCTGTCTGGTATAAAATAAGAACTTTAAGGAGAGATAACATTCTGACCTCAAACACAAAAAAAAAAATATTTTGAAAACAACGGCAACACCTACAATATTTTAAAATACATTTTAAAAAAACCAGAAGCTCATTCTTATCTCTTAAATTTAAATCCACTAAATTTAATCAAGACTTTTTGAAAAAATGGTCCTCAAACTCGAATTAAAAAAAAAAATGTTATTAGAAAAATTTAAAATGACTTTTTTCCAAACTTTTTCTAATAAAATATGAATTTATTTAAAAAAAATTTTTGGCCATAAATATTATCTGTTGAATTTCGAAGCGAAAAAGGTAAAATATATCACACTTTTGAAAAAAAAAAAAATGAAAAATTACTTCAATTTCAATGGTTTTTTTTTTATTAAAACTGAATTTTTGCATTGAAATAATTAATTTTCTCAAAGACTGTGGTAAATAGGAACTTTAAATTTTTGATATTTAACTTTCAACAGTAAGGGTTATTAAATGAATAAAAAACAATTTTATGTTTAGATGTTGAACTTAAAAAAAAAATAAGTTAAATTTTTTTTCAAAACTTTTATTAAAAAAAGTTCTTCGAAAATGAAATACTTTTTAATTTTTTTCATAAACCGTAATACATATTGACATTTCCTTTTATAATTTGAAATCATAATAAATGCGGCCAAAAAAAATTTGAATATAAATGTATTTTATATTACGACCAAGTTTAAAAAACGACATGTTAAAATTTTTTCAATAACTTTTTTTTTTCAAAAATCTGAGTTTAATTACCATTCTTTCAAAAGCCGTTCATTCAATTAACTTAATTTTAATTTTACATATATGACTAAGCTTCTAGCTTTTAAAAAATGTATATTTGAATATTGTAGGTGTTGCCGTTGTGTCCAAATATTTTTTTTGTGTTAGAAGTCAATTAATAAGAAAATTGCATCTATCGCTTGAACTATGGAAGATTGTCCCTCACTCCCATATATTTTTTTACCTTGAATTTCCTAGACAATCTTTTGGCATCAATTAATTTATGAAATTTAAGAAAAATTTTTGAAAAAAATTTGTTTTTGTTCACAATAATCTTCAATTAAATTTAAAAAATCAAAACGGCAACACCGGCAATTTTTATTCTATAGACTTTAAAGTATTTTTAATTACCGACGTTTGAAAAAAAGATCATCAAAATCTAAGCTGTTCGGCCGGGTTCCCTAATATTGCCAATTTTTGAGCTTTAGTTACTCCACTACTAGACTTGTTTTAAGTTCAAGCGTGTTGTCCAGTTGTTTGAAATAAAATATATATATATTTTTATAAAGCACTCTTTTCTTTTTACTACAATTGTATCCTCGGTCAGTATCCGAAAGTAGGAAGAAAAAATTACATTTATTGTTTGATTTCAAATTTTGTTTTCAAAATCTTGTGATAGAAATGCCAAACAATCTCTATTTCATGCACCTAGTCAGTTCTAGTTCGAACTATCATGATTTTAAGAAGCGTCCTTTCTAAACAGAACCCATATGCTGACTTTTTTATTAACATTTCAATCATCGTAGTGTTATATTTATTTTAACACATACATACATATATTTTTGTATTACTGACAAAAATAGTTTCTCTTTAGGGAAAAGGGACTGTAGACTTAGTCTAAGCATTGAACTATAACAATTCTAAGTGTCTAGGATTTATTTAACTCAGTCTTTAGAATCACAACAGAATTTCCAAATACGTAGTTCATTTTCAAAATGGCTCACTGGGGTGTATACGTGTCATTTTTATTTAACTTACGGCCATATTATTCACTAATTTCAAATCAAGTTTTATCTCAAAAAATATTTAGTGAATGTTAGAAGTTCAAAATTTTCCCAAACTTGGAACAATTATTCAGAGATTTGAAAAAAAAAAACAAATTCTGAAATAAAATTTTAATTAAGTTGCTAATTGGTAGAGGTATTTCAAATTTGAGTTATGAAATCACAAAACATGTTTTGAAATTTGTCAATAATATGGGCGTTAAATAATAATAATACAAAAAAATAATAAGCGCTCAACGGACTTCATTTTGTTTATCAATATTATTGCTGAATAAAAAATAGTACGCATACGCAACAACAGTGAACCATTTCGATAGTTAATTTACACAATAAACTCTTTTTAACCAATTAGCTCAGTGCTTGTTTACTTCAACTTCAATACAAAAAGGGGCTATCGGTTTTTGACTTTGAGTTTTACGCTTGGTATATACAGTTAATTTGTTATTGCTTAATATAATTAAACGATTGACAGCTACTTGTCTTGTATAGAAGACAATTACCTAGACAACTTTCTCACATATAAATATTTTTCCCAAGGGTGACAGAGACAGATAAACACTCTAGTAAGGGATTGAAATCTTAAATCTAACAAGCAAGAATTTTTTCTATCCCTGTTAGACTTTGAAAATATTTTGGCCAGTATTTGAAAAAGAAAATATATAATATTCTACAAAGAATTAAAAACTTGGGTTTTGAAAATTCAAAAACAATCCAATCACCTTTTCTACGGAAAAACTCGATCTTTTTCTAATGGGCCTAAATTTTACAATCTCCTTTTTTTTTAAACAAAGATGACGAAAAAGTGATAGCTACATACTTAAAGGCCTCCACACCTATTCCTAACCCAAACAACAATTTTTGGTTAAAAGTCGGTAAATAAACCGGCTTAAAACCAGAGGTAATTACCTGAAAAGTAACGAAATTGGTAAAAAAGCCGGCGTAGAGACGTTCCAGGAGCCGCATTTTTACCCAATTTGGTCAGTAACTTTGAAACCTGGGTTTTTTTATGGTAATTTAAATACGGTTTTTATCAGTAGGTTTTTAACCGCTGACGAGCCTGGGTTTTTTTTTGGTAAAAAAAAAACGCTCCAAAAACGTTATTTCGAAGCGTTCTGGTGACGTATTTTCACTACCGGTTATTTTTAGGTAGTAGGAAAACCTTTTTCGTCGGTAATTTTGATACCTGTTTGGAGGTTCTGGAGAGGTAATAAAAAAACCCATTATTTCGCTCCGGTTGGAGCTGGGTAGCAAAAAAACCCAGTATTTTGCTCCAAAAATGGTAATTTTCTAACCTGAAAAAGAAGTTCCTTTTTAAATAATAAAACGGGTTAAAAAATTACTTTTTTTTTCCTTTTTTTTATTTAAAAAGTAAAATTACATACTTTTTTAACTTAAAACTACTTAAAACTAAAAGATAACTCTTAAAACTAAATACATAAAGAAAAACTTAAAACTAAAACAAAAATAAAGTTAATTATAAAATAAAAAAATTAATCTGCTGCTGTTGAGTCGTCGCTGAAAATAAAGTTAAATACAATTTAATTAGAATATGAATAAAAAAGTTAGATCAAGCTATTATGCGCTATGTAATACGCGTATATAACTTTAAAATATGTCTATATATATACAAATATAACTTAAATAGAAAAAAGAAAAAGAAAAACTTACAGTGGGTTTTTGCCCTGCCTGAAACGGGCCTGTTTGAGGTACGTTTTCATATAACTTGCTCCCTCGGTGTCGCTGAATGAAGGGAATCGCTCCCTGACCGCCTCCACCACCACCTCAAAAATAAGTTTGTAGCTGTCAAACTTTTTTTTGCTGTTCGTCCCGTACCACGAGTACTGGGCCAGCAACTCATCCCCAAACATGCACTTCGAAATTGTGCGCATTGTTTTTGACGCTGACAACCCCCCAAAAGTGCTCAGCTTACGGATCTATTAAAAAAGAAAAAGCAGAAAGAAAAACAGATATTTTAGTTACAGTTTGTGTACATTTGGAAAAATAAAAATAGTAAAAATGTTAGGAAGTACATGTTAATAAAGTTTAAAAGACTTAATAACTTACCAACGACCGCCTAAAAGCGGGATCGGTCCCAATTTTCTCCTCGAGGGAGTCTAACTGCTCGTGAGTTGAAATCGGCAGCAAATTTTCGGGAATTTTCAACTCCCCCGCCGATTCCCTTCGCTGACAAAGTTTGTCTATTATAGTGTTCAGCGTAACCTCTGTTCTGGCTATAAACTCCTCGAGGAGTTTTTTTTGGAGGCCCGATTCCGCTTTTAGCTCTCCTAGAGACACTTCAATTGATTGGAAGGCTGCCTTATTTTCCGCCTGCAGGCTCTCAAACGACTGCGACTGCGACTGCGACTGCGAAGTGCCTTGCTGATCCGAATCTGAAATGTTTAAGAAAATGTTTAGGAAGATTAGTATAAGACTTTTTGAATCTGATAAGATAATCATTCACATAATCGGCCCTAGCAAGGTATCTGTCAGAGCGGAAAATTCTCCGTTTTGATACGAATCTATTACTTCGGGGTGTGCTTCCGACGGTTAAAAACTGTTCGATTCGTATCAAATCGGACAAATTTCTGCTCCGACGGATACCTCGCTAGAGCCGATTATGTGAATCATAAGGTAACAAAAGATTTATATTAATTTTCTTACCGTAACTGAGAGTATTGGTCGATGATCCGTAATGCATCTTGGGGGGCGCGCACAAGTTTTCACAAATGATCTCCGACATGAGTAAATTCAAGTCGGAAATCGCATTTTCGGGTAATTTGCCCAGCTCATCCAACCCAGTTTCGTCGGACGACATAAACTCGGCCTCCTTTTCTTTGGCTATAGCCTCATCCCACGAATCTTAAAAACAAAAAATTGGAAAACGAAAACGCAAGTTTAATAAATGCAATTTAAACAGATTTATAGGGTTCATGAGAACTTAAAAACTGCATAAAACTATATTTTGAATTAAGACGAAACATATTTTAGACAGTTCAGAATTTTGAGGCACTACTTTATCTCAGAAACCTTAACAATATTGCTGAGAAAATTATCTGTTAAAAACTTTTCATTGAAATCTCTCAGAACTCTGAACTGGCCATAATTATATCGCATTTTTAAATTTAATTATGTAAAAGTACTCACCGATATCATCAAAAATGAGTCTGCATTTTAATTTCTGCCAGTCTTCTGAAGGTGTGAGACATTGTTTGCGGCCAGTTAACAAATCCTTTTTCGTATTCGGCCATAACAGGGTTGATCCATCGACCCAATTCCTCGGAACAGCAGTGACGAATCTTTCGCCATTCTCAATTGTTTCCACCACTCGGAACATTTTCTTTTTTTGAAGAATGAATAAGAGGAAAGAAAACAGATTCAGTATTTAAAGGAACTTTAAAAAATTTAGAAACAATGTCACCCGTTTTCCAAAATTGGGAGACATTTGTTTCCTCGTTTGACTTGTATACATTTAAAAATTTTGAATAAAATGGTTTGTCGTAAAAGTTTTGTTTTTGCGCCAAGCTCGAACCATAAATAACTGCAATTTCGTTTTGAAATGTTGCGAATTCCATTCGAACAATTTCTTCAGACTTTGTAAAGAAATAGCAATCTGCATCTGAAGATTTAAGAACGAAATTTTCTAGTTCGACAGTTCTATAAATACCTTTACAACCTCTAATTTCACACGTTTTATGTTTATCTAGATTAGAGAGCCTTGGAAACGTGTTCGTACTTAGATGGTTTGTTGTGTTTTCAAAATCCTCTGAAATTCTATTTGCAATTTGTTCAAGTGGCCTATTTCCCGATCTTATTCTACGCTTTAGATATTGCAAGCGATTCTCGTATTTGAATGCACTTATGTTGTCGAGAGGACCATGGAATTTCACATCATCTGCAATATGGTATAAGTTATGAACATTGTAACTTATATTTTCACGGCCATAGATCTTAGCAAAACCTTGTATGAACGAATTGAACATGATTTGTGCTATATTAATAAATTTGCCTGATTTTTCGCTCAGACAAATTGTAACAGCACAATGTAATTGCATGAAATTCTCATATACATCTTCGTGAATTTCATTTTTCAAAACAATCGGACCTAAGTATAACAAAAATGTTCGAAATTCTGTGGCCTTCCAAAAGCTTATAACATCAAGTCTGCGTACAGTTCGGTTGAATTCACATGGCGTAAACGTTCGCATTGACACTAACAAATCAGAGATTTTTTCAATGTTTTTCGAAGACAGTTTTGTTTTTAAGGATCTGTTCTTGATCCATAACAGCAATAATTTTTTCATAATACCTAAGCACAGTAAATGCATGTAATCCAAAGGAAAATTGTTGATCATATCGATTGGAAGGCTTTCTAATGGAGATGATTGGATATGGTGATCTTCGTGGATCTTATCCCGGAAAGAAGCATTCGTCCTAACTGATTTTGATAATGTTGGGAAGCACATTTGGTGAGTATTGTAGTTATAATCGCCTTCTACATTACACCTTTCACAGGCAAAATAACCATTATGCCCTTTTATACCTTTTAAATAAGACCGAGCAGGAGCATCACAAATGAAATTTCTTATTTTAAACTTAATTGTTCTTGAACCTATATTCAAATCACTAATCGTTTTAGCCTCTTGAAGAAACAATTTCAAAAATTCATCAACTTTCGAAGGTTTTGCCATTCCGTAATAAACACCTATTACAAGTGGCGGCAAAGAAAAACCTTCTGGTGAGCACAAAATTGGCCAAAATTGCCCTTTGGAACTTTTGCTTACAGGTATTCCATCGATATTGAAATCTAAACATATTTCTGTCGGTAATTTATCAATACTTTGAAAAACCTTGGTCAAAGCACGAACTAAACCAAAATGCCAGTATCTGCCAGGAGGAACATCGATAAAATGTTTTTCCGCGATGGAAGTATGTAGAAATGTTCGAGGGTCTAGGGGTAAATAAGGATGAGAACAGTGCAAGATATCAAGTAAATCACGCAAGCAAACATGGGCTACATTGTATTTGACAGCCCAGTTTTTTAAGTCTTTCGATATGTTTTCCGAAGTTTGTTGAACTAAAACACCACCGGGCTCTGCACTATTTTCTTCCAAACTATCACAATCACTATCAGAAATTTCAGAAATTACATGTCTTGAAGAAAACTCTTGATTACGATGTTCTACAAGATTCGATTTAGTAAAGTTTACATCAGAAACACCTTTTTCACGTAGTTTCGTTAGCGCTTTTTTAAATTTTCTTTTATACGTTGACCTACTAAACACTTTATTTTTAATAATTGAGTTCATATTAAAGAAGAAATATAAAAGAAACAATTCTAAATTCTAAATTGAAATTCTAAAATGAAGGAGCGAACGATAGAAAACTAAACACGAGGCCAACTCAGAACTGCGACGCCAAATGTCAACCACCGAATGAAAGAAATGAAGAAAAAAACTATGCTAGCTGTCAGTTTTGTATGTATATACCAATTCTGTATAACGAAAGTAAAAAATAAGTAAAAAATGAGTACCAGAATTACCAAAATAGAAAAAAAGAAAGAAAAAAACTCTAGTCGCTTCCAAAGTTTGTTAATGTGGAATTCCTTTCAACAAAAAAAATCGAATTATAATAGATTTTTTTTTTGAAAGGAATTCCACATAAATTACCAATTAATTTCAAGAAAAAGTAAACAAATTTCTCACCTTGAGCAAAAACAGGTAATTCTTTTACTCATTCTGTATAACGAAAGTAAAAAATAAGTAAAAAATGAGTACCAGAATTACCAAAATAGAAAAAAAATATGGCGCGTCGGTAAAATCACTACCTAATATTTAGAAAAAAACGTAAGAATTTTACCCACGCTACGACAAACCACTATTCAATCAAAAATATTAATTAATATTAATAAATGAAGAAAAAAACTATATTCGCTTTCACAGTATTGTTAATGTGGAATTCTTTTCAACAAAAAATCGAATTATAAAAGAAAAAAATGTCGCGCGTGGGTAAAATCACCACCTAATATTTAGAAAAAAAAAGAAATTTTACCCACGCTACGACAAAACACTTTATATATTTATAAAAACATAAAAGATATAATTAAATAACTTACCAAATTAGTTTTTCGTTTGTTATTTATTATTCCAACTTTAATTTCGATATTAAACTATCACTTTTCTTTTATTTTTTATTTATTAATTAAAATTCCGCACAACGAAACAAACGCGACCAACTTCGACCAACTTCCATGCACACGAACGAAAACCAACTGAAAAAAATCTAACCAAGAGAGAGGGAGATGAAAATTGTTTGTTTGTTTGAGTAAAGTTATGAGTTGGCGGGAGTATAGGAATGAGTTATATTATTACCGAGGCTCTAGATGGGTAATATTGAAACTACGTATCGATAATTTAGGATTTATGGGTGAAAATTTATAGCAATTTGTTAAAAAAAAATAGTATTTATGAAATTTATTTTTTTTAAAACACTTTTCTTTCATTATTTCGTAGTTTAACAAATTATATTTTCTGGGGAAAAAAAATGTTATGAAATCGAAACTTGTCATAGAAATTGGTAATTTTTTTCCAATAAAATACTTTCTAACAAATTTGGTTTTAAACGGGTTAATTTATAACGAAAAAATCACCGCCATGACTAAAAAACAGTAATTTTTAAACTTAAATAAAAAAGATAACATTTTTACCACAAAATTGAGCTTTTTTACTACCAATTTTTCATTTTAGAAAAAATAAGTAAAATAAAAACCAGTAAAAGAGGTTATTTCGAAACCGATTTCTTATCCAAAACAAATTTGGTTGCATTATTACCAATAAAAGAAGCTTTTTTATAACCAGTTTTTCATTTGTAAAAAAATTGGTAGTTTTTTAACCAATAAAGTAGGATATTTAATTACCAATTTCAAAACTGGTTAATTTTTAACCTATAAATTCAGTTATTTTGAAGCTTGTTTTGAACTTAGGGTTAGAATTGGTAGTAAATTTACCAAAAAATTGAAAAAAAAGTTAATTATTGGTAAAAATATACCTGATTTAAAACCTTGGGTTAAAAAAGTAATTTTAAAGCCTATGTGGAACCTCGGGTTTTAAATTACCGAAAAAAAAGATACAAAATTACCAGAAATAAACTTGGGGTTTATTTTTGGGTTCTTTTTTACCGAAAAATAACCCAGAGTTCAAAAATAACTCATTTATAACCATTTTATAACCTCGGTAATTCTAGGTAATATTTTTACCTCGGTAATTTAGCTACCGAGGTTACAAATTGTTGCTTGGGAAGAGTCTTTTAGCCTTATTATGAAATTTTAATCATAGGTATCTTTGTTTTCCATCCTCTTTAATTTAAGTAATACCTAATTTTCATACTTGGAGTTGAAAGGCATTGATGTATCAAATTGAATATAAAAATCGCACTAGTTTTGAAGGCCTTCACACTTAAAAAAAAAACCTTCGTAGATTTTCAAAAAGAGGCCAAAAAAGAGGATTTTGATAAAAAAAAGAGGCCCCAATAAAACAATGTGAAAAAAAAAACAAGTTAAGTACGACAGTCACACGAAATACCTCATTTGCACCTTTCCCGAACCGCAACATAAACCTTTTAACATAATATTTCTTAAAATTAAAATTGTTTGATTATAATAAAAATAATGCTTGTATACAAACATTACTTGTGCATAATTTCTTCAAGAAACAACACAAAATTTATCAAAAATAACCTTATAAAAATCAAATCAGCGCTAAACAACAGTAACGTATATTTTTTTTACAATTGAGTCGTTATAATTGAGAGTGGTATGAGCCAAATTTTTCATGATTTTCAAAAAAATGTCTAATTTTTTAATCAAACGTACATAATTTTAAAAAAGAGGAATCAGAATATCAAAAAGAGGAATTTTTTGACAATTTTGAAAAAGTGGAGGGAAAGTGGATTGGGTCAAAAAAAAAGAGGAAAAATTCCTCTTTAGAGGCGCAAAGGTAACCCTGGGTACTAGGGTGGGTCAAAAAAATCGAAAATTTTTTTTGATTTGGTACTCCGAAAAATCGATTGCTAGACCCCTCTAGGATAAACACACCAAATCGCAATGCATACGGGTCATAAGAAAACTATTGAAATCAGTGAGCATTGGTTTGGATACGAATATCTTCTAAACGGTTAAAGCAATCAATTTCATTCCAAGGAATTTTTTGTAGAACGTTTAAGCCCCTACAAGAATATATCTTGCTAATTTGAAAACAATGAAGTTTCAGTGAATTAGAAATTTTTCAAAAATATAAAATGTTTTTATATTTTTTTTTAACTTTGACCTCGAATATCTTTAGAATGGTTAGATTAATGAAAAAAGTTAATAAGACCTTTTTGGTGGAGCAATCAATTTTCAACAAGAATATGTCTTGCGCGTTTGATCATTATAATTTTTCAATTTGTTACAAAATTAAGAACAAAAAACGAATTTTTAAAGATTTTCTCGATTTTTGGACCTCAAATATCTATTCAACGGTTAGATAAACGAAAAAAGTGTTTGAGACCTTTTTTGTAGAGCGTTCAATTTGTAAAGAAATTTGCTAAAAAGTCAATTAATAAAAAAATTATTTTTTTTTTAGTAGAAGCTTGATGTAAAAATGGAAAATTGCAAAGCGGAGGACCTTCCCATTAATATAAAGAGCTCATATTTGGTGTGTATATTCTAGAGGGGTCTAGCAATCGATTTTTCGGAGTACCAATTCAAAAAAAAGAATTTCGATTTTTTTGACCCACCCTACTGGGTACCATTCCTTCTTCATTCCTTCTTCATTAGAGTTCAGCAGCTGAAGTAAAAGCCAATATAAGCTTCTGATACTTTGATCTTAAGGATCAAAATATATTAACCAAAGATAGAGCCTATTACATAAACTTATTTCGAAATGGGTCACTATGGCGTATGCGTGTTTTTTTATGTTTAAATTAAATTACAAAAGTTCATTGACCTTTTTATGTCCAATATTTTAAGAAGTTAAATCATTTAAAATTTAGTTTTTAAATCAAAAATTAAATGAATAAAGTCAATTGGTATAAAATTGCATATTTTTGGGGAAAAATAACTATTGAACCTTAATACAAAATCGGAGCCGATAATTTAGCGTAGTCCAAAGCTAGTCTTTCTTTTATTTTCCAAGATATCGTCCTAACCCGAATCAGGCTGAGTAGTTGGAAATTTGTACTCCTGCACAGAGAAAAAATAAGGCAGGGATGACTATGCTTCTGGTATATTTAACTTTATTTCTGGTATATTCAACTTTATTCTGATTAAATATACTAGAACTAAAGTTATCCCTGGCGTTATGTTTTCTCCGTGTGTGAACTGTTTGTTTACTCTACACATATACCCAATCCCGCCATTCTCCGATATATATACAGCACTTCTGCTACATCAGCCACACCACATTGATGTGGTTACGCTCATTAAGAAAACTTCTATCTCGTTTTTTTCTTTCCTATAGTCGAGTATCTGCAATGCGGCATTAATCTAGAGAAAAAAAATTTACTAAAGTGGTAACCATTATCACATACCCTACCCACACATATGATGGGGAGTGGAATATTTGCGTTTGTTCCAGTTAACTCATCTGTAACAGGATATACACAAACACACACACTAAAACATATCCCTTAGGTGATTTCCGTACACTTTATACTATAAATTCATAAACAGCCATTAAAATATCCTTTACCGGTCTTTGTATAAATTCCACCGAGGATATTGCATTAGCCAACATAGAAGTTCATTTATTTTCCGCTTTAATGACACTCCTACTCGATATGTGTCTATAATAATAACTCTGGCATGGCAATGATAACATATCTTTTAACGACCAAGTTAAAATGCTCTTGAAGCTATATACACAGTTTCCAATATGCCTACTACGAGTCTCAATCTATATATTGGGAGCAAGCACACGAAACAATTCACTTCCACCTTATTGAACTTTTATGAAAAGTGTGTGAAGTCCATCATCGATTTTGTTGTAATCTACGTGTTTTCAGCTGTTACAGAAGGTATATATTGTGAGGCAACTTGGCGCGCTCCAAATCAATAACAAAGAAGACCCACATTGTGCAAAAGAGGTTTGGCTTGGAGGGCTTTTTGTTTTTTTTTTTTTTTTAATTTATTTAGAATCGCCATACGGTTTTTTTTGCTGTTCCTTATTTTTAAATCGATACAAAACCCCTAAACCCAAACCTCAATAACAAACAAACCCCTTCCTTCAATGACTTTTTATGCTTTTTTTTTTTTTTGCCAAGAAATGACTTTTATTTCAATTTTTATTTTGCAGTTCATGCTTTTGTCTAGGATATCCTATCTGCTTTTCTTCCCTCTTCTTCTTTGTATGTATGCGTGTTTTAATGTGGATAAAGGCAAAAACAATGCAAGTTTTTTACTACTATACACGGCGCCATAAAGGCTCTGGTTTTTTTTTGAAAGAAGAGGAAGCATAAAATAAATATAATGTAGGTAGAAGAAGGTAGAAAGGTATTATACAGGCTACTCGTCGTAGTATAAACAATATTGTAGCTCCTTCGGTCACCTGTCATACACTACCAACCTAGCCTTGTTTTAATTTACTTGGGAAAATTAAATATTCATTCGGGTAGCCTTTTGTTGATGATTATGTGGAGGACTTGGTAGTGTTGAAGTTGATTCGTTTGGTTCTTGGGTTCTGGTTCTGTTCTCGGTGTGGCACATTTTCATCATAACAGCAACAGCAGCACAGAGAATGTAACAATAAAGGTTCCTTTGTTTGAATTATGTGCTTTAAGGCCAGTGACGTAGTTTTGCGCAGATAAGGGGGTGGGTGAACTCCTAAAGGCTTTTGAAAAAAAGGAGATGACCACTGTTTGACCTGGTTTTCATTTTTGTATACAAAATAAGAGTATTTTTCGGCGATGTTTTTTTATTTATTTATTTATTTATTTAGTACAGCTAAATACTAGCTTCAATTTACATGAATTTACAAATTTTAACAAAACATTATAATTAGGTATAAATTACAAAATCGAGTAAAAATTTGATTGAAATTTAGGAGATAAATTACCTAAGTGATTGGTCAAATAAATTATGAAATCTATTTATTGAAAACATTAAATAAACTGAACATTACATTTAGAGCCAATTTTTCAATCTTCTAATAAACAGTCAGCAGTGGCGTAATGAGGGGGGGGCTCAAGCCCCCCCCCAAGCCTCCAAAACCATGTTATTATTTAGCTGATTTCATCATAATCTACATGATTAACTGAAACTTCTTCGTAAATCGTAGAGATTTAGAGGCAGCTCAAATGATCGAGCCCCCTCCAAATTCTAAAATGGTTGTTTGGGTTTATTTGAGTAAGTGCCTTAGTTGACGTTGAGGTTTCGGATTTTCAGGATTTTAGTCCAATTCAGAATTCTTCAAATAATTTGTTTGTTGTTTTGACGTCGAATTACATCACCGTTAAATTTTGCAAAGCTTCTTATGCAATCACGTCGTATTTTATTGTCTTGAGTATATTACTTTTTTTCAAAAATAATATTTTTCTCAAAAATATTGGAAATACAAATTTTTTCTATCTCAATATCTTAGTGGTCAACATAACTAATGGTTTATTTAAGCAAATTCCAGTTTGTGCTTCTGATTTGTATTAAAAAAAGAACATATTATTAAAAAATATATATTTCGGATTAAACATCAAAAGAATTTCATTGAAAATTAGTTTTTGAGACTTTTACGTTCTGCATTTCACTTTTTGAGCATTCACTTGCGTTGCCGATATTGAAATTAGGTGTTCTACATTTTTTCGCTCATTTCGAATTCAATTTGCTTTGTTTCTGCTCGTGAACTTGGTATCTTTTTCAATGAATCTCCAATTTTTGGGCAAAATATTATCAAAACTTATATTTTTATTGTTTTGTAATGTTTATTTGTTGTTAATTTAATACAAAATACATAAAACACATGAGGCATGAAATATCATGCCGCTGTGTTTGCAACCTTATTCGCTTTTAACTTTATCTAATTCATTTTTCTTTGAAAATTTGCAATAATATCGCCCATGTTCTGCATTTCACTTACATATTTCATACATATGTCTCGCAAAATGTGACTTCTTATTTTTTCTTTTAAATTCTGCTTTTTTCCAATAAAGTTGCCAATAAAATTGCATCCATGTTCAAAGTAGCAGTAATTTAACTTTAGAAACAAAATAAAAATGGATGATCCTTAAGTTTTGACAGTTCGAAGCATTTCGAAGTTTTCGAAATTGATCGAAGATCAATTTCACGTGAAATTGAAAAGCGATGCCAGTTCACTTTCAGTCGAATTGCGGAAATATAGGCATTTATACCGAAAAAAGTGATGAGTATAGCTCAAAAACTAGACGTGATAGGAATAAACCTGTAAACAGTTTTGAATTCAGCACATGAAAAAGTTCGAACGAAAAAGTGTTTTTTTTTTTACAGATAACTAAACACCTTGCTGTTTGTGTAAAATGTTTGGGATACAAGAACTTGGAAAAATAGCTACTTTGAATGTGAAAGGAGACAGTAGTACGAAGTTGTCGGGAGCAGTAAAATGCTACTATACAGCCTTCAGTACCGCAGCACAGCGCTTTTCTCTCGATCAAAGATGAATAAAAAAAGAGACAAATTTGTAGTACATTTACCTTATCAAAAATTTTTGAAACATTTTTCAGCCCCCCCCCCCCCAAATTTTTTTCTGGATACGCCACTGACAGTCAGTTAACTGTTCGACGAATAAAGTTATTAGGCTCATAAACAGTCAGATAAAAACATTGAATTTTTCAATCAAGAATAATTTATTCTACAGAATAACAAAAACAAAATTGTCAAATTCAAAAATATTTAAAATTAAACGTCATTTTTATTCATGATTGTTTTTGTTTTCTTGTGTTCCACTGTATTTTTTTTTTTAATTCTTTCAAAACAGCTTGGACAACTGACACAATATTTTTGTTGAGATTATTCCTCAGAATAATTTTTATTCGTCTCCGAAAGAAGCAGATAGTTTTATTCTTAGGAATAAGCTATATCTGCTTGTTGAAAAATTGATTTTTTCTCTATCCTTAGGAATAAGTACTAACTGACCGTTTAACTGACTATTGAAAAATTGGCCCTTAAAGGAGAAAAACGTTCGTAATTGGTACGATAGTTTGAGATTAATATACTACTGGGGGCATTTCTGAAATTGCGTTGAGGAATATTAAAATTAATGCCAGACAAAAGGTGCAAAGAGTCTATTTTCCCATTAATTAATTTTACAATGAACGAAAAACATAAATAAAACCTTCTATTCTGAAGACAAGGCATGTCAATAAGTTTGAGTCTGTCTATGTATGTGGGGGGAGGTTGTAAGGGTTGTCCACTCGTTCTAGCCTCGCTATGTGACACTCATAATGAGGTGACCAAACCTGACAAGCGTACTCTAGGATGGGTCTAACAAAAGTTACGAATAGCTGTTTTGCAATAAAAGGATCGGAAAACTGACGTGACTCTCTCTTAATCCAACCGAGAAGCGAATTGGCTTTATTGCTTATGGAATTGATGTGTTCTATAAATTCCAGTTTAGGAGCAAATAAGACACCAAGAACAGAAACTTGACTTACATTCGACAAGGAAACTCCATTTAACAAATAATTCAAAGGAATTTTAGATAGTTTTCTCGTAAAACTCATAAAATTACATTTATTGACATTAAGAAGCAAACAATTACGAACACACCAATCGAAAAATGAGTTAAGGTCACATTGCAACATTTCACAATCACGAACATTATAGAGACAGTTTTAAAGATTGTAACATCATCCGCATAAATAAGGCAATTCGAATGTTTTAAAACAGATGGTAAGTCATTTATGAATATTATAAAAAGTATAGGGCCCAAATGGCTGCCTTGCGGTATTCCAGAGTTAACACAAAAATATTTTGATGAACAACCATTGAAAAGCACCGAGTAAATAAGATTGAAGCCACTTAACAAAGTTTTCATTAAATCCAAGGGCTCTCAATTTAGGTACTTAACAAAATTCTATGCGAGAGTTTGTCAAACGCCTTGCTGAAGTCTGTAAAGACGCAGTCTAACTGTTTCTTAGTTTTAAATGACTCTATATACAATTTTCGGCATATTCCATGAGAAAAGTCACAGTAGAGCGGCCTTTTGTAAATGTTGCCAGATAACAAGAATCTTAAAATTTTTTGAACCCCTTTTCAGGTGTTCTCCCTTTTTACCCCCTTTGAAATTATTTCGATTCCTTTTTGTTGAAGGAAAAATGATTGTTCAAGTTTAAATTGAAAGATGTCAACAAAGTTCCAAAAAACTCAATTTTCACTTGCGATATATGCCTTTGTACAAAAAATAAGTTGATGTGACAATTTTCCATAACATTATGATGATAGAGAATGCCAAAAAAGTGAGCCCCGGAAGTCCGTCTGTCTGTCTGTAAACGAAGCTACAGCCTAAACGGATGGACCGATTAATGTCAAACTTGGTATGTAGCGTTATTTGGCTACTCTCCAGAGGGGTTTTTGGAATTTTTTTGGACCAAAAATAACGGTACTTGTCATATTCCGAATTTAGTAAAGTTGAAATTTCTCGAAAACGGCTCCAACGATCTAATGTAAGTTTGAAGTCAAGGTCTATCTTCTAATAATTTTTTTTTGATAATCATTACACAGTAGTGTGGTCCACGTTATAAGGCAAAAAAATAAACCATATAATTCATTAGTTCCCCACGCATTATTTTGCTTCAGACATCAATACCAACACATGCTGAAAGTTTTAGCCCTCTAAAGTAAAAGGAAGAGGGCGCTCATCAGCTTTGGAATATTAGACTTTGTTACCCTTACCTTACCCTTAATATCTGATTATATTGTATTAGGACTTGGCTTGAGGTTGGAATTTGGCTTAAACATGATAAGCACGCATGTTCCCGACAACCATGTAAATGATTTTCATGTTTCTTTGGTTTTGAGTCACTAGCTCGTATTTCATTGATTAATTCTGTTTTGTTAACTTTAAGCAAAAAATCCTTTCAGACGAATTTAAATGAACAAAAATTATTATCTGTGAAAATATCACTTAACTATTGGTTTTTTATGAAAAACTTTACCACATCATAACTTAATCCACTTGATAAATCAAAACAAGAGTTAATTACTAGGCATGAGGACCCAGCTATAACAGCATGTGAGCAAAAACTTTGAGCTTGTTGAGCGCCCACTTACACTTCACCTAAAAAGTTGAAATTTCACGTGTGTAATACAAAACACATATGCAACCAATTTTTGAGTGGGGAACAACGGAAATGTAAAAACCAAAAAATTGGACCACCCTATTACACAGAGAAAAATAGACCACATAAAATAGAACAAAAACAATAAGATTTCTCTATGGTTTTCATCCAAGAAGGAAACCTTATTAAAACAATCGGGTTTTCCTTATTGTTTTAAAATCTGCAAAAAAATAAAAAAAAACGATGACCAGGCTGGGAATCGAACTGGAGACTTCAAATCATTTGTCGCCCACCTTACCACCTGAACCAACCTGCCATGAAAATATTGATCGCGATTTTTGTTCTAGTTCTAAGTTGCAAAAAAAAAATCAACTTTTCAGTCAAATTTTAATAAGATTTTCTCTATAAAAATAATAAGAAATCTCCTTAAAAAAACTTTATTAATCGTTGATTTTAATAAGATTTCCTCATGAAATGTATGGACGGTAAAACAATATGGCAATCTCTTAGTTTTTAGCGGGTCATATTTTTCTCTGTGTATTAACGGTCATAGAACGGTCGTTTTTTAAATCCGATTTTCTCCGAAATAGAGCTCTTGAAACCCGGGTACCCGAAGACCCGCCCGGGTACCCGGGTACTCGAATATCCGGGTATTACCCGGGTAGCACCCGGGTACCCAGGTACTCGAATATCCGGGTACTCGAATATCCGGGTACTCGAATATCCGGGTATTACCCGGGTAGCACCCGGGTACCCGGGTACCCGAAATACCCGAGTACCCGGGTCCTTAAAAAACTCGGGTACCCGGGTACCCGAGTACCCGATTGTTTTCAAAAGTTCGTGTAACCAAGTAAATTCGCGTAAAACAAAACTTTTTTTTGTGTTTTTTTTTATTTAGCTATAATTTATTAACCTGGTTGACACTTTTTGGGAATTTGTTTGGCATTTAAAGAGTTTCCTGGTTGAACCAAAGTACAAAGATATGACCAATTTGGTCATGTACCAATTTTACCTATGAAATAAGGTTGCTTTATAAAAGTTCCAATTTTAAAAGTGGCAGCCCTATATTTTTCATTATAGTTATCAACTAACAATGCCAAACAATCTTCTTAAAAGTGTCAACTAGGTTAATAAATTATAGCAAAATATGAAAAAATAAGAAAAAACAAAAAACTAAATTTTTTATTTGCGTATCTACTTGGTTACACGAGCTTTTGAATATACTCGGGTACTCGGGAACCCGGGTACCCGGGTATTTTGAGGACCCGGGTACCCGGGTATTTCGAGTACCCGGGTATTTTGGTACCCGGGTAGCATTGGACCCGGGTATTACCCGGGTAGAATCAAGAGCCCTACTCCGAAACTACTAAACGAATTTTTTTTGTAAAAAAGCATTTATATAATTTTAATATAGGTAAGCCAGAAATAAAGGAGATGGCACATTTTTCTATGGAGCTTAGGCCCAGTGTGTTCACTAACGAAATTGGTATCAAATGAAAGGTGACGGTAAGCACATTACGTGGGTAAAATATTTTCAAATTCGTTAGTGGGGTTTTGGAGATATTTGAGTTTGAAGTTTCGGATTTCACAATCAAGATTTCAGCTAATTTTTCGAACAATTAATCGTAGAATGCGTAATAATGGGTGTACAGAAATAATATTGGTATAAAATAAAAGGTATTTCTCTTGTCTATAAATCTGTATCAAAAGTTTTTTTCTTTGTTAAAAAAAAATAATACATATTAGGTATTTACTTCTCAAAAGGTGATTTTTTTAAGCGAGGCATTTGGCACATCGAAATATCAAAATATTCAGTGGTGACATGCACTTTTTTTTTGTAATTTTTCGATAGCTTAATGTGTTACCTTTAATTCTATATATAAAATAGTTCTATAAAACATACAAAAACCTTATAATAAGCAAAATACACAAAAACGCGCTGAAATATGCCTATTAAATAATAAGAATAGAAACTATAGTTCAGTCAATGGGGAAAAAATCTGGAAAAAGCTATGACTTGAGCTAAGTTTGAATGCAGTATTGAAGAGGTGTTTATCCCAAGTACAAATCTCAGATTGCGTATTGTTTGGTCTTGTAGGGCAACCGCCATTTTGAAAAACGCATTTGTCTCAATATCTCGAGAACGACTGGTCGGACAGAAAACTAGAGAGGACTTTTTAGATTGGAAATTAGTTAATCTTTCTATTTCTAGTACATCATTTTTCTCTAGGAGTTATAATTTCAGAGTTACACTACCGAAAATTGTGTGTTTTTTGATATTTTAAATATTTTAAACAACCCTTAGAGTTAAGTGCGGAATTACTGAGAATGAGATACTTTGCGGTTCTGTTACTCTGAAAGTATAACTCCTAGAGAAAAATGATGTACTAGAAAAAGAAAGATTTACTAATTTCCAATCTAAAAAGTCCTTTCTACGCATTCTACGATTAATTGATCGCAAAAATAGCTGAAATCTTGATTTTGAAATCCGAAACTTCAAACTCAAATATCTCCAAAACCCCACTAACGAATTTGAAAATATTTTACCCACGTAATGTGCTTACCGTCACCTTTCATTTGATACCCATTTCGTAAGTGAACACACTGGGCCCAAAAATGTGCCATCTCCTTTAAAAAAAAATTATTTTTGGATTTAAAAAAAAAATTTGAAATTTTTTTTTTTTTAAATAAAATTTTCGAATACCGGACATTGAAACTTTTTGAAATTTTGGTTTTAGATGTAAATGTGTAATTTCTTCAAAATGGCATCCAAAAAAAAATTAATTTTTTTTTAAAATGACTAACGATTTTGAAATTTTTTTCTCTAAAAATGCTTCTTAATAAAAGAAAAGAAATTTCATACTTGTTTTAGGGCAATTTGATTTAAGATGTTGTATTTTTCCTTTGAAAAACGAACTTCAATTTTTTTTTTTAAATAAATTTTCTAAGTTTTTATATAAATACTTTTAAAAATTTTAGCAACTTGAACCCCAATTGCAAGTTCGTACGTTTTATTTTAATTCAGTTCCTAACGCGGAATTTTTTTCATCAACGGAAAATTTATTTTTCAGAATCCAGATACAATTTTATACCAAATCGAAAATAACAACAGAAAAGAAAACCTGTCAAACTACGAATTTATCTCATGATTCCAGTTGACAGCATCCTGGGAATTTTTTTTTTATCAAGACCGTACATTCTCTTGAACTTTTCTGTTTACTTTATACTACGCCTCTCTTTTCTCTTGGCATAATTTGTTTGTTGTTTTTTTTTTTCGTCTCAACTTGGTTTATAAGCAGCCGTGCAGGATGAAGTTAAATTGATGGTAATTAGGACTAGCCTCTGTTAAAAATAACAGAGTTGTGTGTTGTTTGCTCTTCTGTGTGTTGAGTGTGGACATTTATTTTTATTTTGTGTATTTTTCTGCTCTACTCTGCCCAAGTTGGGAGCCACTACTACTCTGGAAATGTTGAAAAGTGTTTTACAAATCATTGTCATTATTTATTTTTCATGGAGGAGGATGTTAGTTGATGGATATTTAATTCTAATGTTCATGGTAAAATATTAGGTTTTTAGAATCATGATTATTTAGGGACTGTTAGATGATGAAACTTTTATAGAGTTTCTATTCTTACTCTTGCTTAATTAAGTTTAAGTTTTTCTTCTTTAATCTTTTAAAGTACTTAATAGTTCGTTATTGTATTAGATTAAATAAGGTGATTTCGTTAAAAGCTTTCAAATGAGAATTGAATTAAGGCACTTTTCATACAAATTAAGATGTCGAAATGGAATAATATAAACCAAATTAGCTCGGTTGCCAGAAAGTTAGAAAATTATATAAAAGTTGACGTGACGTACACACTCGTAAATGATAATTGTGAAAATTTCCGGGTGGATTATGGATAGTCCAATTTTTACTGTTTTTCACTTAATTTAGATTTTTTGTTCTCAAAAAAAAATTTTGTTACAATTTACTTCTATAGGTAAGCCTAGTTTACTAGTTTAGACATTTCTGTCCATTGTTTTTTATTTTTTTTTTTTAAATAAAGCAATATTATTTTATTTGACGCGCTTTTTAACAGTTAAGGTCTATTGACTTACAACTCCCAACCATTTCGATTTGCGAGAAATCAGTCCGCGAGATAATTTCAGAGTTTTTGCTATAATGTTTCATATTTCTTAGGGCAACTTTTAAATATTGTGTATAAGTGCAAAGAAAATAATCTAAAAAATGATTGACTTTTAGTGTTTTTAAGCCATTTGAATTTTAGTTTTGGAGTTATGGAAGACTACTGGGAACCTTTATTTTAGGTATATATTAGATTGAATAAAATAGAACTAAAAAATTATTTTATTTAACACTCGCTACACATAAAAATATCAGACAGTAATTAAACTTTTTGACCTACCTTTCCATCTACATCAGCATGAACTCAATGGTAACGAAGGGACA
Organism: Episyrphus balteatus; assembly: GCF_945859705.1. Lineage (NCBI taxonomy): Eukaryota > Metazoa > Arthropoda > Insecta > Diptera > Syrphidae > Episyrphus > Episyrphus balteatus. The sequence goes on from NC_079136.1 coordinate 12,589,876, forward strand.
AAACAGCGAGATCAAAATTTTTATGGGCCGCAGAGAAAAGTAGAACTAAAATTTTTATAAAACAAATTATTAAAAAACAACAGGAAAAATGATTACATTAATGTATTCCATTTACCATGTTTTTTCTAAGACCAAGATTAGTTAGGCTGGATCTTATAGGTAACTCATTCGTCTTAATGACTTAAATAACAACTCGCATCGACAGGTACATTTAACAGGAAAAAAGCGAAGAAAATCAAGAGAACTTGTCTTTCAAAGACATAAATCTGCAAGCCTTTTTCATATTCAGTATGAAAGTTTATATTTTTTTGTGGATTATTTTTAATACGACCGATAAGGATAGATACGGATTAACTTAAAAAAAGTAAAAGAATTCATAAATTTCGCTAAATAATAACGTGTAAAAGGGATTAAGCTCTTAAAGACTACGATTTCGGAATATGTTTGAATCTCAAAGATGCTATATTTGTGCATAATGGGGTTCTTGCCATAAAATTAAGAATGTCACGTTATTCTTCCTATCAAAAATTAAAGTATTGGACCAATCTGGAAACTCTCTGGTCATGAAATCCTTAGAAAACGTCTTTTAGGGCTGTACGTTATTTTTTATCAAAATTTAAAATTAAATGAGACAAAAAAAATGTTGGATATCTCAACAAAAACTTTAAAAATTGAGCAACATGAAACAAAAAATTGCAATTTTTTCTCTTAGGCCTAATAATATGGCAAAGTACTGTAAATTATAAACTTAAACTCGAAATTATTAAAAATGTTGACTGGGCCGCAGAGTTAAGCGTTGTGGGCCGCATGCGGTCCGCGGGCCGCAAGTTTGACATTCCTGATCTACATAGATATAATTAAAAAGTATAAATCAGATGTAAATTCACAAATACGTTCCAGTGCCCCTGTTTTGTAACTTTTCCACCGGCGGTAAATATTTTTTAGCAACTATAAATTAAAGGAATCTCTTTCCAAATCATTATTTCATTGCAATTCAAAAATGTTATAGCTAGTGAAAACGTTACAGAATATGACCAGAGGTGAATAGTTAAAAATTTAATAAACTTTTAAATATACAAAACATAATTCAATTTTAAAGTTCAAGTGACCTCAACTCCAAATTTATAAAGCGTTTCGCCCAGGTACGACAGTGGGCTCATCAGTTAGATCTGTCGTACCCTTACTAAGACGCCTTATTTTGGTCGATGTTTACCGACTCTGTATAAAACTCACAGCATGAATATACTGTGAATTCTAATATTCAAAGGGAATTTGTTTAAATTCAGACCTTAGAAAAATGTATGTCTGAATTTAAACAAATTCCCTTTGAATATTAGAATTCACAGTATATTCATGCTGTGAGTTTTATACAGAGTCGGTAAACATCGACCAAAATAAGGCGTCTTAGTAAGGGTACGACAGATCTAACTGATGAGCCCACTGTCGTACCTGGGCGAAACGCTTTATAAATTTGGAGTTGAGGTCACTTGAACTTTAAAATTGAATTATATTCAATCGCTCCACTTAAAATAGAAATAATTTAAATAATTTTTATTATTTTTGTTATTTTTTTCTTCGTTATTATACAAAACATAGGTAATAATTTGGTTTGTTTGTTCAACTACTTAAGTTATTTTGATAGCAATACAAATTTAAAACAAAAAGAGTGAATGCATTTTTCCGTAGGTGTTTTTTGTAAATTTATGATAAAATGGAAAACTTTTCTTGACTTTTTAAAACTTTTTCCTATAATGGTTGAATGTTGTGAAACTAAAATTTGAAATGAAAAAGGTTGCTAAATACTACTACATTTATTTTTTCTATTATATGCATTCCCTCATTTTGGGAGTTGAAAGTGAATAAATCATTACTTTTCTATAAAATAATAAAATACCTATCTTATTTGAGAGCGTGCAGTCGTTCATTGTTAGAGTGTCTAACGTTTTCAATCAGAATTAAAAATTTATTTATAAAATTAAGTGCTTCTAATATTAGAAGAGCATATAACAAATATTGGAAATGGAGTGCCTGATTTATGCTGGATAGTGGAACTAAAACAAAAAGGGAGTTAATATCAAATTGAAAAACAAAGTTACCTACCGATGGGAGCTACAAAATTAATTTTTCAGCAGGAAATTTTGTTTTGCAAAGCTTCAATTTCTAGAAAAGAAATTTTTTTAAGACAATCTTTTTTGACGTGATAACGTCTTATAAATCGATGAACCATGGCAGCCACCCCAAAAAAGTGACGCAATTTTCTAACGTTACATTCTCGCACTTTCGCTGTGCGGCAAAAAATTTCAATTCAAAATTAAAAATAAACTATTAGAGATACAAAAATCTTCTATAGCTTATTTGAAAGATAATATCCTAAAGCTTAATCTAAATGAAGGATTTTTAAAAATTCCGTCAAATAGGGTAAACAGGGGTAAAACGGAAAGATGAAATTTAGGCTAAAATCTAAACGCGAAGTCGTAGAGAATTGATTTTTTTTGCTATAGATAGATGAGATTAATTTAAGAATAACTGCATTTAAGGAAAAATTCTAAAAAAAATTTGAAACTAAGCTATACCGTTTTGTTTGAACGTTGTACACGTGTTGGGGCTATGACAAAATGATGATTTTGGGTAAAGGAAATTTTTTTTGACAATTCTAAAGATGCCAGGTGAAAGATGAGAGAAAAAAAATTAGGCGTCTGATACCGATTTTTTTCCAACACTCTGCGTTTTGAAATATGAATTTTTGAAAACACCTTGTTTTTTAGGGGTATTTTTGGGTAATTTTTGATTTTTAGCTTTTTTTTTGGAGCGTTCAAAATATCTCAAACTTATACATGTAGGATTTGGATTTATGCATACATGTGCAAAAAATTGGAATCGTTTAGTGAGTTTTGAATGAATAACGGAAGAAACAAGTTTTTAAAACACACATTTTTTGACCGTATTTAACCGATTTTCATCGTTTTTTATTTTTATCTTTTTTTCTTTAATAGATACAGGAGTAAAGTATATGTAATGATAGATCATAACCACAACTAAATGTGTGCGAAGTTTCAATCATTGTCGTTAACACAATTTTGAGATAACGGTAAAATAAAATTTTAGAATTCAACAGGTTATAACTTTTGACTAAGAGCAGATTGATATTTTATTAAACTTTTATGAGCATCCTGATACAATTACCTTTCATTTGGTATATCACACATAACGGTAGACTAACTACAAGCTACACAATGTTAAATCAAGAGGCTTGCGAAAAACCTCAAAACACCAGTATAGATCTGTTGTCCCCCGAACAGCCACCAGTGTGGGAAGTACCGTAATCTGAGTCTGGAAATTCGACATGGTTGACTTTAAAAAATTCTAACTTCTCTTGTAGGCATCTTTGAAATGAGATTGATACGTCATATGAAAGGTAAAATAATAAGCTTTCACATGGTATATATTTTTTATAAGTTGTCAAACAAAAAATTGATTCCATAGCCTGAGAACATAAAAATAAATGTTTTTTTTTGCTTTTTTTAATGAAATTTGATCGAATTCAAAAAATTCTAGCTCTTTTTGTAGATGTCTCATAGACCTGATCGATATATATATTTTGAGCTAAGATGTTATAAAATTGTTTATATTATAGGTAGTTAGGGAAAAAAATGGAATTAATGACGTGAGAAGTTAAAAATTCATGTTTTCTTTGCTTTTTTTTGATGAAAATGATTGTTTTCAATAAATTATTTTTATACTTTTTGAGCGTTGTAAAAATTTAAAAATGGTTTTATATTTATTCTTAAGAAGAAATACTTGGCTTTTAAATTGCATAATTTTTTTTGTAAGCTTTTAAAATAAAAAAATTAATATAATGAGAAAATAAAAAAGGTATTTTTTAGCTTTTTCTTGTAAATTATGATTGTTTGAAACAAGTGAACGCCTCATTTTAAACGAAAGCACACAACCTATTTTCTGACGACGTTATCACGTAAAATCATCGTCCGTAAACCGCCTTTACAGACAACCTCTTTTTTTTTTTTGAAAATTTGACCGCTACATATCGTCCCTCTCATTTCAGAAACATGAATGTGCAAAAATAAAAATGTTGGGAAATCGTAGTAAAAGCATTGTAGGCATCGTAAGTCTTCGTACATTCATGTGATTGACATAATAAAAATAAAACTCGAAATTTTGCACATTCATGCTTCTGGGTTGAGAGGGATGATATAATTTAAGCGGAATGTTGAATAACAAGAAAACTAATCGAGCTACAAAATCAGGTTCTTAGCGTTTTAACAACATATTACCTAAAATTTTAGAGCTTTTTTGATTCCGCCAAAACAAGGGGCGTATGTTATGTGTAGTTACCTAACTCTTTTAATTCCAAGGTTGGATCAGACAAGTCAGACTGACACCAGTATTTGAAGCATTGCGGGTCCGAGTTCTTAAAGTTTCAGAAGTCAGTTCTAGCATGTAACGAGTTTCTTGACCTTTTTTTTTTTAAAGCCTTAAATAGATCTGTAATGCTAAAACTAAAACAACCGATTTCCGGAATTTCTCCCGACCCTATCTTCTCAAACAGATCTTCAAACCTGTGACATTAAATCTGTGTACAAAATGTTGAGGTGAATATTTTTAACTCTCACACATTTTCCCTTTTATCTATAATATTTTTTTTTTATGTCAAAATCTAATTTTACTGAGCTAAAAGTTGTCAGAACTTCAATGAATTATTTCTCTAGAAAAGAAACTAAATAAAAACACGTTGTAGTAGTCAATTCTATCGATTAAAATTTACTACACGATTTACGGCATCCGGAACAGCAGGCCCCTTATAATCTATCTCTTTCTTGTTGTTCTTCTCAATCCAACCTACTTCTGAGTTGACTGTAATTTAGGATCTATTTATTACAATACCCCACGTGTTTCTTAAGCTTTGCGTATTATACCTAAATTATAAAAACCTAATATTTCAAAATTTACTCTAAAGACGTATAAAGTATCCAAAATTAGCTAAACAAAACCTCATTTGCATAACCCAGCTACTGTTGTTTACATAATAATGAAAACGGCAGATATAAATAAAACTCATCTTCCAAATTATGCCAGACACTCTCCTTAGTCCTTAAAATCCAATATATCTTCAACTTATAAATATTCCAAAAGTGCTAATATCATTTAAGCAAATTACAATCCGACAAAGTGTTTACTACTTATGAAAATTTGCCACAAAATGGTATTAAAATATCGCATAACAAAAACTTGAACTTTTTCCCCAAAGCCTCGCAATGAAATTCCAGAAAATGAATCACATTCCTCTTGGGGTTTTTTTGCAACAACAAAAAATAAAAAGGGGGTGAAGTTCAAGACTTGTATATCGATTTATTATGTAGTAGAATGTATAAGTTTGTATGTCAGGAATGAGTTGGTGCACACAAAAAGTTCTTCCAATCGAATTCAAATTACTTGCCTACAGCAAAGTTGTGTACTTTTCCATCCCAGCAGGTTAAGGGTTGGGGTCGAGTATATAATCATTTGGATTTTCCATTCGGGTTTCTGCTTCGTTTTGTATGCGAATTTGAGATCCAATGTATAGTTAGGAGCAGATTAATTAAAATTTGTCGATGCCATCTGGCACGGATTTGTATTTGTGACAAATGATCCGTGTACGACATGTTTTTTTTTCAATCAATCTGATGCCCTTTTTTTAATTAGCTTTTAAAAAGGACACAATTTTCAATTTGATCAGATTACACAATTGAATTAATCAGATTACAAAAATGAAACGTACATTGTATAGCACCAGTATCACAGTAAAGAGGTTTTCAAAAAGGACGTGTTTTTGACGTACGAGTTGAAGTGTCATCAAATGAAGAATGGTATCCGCGGAATATTGTCAGAAAATACAAAAAAAAAAAAAAAAATGAAAAAAGGTTTCCTCTTAAAAATCAATTTAATTAAATTTGAATATTTTATATGGAAATAAATATTTCCACATACATTCTTCTTATTATAAGGTTTCCTTTCCGAAGCATGTTCACATTGCCATTGTCAATGGAATTTCTAGGTGAGTGGTTTTTTGTTAAGTATGAAAATAGCAAGGTGAAGAGGTAAAATCCTGAATACACACAACACAACCCAACCTATCACCGGTGTGAAGTTACCAACGATATGATTTATTTGCTGAAGAAAATTCCGTTTTTTTTTTTTTTTTTTGGGAAACCTAACTTGCGGAACAATGAATTTAAAGTAAATTAGGTGTGGAAGAAGCAAGCAAGAGTAAATAGAAAAGAGGATTACGGTATGGATCCGGTTGTGATATATTATTTATTTATTATATACGATTTAGCATATACAGTTTAGGGGAAAATGGGTAGGATTGTGACTTGTGAGATTTTTGTATTTAAGAAACCAAAGATCTAGACAGTGAACTAAGGGCAAAATTTAAGAAAATTAAATTTCTAACAACTGTTGACACATCCATTTACAAATTTGGTTGCGGGCTATTTTTCGAACCAAATTTTAAAGCCTTTCAATCTTTGAACGAAAATCTGAATGTACATATCTTGGAAAGAAAATACTGGGCGAAAGTTAAGAATATGATCGATTTCGGTCTAGATATGATAAAGGACATTATTGAAGATTAGAGTTTTCATGACTTTGTAGAAAGATGACCAAGATTCAAGTTTGGGTCGTATGCAAAATAAAATGCACTACTGGGTCTCACGTACTTTCTGTTATGGTTAAAATTGTTAAGAATGTTAAAGCTTTTTATAAACTTCGTACAAAATAATTACATTTAATTTTACCATTAATATTATATATGTAAGCAATGTAAAAAAAAAGTTGACTTTAAGACAAAGAATTACACAACTGTATTTTTTTTTTATTTTTGGAGCAGTTTTTTAAAAAAAATTTTTTTTTTATCATAAAAATTTTGGAAAGTTTTAAAAAAAAATTGGTTCGCCATTTTAATTATTTTCTTACATACTCAAAATAAATTTCAAGCAAATTCATTGATCCATTTTGAAAAAAAAAAAAAAATCAAAAATTAAAATATTAAAATATTTTTATAAAATCTAAAACTGACTTTTTGAAAACTTTTCTTAATTCTTAAATTGAGGCTACTATACCGTTTTTGCACAAAAATTTTAGTTGATATCGGTTTCAGTGATTTACGAGAAAATCAGACATCAAGAAATTGGTTCTGTGGCAGGTACCGTTAATAACGATCCAAAAAATATTTTTTCTATATCAAAAGTTGTACCTTATGTGACGCAGTACACATATTTTTTTAATCAAAATTTTTAGAACTGTTTTTGAAAAAAAAAAAAAAAAAATAAACCTTTTCCATTTTCGTCATATGGAAAGTACCTACCGTTATTTTTGGTCCTAAAAATAAAATTCAATTTCTCCTCTATTGAAAATCTTATAAAACTCATGAATATAAAGTTTGAACAAAATCGCTGTATTAGTATAGGCTGTACAGTACAATGTACATCAAGTCAAGATAGATAAAGACAGACAGACAAAATCGCAGGACCCACATTTTTCGTATTTTCTATCATAGGCTATTGATTATGTCGAAAAAAACATGGCAATAAGGAACTAAGACGTTCACGGGTTTTTATTGCAGGAATCGTTGAATGGGTTATAAGAGAAGATAAAACCGCGGAGTGCTATTAAATGAGAGGGTGGAAACTGAAGATAGATTGTGTTCGAAATACCCGATTCCAAAGTCAAAACTTGTGAAATAAAAGTTTAAAAAGCACATTGAGTACAATTTTCACAAAGACTGTGGACTTCAATACGAAATTGATCGACAAAGTAAATTGCCTTAATTGATTTCTTATCAAATCATGAAAATCATAACGTTCCTATGCCTTCTACTTTTTGAGAAAATTGAAAAATAGACAAAATACTTTCTTTATCGGAATCACTCGTTTATTTCAAAAACACTTGATTAAAATAACTTCGTTCTTTAACAAATTTGGTGACTTTTCTTATATAAATAAATTCTTTTATTGTGGGCTTAAAGTCAATTTTATTCAATTTTTATATATTATATATATTTTATTTTTTTTGGCGCAACGTTTCAGGGATGGTTATAATATATAAAAATTGAATAAAATTGACTTTAAGCCCACAATAAAAGAATTTATTTAAAATAACTTCGTTTTAAAATTAATATTAATTTTATAATTCTAGCTTTTGAAAAAAGTTTCAATCAAAACTGTAAGTGTTGCCGTTGTTTTTTAATAATTTGTTCTTATTTTAAGTATTTTTTTTAGAAAATTGCCCGTCCCGCCAAAACGGGGGGACATAGACCCCCCCTCTCATAGTAAACAATGATTGTATTTAAACCCTCTACAAAATCTCATTATCAGTTCTTGGTGCTTAAGTTATCGTACTTTCCCCTCAAATGATTCTGTTTTACTTGAGTAAAACTAGAAATGCGAAAAAAAGATACATAGATTAAAATGACCATACTTCGGTTAATTTTCAATGAAAAAATTTAGTGAGTACAGCATTTTGAAGGACATTTAATCTTCTTTTTTTGTTTGGAGCAACGTTTATGTCTATCTCAACCCAAAAACAATGTACAAGTAAAAAAGCAAAAAAAACTCAAAAAATCGATTTTTTTGAAATTTTTTTATGATTGTTTCGACTATTTTGGTATGGAATTTTTTTTTTTTTCAATTTTTAAAAAAACATTATTCCAATAGGAAATTTAATTCTCTACAAAAAGTTTTATGTGCAATATATCAAAACTTTGCTTGGTTTACGAGGTATATTGAAAAAAACCAAAAAGGGGGCTTTTGCACCCCTATCTTCAGTTTCCACCCTCTCATTTAATAGCACCCCGCGGTTTTATCTTCTTTTATAACCCATTAAACGATTCCTGCAATAAAAACCCGTGAACGTCTTAGTTCCTTTCTAAACTACATAATCAATAGCCTAATACATTATGTTCAGTGAATAAGCTAAATTTTTAACATTTTTGAAAAGGGGTGTGTATAGCTCATTCTCCCCTATTTTCTGAGTTTTTCGTTAATTTATGACGATGGAATTTTCCTAGATGGAGTGAATGTACTTTTTTTTTTCCTAATTAGAGACAAAACCATGGTGACGATATTGGTGCTATTAAAAGCACTCTGGCAATAAAAGATGTGAGAAGGAATATTGATTTTATTTTTGTATGTTAAAATGAATATCCCTTTAGGATATTATACTGCTAAAGCTTAAATATTTTCACAGTATCCACATACATAGAAAAAGCATATAAATATCAATTACCGGTTTTGTATTACATTCCTGATTTTGTTGTTGAAACATACAAAACCAGGAATGTATGTTATGTAATTATTTTCTATTGTTCAATACTTTCACAAATTAAGACTCAAATTAAGCCTATGATTTGAAGTTTATGAGTTTTAAATGACAAAAAAAAAATTTCACCAAGAGTTTAATTGGGGTGATTTTCATTTAAATTAATCTCCTAATTAGTTTAATTGTTGTCTTGCAAGGACGCAAAAGGTTTTCAATTTCCTTAAACAATGCGCCAATTTCAATAAAAGTTTATTGTCCTGGCACTAGTTAAACCGTGGGATGATGAGGACACAGTAAAATAAATTAAATAGATAAGAACTTTCAAGTAGCTGTTATTTCCAAGCTGAAGTATAAAAAATTGAAGTTTACCTTATTTATAAGATTTTTATTTAAAAAAAATTCAATTAAATGGACTAATCAAACGCTTGATAGATTATTGAAAATATACCGGAAACAATTCCATTAAAGTACTTTTATTATTTCATATTTTTTGTTGTTGCAATCTTAAGATATATTTAAAACACACAGAAAGCTACTTAAATCACCCTTAGAGCCCTTAGAATTTTGCAATATTTTTTAACACCTATACAACTCAACAACTAATCCGGATTTGAAAATTTTAATTAAAAAGCTTTTAGAGGGAAATTGAATTCTTTAGAGAAACAGACACAAAAACAATACTAAGATGGACTTATCACAGTTTATTTATAAAAATAAATAAAGTTTTGTTCGACTTAATTCAGTTTTTTTCCTTAAAAAAAAAAAAACACATACCTACTGTTTCTTCAAGAAGTTTAAAGCGTTTTTACTGGGCTCACTTACATTTGAATTAGATTTGAAGTGAGGTTTTATTCTTTTGAAACTAGTAAACTCTATAAATTTTTAATAAATAAATTAACAATAAAGCTCACTGTGAATTTTCAAAGAATTTCTAACCTGAAAGAAGGTTTGACCAATTTACCCTTTTTAATAGCAACAAGAGTTTTTTTGAAAATATTTCCCATATTTTTTTTCGTTTCCGGTTAAAATTTAGTTTTCTTCTCAGTTAAAACTTAACTACTTCATGCATTTTTAGGTTTATTATTAAATTTTGCTATAATTTACTTATAACTTTTCGCATTTTTTTTTCTTTGATGTAAAATTGGAATCCGTAACAAAAGTGTGAAAACAAAAAGTATTTACGACTTTTAGTATTAGGTAGGAAAGTCTGAACAGATAAAAGTATTAAAGGAAAAAAGTATGCGCGACAAAAGTTCGAAAAATGGAAAACTATTATTTTGACTGGGTTTTGATCTGGCAATAGTTACAAAGAGAATTGAGAATTTGCGAAAACAAATGTGGCGAGAGACAATTCTGATTGGTCAAAAAAGAATAAATAGACGAATTAATTGTTAGATAGGGCTGGGGTCTCAGAAAAAAAGAGAGTAATAGATGTTCATAAGGATAGGAGTAGGAGGTCTAAATTTAATTTTCAGTCTCGCAGCTGCGATGAGCGAGGCAAGGTTGAGTGTGCTCGATTATTTTTTTTAATTAGGGAGAGTGGAGTATTTGTTTGGAAGGTGGACGTCCCGCGGCAAATATATTGTTATTTATTTAGTTAGTTAAGTTAAAATGCAATTTTATGTTTATGTATTTTGTATATTATGTAGATGTAGGTTTGTAGGTACGTTGAATAACAAGGTATGTATGTTCTAAAAAGATAGTGCATGTAGGTCGGATTGGGGCAAGAAAAAATTCGTAGAGGAGAGGGAGAGTTCTATTCCCCTTCGTTTAGACGGGAGAGGTAAGTACTTTTCAAAATCATGGCTTAGCTTGGAAAAAACATTATTCAAAATCAACAGTTATACTCACAACGACGTGCTATCACTTCTTGCAAAGCCAATAATTTTTTAATTCATTTTGTTATAAAATAAAACTGTTTTCAGGAATGATTTTTGAAAAAAAAAACAGTTTTCCAAGAAGAACAAAGTTCTATGTAAGTTCTAATTTTGTTTTCAAAATAGAAAACCGAATCCAAAAATGTTTTGTCTTATTCGAAAAAGTTAAAAACAAAACTAGTGTTTTTATAAGAAAATCTTTTTTTTTTTTGGTTTATCTATCTGCATGGTGGATACCAATTAGCGATTTAAGAAAATACTGAATTTGTTATAGGGTGTTTTCATAAACGTCTGCCTAATTTAGGTCTGCGTTAGTCGAAAAAGTTTATTTTGCTCTTGATTCGATGATTTTATTGTTAAAAAATGTAAATATGTATTGTAAAAAAAATTGAAAGGCAAAGATATTAATTAGGGTGGTGCAAAAAATGTTACTTTTTTCATTTTTCGAAGAATTTAGATTTTAATGAAACAGAAAATTTCTAAATCCTGTTTTTTTATACAATGAGTTTAAATTAATTTTTTTTTGTATTAGGGTGGCTCTAAAAATTTTTATCTTCTACAGTTGCTCGTGGAATTCGAAAAAATTCAACGTCGATATTATTTTTACCAAATTATCGATGAAAAAAATTTTTTTTCCATTAGGGTGGTTCATTTTTTTTTCATCGATAATTTGGTAAAAATAATATCGACGTTGAATTTTTTCGAATTCCACGAGCAACTGTAGAAGATAAAAATTTTTAGAGCCACCCTAATACAAAAAAAAATTAATTTAAACTCATTGTATAAAAAAACAGGATTTAGAAATTTTCTGTTTCATTAAAATCTAAATTCTTCGAAAAATGAAAAAAGTAACATTTTTTGCACCACCCTAATTAATATCTTTGCCTTTCAATTTTTTTTACAATACATATTTACATTTTTTAACAATAAAATCATCGAATCAAGAGCAAAATAAACTTTTTCGACTAACGCAGACCTAAATTAGGCAGACGTTTATGAAAACACCCTATAACAAATTCAGTATTTTCTTAAATCGCTAATTGGTATCCACCATGCAGATAGATAAACCAAAAAAAAAAAAGATTTTCTTATAAAAACACTAGTTTTGTTTTTAACTTTTTCGAATAAGACAAAACATTTTTGGATTCGGTTTTCTATTTTGAAAACAAAATTAGAACTTACATAGAACTTTGTTCTTCTTGGAAAACTGTTTTTTTTTTCAAAAATCATTCCTGAAAACAGTTTTATTTTATAACAAAATGAATTAAAAAATTATTGGCTTTGCAAGAAGTGATAGCACGTCGTTGTGAGTATAACTGTTGATTTTGAATAATGTTTTTTCCAAGCTAAGCCATGATTTTGAAAAGTACTTACCTCTCCCGTCTAAACGAAGGGGAATAGAACTCTCCCTCTCCTCTACGAATTTTTTCTTGCCCCAATCCGACCTACATGCACTATCTTTTTAGAACATACATACCTTGTTATTCAACGTACCTACAAACCTACATCTACATAATATACAAAATACATAAACATAAAATTGCATTTTAACTTAACTAACTAAATAAATAACAATATATTTGCCGCGGGACGTCCACCTTCCAAACAAATACTCCACTCTCCCTAATTAAAAAAAAGAGTGTGTGTACACATGTACACGCGACTGAAGTTATACTTCTCATTCAGTATATGTAAATGAATTTCATTTGATATTTTTAATTTCTATTATTAAATTAATTAATCCACACATCGTTTTTTTACGTTTTTATCAAGTGAACAATAAATTAATTCTTTCATCCTCCTTGCGTCCATGTAGTTTTCAGTTTATTCTGTGAAATTTACACATGTTGTGCGGTTCAGAACGTACGGTATACGCTTAACGAAACTAAATGAATTGAGCATAAAATGTGCGATATGGTAATTTTATGAGAATTGTGTGTGCTTCAGCACTAGTAGTAGCAATATGGAACTTGCAGGGTTGCTACAAAGCTCAAAAGTGAGCTGAGCTCAGCTCACACCTCAGCTCAAATTTTGAGCTAGCTGACTTTTGAGCTATGTACCATAGCTCAGCTCATTTGAGCTGAGCTGAAAGTCAGCTGAGCTGATGGTTGAGCTGAGCTGTTGGGTGAGCTAAAGTAAGGTGAGCTGAGCTGAGCTGTGATGGGTGAGAGGATACATTGATTTTTATTTGGAAAGTATAATGAAATATGAAGATATTTTAAACTTTTATAAAACACCATAGCTCAAGATGTTTGGTTCTAGTTATTAATGGAATTATTTTAACACATGGATATTTTTATAAATATCTTTCTCTTGGTTTTTTTAACCCTAGAAAGATAATCATAATATACGTCTCAGAGACGTATGATCCTAAAAAAGATTTTTGGTGTTATGTTAACACTTTTTGTCATATTTATTTAACTCATTACTTAGATTATTTTAAAGAAGTGATATAATAAATCAAATCAATTTAACAAAAACCCAGAAATTTGAATTGAATTAGATAAAACAGTTCTTTACACGCCATACGTCTTACAGACGTAGATTATCTTTCTAGGGTTAATAGTAAATATATTTCTATTTTTTTAGTAAAATATTTCTTTTTTAATCATAAAAAAAATCAGGTACAATCCGGTTTTACGACTTTTTTCAAAATTCCGAGAAAATCGCGTTTGAAAGTTGGGGTAAATTTTTTATTCGAAAAATCCCCGAATCTTTGAACGCTCCTGGAAGCTAAACCGCTTGAGAGCAATTTTTGGGAGTGGTGCCAAGTGATAGCTTGTGTCATGGGCCTACGCTTTGCACATTATCAGATTTTTAAAAAATCGCCTTCCATGTTAAACCGCCACATCATGCCTTTTTTTTCAGAATCGGGCTTAACTTTTTTTTTACCTTTAAGTTCTCCTGGTTTGAGAACGCGTGTACCTACAGGGATGGAAGTTGTACCCAAATGTAGGTTAGAGTCCCCGCTACCTTTTGGCATCAAAAAAATTTTTTTCATTTTTTTCAAAATTCCGAGATATAGGCGTTGGAAGGCTTTGATCTAGAGACAGGGGAGTGGTGCCATATGAAAGCTTATATTCTCAGCTACCCGAAAGTGGTATAATCCGGTTTTTCGATTTTTTTCAAAATTCCGAGAAAATCGTGTTTGAAAGTTGGGGTAAATTTTTTTTTCGAAAAATCCCCGAATCTTTGAACGCTCCTGGAAGCTAAGCCGCTTGAGAGCAATTTTTGGGAGTGATGCCAAATGATAGCTTGTGTCATGGGCCTACGCTTTGCTCATTGTCAGATTTTTAAAAAATCGCCTTGCATGTTAAACCGCCACATCATGCCTATTTTTTCAGAATCGGGCTTAACTTTTTTTTTACCTTTAAGTTCTCCTGGTTTGAGAACGCGTGTACCTACAGGGATGGAAGTTGTACCCAAATGTAGGTTAGAGTCCCCGCTACCTTTTGGCATCAAAAAAATTTTTTTCATTTTTTTCAAAATTCCGAGATATAGGCGTTGGAAGTTGGGGCGCTCACTTTCAGCTCAGCTCACTTTCAGCTCAGCTCAAATGAGCTAAGCTATGGTACCTAGCTCAAATTTGAGCTGAGCTGTGAGCTGAGCTGAAATGTTACCTTTTTGCAACCCTGGCAACTTGCCACATGTAACTTGCCACATGCAACTTGCCACACGCAATTTGCCACATGCAACTTGCCACACGCAACTTGCCACATACAACTTGCCACATGCAACTTGCCACATGCAACTTGCCACATACAACTTGCCACATGCAACTTTGGCGTACTGCATTTTTAAATACTAAAGTACTGCGTACTCTAAAGGTGAAACGACAGCCCTGCTACCCAGGGTGATCGCGTCATAATCCCTTTGACATTCTTGTCAAAAAGTAAATTTTCATACCCACCCTCCCATAAGAAGTATAACTTCAAAAATAATCGAGCACACTCAACCTTGCCTCGCTCATCGCAGCTGCGAGACTGAAAATTAAATTTAGACCTCCTACTCCTATCCTTATGAACATCTATATACTCTCTTTTTTTCTGAGACCCCAGCCCTATCTAACAATAAATTCGTCTATTTATTCTTTTTTGACCAATCAGAATTGTCCCTCGCCACATTTGTTTTCGCAAATTCTCAATTCTCTTTGTAACTATTGCCAGATCAAAACCCAGTCAAAATAATAGTTTTCCATTTTTCGAACTTTTGTCGCGCATACTTTTTTCCTTGAATACTTTTATTTGTTCAGACTTTCCTACCTAATACTAAAAGTCGTGAATACTTTTTGTTTTCACACTTTTGACGGGTTCCCGTAAAATTGTACTCCAGAATTTTTGTTTTTTTTTTTTTTTAATGTCCCCTTGAGGAAGAACCAACCCCTGCCGTGACGTTTAGAAAAAAAAATTAATAGAACAACATGTATTTCACCGATTAACCATGTCCATTGTGAAGACCGCAAAATATACACATTTCCAAAACAAACACATGTAGAAAAATTAAAAATTCACAAGGTTTAATTAATGATGTTAATTTAAGAAGTTCTAAAAATTATCTTGACTGAAGAAAAATGGTTGTTTTTTTTTGGGGACAAAAGAGAAAATTAAAGATAAACCAATTTTTTCTGAAAAAAAAACTGCACCGAAAAAAAAAAAACCAATATCGATTTAACATTTTTTAAATATCAAATTAACATTTTTTAAATATCAGCCAAAAATGCTCTATAAAATGTGTTTTAGATATTTAAAATGTTAAAACAATATTTTTATTATCAGGATGATATTTAAATGTCACATTTTGGAAATTTTTTTTGATATTTTTTTATCATTTTTTCATATCAATTTCTCATTCCAAATTATTGAAAAATAAATTATTGATTAAATAAAAAAATCTCAATGTGTACTTATTTAAAGGCGCTTTGTGTTTTTTTTGAAGTAAAATGTATGATTTACTGAAAAAATTTGATCGGCAATAAGATTTTACGTCACATAGTTTGGGAGAAAATAACAAAACAATTATATCACTTATAATAGAAAAAATAATATTATCACTATTTTGTAAAGAATATTCACTTTCAATAATGTTTTGAAAAAAGAAAGAAAATACTTAAAATAATAATAATAATAAAAAAGAAAAAGAAAGAAATAGGTTTCATTATAATAAACTAAAACGTAAAATCTAGTCAACATTGATATTTTAATTGTCAAAGTGAAATTTTCACTATCCACTTAAACTTAAAAAAATATCAAAATGATATTTTAATAGTCAAAGTGAAATTTTCACTATCCACCTAAAATTAAAAAATGTCAAAATGATATGATAAAATATCAAAATTGATATTTTAATTGTTGGACGACTTTTGTCACTGAAAAATGTTAATTTGATAGCTGTTATTATCAAATTTTTTTTTCGGTGTGCGAATTTCTTAGTAACTCGACCTGCAGCCTAAACTTATCAAGCGATTTTCTTCGAACTTGGAAGTTAACAGTTTTAGGTTTTAGGATCAAAACAGGTACATGTACCTGTCATGTAACGGAATTAGAAAAATTAATTTTTTTTCCAAAGCTGCACCGAAAAAAAAAATTGATAATAACAGCTATCAAATTAACATTTTTCAGTGACAAAAGTCGTCCAACAATTAAAATATCAATTTTGATATTTTATCATATCATTTTCACATTTTTTAATTTCAGATGGGATGGTGAAAATTTCACTTTGACAATTAAAATATCATTTTGACATTTTTTTACGTTTAAGTGGACAGTGAAAATTTCACTTTGACAATTAAAATATCAATGTTGACTAGATTTTACGTTTTAGTTTATTATAATGAAACCTATTTCTTTCTTTTTCTTTTTTATTATTTTTATTATTAAAAGAATTTTCTTTCTTTTTTCAAAACATTACTGAAAGGGAATATTCTTTACAAAATAATGATCATATTATTTTTTCTATTATAGGTGATATAATTGTTTTGTTATTTTCTCCCAAACTATGTGAAGTAAAATCTTAGTGCCGATCAAATTTTATCAGTAAATCATACATTTTACTTCGAAAAAACACAACGCGCCTTTAAATTAGTACACATTAAGAATTTTGTATTTAATATTTTTCAATAATTTGGAATGAGAAATTGATATGAAAAAATGATAATAAAATATCAAAAAAAAATTCCAAAATGTGACATTTAAATATCATCCTGATAATAAAAATGTTGTTTTAACATTTTAAATATCATTAAACACATTTTATAGAGCATTTTTGGCTGATATTTAAGAAATGTTAATTTGATATTTAAAAAATGTTAAATTGATATTGGTTTTTTTTTTCGGTGTGCTCTAACGATTTTGATTAAAATTTTGGTGTGTAGTGTAACACATAAAAACTTTCTGTCGAAATAAAAAAAATATTTTTTGTACCGTTATTAACGGTATTTGCCATTTATTTATGAATTTTTTGTTAAGGACAAAGCAGATTTCAACAAAAAATTTTATACAGAAATAATAATTATAATTATACAACTCAAAACTGGAGGGTGATGGGGCCAAACGGACTTCAAATTCGGATTCAGCGTACCCAAAAACATATAGAAAGATAGGTCTGGTTCCTGGTACATGACACTTTTTTTTTTTTTTTGTGCCGGTGTTATTATATGAAATTTTTTTAAATTAAAAAAAAAAACAGATTTTTGGATTCTAAAAAATATTTCAAAATTTTTGTTTGAAAAATCGATTTTATTTTTAAATATTTGCTTCAAAATGGCTTACCAATTTTTTTTTTTTTTTTTGAAAAATGTTAAAATTTTTTTTTACCTATGGTACCTATAAAAAAATTTATTTAAAAAAAAATGTTTTGAATTTATTTTCTTAAAATTCCTTTTTATGCAAGAAATCAAATGGCATATTTGATTTTGTGTAAAAGATCTATTAAAACGGTGTTTAATTAGATGTAAAAACAGATTTTAATTTTTTGTACACTACTCATGAAATTCCTTAAAAAATATCAAATTTTAAATTTTCCTTAATTTTGTTCAATAAAAACTATGACATTAGAGTAACTTATCATAAGAGCAAGTACGTGCGACCGCAGTCGTACATTTCAGTTTTTAATCCTTTGGTTTTATACACAAAATATTTGTCGATTGCATAACGAAAATCGAATTACCAAATATAAAAAACTATTGTCTTTAGATACAAAAATTTGTTATTACTGCCACGGGTCAGACAAATTTTTGTCACGTCTAAGATCTGCTAATTGGGAGTTTTTGAAAATAAATATATGTAAATATTAAAGCCACACCAATGAATTTGAAAAAATTAAGTCTTATATAAGTTTTTATAATTGCACTGGATTTAAATGAACTCGTATAAGCTTTCAGGATGTTAAGGGGCTTTAACGCTTTAACCTGAGCTATTTTCTTGAAGAAAAATTGCACTTCCGATTTGGTAGGTACCTACTTCATCAACCAAATGTAAATGTAGTTGGTCGTTGTTGTTGTTGTTGTGAGTGAATTTGTTAAGCACGATGTATACTACTCATAAGTTCCTGTTTTTCTACGAATCATACGAAATACACTTTTCTTAATAGCAGGTTATAGAAATAAAAACTATTCACTTGAATAAAAGGTCATATCAGTCTTTCTCATTTCCGAGTTGAATAAAATCATTTCGTGGAAAAAAAAACTTTGTGATTTTTAGCAAGGGAATTCCAAATATCTACATTTGCCTTTAACTTAGGTATACTCTCTTACACCATTAAAGCTTGACCCAAATCGTTATTTTACCTGTCGTGAGTTTCACCTATGACCTTTTAAATACCTACATATAAAACAAAACAAATGCTCTTATTACACACATTTGTGTTGGGTGGAATTCCACGAATTTGGTTGAAACTTTTGTTTGTAAATACCTATGAAATGCTTTAAGGCTAAGTTGAAAGAAATATTTTTTAAACTTTTTGTTTTTATCCTTTAAGTCCTTAAAGAAATGTATATTTCACTATAAAACCTTTAAGACCTTTATTCTTTGCTCTACCCTTTACTTAAAATATAAATCCATCAATTCCTGTCTACCTGGGATTTTTGCCTTTATGAAATGGAATTATTTCATCCTTGTTGAGACATGAATCAAAAGCTTTTTTTCATCATAAAATTCATTCATTTTTTTTTTCGTTATCCTGACTTTTGTGTAGTCTTTCTGAACTTCGTTCAACCATCTGAGCTGATGGTATTTAATTCTTTTTCATTCTGAGCCATCACGATTCTGGTTAATTCTTTTTTGTTTGTAGTATGTGTCAACGCCAGACAATTATTTGTTTTTTGTTTTTTTTTTTTTTGGCATAAGAATAATGGCTTTTTGTGGTCTTGTGGGTTAGCCATCAGTCAGTATGTCCTTCCAGCAAAAGGGAGATTTACTTCATTCTATAAATTTGTTTTATAAGCATGCTAATCCAAAGCATTTAGATTATTTTCTCGATATATAAAATAGATAAATACATAATTCTTTAATGCTTTAAAAAGCAATGATTTATATTTGTTTTTAACTTTTATTTTTGATTACTTCTTATAAACTTATCAAAAGTTCTTAGTGAAATTAAAAGATGAATTTTCAAAGTCAAGAGATATCAAAAGAAGGACACTTTGGTAGGAGGTGACAGTCACAGCTTTCACAATCTCCTGAACAGACATGGAAAAACATAGAATGGCAAATAAATGTTTATGCTTTGCACTTGATTTAGAAAGCAACCACCTGCAGAGAAAACGATAAAAATGTCATTTACAGGGTTTATATTTTTCTAATTATATAAAGGAATATAAAAAAAGTTTGATGGTGACCCGACAGAGGCGTAATAGGGAGCAACATGTTGTTTTCAGTGAATTAATTTGGCTATTTGTGTGTTTAATTAAGCTTATAATAAATTTTATTTTATCTGTAAAAGGTATTAAAAAAAAAAAAACTGTAACCGCAGTTAAAGTCAAGTATAAGAAAGTCTGTTTCGAAAGATGGAACAGTGATAAAATCCTTTTTATGTGTTATTGATCTCGAGATTTGTGATACTTAATTTCTTCTAAAAATCAGTTCTTGAAAAAAAGTGGTTGTCTATAAAGTCGGTTTACGGATGATAATTTTACGTGATAACGTCATAAGAAAACAGGTTATGTCCTTTTGCTAAAAAAAATGATGTACAAATTATTTATTTGTCAACTTTCCTGTAAAAAGTTTATAAGACAATAAATCTTATATTAAAGTACTTAAGCTAAAGATTAAGGCTTTATATATTTATGTCTGTTTGTTTTGTAGAAAAACGGAATAACTTTTTGAATCCAATCATAATTTGCAAGAAAAAGCTAAAAAATTACCTTTTTTTTCTCTTCTCATTATATCAATTTTTGTATATGAAAAGCTTAGAACAAAAATAACACCAATTTAAAGTTTAATATTTCTTCTAAAGAATTAAGCCATGTCTCAATTTTTACATTGCGTAAAAGGTATAGAAATAATTTATTGAAAACAATAATTTTAAATGAAAAAAGTGAAAAAAAATCAAATTTTTTTCTTTTAACACCATTAAATCCATTTTTTTTATATAAATTTTATACCATCTTAAATTTTCAATCAAAATTTTCATCAAAAAAGGAAAAAAAAAATCAATCTTTTTTATCTTCTTACACCATTAAATCCATTTTTTTATAAAACAACCTGTAATAAATTTTATATCATCTGAAAGCTTATTATTTCACCTTTTATATAACTCTTCAATCATATTTCTACAATGACTACAAAAAAAATTTAGAATTTTTTGAAGCCAACCATGTCGAAACTGAGATTCTTTTCAGTGGTGGCTGGTCATGGTATTTCTGAGGTATTTTAATTTAACATTGAGTAGAATGATAAATAAAGTTAAATTAAATTTTTGTGTGCTCTAGATTAAAATATGGAACGTGTTGAAAAATACAACTTTATTTTACCGTTATCTCAACATTGTGAATACGAAATTAATTCAAATTTTAAAAAACAATTAAAACTTCCTGTTATTCGGTCAAAAAATCATTTTAGAACACATGTATGCGCATGATCTTGGCCTATATGTCTTATAAGTTTGAGATTTTTTGAACGCTCCAAAAAAATGGTAAAAATAAAAACCTACACAAAAATACCCCTAAAAAAGAAGATGTTTTTCAAAAATTTCAAAACGCAGAGACTTAGAAAAAAATCTGTATAAGACGCCTAATTTTTTTTTTTTCATTATCTTTCGAATGGCATGCATATTTGGAGTTAGGGCATTGTCTCTGATTTATCCTCATTTATTTTTTTAGCCTACTTCAAATACGTCAGAAAATTCAAAATGTACTTTTGATTTTTTCATTTTTAAATGTAAATTGCGATATTAGATTTACTGTTTCTCTCTATAACTCAGAAGTAAAAAAAATGTAGAAAGGGCCTTTACGAGATTATGGGCAGTATAATCACCACTTTGTCAAAGGTCTACCACATGATTTAGTTAAAAAAAAACCATCATAAGTTGGTTTTGAAATTTTATAGAATTTTTTCAATACCTTTTTTTAGCCTAACAATAAATTTAAATAAGGACTCTTACTCAAAAATATAAAATTGTCCATGAAAATAAATTTTACCCCTTTAAAGTCTTGTGTCCAAAAATGTTCTAATATATTTTATTTTAAACTTTTCTTTTTCAGGTCGACAATGTTTGCGAACAACTTTTACATTCTACTTGGCATTGTGTGCTGTTTACAGCAACTCAATGTGAATGCCTACCCAACAATAAATATCCGTCGACTATTTGGTAAGTGCGATGCAGTATAAAACTATATTCGAACTTTGTATACCTATTCTCAAAAATACTTTTTTTCAAAATTTACGAGATCCCATATACTATATCGATAGAGAATACTGATGCATTTTCATCACATACTTATGGATAGTTTGTGAATGAAAATTCAACCAATAATATGTCTTTTGTATAAATGCTTTTTCTTTTTCTATGCACGTCTTCTTCTTTTAAACTCTTAACAAAGACTCACACTATATGCACTAAGAAAGAGATAAAAAAAAAAACAAAAATACCACAAGTGACTTTTGCAGTAATAAATGTTTCTAGAAAGAAATCTATCAGTGTACAAAACTGGAATGTCCCTTTCGAAGGTCCTTTTTGCCTTATTCTTTTCTATGTCGTCTTTGAAAAAAACTGCATGGAATGGCTTAGTCGAAGCACGTACTCTTGCTTGCATGCAAAAAAGAAAGAAAAAAAAAATAAGGATACATCGTAATTGTTAAATCAATAGCATGTTGGCGCCCTACCAAGTTTTGTGTTGTCGTACACAATCAGTTGCGGTCTGGGTCAATTTGGCGCCCAATGCGAAACCAATTTTTTTTTTTGGAAAAATCCTACTTTACTCACTGCAATCATAAAATTTCATAGATAAGTCGTTTGCCCAAACTGAGTCGGAAATATATTATCCTGAACATTAAAAAAAGCAATTCGAACATGGGCACACATTCAACTTGAGGGCCCAATAGGACCCAATTACTGTGAGGACCAGCCCTGTTGTTGAGTTAAGCTATCATGGACGAAAAAGTTTTTCTTTCCAAAACCAAAAAAAATACATAAAAGAATGTCTTCGTATTACAAAATTCCTTTATGTGTGCGTTGAAAAATGCTACTGCAAACGTTTTTCAGCTTCAAGTAGTTTTTCAAGAAACTTTTCAAATATATAGATTGTATGTGGCGCTAAGGGAAACACCAAAGGAATTAATTTTAACGTAGGTGGTGATCAATATTTATGTAAATATATGTGTCTGTGTGTAGTTATTGTAAGCTATAATACCACGAGGGATCCCCATCAAAGAGTACCCGGAACTTGCAACTATTTTATTATATTATGTAATGTTTTGGTATATTCTGGTGTCAGGATATGACTTAAATTTGCACGAGTACATACGAATATTTTGTTTCTTGTTTTTTTTTTTTGTTTGTATGCGTCATTTATTCAAGTAATGGAGCTATATGTTCGAAAAAATGCTCATCGCTTTAAGTAAAGCCCAAGGAGAAGTACATCTACATCCTAGCCTCATAAATCTCTGCAAGAAAAACCTTACACAAGACGGGGTATAGTGTAGTTGCTTTACATTTCTTTTTCTTTTTTTTTTTGTATAAATGTTGTGTGTCTTTACTTTTTGTATGTATGGAATGTCCTTGGAATGGGATTACTTTTGAAAACATCTCCATAACCAATTCAGTTTTGCATTTTTCCCCATATTGTCAAGAAGCATTGAGGAGAATCCTTCTTCAGTATAATATGTGGTAAGGACAAGGACATTTCTTAAGGAATAATATTCAACTGTAAGTGTTTGGTATGGATGTGTGTTAAAAGATATTCGGTGCATTTATATGAAATAAATTGATATGAGTTTAAGTACTATCTATTTTTGAATTTAAATTCATAATTAGAGAGAAATGGTATTTTTTTTCTTAGTGAGTGAAGAAAATATGGAATTATTAGTAAAATTGTTTTCTTGTGTAGATATTATTTACGGCGCAGCCAAAACATTTTCGGTCAAGAGTTGGATTAAGATAGTAATTGAAACGGGTTGATCAAATTAAATGTTGATGAAATAATTTATTATTATTTTAATTAATTTAGTATTTTTATTACATTTTAATTGCGTAAAAATTGATTTAAAATTTATTTCAGTTCCCTCTTGGTATAAAGCAGCCAGAGTTTTGATTCCATTTAAAAGTTCCACATAATTTAAACGATACAAAAAAAGTTTTTATTCAATCTATTGAATTAAATTCTCATTAAACTAAAACAAAAATGAACTGGTAACAATTATTAAAAAAAAACAATACACTTACGTCAATTTTATCAGTAAGCTTAAGTTATATGCCAGAACATCAGATTGATTGATATAAATTATATTTTTTTTTGACACCAGTTATAATCTCTGATAATTGAAACCAGAATGTGTTCACACGTTAATCTTACAATGATATGTATCTAAAAAAAAATAAATAACAATAAATCAATAATTTATCAATGAAATTATTATGATTAGTTGGAATCCCCTTTTAATAATGCTTCATTACGCACAACAAAAAAAAAAAACTAATCCGTGGTAATACTTAACAATATATAATAATCAGTTGTTATATGACGTAGATAATTATTATTATTCCGAAAACCACTAATGATATTTAAATGTTGTTCACATTTCCGGTTGTCAAATTTAAACGAAAATGTATAAAATACGTATTTCAAATATCAATATCAGATTTATTAAAAAATGTTTCCAACGATGTACCCTACAACACAAAAATAAAACTTGCAGAGCTGAAATAAAACTTTACATTCAATATCATACAAAAATATTATGTGTCCAAAGTAAACTTAAAAAAAAAAAAAAAAAATAGTGAACTCGTTTTCAAAAAATGGATTTTTCAAAACAAAACATTTCATTTTCTTAAATAAATTAAATTTCTTTTAATTTTTCGAATTTATAATATTTTGGCTAGTCAAAAGAACACAAAACTAACATTAACTTTTAATCAGTTCAAACATTTTAAGGCGAAAACTAACCATTTGTGTCATACCTATAACGAACACAGAAATGTTTTTTTTTGAAAAAAAAACGGCTCTAACGATTTTCATTAAAATTTTTGTTCTGTAATATTCTTTGCAAATCAGTAAATCAAATCGCATTTTCACGGGACAAAATTTCTTTCATGGAATGTGTTTGGGTTTATGTATGTCCTTATCATAAAAGTCTGTCCTTTGTCATTTTCGGTTAAAATGAGTAAAAATTGAGCTATTCATTAAAAAGGCACCAACCTCTCTTCCAAGATGGTGGCTGATCCCGAAGTCCCATCATCTGAACAAATTGACTTTTATAATAAAGACATAATATGTTTTAATATGTATACCACAACGTATTCCATGAAAAAAATGTTGTCCTGCGAAAAATGTGATTTCAAGACCATATTTTGACTAATTTGCCTGGACCCAATTTATTGAAATAAAAAATATTTTTTTTACCAATTTTTGAGGCGTTTTTTATTTTGGAAGTTGTCTAAGTAACCGTAATAGTATAAAACTTTACAACACTTAACAAAAACGGGCTGATAAATTTTTCTTAAATTTCTTTGCTTATTATTTATTATTTTTATAAGGGAAATGTTGATTGTTTCTAGAACGCTTCTAAGGGTTTTAATTAAAAATACGAATGCTGGTTGTGCATAACGTCCTTTATTTTGATTAAAAATAATTTTTTTTGAACCGTTATCAAGGTTGCCGAAACGAAAATGTGAATATAGAAACGTTTAAGTAATTTTTTATTGGAAAATTAAGAAAATTTTTCAAAAATATCATTTTGCCATGTTTTTAAACACATAGCTATTTCCTTTTTTTTTTTTGAAAAATCAATTTTTCAAAGCACATTAATGAATTCTCTTGAAATTTAGCAAAAATATGTTTAAAAATAATTTCATTCAAACGGCATAAGAAATTTTTGTTTTTGAAAATTTTTCGAAAATTTGCAAAGAAAATAATTGGGAAACCGACGAAGTTACGAATACCAGAGTTACGGGCGACAGAGTTACGCGAAACCGAAGTTACGAAAAACTAGAGTTACGAATTCTTAAGTTATGTTAAGCTTTGACATGTGATTTTTGGGTTGGCAACAATTGCGAGGAACGACATGGAATTATGGAAATACAAACAAGAGATTAACATTTTTCTCATTGGTCAGAACTAAATGAGTAAAGCGAAAATGGGTGTTATTTAATCTTGTAAAATTTTGATTGGATAGGTATAGATATACATACATATATGGTTTTGTTTTTGTGAGAAGATCGCAAAAACGTTGAAATAGAAAAAAAACATGAGTATACTTATGTAAGTTTGGGGGACATAATTGAATTTAACTTATTATTTGTCCAACTAATATTGCAAATACGTATTTTTTTTCTATTAATTAGTATAATTATTCATAGCGTATTTTGTAATACCCACTTTGTTATTATTTATATTAAAATAATAAATAAACCACCCCTTTTTTTTACAGACGTTAATTTGGTGTGGTGAACTGTTGTTGCAATTGTTGCCAACCCAAAAATCACGTGTCATAGCTTAACATAACTTTAGAATTCGTAACTCTAGTTTTTCGTAACTTCGGTTTCGCGTAACTTTGACGGCCGTAACTCTGTCGCGCGTAACTCTGTTATTCGTAACTCCGTTACCATTTCGTTTTCTAAATTTTCAAAAAAATGTTCACTACTTTTGTTTACATTTCTTTAACTTCGTAACTCTGTCGCGCGTAACTCTGTTATTCGTAACTCCGTTACCATTTCAAAATAATTATATTTTTAAAAAACGTCACCAATAATTTCCAAAAAAAAAAATCCAAAAATTATTTGGTGTTAAAGGTGTTTTCTAAATTTTCAAAAAAATATTCAATACTTTTGTTTACATTTCCTTTAAAATTAATATTACAGGGTTAAATCTGAGATTTGGTAATAACGTAATTTAATGGGATAGAAAGCAAGAATAAAAAGATATCAAAAAATATTTTTCTGTGAATGGTGTTTTTTCGAGGATGGATTAAATTCTGAATAAAAAGTCCCAAAAAGCCAAAAAGCCAAAATAAGAACTAGACTTGTATAGTTAAAAGTTTCATATCGAACTCTAATTTTATGGTGATGAATTGTTTTGTTGGTGTAGTTTCACTTTATTTACTTATAATATTATTTTTCCTTGTAAAAGTCATAAATACAAGTTGATGCATTGGCAGTCAAGGTATTTTGCTACAAAATATTTTCCCTCTAATTTTTTGTTTGTCCTATATAAAATATGATTTCGAAGGTTAAACCACACATAAAAACATAAAGATTGCGTGACATTACTAATTAATTCTACCACAGAGAGCAGTGTCGATATAATTCGTAATAAATATTTCTTAGACAAATATGTTTACCCGGGAGCAATTTTTTTTTTTGTTATATAATTTCATAATCCTATCGTTGTTGGTGGAGTTATAACCTTTTGATTTATAATACCAAAAGGAAGTCAGAAGTTGGAATGTGCAAAGCAGAACAAGTTGTCGGATAAAAACAAACAAATTAATTGAAAAGCACGCACAAGGACTTTTTATAAGATCCTGTGGGAATATTCTTTATTGTATTAAATTGATTCAATTTTGTTGGTTGTTCTTGTTTGTTTTTATTGAGCTTCATATAAAGGTAATGTTTATGGAAATGCGCGAAGATGATAAAAATTAGGCTTCAATTGATACTTTATTAAGTAAATAAAAAGGAAACAGAACGAAGAAATTTAAGAAGAAAAAAGGTTTTCTTCAGTTCTCTTTCAAAACAAATAATCATCCCATGAATATTAATCTTAATTTCAATCTTTTGAAAATCTAGCGCAATGTTAATATTTCAAAATATGTTTATAAATGTTCCTCTTCTCCATAAATAATCAATTTTATATATGTGAAAGTTGTAAAAGAAAAACTTTCGGGGCACATCTGTAGAACATAATAATTTTCGGTTCTAATAAACATACTTTGGTGTTATCCTATTTCCGTTTACACAAGTTGCCATGATTAACCGAACCATAAACTTCCGGTTTACTTTCATATCCATTCCAAATGTATGTCGATCCTATAACCCTTAACCACCTCGTTATATTTCATAACTTCTAAAACCTAACCTAACAAGAGCCAAGAGAGCGAAGCAATTAATTTGGTTTATCAATGAAAAAAAAAACCACATTCTAGAGTTGGCAATTTATTCAAATGCTTACCACAATATTGTTTTCTAAACGCCCAAAGAGCTTAATTAATTAAGTTTTACTATAAAATTTAAATTTATTTTGTTTCAAAATAAATAGAACGCATAGAGTTACGTTTATTGGATATTTTTTAAACAAAAATTGTTAGATAAGAGAAAATTCGTTAGAGAGAATTTTATGTGGTTACACCCACTAGAGACCAACGTTACGTTACGTTACGTGTGTTATATCATTTGAAATATTTATTGAGTAGTCTAGTCACGTTTAAAATTATAGATAGGATAAAATGTACCCACTCGAAAGTTGGCTGAAAAAGCCATTATCGAGTGGGTGTTTAAAATAAAGCATCATTGAAAATATAGTAAAATTGTATTTCCATTGCTTGGTCGCATATACTTGCTTTTTAATGCGGAAACACATATTTAAATTTATTTCAAACAGTATACTTTGCTTACTAATAACATCTTTATTAAACTTAACCAATGACATGGAATGGTTAAATAAAAATTATTATTTGTGCATTTCATATCATTCAACCGTTTAAGCAAATAACTGTAACTAAGTCGAGCGTTTCACTTTGAATTCCACTTGAATCCTTATGACAAATATTCAATCTTATCACAGTATCTATTTGATTGGAGTGCTTTATACTCAAGAGTACATTTATTTGCATTTCCCTTGGGGGTACCAATATTCAATCTATATACAATGATTTCAAGAATTAGTATACAAATGAACTATTTTGGTGAAAGTCTTCTCTGTAGTATGTTTGCTTATTTCCAATTTTGCATAGAATTTCAAATATGAAAATACATTTACTTACAATTCAGAATCAATTCTCACTTTTCTTTGAGATTTAATTTAGTATTTTATTGCTGAGTTTAATTTAAGTTGCAAGGAAATCATAATGAGTTTTTTTAGGTAAGATTAATTAATAAACAAAATTTAAATACATAAACTATAAACCAAAATAATCAAAACAAAATAAAAATTGTGTAATAATAAAATCCATACAAAAAATGTGTAGGTAGTTTACTTTAGAAATCCCAAATAATCTATCTTTTTTTTTGAAGTTAAATTGGTATTGACATCATCTTTCATAAAGAAATGCATTGTACAATTCATTAAATTTATAAAAATAAAAAACTTTATTTTTTTATAGACCTTTCAATATACACTATTCAACGGTTATAACATTTTTTTAATGGTTTTGTATTAGAAGAATTATTGTAAAATATGATTGATTAAAAAATTTGGAAATGGAATCCATGCATTTGTGGCAGCAATTTGAAAAACCTAAGATCTTACAGTTATAATATTTTTTTTAAATTAAAAGGCTTTTTTTGCACTTTGGTACCAATAACTTAATAGTTACTCTAGATTTAATAAAAACTTTTACCATTCTGCAATTCCCTTTGGACGTGCATATTTTTAAAAAGGGTTGGCCACCTATGTACGTCCCTATAGATTTTTTTTATACCACAGGTATTTTAAATTTTTCATAAAATATTTTTTTTTTACATTTTTCATAGAAAAACGAATTTCAATATTTTTTCTAAGAAAAAGTGCAACAGATATACCAGTATTTGAGTGCTCATGTATTAAGTCAATTATTGTAGAAAATTATAAAAAAAAAAGAAATTTATAAAATTCATTCATTCGTGATTGTGGTAACCGAAAACGAAAGATGATGGAATTTAAAATACACTGAACGAAAAAAAGCAAATATTTTCTAAACTGGTTGCGAAAGAAATTTTTTCTATTTGGTTTAAGTACAGTCATAAGTTTAGCTATCAGCCATTTCAGGCTTATCCATTTTTTACAGACACCCTGTATAGCATTTTGATAAGTCTAGATTTCTTGTATACGGGCTTGTCAAATAAGAGATAAATCACAACTACAAAATTCCAAGGAACAGCAAAACTAGACTTGTTTTTTATTTACACGTTTTTAAATTTATCTCGCGCAACTACATCATACATATATCTTTATTGGTGCTACATATAAGTCAAAATTAATTTCCTCATCAAAATAAATTCTCGTCACTGTGGGATGAAAATGTCGACAAAAACTGCAAGTTGGGTTGTATTTGTTGATGATTATACGTTGAAATCCTAGCTGCTCCTTTTCAAAAGTTATTCATATTTTTGTATTTCTAATCTGGACAATTTGGAATAAAAATCAAAAGTTCTTAGGCGACATTCATTCGGGAGGGGCAATTTTCTAAAATATCACGTTAAATACAAAAAAAAATTATTAAAAAACAACGACAACACTTACAGTTATGAATGATACCTTTTTTAAAAGCTAGAATTGTACACTTTATTCCAATTTTTAAATCAAATTATTGCAATTAATTGTTCTCGAAATAATCAACTTCAAATTCAAAATTTGGAAAAAAAAAAGTAAAAAAAAAACACATTAATTACTATTTTAACCAAGACTGTAAATTTAAATATGAAATAAATCAATGAAATAAACTGCCTCAATTAATTTATAATCAAATTCTGAAAATTATATTCTTCTATGCCTTCTAGTTTTTGAGAAAATTGAAAATTAAAAAAACTACTTTTTATCGGATTTGTATTTTTTAGCTGTTTTCGTGTTTACATAAACATAATGCTTGCAAGCAGTATGCCCCCTTGCAACCCCCCTGCTTGGGCACACTTTTATAGGATTTGGGAAGGGTACGAGTTTGGGTGAAGGCAAATTTTCTTCGGTATTCTTCAGAATATAAGCGAAAATAGTTAAGAAAATGAAAATCTGATAGAAAGGTAATTTTCTTATTTTCAATTTTCTCGGATATTATAAGGCATAGAAGCATATGGTTTTCGGTATTTGATAAGAAATTGATTGAGGCAGATTATTTCATTGATTTATTTCATATTTAAATTTACAGTCTTGCTTAAAATAGTATTTAATGTGTTTTTTTTTTTACTTTTTATCCCAAATTTTGAATTTGAAGTTGATTATTTCGAGAACAATTAATTGCAATAATTTGATTTAAAAATTAAAATCAAGTGTACAATTCTAGCTTTTGAAAAAGGTATCATTCATAACTGTAAGTGTTGTCGTTGTTTTTTAATATTTGTTTTGTATTTGACGTGATATTTTAGAAAATTGCCCCTCCCGACTAAACGGGGGGAGATGGACCCCCCCTCCCATAGTTAAAAATTATTGTATCAAACTCCTCTACAAAATACGGTTATCGATTCTTGTCGCCTAAGAACTTTTGATTTTTATTCCAAATTGTCCCGATTAGAAATACAAAAATATGAATAACTTTTGAAAAGGAGCAGCTAGGATTTCAATTCCAACGGATTTTGCACGTATAATCATCATCAAATACAACCCAACTTGCAGTTTTTGTCGACATTTTTGTGCAACCTATGGATGCTTCCTGCCCACCGTGTCGTGACAGATTTAAATTGAAGCCGATTTTATCGAAGTATTGACTTCTTCAGACTTTTTCAACCTTCAAACGTATTTTTTGAACTGATATAAATCAATTTAAAGAAAATAATTTGTGTGATTTTACGCCAAAAATAATTCTTAAATTTAAATTTAAATTTGTCTGTAGGTACCCAGATATTTTGTACCCTTTTCAGTTTTTGTTGAGTTTTTTTTCTGAAGAACTGTTTTTTTGTTTTGGTTATAATTTTTCGAGTTTATTTTTAAGTTAGCTTAACTTAAACATTTGAGCCTTAAACCAGCCTTATAGTTAAAGAGTGGTTGTCTGTAAAGCCGATTTACGGTTCATAAGAAAACAGGTTGTGTGTTTTTGTTAAAAAAAATTATCTAAAAATTCTTTATCTGTCAACTTTCTTGTAAGAAAATTTATAAGATAATAATTCTTGTAGTAAAGTACTAAAGCTAAAAATTAAGACCTTACATATTTAAATCTGAAGGTATGTTTTGTAGAAAAACGAAAAAAACACATATTTTTTTTTCTTTTCTCATTATATCAATTGTTTTATATGAAAAGCTTACAAAAAAATTACACCATTAAAAAGTTTTAATATTTTTCGTTAAGAATAAAGTCATATTTAAATTTTTACAATGCATAAAAAATATAAAAATAATTAATTGAAAAAAATCATTTTTCATGAAAAATGTGAAAAAATATCGATTTTTTTTAATAAATTTATACCATCTGAAAGCCTATTGTTTCAGCTCAAAATATTAATATCGACCATGTCTGCACGACATCTATAAAAAGAGCTAGAATAATTCGAACCCAATCAATTTTCATCAAAAAAAGTAAAAAAATCAATCTTCTTTTTCTTCAATTACCTTAAAGTCCATTTTTTTTCCATTTATTTCACCTTTTATATGACGCTTCAATCATATTTTTACTATGCCTACAAAAAAAGTAAGAATTTTTTAAAGAAAGCCAACCGTGTCGCAATTTCAAAGTGAGAATACGGTACTTCTCACACTGCACTGGTGGCTGGCAACAGATCTCCACAGGTGTTTTGAAGTATTTGTGAAGTTTTTAAATTAAACATTGTGTAGCTTGTATTAAATGTACCGTTATGTGTGATATATCAAATGAAAGGTAATATTATCAGCATGCTCAATAAAGTTAAATAAAATTTGTATCTGCTCTAGGTCAAAAGAAAAAACGTGTTGAAAAATAGAACTTTATTTTACCGTTATCTCAAAATTGTGAATACGAAATTTATTGAAATTTTGCAAAAATACAGTCCTGCTTATTATCTATGTACAGTATATTAAATGATCTGTACATAGGAACTCAATCTCCAGTCAAAGCCTTAAACCAATATCTATTATTCTCATCTTAAAATTTTTCTTTCGAAATTTTTTATTCAAGCTTCAATAATTGCTATAAGGATTATTTTACTGTTATTTTCTGAATGTATGTTTAATGAAATTTGTAAAATTAAAAAAAAAAAAATAGAATCTTTCTCATGTCTGAAAGAATAATAAAATAAATTGCATTCTCCTATTTTCTAATATTTTCTTTCAATTTCCAATTGTTTCATTCTATTTGTATATATATATAAAAGCATTTTCTAGTGATAAATTTTATTTGAATATTCTCACATGCATATTAAAAATCAATAGATTTTTCAATTAATTTAAATTTCATCTCTATTTTGTTTTTTTTTTTTTCTATTTCAGATTCAGCTATTGAAGGCAGATACAAAAAAAGTGATATAAATTTCCCCCAGGTAAGTGTATACTCATTTATGTTAATTCAAATAACCTATCTAATGATATTGCGTCCATGAATGTTAACAATAAATAAAAAAAAAAGAAAAAACAAAAATACTTGTTGACATTAAACTTCATACTCTACCAATCAATGATTAATAAATTTTCCGGAATAAATATTTGATGTATAGCGAATACAAAAAAAAAAAAAATCTCCAGTCGATCCATAAAACAAACTTAAAGAATAATAAAAACAAATAATAACAAACGCATAAATGTTCACTCTATTACCCAACATGATTGTATTTGATAGCAATTTTCTTCAGTTGAATACTTGCCTGGAAATTTTATTTACGAGTACTACCCATTGTTATATTCTGGTTGGTTTCACTTCCGGATCTAAGGATATGTTCAAAATCGATTTGTTTAGATTTTCAACAACAGATTAATGAAGTGTAAGAGGTTATGTTTCTTAACCGGAAGTGCTTTTCAGGAGTTTGATTATGTTTGACAAATAAAGTTTCTTAGCTTTCAATTTTTTAAATTTCAAGAGAAAAACTTAACTTTGAAAATATAAAAATTTCTTATTTGACACCTGTTTTGAAAAAAAAAAAAACGGCTTGCATCTATAGGTACTTTAAATACACAATCCAAAAAGCTGACTCATTTTTGAAATCAATTGAAGTAGGTTTATATAAACTATTTTCTATTTTCGTTCAAACAAAAACGTGTTTTCTTTTTTTTGACAATAGCTATAATCTCACCTACATATTTCTGTCATTTAAGTAATTCATTTTTTGCGTCACACTAGAATCTTAAATATATTTATATCTTAGATTATTTTGAATTGCCTATCAAAAACTGATCCATTATTAAATTCTTCTTAAAAATTAAACGCATACGCCCCAGTGCCCCCAAAATGGATTGTCTTTGTGATTTAAATTTATCTCTATTTCTACCGAAAACAAGACTCATTTTAAACCTAATTGACTGATGGAAAATTACTTTTCCTATTTATTTGCCCACACTTTCACATTCAAAGAAATCACCATAAAATATAAAATGTAAGTCAATTCAGTATCCTTGATCTCTTATTAATTCACTCTCATTTTTCAAACAGGAGTAATTTTGTTTAAAAGGAATAAAAAGACACACGAGTGTGTGCCTTTTTTTGATTGCATACGAGTATACATAGTATACAAAAAGCTGAAAAGCATTTTACAATTTAATTGACTACTTGCTTTTTTATATTTGTATGTACGAGTAGTATGTACACAAGTAGAATATGTCAAAAATGTCAATAAAATCACATTTTCGAATGTATTGTAACCTTCAAGTTTTTTCTATCATTTCTTGTGCACATACAACATGTGTGTTGTAGCTTAACTTTTGTTAAAAGTCGTGACACTTTGAAATGATGGAATAAAATGTGAATCAAATTTTTACATCTTAAGCTTGTGTGACATTTTTGGTTGATAAGAAAAAGGGAGAAAATAACAAAAATATTAAACAAATGGTTTTTTGATGAATTTATGAATGCTTTATTTTTGTTTTTTTTTTTGTGTTTGTTCTACTGGAAGAACCTTTTAAGGATTTTTAGTTGATCACGTTTTATGTATGTGTCTTATGTTTATTGTGTGGGTTTTGTTTCTTTTTTTTTTAAGTGGTCTTGAAATATCAATTCTGACATATTGAAGTTATTTTTTCTGAATTTGATGGATAGAAATGATATTTTTGGAGTAATTGTTTTGTTCAGTGATGACAGTGAGTGGTTTTTAGTCCGCAGTCTCCATTTATTTTTCCAGAAATTATATACTAGAAACTAACAATAATAAAATTATTGTTTTGCTATTTTTGAATTTTTCTATTCTTATAATTCATAGTGTGTTTTTCTAAAAAAAAACAAGTAGAAGTTTTATCTACTTATATATTTCAAGATCATTGGCTTGGGAATGTTTCAGAAAATACATACATATTTAAAAACCTTTTTGTGGTCTAAGGGTCCCTCTTGATATTCGATTATGAAAACTTGTGGTAGATGCAGGACTCAGGATACTGAGTTTGGTATTTGTTTTACAACCAGTACTTGCGTGACAAAACTTCACGCATTTTGTTCGTGGTCTTATGTACCTCTCCCTATACCTCAGCCTTACAAGTTACAACCCTGGAAGATTCTGATCTAAACTTGACCTGAAATTTCAAACTGGCACTACACCCTTATTTACAGGAAACAACTCAAGCCATTTTCGACCCCCCTCTAACTTCCACACCAAAGATGCCCGAAATTTCAAACTCGCTACATTTGGGTTCAAAGACGTATCAATAAAATTTTGATTGTTTACTTGGCAATTTTTGAAATAACTTTAAAAATCGTTAATTAAAAGAAAAATTGTCAAGAGAACAATAAAAATTTTAATGATACGAATGTGAACCCAAACTTTAGAACTTGGTACACTTTTACATCTCAATACTTTTTGTGCCAGCATAATTTCAACATAGGAGAACTTGGCTCTTTTTTTAACAGTGATGTTTTTGTTGTGATTTATTACTCAAGATATAACCCAAATATTAAGTACGCTTGAAAAAACAACGACAAAAAACTTTGAAAATTCATATCTCGAAAACCTATTCATAAATCTTTTTTGTAAACCAATTCTTGTGGGTAGAAATCTAAACGAAAAGTATAACTACATTTTTTGGGTATCACAAGGGATCTAGATTGATCTAAGTGTGACGGTAACAAAATCAACTGTCAGTCTATATAACCTAACCTAACCTAACCTAACCTAACCTAACCTAACCTAACCTAACCTAACCTAACCTAACCTAACCTAACCTAACCTAACCTAACCTAACCTAACCTAACCTAACCTAACCTAACCTAACCTAACCTAACCTAACCTAACCTAACCTAACCTAACCTAACCTAACCTAACCTAACCTAACCTATAACTGCATTTGGTGTCCCAAAAAAAAATATTGACCACTGTCAGCCAAAGTTGCATGAATAAAATTACAGCCATTTTACATTTCTTGTCCAGCTCTTTTTGGAAGATGTAAACTGAAATTACGAAAATTCATCTTAAACGATCTCTGAAATTTGTCTAACCACTTTATTAAAACCTGTTGTCCGCAATTACATCAATTGGTTCGAGTATGTCAGTTGTTTTTGAGACACCCACATTAGTTTTGCTTCATTTTAGATCCAATCTTGTTGCTGAGTTACTCCTTGGCGTATTTAAGACTCGGATTTGGTTTATTGGGCCCTGTTCTCTTTGGATATAAGTGCATCTTTAGCAGCCCTTATAAATACTAATATTGAAGGCAAGGCATTTTTTTTTATGAAGTTATCAGTCCATATTTAAGGCACGGGTCTAAGTTGAAACTTCTTAAAGTAATAGAAGTTAAAGTAATAGAAGTGCATCACAGACTTTTTGTATATGATTTTTAACCTTTCTTGTGGGTATCAAGCTCACTTAGGTGGATTGATTTAAGCGCTTTCTGACTCAATTTCTATGATGCTAAAGATATTCCAGAAGGTTTTGGCATCTGTCTCGTCACATCCACTTTTTTCCTTACTTTTTTTTTGAGAAGTGATAGAGTCGTTATATTTAGGCCATTTTATTTGCATTTTTTTCTTGAAACTTAATAAATCTTAAGGGCTCACGATAAAGTTGAAGTTCTAGAAGTTTCACAAAAAACGAGATAAGCTGGAAACAAGGCTAATCTTCTCCGTTACTTTGGAATGGTCGATTTATTAAGAAACTTCAAAAAAGTGTGTAAATAATTTTCCATAAACTATACAAAAGACTTCTAAAATACTGTTACAAGAATACGTGCCTAAAACATTCAACCATACTTGAAAGTTTTGTCTATTCGTTTCATACCTCAAAACACAAAAAAAAGAGAAATATAGAAAATTATAGGTATTCCTACAAAAGAAAACATAAAAAAAAAAAAACAAAAAAAGAAACCAGTGCCAAACAAACAAAATCCCTTGAAATATATTAATGGTATAAATAGTTCAAGTTTAAACCACCCACAACTCTAATAATAGTTCCACTTTGATAAACACGAACAAACCTTCTTAAGGTGAGATTATAACTGCTCCAAATTAGAAAAATGTATGGCAAAAAAATATTTTTTGCCAACTCAGTCTTATTCACATCCAACACAAAAAAAAAAAATAATAACGGAAATAAAAAAAGCTTCTTTTATACAAAAAAACTAGAGGGACACATCATAAAATATAGTCTGCCTTTTCATCCCATTTCTACATCGGAAAAGATCTCCATGGCATTTTATATTAATTTCAGCTTCCAGCACGTCTCAAGTAGAATCATAAAAATTAAAAAAAAAAAAAAAACAGAAAAAAAAAATGTATACAACAAGTTGAAGAGCAATAAAAAGAAAAAAAATACCTCAAAAACACATCTCAGTATTCTGTAGAGCCTGAAGTGTTGCAAATAATAACCATGCCAATAGGATTACACAATGCCAGATGTGAATGTGAAAATGCCACATCTAGGGCACCTCTTCTTCGTCAGCCTCTCATCATATCATTACCCTGGAACCTATGTACCTATCCAACAAAAAGACATCACATGAGAGTGTTTTCATAGAAAAGTTGACTGAAATTCAAATAAAAAATAAATAAACCTTTATTAGAAATATTTGGTGCGTTGAACTATGAAGACATTTGCTTAATCGAAACTTAAATAATTTATGTCGAACATAAACTCTTATTCCCTTCTTTTTCCTCTGCGTAAACTGTCACATAAGGATTTATGTAGAACTTAAATGCTTAATTTTCGATTCAGCAAACGGGTCTAAAAAACATTTTATTGATTTTGAGATAGTCAAATTTCAAAGGACATGACTCATTTTTAGGCCCATTGCATACAAAGATAAGACTTGTATCAATTGTTTTTTTCGAAATAAATTGTGTTGCATTCGATGCAGAGATACCCAGAAGGAGATCGGAAACTTTCGTACGTTTTACCATCCAAAACAAAATTTGTTTATTTTGTGTTATTGTTATTTCTTTTGTATCCGTGAATAAATGTGAAATACATACATAGTGTGTATGTTTTTTACGCACACATATGCGACTTTTCACGCATACTTAGCCAAAAGCCTCAATCTTTTCACTCATACTAAGCCAAAAGTATCAATCCGAGCTTGAAGGCAAACCAGTATGATGTCAGAAGTTTCCCATCTCCTTCTGGGTAACTCTGATTCGAAGTATAGCACCTAGAGAAACAATTTTAGTACCAAATTAAAGGTGCTTTGTCAAGCAAGGAAAAAGTAGAGATATTGAACGAAAATTTTCTTTGGGGGTATTTTAGTTTCTTTCACTCAAAAAAAGAAAAAAAAAAACACCCTGTGAAAAAAAATCACTCTTTTATCGAAAAGCATTTTATGAAGTCTCATAATTCTTGGTTGGTTTCTATAGCAAATGTTACATTACCGTGAACCAGATCAGATCATTGTATTTGTTAGCTTTACAAGTGTTTTTTTCCAATTAAAAAAAAACACCCTTTTAATCATGATTCATGATATTCCTATTTTCACTTCTGATTCCTGATTCCAATCTCTATTATTATATACTTAGTTTTTATCAAACCCAAAAAAAAACCTTTTCACATGAAAAAATGTGCTTATTTTATTCGTTATTTCGAAATAATAATTTAAAAAACAATCATGTGTGTTATTCACACGTGGTAGAAGTGAAACCTTAAAAAATCATTTTTTTTTTTGAAAAAAAATTACACCATAAAAAAGCTTACAAATTTTCCTAAAGAATAAAGCCATACCTACTTAAATTTTTACAATGCGTAAAAGTAAAAACAAAAATTAATTATTCAAACAATCATTTTTCATGAAAAAAAGTAAAATAAAATATCTTTTTTTACTTCAAACACCATTAAATCCATTTTTATAAAAGAAATCCTATATAAAATTATTAACCATCTGAAAGCTTTCAATTTAAGATTATATAACTTGTAAAGCACGTACCGTCATGTGTAATATATCAAATGAAAGGCAATATTATCAGCATCCGTATTAAGTAAGTAATTTGTATGTTGTCTATAGATCAAAAGATATAGCGTTTTTAGAAAAAGAACATCTTTTCACTATTATCTCAGGATTTTGAATATGAAATTAATTGAAATTTTGTACAAAAAAGTTTTAATCAATTGATTTTTCCTGTCGCTTTGTCGTTTCATGGTGTTTCAAATCACTACGATACAAAAGAAGTTTTCACTTCAAAAATTCATAAGGTCTATAACATTGTCGAAGATAAATTTGCAAAATATATCCCAAACATTTTTATACATTTTCATTGAGATATCATTTTGGTCACAGTTTGTTTGGTACTAATTCAGAATTTTATCTTTTCTTAAAAGACACCTTTCACATTAGATAATTTTGTAGACCGTTTAAATTCTTATTTCAAACGAAACATTTCAATCAAGTTTAACATCCTTTAACCAAAAATATTTTTGTATTTGTTGTATAAGCTTCATTTTGAACAAACATTCTGAATTTCATAATTGTTTTTCACATGAGTTTCGGGTACATATTACCTGTAAACCAGTAAAAAAACGCGCTTAAATCGACAACAATCGTATTGACCTAATTTTGATGTAATTAAAAAATAACTTAGTATTTGTGCAATTATGATCATAATCCACACAACACAACAGATATTTTTATAGACTCTTCTGATCATTCCTCCTTTTTTGTATATATTGATTTTTTGTACTATTTTACATTTTGATTATACCCAGCTATAATTTTTACATTTGCTAAATATCTCACCACCAGATTTTGTAAAAAAGCAGAGTTTTAACACCAACCCTTTTTGGAATTTAAAATCAATTCATATATTAAATATAGTAACAATTTGTCACGAAAGCAAATATTTACCATATAAATTGATATTCAAAGTGGTTTGCTCATTTGTGTGATTGAGCGATTTTAAGTTTTTCTACGAAAACACCCCATTCGATTGAATTCGCTTGAACGATTTATCTTGCGCAAATTAAAATTTTATTATCGATTTCATTGAAATCGTAACTTTAAAAATAAATTGACAGACTTTCTGGTGAAGCATTAAAAAAACAAGTCAATTCTCAACTTTGCGATTTAAAGCATAAATGCTTTTATAGCAAAGTGTATGCATGAATTTTTTGTTAATTTGAGATGATTTAATCCTGATTCCATCAGGAAAAAAGGATACAAGAATTATTTTGCATATATGAAACACAGTTAAAATCCATTTTCAAAAATAGTATTCATATTATCCTTGTTGCTTTGTTCATTACATTTACAACTAGAACTACTCATGCTCCTCTGCCCAAGTAGATACGAATTTTATTGATTTCGTTGAAAATGCGTTCCATTGAAAATCGCTTATAGATTTTGGTAAAGTTTCCAAAGAAATAAATTTTTTTAATTTTTTGTTTTGCACCAAGTATTACATCAAGCAAAAAGGCAAACAACTTTGTGTAGTTTCTTTTTTAACTTAAAATATTCTACTGTATACGACACAATATAAAAGTAGGCTTTATTAAAAATGAATATGAGATTTTTATTGATTTTTCGTTGTAACATATACTCGTATCTAAAGACACAGATCAGAGCTTTACAATGACCCAGAGTCCTTATAGTCAATTGACATATAGTCATAATCACGTGGTAAACCGATGAGCATAAAGGTTGTACAAAAGAGGCACTTCAATATTGTGAACCATTTAACAGATTTTCCATTATGGTGTCAATTATAAAAATATAATAATAAATTGTTCCATTACTTTATAAAACCTAATTTACTTTAGAAAAAAGGGTGTCATCTTTTTGGCATGAAAAATTGGCAAATTTGGAACAAAGAGTAAGTGCCTTACTTTCCGTTTCCATATAAAATAACTCAAGTGCAAAACTAAAGGGATATCAAAAAACCAACACACGCCACACCAAACAAGCAACGTATAGTATATTGGCATGATAAATTGCATCGATTTTTTTCGGTGCCTATATTCCTCTGCCTTCTCACACCCAGTTTTTATCGATAAAATTAAAAAAAAAAAATAATAAAAATCGAAGTCGTTATATGTCATGTCCTCTACTAAAGTCCAGTCATTAAGGTTATGCAAATTTCTGACTCGTGTGTATTTATCAGAATAAAATAAATGTCACTGCAATTTTGTGTCTTAAATGCGGCTTGGCTATGGCTATACCTATGGAAAAGGTGGTGGGATTAGACTTTTCCAGTAAACGGTTATCTAAGAGTGTTTGTTTTTTATTTTTTTTAATTAAATAAACAAAAGTGGCAGCTGACTTTACTTTTTTGCATGTTTATTGATGATGGCAGTTGGTGGTTGGTTTTTAGCCATAGAGGCTAGTCTTAATGGAAATATGAGAAATAATTCATTGTAGGAAATGCTTCGAGTTAGTTTATGTAAAGAGATTGATAAAAGGAAACGTGAAAGAACCTTTGGGGAAATTAAGTATTATAAGGTATCATCAATGTTGGGCTGTGACTAGATAAAGGTGGAATGAAATGTTTTACCTTTCTCTCAGAATTTAAAAAGATTATACTATAAAGTTTACGGACAAGGCTATAGTAATTATTTTCTTGAGTAAAAATGAAAATTGATTTTTTTTTTAAATTAATAATTTTTTGGGCGCCGAACCAAATCTTTATTACAAAAAAAAAAAATGGATTTTTGTCCCGCTTGAGGAGGGGACTTAAGCATTACAAGACGAAATTATATCAAGTAAAGCTTCAATGACTCTGTGGAAATATTATCGTGCTTATTGTTTTTTTAGAAA
The DNA here is from genome assembly GCF_945859705.1 of Episyrphus balteatus. Lineage (NCBI taxonomy): Eukaryota > Metazoa > Arthropoda > Insecta > Diptera > Syrphidae > Episyrphus > Episyrphus balteatus. Next base: position 12,631,891 of record NC_079136.1, read on the forward strand.
CTCTAAAGAAATACTCAGATGGATTTTTTAAGATAACCTTATCATTTCTTTTCAACTTTATTGTTTCTTCCACATTTGGTTAAGCTTAAGTGAAATTTATTGCAGAGCAACTGTTGAAAAAAAAACTATAGTCATGCACAGGGTCACTACGGTGTATGTGTACTCTTTTTACTCCTTCAATTAGGCACAGAATTGGCTTAATTTTCGGATGAAAATAGCCTCAAAAATGTATTTAAACTTGATTCGGATTTGGGATTGATTTGGAGCTTGCTTGGAAAAAATATGGCAAAGAACTTTAAGAAGTCATATCCTTTTGAGGTCACACAAAAAAATTTCAATGTCAATATTTGGCGGTAAGTGTGTTTTATTTTTATGTTTAAGTTATTTTTTTAATATAACAAAAAAAAACTGATGGGATCCATTCTTTTGTGGCAGCAATGTGAAAAAACTTAAGATAATACAGTAAAATTCATTTATGAAATAAATAGGATTTTTTTGGCATTCTGGTACCAATAACTTCCTTATAACTCTAAGTATGATCAAAACTATTATGAAATCCCCTTATGTCCATCTACGTAGATTTTTTTTATGCCACAAGTGTTTAAAATTTTTCATAAAATTATTTTTTTCACATTTTGCATCGAAAAACTAATTTAAAATTTTTTTTTTTTACAGAAAAGCTGCAAGAGTTATGAACTCTTTTAACTTCTTATGTAGAAAATTATAAAATTTATAAAATTCATTCATTGCGTGATGAACGAAAACGCAAGATGATAAAATATAAAATTTACTGAACGAAAAAAAGTGAAATGGTAACGGAGTTACGAATAACAGAGTTACGCGCGACAGAGTTACGGCCGTCAAAGTTAAGTGAAACCGAAGTTACGAAAAACTAGAGTTACGAATTCTAAAGTTATGTTAAGCTATGACATGTGATTTTTGGGTTGGCAACAATTGCAACAACAGTTCACCACACCAAAATAACGTCTGTAAAAAAAAGAGGGGTTGGTTATTATTTTAATATAAATAATAACAAAGTGGGTATTACAAAATACGCTATGAATAATTATATTAATTAATAGAAAAAAAAATACGTATTTGCAATATTAATTGGACAAATAGGAAGTTAAATTCAATTATGTCCCCCAAACTTACATAAGTATACTCATGTTTTTTTTCTATTTCAACGTTTTTGCGATCTTCTCACAAAAACAAAACCATATGTATATCTATACCTATCCAATCAAAATTTTACAAGATTAAATAACACCCATTTTCGCTTTACTCATTTAGTTCTGACCAATGAGAAAAATGTTAATCTCTTGTTTGTATTTCCATAATTCCATGTCGTTCCTCGCAATTGTTGCCAACCCAAAAATCACATGTCATAGCTTAACATAACTTTAGAATTCGTAACTCTAGTTTTTCGTAACTTCGGTTTCGCATAACTTTGACGCTCGTAACTCTGTCGCCCGTAACTCTGGTATTCGTAACTTCGTCGGTTTCCCAAAAAAAGTCAGTATTTTCTAAACTGGTTGCGATAGAAATTTTTTCTATTTGGTTTTAGAACAGTCATAAGTGTAGCTATCAGCCATTTAATGCTTATCCATTCTCTACCGGACACCCTGTATAAATATAGAGATATAAAGTTTATAAGGAAAATCGATATTTTCGACAATTTACAATTATTTCAAATAGAATTATTTTCTAAAATTGATCTCATTGAAAAAAAGTGATCTTTTTGGAGAACACCGCCTATACTTTTTAACGCTTCTTAAACTAGTTCATATTTTTTAATTTTTTTGATGGAGATTTTTCTCAATCTATTATTAGGAACGAGTGAAAGGTCAAACCAATTTCAGCCAGGTGTTAATTTTATCTAGAGACATCACTTAATAGTCAGATAAATAATCTTTAAAAAAGGTCAAATCAACTTGCCTATAGCTTGAACAAAAAAATAACAAATTGCGATTACCATTTTAGATTTTTCTATATAAAAAATAAAATACAAAAATATTCCACATACGCCATAGTGAACCTCTATGGGTAGTAAATAATTTTTATTTTTAACCTCACCTTTATGAAAGAGAAGAATAGAACATACATCATTATATAGCTTGATAGATGTTAAGTACAGGATGTCTCTTGGTGTCTAATTAAAATTGTCTAAAAAAATAAAAAATAAAAATACTAATACTAAATTAAACTAATTCATTTTTGAAAATGAGGCAAAATACATGATTGTTAAATTGGTGGGTACTGAACTTATGACTGACTTTTTGAAATGTTATATATTCATTTCACAATTTTTTAGGAAGTAACGTCATCAAAAATGTGTTTTTAGACTTTTGAAGGTGAAGAGACTATGCTCTAAATTTTTGGAGAGCATCAAATACTTTAGCCTGTTCTTTAAAGATTTAATCTGTTCCTTAAAGGTCCAAGCTTTGTAAATCAAATTCAGAATTAGTATATTATTATTTATTTTACTTTATAAGAAAATGTTTTTTTAAATTTAAATTGGGCACAATAATATATTGTATAAACCTTATTCTACATATCACAATTTTTAGAAAAAAAAAACTATGAGTTTTTCATCGATTCCAAATCCTCCATGATAGCATCATGCAGATATTCCTTAATGTTCATTCCCCAAATGTGATCTAAATGATTCCATTTTGGATGTTGAACTCTATAAGCTCTCCTAAGTGTTGTTTCTTTCAAAGTTCTCATCAATCTATGAACATCTACCACCGATGACAAATAATCATTGTCACTGTAGTACAAAAATATCGGCACGTCTATTTCCTCAATTGGATATTCTGGAGGCTTTGTACTTCCATAAGCAAATGGATTCCGTAAAAATCCATAATCAAATTGACGAAAATATCCCGAATTGTTCTCTTGCAAATAGTGAGTTATCTGATTAACAGATGCACCTGCAGGAGTTGTTGCCAAAATGTCAGGTAAAAGGGTCTGAAATTGAAATAAAATTTATAAATATGGAGAAGAAAAATGGGAAATTATTTCATTTTTAACTTACAGTATTTAGATTCTCATAATCAAATCCAGTAAAAAGAAACATAATATTCGAACAGAAAAACTGAATTGGAGAACTCTCACGGCAAGCTGTTAAACCCAATAGCTCCATTAATTTGGTGTTTGGTAAAAATTCCATATCTCCAAATAGTTCTGGCCAAATATTGGGTTGTCCAAACAAAAGGGCAGCAATATCTGTCAATGGTCCCTCCATGTTTTCCATAAATGCCACTGGAGCCATTAAGTGAGCCGATTTGATTTTGGAATTAAATCTCAAATTCAGAGAATTCAAAACCAAGAATGTTGTTGTTCCTTGAGAATGTCCAAAATAAGTTAGTTGTTCTTCATCTGTATAATACAAAACATAGTCCATCATAGCTGATAGATCGTATAAGCCAATTTCGTGCCAATCGAAGGACCAAAATTTCTTGAAAAATGGATTATAACTGGCATGCTCTCTGGAATAGGTATTTCCACGAGCATTTCCCATCCAAACATCGTAACCAGCATCGGAGAGTACAAAAGCCAAGCCATTTTCGGGACCTGGTATAACCCAATCACTTGAAGAGCACAATAGGCCATGCATAAGGAAAGCTATTGGACGTGGCTCATCACTTTGAACTTTTGGCGAGTAGGGAATTCTATGGAGTCCAAGAATGTATCCATCGGAAGTTTGCACAGAATGCTCTTCGAATGAATAACCATGTTTTTCTACCAATTTTTGCTAAAACAAACGTATATCAATAAGAAACAACGCGTATGTCAATAAAGCTAAGGTATTCTTACCGTTGTAACAGAACTTTTTCTGAAAATAGGTCCTCCAGTTATAATTGGAATAACAACTAATAACAAAATTAAATAAACCTTCATTTTTGAATATTTTGAATTTATTGACGCTATTCCATATTTTGCCTTTTGTTTATATAGTACTCGAGTTACTATAGAAATCCATCCCCCCTGGCATTTAAATTAATCAAAACTACTATAAATGAAGTGATAAGACCTAAGTTTCTGATAAATGATTGCCAAAAGTTCTCAAAACCTTATTATTATCTTTGATAGTAAACTTCGACATTTTTTATAAGAAAATAATTATTTTGGTCTGATCTTGACCAAAAGATAACGAAGTATGTTTTATTTTTGACCAAGTCTGATATCACAAATATGAATGAATTAAACGATAACTTATTCTAACAAGCTATAGAGGTTTTTTTTTTGAAATTCAAATAAAGATTAAAAAATAAACTTTTAACAAGAAATTATTTTGAGACCCCCGTAAATAGTTGAGTTTATTATGATATTTTGCTAAAGGCGCTAAAGTTTTATTGATATGAACAATTTAAAAACAATTAAAACTTGCAAATTTAGAATGATAAATAAAATTTATCGGATATACCTCTATTGCTGCAATAAGGATACATTTGTCCAAACTTGTAACTGCAGTTAAATTAAATTGTTTCGGACGAATAAGCTATAATGATCTACAAATGTTAGGTGGTAAAATAAAAAAAAAATAGTACTCATACGCCATAGGGACCGTTGCTTTGAAAATTTGTTTAATATTAATACAACTATCGCTACCACTTCAAAGATGTTTTTTATATTGAAGGTTTTGAATGAACAACAACAACTTGTGTGTGTTACCACCAAGTTCAAAAGCTGGAGTTATAGCTATTTCACGGGGACCAACCCGATCATCAGACTCCTTTCAGTGGTGCTAAGTCGCTTATGTTCAATTGATTTTGAAAATTGCCCGAGCTGGGCTTGAACTCACGACCTAGCGGTTGGGAGGCCGACGCACTACGCTTCGCACCACCGCTGCCACTTATGAATTCATAACCCCGAACAGGTTTTCCAATTATCAAGTTCACTTGAACCGACTAGCATTTTTATTAACTCAGACAAGTCTGTTATTGTTCATTCGGTTTCTTTCACTTTTTCTCCAACTAACTGTTTTTTATAGATTTCAACTTTGTTGAGTGTAATAGATTTTGGAATTTCCATTTTGGCAGTGTCCTATCTTAACGGTACTAAAACTATAATTTTTTCTTAATCTTATATTTAACTTTTAGATTTATGACGACAAGGGGTATATATCAACTTAAGCTTTAATTCTTGGAAAGATTTCTATTGCTGATTTTTTATTCTAAAAACCCTTTAGTACGTTCTCAGAAGTCAGATATGCCTCTTTGAACTTACCTTATCATTTCGTTACGATCGTCAATTCAAACTGGAAAAACCATGAATGATAAACAAAAAATAACAATCAAATTAGCGTAATCAGATATCATATAAATTTCTTATTTTTACAAATTATAGGCGGATTTAATCTGATTTCTTTCGTATTTAGAGAGATGTTTCTTGATGAGTTTTTTCTTTAGTCTTACCCCCCAAAAGATTAAGATAACTTATCAATCACTTCAAGTTAATCCTTATAGTGAAATTTATTTCAGCCTAACCGTGTAAAATCAATACAGTGTAAATAAAATGCACGACTGGGTCGCACGAACTTGCGCTTAGAGTTAAAGTTGCTTAAATTTTTAAGACTTTTTATACAGATGTTTGGAAAATGTAGGTACCTACTATATATGTAGGTAAAAAAAGAAAAAAATTAAAATTCGTTTTTTTTTTTTAAATAAAATAAAATCTGAAATCAAATTGCCCTCCAAAACAAGTATGCAGTTTTGATTGATAAACTAAGATGCATTTGTAGAAAAAAAAATTTTTAAAATCGATAGATCCGTTTTTTTAAAAATTAATTTTTTATAATTAATTTTTTTGAAAAAAAGTTTTAAAATAAAATTGGTATGTCATTTTGTAGAAATCACTAATCAACATCTAAAAAGAAAATTTCAAAAAAATTCAATGTCCCGTTTTCGAAAATTTGATTTTTCAAAAAAAATTTTCAATTTTTTTTTTTAATAATTTTATTTTTGGCTTATATTAGTTTTTATTTTATTAGAAAATTAGAAAATGAAAACTCATACAAATGCCTTCAAAACGATTTTGTTTTTTTGCTCTCCTATAAAATTTGCTAAAATGGAGTTACACACTTTTCTGGTTTCACCGACGATATATATACATTAGGGTGTCCGTTATTTCCCAAAGTGATGTTTTCGGGGGAGACACCCCCTAGATCGAAAGTTTAGGGCCTAAATAAAGGGAATTTAGCAAAAACAAATTTTTTGGAGGTCATTAACCCGTGCCTCTAAGGTCATACTTTCCCCATACAAATTTGTATGTGAAATTTTTAACTGATACATAAAATTTTTTTTTCTCTCGAATTAAATCATCTATTTTTGAAAGGTTTAATAATTCTAGTTGGAAAACTGGTACTTTAAAAGATCGTATTCAAAATTTCCCGTTAAAAAATGTTTTTATATTTTATTTCGGTTTTTGAAATTATTAGCTGTTTTCGTAGTCATCATTTTAAATGCTGTTTTATTGGTTTTTAATTCTTTTCAAATATTGCATTCAAAAATTTGTGTATAAATCAAAAATTTTAATTTTTTTAAAATTTTTTTTGGAAATTTTTGCCGTTTTTATACGTTTAAATTTATTTTTCTCGAACTACAAAAGATATGTTTACAATATTTTTATTGAATTTTGTTTAAAAATTGTTCACCTAAAAAATGACATAAAAAAAGTTGCAAACAAGAAAGGGTAAAGTATTTAATAATATTTATTTATTATAAAAACGGCAAAAATTTCAAATAGAAATTTAAAAAAAATTAAAATTTTTAATTTCTACACAAATTTTTGAATGCAATATTTGAAAAGAATTAAAAACCAATAAAACTGCATTTAAAATTTTTAAATACGCCAGGGCCCCGTAAGGAGACAATGCAGAGAAGGCAACTGGTTATAGATACTTGACATGAATCACTTCGAACACAAGAGAGACAAATTATATTTTTCAGTGAATTGGTAGCCAGCCACATAATATTTCATCTAAAAAAAAGTATTAGGTACCTCAGGGGTCCCAAAAAAATAAATTGCTTTTTTGAAAGAAAAATTACATAATATCTTGGGGCCCCAGAAAATATTACTTACATAATTTAAGTGACTAACAAAAGATAGGTATATCAGGGGCCCCAAAAAATAAATAAGTGGGCGTATACGTACTTTTTTATTTGTTCTTATTTTCTATATCAAAGTGGCCCCAAAAATTTGGTCTTGCCCCGGGGCCCCGAAAGCTCAACGTACGCCCCTGACGGACACCCTAATATACATAGTACCTATATCGCAAGTAAAAATGGAAATTTGAACAGTTTTATATGTTTTTCAAAATAAGACACGAAAAAGAGAAATATCATGTAAGTTGGTCAAAAACGTACGAGGGGTATTTATTTCTCTAAACCCCTATCGTATATCAGTTTTCTATGTTCAATCTCAAATATATTGGAAACCCTTATTGAAAATCTGACCGAAACTTCTTTTTTCCTCCTTTACAAATCCAAATACTAGTACAAGGTGTAAAGGATTTATCAAAGTTACTTTGGTCACAAAAAAAAAAGATATCAAGTAATCCAAAAGAAATTTTTGCGCACTGGATATGAATGAAAGAATCAGACAAATACGTTTGCTATAACAATTTAAAAAAAAAAAAATTAAAATTTTAGCGACTTTACTGTAGTTTTATATATTTTTATAAGCACCTTAATGTATTCAGTAGAATTTGTTGATAAAGTCAAACAAAAAGCACCTAGATATATGTAATAAATAAATACACCAAAACATTACTGAATGGCGAGAAAATAAGTAAATGCCACACGCTTTATAATAAAGTCACACTTTTACTATTTTTTTGACACAATGTTTGGCTAGTTTGGATTTTTTCTTTCACTGCATGAAAAATTAAAATCCCTTTGACGAAAAAAATATTATCAAAATATTATCATAATATTTGCCGGATTCTTAGAAAAATTTAACTTTATTTCTAAAATTAATAAGAAATACGACCCTGAACTAAAAAGGAAATTAGACCGTAAAGCTTCTGGTATAAGCAAATGCAAAAACAGCAACATATAGTTGGCCTCAGGTGCTACCTTTTTCTGAGAACCCCCCAGTGAACTCAACATTCTTAAACTCAGAATGATGTTGATATTTGAAAAACCTCTCAAGACATTATGATCTTATAATAGCGCTAAATAAAAAATTCTTTAACAAATTAGGTGACTTTTTTTTTTAATATTTAAAATAAATTTTTGTATTGTAGGCTAAATAAAAAAGAAGATAAGAAATATCCAGAGTGGTCTTTTTTTCTGAGTGCGTTCCTTGGGGTATAATTAAATTTTCTTATCAAATTTTTATGATTCAGGCTAAACAAAAAAAAAAAAAAAGAAAAATAATACATAAATTATTTATTAATAACTTTTACAATGTTTTGAAATTGAAATATATCGTTATCAAATCCATCACATACATATAACTTCTTATCTCTACCAATTAAATGCAAATTTTACTGCGATTTCTTTCTAATTTACGGCAACGACCGCGACGTATGTTGAACAACTGATTGCCCCCCCCAGCCAAACAATCATCAAAGTGTCCAGATATATTTAGGGTTTCTCCCAAATCATGCAATAAATTTGATTACTTTTGATACTTTAAGCCTTTAACTTTTCGAACAAGGACTGCGGGCGATGAAAAAAGGACAATGCAAGTGTAGATGGTATCCTGAGCTGCACGGGTTCCGAAGCTGTAACAAAATATTGAAACAATAGAAAAGTGTGTTTTATTACGGCATAGACACAGGTAAAAACTGAATTATTGGTACTATCCTCGCAGAAGAGTAAGCTGGTAACACTTTGTCTATTTCGAGGTTTAATGACCGTTTGGTTTCTTTTCAACTGGTACATGTGGGACTCTCTGAAATATACCTACTATACTGAAAACGAAATCACAACATTAGATTCACTACTAGCGGCGGAGACCGTAAGAATCGAAGAGTAATAAAAGTGAATATAGGGAAGCAATGGGCGCATTCACGAATCTAGTGACTTCGTAGTCGACTCGTTCTGATTGGCTGAAAACAACTAAAAAATTAGTTAAAATTTCCATTTAGACGTAGTGTAAAAATTTCGACTTCAAAGTTAGTTCACATTTCTCAGCCAGCTGTTTAATGGAAACAATTGTTATTATTATTAATTTTTTTGTAGAATAGTTGAAAAAAGGATGAAAAATTATGAAAGGAAAAAAAAATGGTTTAAATAACCACTCAAAACATATTTTTTTTTTATTTCATATGTTTTCTTCTATCAAATATGACAGTTCACGTTTGACTATCTTTGTAGTGTAGTGTAGAACGTAGTCACTACATTCGTGAATGCGCCCAATGCTTAAACTTTGGAAACACCATTTTAACAAGCTACTAAATGAAGATGAAGGCAAAAGCTTCACAAAAGAGAAGCTAGAAGAAGTCAACTTAAATGAGACGAAGGCATAATTCGAAAAAAGGTGTAAATTTAAGCGGGTTAAGAAATTTATTTACCAACTCAATATTGTAAGCATAACTCATGCTAATCGCTGTTTCAATGGGCTGAGAAAGCAGTAGAGGAATAAGTCACAATGACTGAGAACCAAAGAAATGCCAGGAGAACCAGGAGAACCTGCAGTATGGTGCAGGAACATGGTCCAACGTCCGATTTATGGACCAGTTTGCTTCAATAGGAAGAAAACATTTGACGCAAAAGTAACAACTCCGTACTGTAGGCTTGCCGATGTTTTCTCAGATCCTAAAGTTATTATTATTATTATTTATTATTTCATTTATCCGAATCACAAAAATTTTATTTTTCTAATTGCAGTTCAAAGTTTTAAGGTTAAAAACATTTATCCTTATTGCAACAATATAACCGATAAGCCAGGTCTACCTATTCAAAATGTTCAATTTCTAATCTTTATCTTTACGAAAATATTTCCTATCAGTAACAGTTAGCGCCTTACCAATTAAGCAAAATATCGCTATAAACTCAACTATTTAAGGGGCCCCAAAAATTTTGTTTTGTTGCTTACACCTTATCTTTACTGGAAATAACAAAAATAAATAATAATTTTAATACGATTAGAATTAAATTATTAAAGTCATGTAGGTGTGATTATTCTGATATGAGCCTTGTGCAAATATATAAAGAATGCTTTCTTATCTTTTGGCCAAGATCAGTCATAAAAAAATTGCATTAAATAAAAAAAAAAACAGGGGGTATACGCACAAACAAATAATAAACATTTTTTTATTAACAATACCCACCAGTCTACTGTCAAAGATAATAGGATAAGGTTTTTTAGGTATTTGAAACTTTTGGCGATTATGTTATCACTTCTATACGACAGGTTAAAAATATTGATTAATTTTGGCCATAAAATGTTATAAATCTCTAAAGCTTGGGGGGAAATTCGATCGATAGCTTACTCGCGTGCTATAAAAACAATAAGCATAATACAAAATTTCAGCATTAAACTTAAAATACTCAAAAATGAAGGTTTATTTAATTGTGATATTAGCTGTGGTTCCACTTATTTCTGGAGCACCACCTAGTCTAACGAGGAGAAGCTCTGTTACAACGGTAAAAGAAGCTATATTTATTATTAAAAGAATTATTTCTTATCGAGTTTGTTTAATTTAGCAAACATTGGTGGAGCAATATGGTTATCCATTTGAGGAGCATTCCGTACAAACTTCCGATGGATACATTCTTGGGCTTCATAGAATTCCTTACTCTGGTCGAGTTGAAAGTGATGAACCACGTCCAGTAGCTTTTCTTATGCATGGTCTGTTGTGCTCTTCAAGTGATTGGGTTCTATCAGGTCCAGATTATGGCTTGGCTTTTGTACTTGCCGATGCTGGTTACGATGTTTGGATGGGAAATGCTCGTGGAAATACCTATTCCAGAGAACATGCCACATATAATCCATTTTTCAAGAAGTTTTGGGCCTTTGATTGGCACGAAATCGGCATGTACGATCTACCAGCAATGATGGACTACGTTTTGTATTATACAGATGAAGAACAACTAACTTACTTTGGACATTCTCAAGGAACAACCACATTCTTGGTGTTGAATTCTTTAAATTTGAGATTCAATACTAAAATAAAGTCGGCCCATTTATTGGCTCCTGTGGCATTTATGGAAAACATGGAGGGACCATTAGTAGATATGGCTGCTCTATTACTTGGACAGCCAAATTTCTTGCCAGAAATTTTTGGAGATATGGAATTTTTACCAAACACAAAAGCAATGGAAATGTTAGGATATTCAGCTTGTTGTGATAAGTCTCCATTTCAGTCGTTATGTGCAAATGTTATTTTTCTGATAACTGGCTTTGACTATGAGAATCTTAATTATGTAAGTTTAGAACTCAATTATTTACATTATTTCCTCGTTACTTACAACTTATTTTACAATTTTAGACCCTTTTACCTGAAATTACTGCAACAACACCAGCAGGATCATCTATCAATCAGATTTATCACTTTTTACAAGAATACAATTCAGGATTTTTCCGTCAATTTGATTATGGATTTGCACGTAATTCATTGGCTTATGGAAGTACAAAACCACCAAAATATCCAATTGAGAAAATAGACTTGCCAATCTTTTTGTACTACAGTGATAATGATTATTTGTCATCGGTGGTAGATGTTCATAAGCTGATGAGAACTTTGAAGGATACAACATTAAGGAGAGCTTACAGAGTTGGACATCCAAAATGGAATCATTTAGATCATTTGTGGGGAATGAATATTAGAGAATTACTTCATGATGCTATTATGGAGGATTTGGAATCAATGAAAGACTCATAGAAATAAAAAGTACTGCAATTTATAGGATTAAGTATGTTAGAATTAGGAACCAAAAAATGTGATAAATATACTAAGTATATTGTGTAAGATTTAAAATTGAAAAAAAAAAAAAATAGTTTTCACTTAAAAAAATCTCTTACTTCTTTACAACAAAAAAAAAGTTTCATCCAAATGAAACTAACTTTTTCGAACTATATAGGCTGCTGAAAAAGTAAAAGGTCTCGTTTGAATTTGCATTACTGGAAATGCAAGCATTTATACGAAAGAATTCATTTATAGAATCAAGGCTATTTTCCAATATTAGGCATAATTAATTGGTAGAGGTATGTATATATAATAAATAAATGCTCTACTCAGACGTATCAAAACACAGATCCTAGGAGAGATTAAGCCGACCTTTTGCCGTTATAGTCATTATAGTCATTAAAAGTTTGGGCGCTCCTACCGCTGGAATAACTGCCCAAATTAGGAATAAACAGATAGTTATAAGCCAACAAAAAGTTTGGGATATGGAAGGTCTATTCAGAAACTAGACAAACGAAAATTGAACAAGGATTTCAGAGTGGAATGTCCGGAACTTGAAAATGCCACGTGCAGCCGAACAATGACTGAATACCTGAAATATGTAGATGTAAAGCAGCCCATTGCGGATGGCAATGGTGCAGTTTATGTATGATGTAGTGCTTGACTGCCAACCTGGAGGTGTGGGTTCGAGCCCTATTTACCCCCCAGCTTGGATGATAATCATCTTATTCTCAATTCAGTGTACCAACAAAAATTCTTTCCTATCTATTCCTTCTAACTAGTGCCGTGCAGTAAGCATTTTAAAGACCTCAGCTCTTACAGGCTCATAGTTAAAATTTGTATTATTATTAAGTAGGTATAGGTACCTATATCATAGCATTTCGAAAAGTGTTTATGATGAAGGCCTGCGACAAGTGTTAGAATTAAAAGAAACACCGACCCAAACATGACTTAGACCACTTCTTTGCTGTTGCTAAAATCCGGATACGAAAGATAACCAATATCCATGGAACAACAATAAAGACCAAAAAATGTAAGATAGTTTGCCGTCAAAAAACTTCCAGCGCAAGATCACCATGACCAAATGTATAGAAGATCAGTTGCAACACTGTCAAGGGAGTAATTAAAGGTGAAAGTGCCGCGGAATTGATTACCTGGATTTCACTAGGCAACCAAAGCGAAACCCCTGGTTCGACAAAGTGCATTAAAAACAGGAGCGAGTGCCAAAAAGGCAAAAGAATCAATGCAACAAAGGAGTTCGAAATATATAAAGCCAAGAAACTTGAAAAAGACAAATTACTCAACGACAAATGATCACTAAAAACAAATCAACTTTATGAAACAGCAATAAAAAACAACAGGGAAAGAACAAATGTAACGCAGTAAGAAAATCAAGAAAGAAACAAGAATAAAACTAAAAAACAAACAGACAAATAATGTCAACAATTCACCAATTCCTAAGACCAAGTTTACATTTAGCCCGAAGATAGACAAATTCCGAAACGCGTCGTAATAAAACAAAAAACTCAAAAGTTGTAAAAATTATTTTTAATAGACTTACGACTGTAAATAAAACACAAATAATTAAGAATTAAGTAATTTTTTATTTATTAAATTATATTTCAATATTAACATAACTTGGACATCGAAAAAACCTAAAAATGTATTGAACAGGTTACTCAAATTTTAATTTTTTAAATTTTTATATCGAGCTTAACACAAGCCCCTTAATGTTTTTCTTAAAACTATGTTTACATTGTTATAACTTAGAACTTGTACTGAGTGTTTCTAAATTATTTAAGACTAAGAAGATGTAAAACAAGGATTTCAACTCCTAGCATTTGCGGATGATTTTGACATTATTTGAAGAACCAAGTAAACTGATGTACATACCTTGTAGGCAGGAAATCGATTGTCATTTTAAACAGTGTAAAAAGGAGTAGGTAAATATTTTTTTCTTTTGGATTTTTTTTAAGAGTGACAGAATAGGCTTATATGAAATATTTATTCATAAAATGACGGTGCAATTCCCTTACACCTTGGCACATCATTTTTGAAAAATGTTGGGAGAGATTTTGCCAAATAATGATTAAATAGTTAAAAAAAAATCGTTTTGATTATACCTACTTATTTTTACTAACTCGGAATTATAATAATAACAAAAAAAAACAGAATTGCCATTGCGCCAAATTTCTTTCGCTCCCAGCAAGAACCCATACTTGCCCCATTTAAGAGTGCTACTTTTTATTGTCTCTTCTTTGACTTTAAATTTTCTTAAAAGCTTTTTTCGAACAATAAAAATGAAACCCCTTGTTGGTACACACCTCCTTAATCTTAAACTGTTATACTAAAATTTAGCTGTCAAATCTTGTGACGCATTAAGTCTAAAGATTGAACATTTTATCAATTGATAAACAACTAACGTCTGCCATTTTTATCTGATGTTAAACGTGCTTATTTTCAACAAAATATTAAAAAGATTCAAACCCACTTAAATCTTAATCAAGATTTAAGGTTAATCTATACACAATAACAACCGATGAATGATGACTTTTCAAAAGGGGAAATAACTATTTTACAGTTTTTTTTTTTAGATTTTCTAGAAATATCCACTCTTTAACTATTAAGGTGCTTTAAAGATGAAGGCAGGTACATTCCGATATTAAAAAGAAAGACTAGTAATAAGCGTTAAAACTATTTTACCCCACAAACAAAGTTGGTATATGGAACCAGAATACAAAGGCTATACAAATTTATTGACGATAAATACCGTTTTTTTCGTCCATCAAATATAAGTTCCCTAATTTTATAAAAGTGGTAATACCCAATTTAAATTGAAAATTCCGGTGGTGATATTAATTAATTTTGTTATTGACAAGGACGGACATAATTAATTTGAAAGATTTGAATTATCTATCAGACTGATTTTAAGGAAACTGATATCTTCCACACTTATAAGATAGTGATAACAAAATATCAATAAAAAGAATTCGCACTTGTAAGTTCGCATTAGTCTTTGGAAATACATCAATTTGAAATGAACTTGCCTTGGATTCTATTGGCAACTCTAGTTACTCTCGTTGTTTCGGCTCCAGAGAGCAGACAATCCAGTACGGTCACAACGGTGAGAGAATTTTAAATATTTCTTAAAAACTGTCAACATATTTAAGGGAATTTTTCTCCAAAAATTATCAGGAAACATTGGTGATCAAAAATGGTTACCCATTCGAAGAACATTCAGTGGAAACCGATGATGAATACATCTTGGGCGTTCATCGAATACCTTATTCACCCAAAGTGAACACATCAATTGAGGATGAACCACGCCCAGTTGTATTTCTAATGCACGGCCTACTGAGTTCCTCCAGTGATTGGGTTGTTTTGGGCAATGAAACAGCATTGGCTTTCCTTTTTTCCGATGCTGGTTACGATGTTTGGATGGGAAATGCTCGTGGTAACGTTTATTCTCGCAAACACATTTCATACAATCCGAATGGAAAACGTTTTTGGGACTTTGATTGGCATGAAATTGCCATGCACGATTTGCCAGCAATGATTGAATATATCTGTGAACAAACTGGACAGGAACAAGTTACTTACTTTGGTCACTCTCAGGGTACTACAACGTTCCTTGTATTGAATTCTTTGGATGAAGACTTTAAGCACCGAATCAAGTCTGCTCATTTGTTAGCACCAGTAGCCTATATGAAACACATGCAGTCTCCAATTTTCAAATGGAGTTCATATTTAATTGGATTACCGAACGTTTTACCTGAACTTTTTGGCAGCATGGAGTTTATGCCAAGTTCAAGACTGATGGAAATGCTTGGCTATACAGCGTGCACTGAATCATCACCAGTTGTTTCACTTTGTTCAAATGTATTTTTCCTAATTGGTGGTTATGATGCGGAAAATCTAAATGAAGTAAGTCGACTGACCTTCTATTCTATTTATAGACCGTTAATCTTGAATTTCTATTTTCAAGGCTAAATTACCTGATATTTTGGCAACAAATCCAGCTGGTTCGTCTGTAAATCAGATTATTCATTTTATGCAAGAAAAGAATTCCGGACGTTTTTGTCAATTCGATTATAGTATTCGTAATTATGTTAAATATGGTAGTATTAGACCTCCAAAATACCCTCTTGCTAAAGTCGATGTCCCAATCTATCTTTATTATGGTAAAAATGATTATCTAGCTTCGGTGACTGATGTTGAAAGGCTTATTAAAGAGCTTCCTGGAACAAGTTTGAAAGATGCCTATTTAGTTCCACACCCAAAATGGAATCATTTTGACTTTTTGTGGGGATTAAATGTTCAAGAGCAAGTTTATGATACCATTATGGAGAATTTGGAATCAATTCAATAAATTAACAATGTTTTCAAACACATTTTTAAAATTTAAATATTTAAAAACCTTCTTTTAAGAACAATTTATTTCAAAAAGATCTTGGTGAATCAGCAGGTTTCTGGTGAATCAGCAGAAATTCAAAAAGCACGGATAAATTGACGAAGTTGATGGTTAATAATAATGCGGCCACAGGTTGAACGAAAACAGTCTTGTATATTCACTCTAACACCGATCGGTGACAAATGTTAGAGATTAAGGCCCATGCTGTTACGGAGGAACTTATGGTCTCTAAGCTACGGCATCTTATCACTAACATAGGAATGTTTGTAGTGAAAAAATCACCGGTTCTATATATTTCAAACATTTACAATGGTCGGAAAAAGTATTTTGACAAAATGAACATTTTTCTAACTGATGAGCAGGGATAGGATCTTGTGGACCTAAAAACTTAAAAAAAGGCAAAATAAAACTCCGAAAAAGGCATTAAAAGGCATTTATTGAGAAAAGAATGAAATATAAAAATTGATTGCAGTAATTTGGAACAATCATGAGTTTTTTAAAATTTTCAGTTAACAAGCGCCTGCGATTGTCCCTTAAAGCCTGGTACGCTGCTCGCGCTTAATTTTAGCTAAAATAAAATTTCCATACAAGTTATCGATAATAATTTGTATGGGACTCATTTTAGCTCTGCTAAAATTTTTCGATAATTTGTATGGGAGCTAAAATTTAGCGCGAGCAGCGTACCAGGCTTAAGAGTGCTCTAAAGGAGCTAAAATTATCTCTCTACATCTGTAGAGACGACTGGACCCCAATTAAATAACTCGACATCGCCCACTTCAACATTTGCAGGGTGCTCTGGGGTCGAACTACGGCATAAGTTCGTTACCGTTTTGACTATTGCTTTCTCTATTTGATTAGAAGAAAATGATAGAGACATAAAGCGTCAATACGTTAACGTACGTAGTTCGACCCCTGGATTTGTGTTCCAATGTATTACGCAATTTATTTGTTCAACTTTTTCGAGTCCCTCAAAAACATCTTTTGCGACTGCCCCTTTCGCAGCTTCCAAATCTCTCTGGATTATGTCCAAAATCTGGAAAACTTCTTCAATGGAGTATTGTAAATTGAGAATGTTAGCTTTTGAACTCTGATACGTGTCGGTTGTCGGCCGCGCAATAGAACGTAGAAGACAATAAATGGTAGCAATAGCAGACAAACAAGTTGCATATGTAGATCTTTTCATTCGAATTTTGTTTGTGTGGGGTAATTAGTGAATTTTTAATATAGAAGAGATATATTGAGTAAGTAATATACTGAGTAAGTTAGCTTTTTGTTTGTATATTTGAGTGTTTTGTGGGTAGGCATTACCTTTAAGATGCTAAAAAGATAAAAAACATAGGAAAAGACAAAAAAAGGCAATAACAAGAGAAAAGGCAAAAAAAGGCAATAACGAAAGAAAAGGCAAAAAAAAAGGCAAAATAAAATACATATATTTGGAACGAGGGGGACGTAAAACGTGTTTGTATTTAATCTATAATGTCGTACGATTAAGCAAGAAAAAAAGGCAAATTCCACAACATCCTATCCCTGCTGATGAGAATAATCTGTAACGGTACAACATAAAATAAGGAAGTTGACGGTTATTTATTAAGTATATTATGGTAAATCTCATGATGGTAAATGTCAGTCATATAGTTGGTATTATGCTTCGAGGCTGCATTTTTTGTATAAAAAGTACTAATTTTTGAGAAAAAAAAAGTATTTTGACAAACGTTCTTTTTCAACGTTGATAAGGTAAGGTAATGCATTTTACGTGTTTCAAGCACGTATAAAACTGACAGACTTGCTAAGGACCCGATTTGTAAAAAATTGGGCAAAACGGCGAAACTTAACATTGAAATTAGTGCATCTTCTGTTGCACGTTATAATTTCGGTGTGTCTGTTGAAAAATCTGTGAGCATAATACCAACTATATGACTGACATTTACCATCATAAGATTCACCATAATATACTTAATAAATAACCGTCAACTTCCTTATTTTATGTTAAACCGTTACAGATTATTCTCATCAGTTAGAAAAATGTTCATTTTGTCAAAATACTTTTTCCGACTGTTGTATTATTGTCTTCTAATTCATTCAATCACTGGTACAGAGAGTTTTGGATACAACGTAGTGAGATGTGTGTTATATTTACTGATTTTTAAGCTATTGCATACTTAAGCTATTGCATAGATTTAACCGCGATATTAAATCAGAAGAAATAAAATGCACGACTGGGGCCGCACGTACTTGCTCTTGCAGTTCAAAGCCTTTTTATGTTAGCTTACTTGTAGGTTATTAAAGCTGCCTCTATATACATTTTTAAGAAATTTGGTTGAAGTAGGGGAAGAGCCGGCATGGAAGCCAAATGTGAGTTAAATAAAATTTTTTTTTATTTTACTTGACTTTTTTGAAAAAAACTAAAAACGCAGTTTTACTGCAATTACTTTGAATATTACGTATGCAAAATTTTATCAAAATCCTTAGAGCCATTTTTGAGAAAATTGCAATAACTCCATAATGATGTACGGGAAGAGCCGACATCCGCGATTTAAAAAAATGTAAAGACCATATTTCCACTATCCGTATTTTTTGAGAAAAACTAAAAACGCAGTTATATTAGAACTATATACATCATTACGTGTGCTAAATTTAATCGAAATCTTTAGAGCCGTTTTCGAGAAAATTGCAATAACTCGAAAATTTTGTATGGGAGGTATACGTTCTAAGCGAGATATTAAAAAACAAAAAAAAACCAACCTTGGAAATTACGAAAAAAACATCCATACCAAATTTGAAGAAAATCCGTCCACTCGTTTAGGCTGTAGCTACTTGTACAGATGGACGCACGGACGCACCGACGCACCGACGCACAGACCGACGGACGTCATGACGAAACCCACTTTTTTGGGCTTCTCCATCATCGTAATGTTAGTTTTGATTAAAACCTCGAATTTTTTTTTTTACACGAAACCAATACTTGCCCTATTGAGCAAGTAAAAAAGTATTCTTGTGTTTTCTTATTTTTTCATCTGGAGAAGTTTATGACATAAATTTTGTGAATGCATGTTTTCAAATGTGACCTTGTTGTTGTATATGAATTGATAGGTAGATGCATAGCATATGTAACATAATCATTGGTTTTGTGTAGTGTAGGTAAACAAATTATAATTGCATAAGTTGATAAAAAATGCAATGCAATAGCCTTACCGCGGCAGTCCTCGAGTGCCACAAGTCTTTTTTGGTTCAAATCGAATTTCCGCTAAAGTCGGTTCTATTAGTATTACTAAGGGCCATACAAAACTCAGTTTTTCGATTAGAAATTCTTTTCAATAAAGAAAGTAAGGAAATGTGTAACGTTTTGAATTATTTTTTGTTGATTCTGCTCACATATTAAATAATGACTTGAAATCGTTATTAATTAATATTTTTCCTGCATTGTAAGGAAAAAATAATACTGAACATCTGAAAAGATGTGTGCATATTCTTATTCTGATAAAACAGTAATTTTCCTATTAGAATTTTAATTTATTAAACTTTACATAAATGTACAGAATAATATTAATTTACAGCTCTAGCTATCAGGGCCAGGCACGTAGCCAGGATTTCGTTTCGGGGGGGGCTTGGTTCAAAATCTGGTGAACAATTTTGATGTAAGATAAAAACTGCCTGTATACAGTATACTACATGCTTAATGTAATACCTAAAAATCTTGAATATCCAATATTATTTTTTTCTCATAAAACCATCTATGGTTATTGCTATCACGATTCTCAATTTCAAATTATTAAGTGTTTTTTAATGCAAAACTATTTTATTGAACTCAGATTGTCTCGGTTTTAGTTCCATGAGATTCAGCATCGAAAATATCCTAAGATGATGCGCCATCCTAAGATTATTTTTTAAATGCCGCTGCGCTGTTTGCTTATTTTTATGCTTAATGTAGATACATAATGGACACAGCCATTATGTGGATCTGTTGTTGATATTGTTGATTCGGATGTATAGGATTCAAAATTCTTGCAGAGCCTAGTGAGCTGATTCCAAAATAAAGTGCACTAATTTTCTTAAATAAGGATGATACTCAGAAAAAACGATACCATATATATTGAATTTTCTTCCACAATACGAAACAATTAAGTTCAAAACGGTTTAATGGTAGTCTTCTGACCGGCAATGCACTTAAAAACGAATACTTTAATTGCATATTTTGGCAAGATGGGTCCACAAAAAACATTCATAAACCAGACATTTTGGTAAAAGCTAAGGAAGAAGAATAAGAATCATCGTAGCAACTTTCGGGGAAGGTTTTATTTGAAAAAAATTTCATATTTCTTATTTACGATTGATGCCTTTTCATTTTGAGCGGTTGGAGGTTTTTTTGGCATTCTTCTTTATAAACAACTTTTTGGTTTATATTTATATTTTTTTTCTAAGTTTTGATAAACAATTTTTAAAAGTAAGCAATAAAATTGGTTCACATGAATAAAGGCTAAAACAATTTGATTGGCTGTAGCTGGAAGCTCGATGAATTATTAAAAATTAGAAACGGTTTAAAATAACACTAGTCGACTTGGTTATTCAAAACTGTTTAATGTTACCCACTTTCTCGGTTTAATTTTACTAATATCTCAAATTTTAGGCAAGTTTCTTGATCAATATAAACAAGTTGATTAATTTTAAACAATTTAACTTAACCGAGGCGACTACGTTGATTTTAGCTAGGTAGGTCCATTATTTGTTTGTGTGTGTCAAAAACGATTTTAGAATACAAAATTTTACACCATTCAAGCCACTTGCAATGGGTGCTGTTCAAATACCTTTCCAACTGGTACATGTTTTGTTTTTATGTTCGGTTAAAATTTTTTGTTTTTCAATGAACATATCTTAGGATTGAATTCATATATTTTTATTTTATTAATATTAATTTTAAAACTGCCTATATATACACCAAATTTATTGAAAATTTATAATCACTTTATTTAGATATTTATTAATAGTCGGTAGGTATATAATTTCCAAAGAACCATTTTTTAGAGTATTCAAAGAAAAGTGAAAAGTCTTAGTATTATGGTTAAAGAAAATTTACAAAAACAAAAATTGGGATTTAAAAAAAAATATTTTTTTTCACTAATTTTTCTTAAATAGGATACTACATACCTAGTACATACATATAGTAAACAAAATACATATCAAAGACCATTTCAAGTCATTGCCGTGTTGTAATTCCATAGGTTCATTAATTTGGAATCAAATACGAACAAAATATTCTCTAAATTTCTAAAATAAAATAGTAAAAATAAATTCAGAGCAAATAAAGCTTTGTTCTGAAAAAATGATACGAGTTTTGCCTGATTTTCTTATTTCTATCTGCTTTGATTTTTTTTTCTCTCCTAAAAGCCCACAGTATCGGCAACCAAAATCAATTTTAGTTTTCAAACAAGTAGATACTATAACTATCAAAATAATTTTTTTCAAATTGAAATTTGGCGCGAGCCCCCGCCTACTTACATGGAGTAATATGTAGTAGTAGTACCTACTTATTATGTTTTAGACATAAGGTGTGTTTTTATTACGATCGGGCTAAACTGGACAAAAAAAAATGCAGTCGGGGCTAAGCAATGTGCATGTTAAATACAACAAAACCTAAGCCCCTTAATCTTAACTAAACAAAAGGGCTAAGGTGTTGTTGTATTTAAAATGTAAATTGCTTAGCCCTGAGCCCGACAGCGTTTTTTTTGTCTAGTTAAGCCTAGCTGTAACAAAAAACACTTACTAAAAGAAAAGTATGAAGTATGAACAAAACTGCTTCTAAATTTAATTTTTAGTCACATTATTTACGTAGAACATTATTAAAATTTGTATAGTGAAAATCATTTCGGGGGGGGGGGCTTCATCCCCCCAAGCCCCCCCTGGCTACGTGCCTGATCAGGGCTTATTGCTGTTAAAAAAATTAAAATTTATAGCTCTTCAAATTTAAACTACAAAGTTCTTTAAATGTTTTATTTGAATTCTTATTTTATTTTAAATTTTGTAAGTGGATTTATTTTACTCTTTGTTTTATATGGAGTGTATATTTATGTTGAGGTTTTTATTTTCATTAATTAAAAATTATTTTTTAATCAACTCTCAGAGTACTTAATAAATCGATCAGATAAACAATATTTACGTAAAATAAGTTATTATTAACTTTGTTTTCTAGGAAATATTCCATATCAGATAAAATTTAAAAAAACTCATCCACAAACTGAAGATTGCTTATTTAGATAGTAAGGTGGTTCCTTGGTATTAAAAGGTAATAGCTTCGTCTTGGTTTGGTTGATTTGGTTATATATAATTACATTAGGGCGTCCGTAATTTAAGGGTTTTTTCGAGAACAAAGTTCCTAAGTGGAAAAATTATTTCAAAATAGTAAAAAAAAAATGTTTGAAGATTTTTATTTTGACGCTATATGGCGCCCCAAGAGGGTGACATTTTTTTTCATTTGAATTAGGTAAAGGAAGGTTTGACGGATTTTCTTCAAATTTGGTAGGTACAGATGATTTTTCTAGAATTCTGAAAGTAGTTGTTTTTTTTTTATATCTCGCTTAGATAGTTTACTCCCCATAAAAATTTTTCAAATTTTAACAAATTATTCGAAAACGATTATTCAACAAATTGCAATAAAACTGCATTTTTAGTATTTCTCAAAAAAGTCAAATAACAAAAAAAAAAATGTATTTTACAAAATTTTGTCCTAAATTTTGGCCCTTCCCCAACATCAACAAAATTTTTTTTTAAATTTACATAGAGGTAGCTCTTAAAATCTACAAGGAAACTTACATAAAGGTGTTAAATGATGGTTGTTCGAACACGATCACATTGAAATTGAAAACTTATTGTCTTTAAATATATATAAAAAAAAAATTAAAAAAAAAAAGAATTTTCAAAAACCTTAAATTCTCTTTTTTTATCACCTTGCCTACAACTAAATAATACACAGAGAAAAATAGACCACATAAAATAGAACAAAAACAATAAGATTTCTCTATGGTTTTCATCCAAGAAGGAAACCTTATTAAAACAATCGGGTTTTCCTTATTGTTTTAAAATCTGCAAAAAAATAAAAAAACGATGACCAGGCTGGGAATCGAACTGGAGACTTCAAATCATTAGTCGCCCACCTTACCACCTGAACCAACCTGCCATGAAAATATTGATCGCGATTTTTGTTCTAGTGCTAAGTTGCAAAAAAAATCAACTTTTCAGTCAAATTTTAATAAGATTTTCTCTATAAAAATAATAAGAAATCTCCTTAAAAAAACCTTATTAATCGTTGATTTTAATAAGATTTCCTTATGAAATGTATGGACGGTAAAACAATATGGCAATCTGTTAGTTTTTAGCGGGTCATATTTTTCTCTGTGTATATTGATTTAATGTTTTTTTGATGGGCATTCGCCACTAGCTCTAGCTTAAAGCTTCGCTTAACCCTTTCGAACCCAAGCTATGAAAATCAATATTAAAAAATGTTTTTTCGGTATTATCAGATCAAAAATATCACAACTAAGAAATATGAATAGCACAAAGTTATTTTCCAAAATAATAAATAGCAAAGCTAATGTGTTTTTCTCATGTTGCATGTAAGTAACCTGCACTGCCTATGACCACCAAAAAAAGTCGGAGAACTGAGAAAATAACTTTTGATGAAACTATAATGTATGCTAATTCTTCTAAGCAAAAAAACAAAACACTTTCTGCATTAACATTTTTTATATCTTTTTTTTTTTCAAAATTATGATAATATATACCTAAAAAAATTTTTTTTGCAAAAAAAAAAAAATGTGAATTTCAGTCCCTTTCTCGATAAAAAAAAATTAAAGGTATGATATTTGACTAACTTTTTGTAATAATCCGGTAACTAGGCATTATTATCTTTCAATTAAGCCATCGTTACCTAAAAAATTGTTTAATTTAATATTTTTTACGAATTTTTAAAAAAATGTTACATGAGAGTAACGCGGGGTCCGAAAGGGTTAAGAGTCTCTCTTAATTTGTTTGGTAACGGTTAAACAAGAATTTATTATTCAGAAGATCACGATTTAAAAAATTGGTTCTTAGATATAATATTATTTACTTTATTGTTACATTATTATAAAATTCATAGGAAATAATCTTAGTTGACATTTATTTAATTTAGTTTTTATTTTTTAATAAATTATCTGGTTTACTTAATTTTGCCTTGGTATAATTTGTAACAAAATCAAATTTTCTTGGTCTTCTGAACTTTAAATACCTATGTCTTTATAATGTTGTACATATCGAAATGAAATAATAAATACAATACAATACAGTTTTTGGTGTGCATCTGACGGCATCACAATGATTTCTTCAATTTTTCATGGCCATCATTCAATAAATCAGGCAGCTTTATGTATGTAGTTCTAAGTAATATCACTCAGCGCCTGTAAGTATGCATTTAAAATATAATATATATTTTAAATGCCCATTAGCTTTTCAGTCAATTATATTAACTGCATTAATCTGCCTTGATTATGATCCTTATCCCCTTTTATATATACCTATAAAAAAGAATGTTAAACTCTTTTTGTTTGTTCACTGATTCAAAATGTTTCTTAGAAATATCAACGTCTATCAAGAAAAACAACAGTTCAGTCACTGATTAACTTCGATATTTGATATTCCTGATAAAAAAATTAAAAATTCCAGAGTTATTGTCAGTGGTTTTTTAATTAACGAAATGCCCCCCAATAGTGTTGAATGACAACAAATAAACCCAATCTATTTTCGTCACACTTTCATTTAAACTATTTCCATGAGTATTACATTTTTTTTATTATTGATAGAAAAAAACAAATTCATGTACAGGTACAAAAAAAACGTGTTTTTACCAAGATTTTTTGATATTATTTTTATTGTCAAGGCTCCCAGCTGAGATTAGATAGAAATATTTTCGTTCAAAAACAAATAAATCTCAATGACTGTCAATCACATTTCAGGCCATTTTTGATTTTGCGAATTGGATAAGATTAAGCAAGTTAATTTATTTCGAGGATGTAAATAACAAGCTGGAGACTCTGATTTATACTGTTTTTGACCACAAAAGCCCTCCAATATACTTACCCCAAATAGCTTTTTTTCTACAATCTCTTTGATGATGGTGTTAGAAACACGCAAAATGGTTTTTAATCGCCTTAAAAAGATTCCAATCTGACATATTATTAAGTTTATTATCAACAAACCCCCTCAAGATTGAATTATTTTAAGTTTTTAAGATAACAAAAATGGTATAAAATCGAATTGCAACTCGGTCAATGCCACAATACGTTTTTAAAGAAACCACCATGAAGTTGACAGTTTTTATTTTATTGGTTGTTATTGTTTCGCTGGTTTCTGCTGCTCCAAATGGAAGACGGAGAAGCTCTAGAATTACTACGGTAAGAGGCTTTAAATTGTTGAAAAATGTAATTCAGCACTTAACCAAATTGATCATTTTATAGGAAAGCTTGATAGAAAAACATGGCTACCCTTTTGAGGAACACACCGTTCAAACTTCCGATGGTTATGTCCTAACAATGCACCGAATTCCTTACTCCAGTCAAGTTGAATCATCCGAAGATGGACCAAGACCAGTAGCCTTCCTTATGCACGGAATTTTGTGCTCCTCAAGTGATTGGGTTATTCTTGGACCTGGAAACGGTCTAGCTTATCTACTCTCTGACGCTGGTTATGATGTATGGCTAGGAAATGCTCGTGGAAATACATATTCGCGAGAGCACGTCTCACTGAATCCATTCTTTAAAAGTTTCTGGAACTTTGATTGGCATGAAATCGGCTTGTATGATCTGCCAGCCATGATTGACTACATTCGATACTATACAGATGAAGATCAAGTCACTTATTTTGGCCACTCTCAAGGAACTACCACTTTTTTGTTATTAAACTCACTGAATGAGCGTTTCAGCAGCCGAATTCGGTCAGCTCATTTGCTAGCTCCAGTAGCATTTATGGAAAACATGGAATCTCCAATGATGGGTTTGACCTCGTTAATGTTGGGTGGAGTTAGCAAGATACCAGAACTTTTTGGTAATTTAGAATTTTTGCCAAGTAATGAAGTTATGAGTATTTTGGGCCAAAAATCTTGTTCCGATTCGTCACCAATTCAAGGAATTTGTACGAATGTACTCTTTTTGATAGCCGGACATGATTCTGAAAATCTAAATACTGTAAGTTTACTTAGACTAATCTTTACTCGTCATGATACTAAAAGTTTGTATTCTTTCTATTTTAGACCATGTTACCAGAAATATTGGCAACAACACCAGCAGGATGTTCAATTAATCAAGGTTTCCACTATCTCCAAGAATTCAGTTCTGGTGAATTCCGTCAATTTGACTATGGAATGGTTCGCAATAAGCTGACTTATGGCAAAAAGAGTCCACCAAATTATCCACTTGAGAAAATTAATGTACCCATTTATTTGTACTACAGTGACAATGATTACATGGCTTCAGTTGTGGATGTTCATCGATTGATAAGGGCATTGCCAGATTCGACAGTGAAGCGTGCCTATCGAGTGCCACACGACAAGTGGAATCATTTGGATTTCTTGTGGGGATTGAATATCAGAGAACAAGTTTATGATGCAGTTATGGAAGACGTAGAAATAGCTAGACAGGAATCAATGTGGGCCAAATGATTACATGGTTTGATAAGAGAGCTGATAGATGGGTAAAAAAACACGTGTAGTAATGTGATATGACAGCGAGCGATAAGTTTTAATCATTTAAAAACACGCCTCCATGTAAGGTTAAGTTAATTTGTGTTAACAATGTTTTGTAAACATTGCCATCAATGATATTTTTGTTTTTGGATAGATTAAGAATGTACTAGATTAACTGTAAATTGTTATAAACCATATTGGTTTCTTTTTGCACAAAATTTTATTAATTGATATTATAAAAACAAAATAATTTGATCCTCATTTAATCAAATTATTAAAAACAAATACATACATAATAATTTTAAAAACGTCTTTTTTTTATGCTTTTACAATTTTTTTTTATATGAGTCTAATATGTATCAAGTCTCTTTATTTTTTAATTAATAAAATGATCTTAAATTTTACTGTCTCCCCAAAAGTATGCAAACTATCATTTTTCAAAACCTTTAAATTTCTTTATATCGAATATATTTTTTTTTTGTTCCTTGCCAAATTTTTTTAGTATGTGGAATATATTGCTCAACATATCCCGGAAGGAGTCAGGAATTAGTTTTGATAAGATTGCAACCTTAAGATTTTTTTTGTATGCTCATCAATTTAAATTTATACTAAAAAATCTGGGTCATCTTATTTCATAAACATTGACTCAGGATTGCGAAACTAATTTTAAATATTTTAAAAATTCCCTTAAAATGGAAGAAATAAAATGCATAACCGGAAGTACCTGCTCTTATATTAAAAGCGTAAAAGCTGCTAAGAATAAAAGACTGTGTTTAAAAATTCATATAGATATGCTGAAGAAAAAAAAAAAAAACATATCAAATATAAAAACAAACACAATAACATTAAGATGTCAGATAGACCTTTTTACTCTTTCTCTATCATCGTAAAATCATGTCTTTTTGGAGTTGTTACGTCAAATAAAATTAAGAATTTGATGTAATAACTAAGAACGTACCCAACAATTCAGGGGGGAAATCCCTCTGGAATTTCTTATTTTTGCATTATTTTTTTTTTCGATAATAAATTTATTTATCAACCGAAGAAACTATTTTCAGTGGTCTTAGCCTTAAATGAAGCGTCATAAGTTCCTAAACAGTCCCGAAATCCATGTGCTCCGAGCCTACCATAGTACGAAAACGAAAACTTTAAACGCATTTTTCTCGAAACGCGTTTTTTTCCGCGCCGTGCAACGTAACTCAAAAACCAATGAAGCTTTTGACTTGAAATAAAATGCAAATTACTCGTTCACTAACTGGTCATTGCATGAACCTAAAAGTACAACAAAATTTTTACAATAAATATTTTTTTTAACAATTTGTTTATAAAGAAACATTGTGTTTTTTCTTTGTTTTAGTCTCTTAATTTTTATTTTACACTTGTTTTTAGTAAATTTAGGTTCATGCAATGCGTATAAATATATTTTATTGGAAAAAAAATATTTTTTTGATTGTAAATAGTTTTCTGGACCAGGGCATTGCACGGCGCAAACTCGAGGCGTCAACTTTAAAGAGCTGAAAAGCCGCCATTTTGTTTTTTTTTTTTTTACTTAAAAAAATTGTATCAATACTTAATAATGTCAATAATATCATATACTTTTCCAAATTTCAATAAATGCTTTCGTTTTTCTAAACAAAATTATTGAAAAAGCTGTTGTCCAGAGGGATTTCCAACCTTCATTTCATATTTCCTTTCAAATTTAAAATTTGATAAAGAAATTATTTCATAGAAATCTGTGAACATAAACATCATTATTTAAAATGTGAGTTTCTTACGTAGGTATTATTCATAAAATCTTTAGTCTGAATAGTATCAGTGAACAATTTATTAAAAATTAACTATATGTTAAGATTTTAAAATAAGAACACTTGAAATAAATACGAGTACTGTAGCAACTAACATTCTTATAAAGATATCAATTTATATTGACTGGCATCACATTGCAGTTTATTATGGTGGAAACCAAGAAAGTAAATAAATATTTTACAATACCTGCGGAAATTAATATGCATTTGAAGTTTGTGGCAAAATTATTAAAGTTAACTTCTCTGAATATAGACTAAACCGCGGTACTGCTGCTTTATAAATCGCTTTGCAAATCCATTAAATTGACCACTTTTGATGTACTTACTTCATATAAATGCTTTCTAAGGAACATTTTGCATTAAAAAAATTATTGCGAGCCTTGTCATTTTAAAGTTAAAACTTTTTTACTGGACTGTTTCGTTACATAATTTTTTTCAATTAAGCTTTGGAGTACCCTTACACTATAAAATATGTTAAATAGGTACATAGTTTCTGAGATTAAAATTATTGTTAGGGAAGTGCGAGTCAACAAGGCATTTCGGCGAATAAGACCTAAATTCCAGAATTGCAATTAAATCGATCGCAGTAACTCGAGGTAGGCTAAAATTCTTATAGAAAGATTGCGAAAGTATTAAAACATTATACTTTTATGTATACTATACATTGTATAATGTTGGATGTATGTACATATGTGAACTAGATCGTATTGAATACGATTAAAATCGAGATTAATTGAAATTGATTCCAAATCACTGATTGAGAAAATGATATTTAGATCGATTGAATCACAATCTTGTTTTTGTTCAATTTATCAAAAGGTTTCGAAAATTGAGTCGATCATGATTGACACTACATAAGATTTCTTGTATTAGATTTTTTGTTCATAAAATATGATATTGACTACTTTTTAATTGTTTTCCTTAAACTATCAAAAAATGCAGAAAGTGTATAAATATACAAAACCAATAGCTTTTTCATTTGATACATGCTTGATGTCAGTCAATAATTTTTTTCAATGATTTTTCCTCAAAATGTTTAACTTTTGCTTTACAGATTTATTTTAACTTTAACGCCCTTTCTGTAATTTTTAAACTACCAATAAACATTTTTGAAATATGTATTATAAAATTTTATTTCACAAAATTTAGTCAGAATTTCGTACAAAATAAATTTGTATGAAGTCAGAAATTATGATTTTGAATGAATTTGCTTTTATTTCATCGCCTTTAAAGAGGTTAAAAAAGGTTTAAACTACTTAAACTTCATAAACTACAGCTAGAACAGCCACCTTAAGCATTTTTGTCACTTTCCTGTACCTTTTTATAACTAAACGACTAATCCATTCGCTAAGTGGATTTTTTTTTAAATATTTAAGAATTTTTTTTTTTTTGAAAAACCATTTCTGAAACAGACCTTAGACCAAAATTTTGTATATGAATGCAGTTTAATCTGTGCCGTGTCCGAGTTATTTGGTTTAAATTGAAAAATTTGTATGGGAGGTACACTTTCTAAGCGAGATATAAAAAAAAAAAAACCAACTTTCAGAATTCCATAATAATCATCTGTACTTACCAAATTTGAAGAAAATCCATCCACCCATTTAGGCTGTGGAAATGTGTACAGATGGACGTAGGTAGAGACGCACAAACGCACGGACGGAATTGCGAGACTCACTTTCTTGGAACTCTCCATCATCGTAATGTTGGTTTTGATTAAAACCTCAAATATTTAGTTTTACATTTTATATTTTACTAGGCATTAAATTGAATTAAAATTAATCTTTATGATTTCTTACATAAACATTCTATGACACTTTTACTATAAGAACAGGTAAATGCGACCCAGTGCTTCAATTTATTGTTTTCTAAAGAAACTCTCGCCCGTTTCGGAGAGCGTTTTTTATAAAAAAAAGTATTTTTGATTTTATTTCACATAAAGCTTCCCCTAAGAAATACAAAGAGCATGCAAAAAGACAAAGTAATTTTTTTTAATCATTTCGATTTTTGTCATCTGTTTAACAAATATTAAAGATTAAACATTTTTGTGCAAGGTTCGAAAATGCAAGAACTGACTTCGGAAACTTTTTTTTTAGTTTTCATTAGGGTATTTTAGGAATAGGTTATAAATATGTTGTGTGTATCATTACGCCTTTGAAGTGGGAAACCGACGAAGTTACGAATACCAGAGTTACGCGCGACAGAGTTACGGCCGTCAAAGTTACGCGAAACCGAAGTTACGAAAAACTAGAGTTACGAATTCTAAGGTTATGTTAAGCTATGACATGGGATTTTTGGGTTGGCAACAATTGCGAGGAAAGATATGGAATTATGGAAATACAAACAAGAGATTAACATTTTTCTCATTGGTCAGAACTAAATGAGTAAAGCGAAAATGGGTGTTATTTAATCTTGTAAAATTTTGATTGGATAGGTATAGATATACATATATGGTTTTGTTTTTGTGAGAAGATCGCAAAAACGTTGAAATAGAAAAAAAAACATAAGTATACTTATGTAAGTTTGGGGGACATAATTGAAATTAACTTCTTATTTGTCCAACTAATATTGCACCTACGTATTTTTTTTTTTTCTATTAATTAATATTAATTATTCATAGCGTATTTTTTGTATATCTATACCTATCCAATCAAAATTTTACAAGATTAAATAACACCCATTTCCGCTTAACTCATTTAGTTCTGACCAATGAGAAAAATGTTAATCTCTTGTTTGTATTTGTATTTCCTCGCAATTGTTGCCAACTCAAAAATCACATGTCACATGTCATAGCTTAAGAATTCGTAACTCCAGTTTTTCGTAACTTCGGTTTCGCGTAACTTTGACGGACGTAACTCTGTCGCTCGTAACTCTGTTATTCGTAACTCCGTTACCATTTCCTTTGAAGTATGCAATGAATTTGGTTTATTCCCAGAAAATATCTACCGACAATAATTTCATTGTTTTCAATGGTTTTTACATAAAAAACCCGCACGTCATCATCTTACTGATAATAAATAATAGATGTTAACTCTTTGTTTCAAATTTCGTACAAATATTTAGAACAAAAAAAAAAAAACCGTTTCATCAGCGATTAGATTCTATTTTAACGCCTTTTAAACAAAAACACTTCAAATTTAACACTTCACTATCTTTTGTATTTCTATGGAAAAACAACTGATTGGCGTTGATAAATATGCAAAAAAATTAATTTTTTAAAAGATAAAAAAGAATTTTTATTTTTAAATCAAAATTCTTAATACTTCATTTTTTAAACAAAAGACTTTATCTTGGCTTCAAAATTCCTGTTCACTGATATCTCATTGATTCAATATCTTCCATAACAGCATTGTACACCTGTTCTTTAATATTCAAACCCCACAAGAAGTTCAAGTGGTTCCAATTTGGATCAGGTACTTTGTAAGCTCTCTTGAGTGTCTTCTTTTTAAGTTTACGCATCAATTTTTCAACATCTACAACTGAAGCCATGTAATCGTTTTCACTGTAGTACAAAAAGATTGGCACATCAATCTTGTCTAGAGGATAGTCTTTGGGTTTCCTGTGACCTCTGCCCAAATCAAATTGACGGAATTTACCAGAAACATATTCTTGAGCGTAATGAATAATCTGATTGGTCGATGCTCCAGCTGGAGTTGTTGCCAAAATTTCAGGAATCAAAGTCTATAAAAAAGGATATACTTGTTAGTTGAAAACCTTTTAGCAAAAGTGTCTTTTACTTACAGTATTCAAATTGTCATGATCAAAACCAGCGAATAAGAAAATCATATTTGAGCACAAAGCTTGATACGTTGAAGTATCCATGCAATTTTGTTGACCCAATTGCTCGAGTAACCTTGTATTGGGCATAAGTTCAGTGTTGCCAAAGATATTGATCCAACTATTTGGATTTCCGAACAATGGACCTCCCAGTTTAACAATTGGAGACTTCATGTTATCCATAAATGCAACAGGAGCAATCAAATGTGCTGACCTAATGCGATTCTTAAACTTTGGATTCATTGAGCTCAACACCAAGAAAGTTGTGGTTCCTTGAGAATGGCCAATGTAGCTCACTTGATCTTGCTTGGTTTCGTAAAGAGCGTAGTCAATCATAGCTGGAATATCGTTCATTCCAATTTCATGCCAATCAAAGTTCCAGAAGTTTGGCAAATAAGGAATCATTGTTGCGTGTCTTTTGGAGTAGGTGTTACCACGAGCATTTCCCATCCATACATCATAACCAGCATCGGATAGAAGGTAGGCTAAACCAAGACCAGGTCCCAAAAGAACCCAATCACTTGAAGAGCACAAAATTCCATGCATCAAAAAGGCAACTGGTCGTGGTTCGGGAGTTTCAACACGTGCGGAATAAGGAATTCGATGCATGGTCAAAATGTATCCATCGGAAGTTTGAACTTCATGCTCCTCAAAAGGATATCCATGTTTTTCCACCAAATCTCCCTGAAACAAAAAAAATAAAGAAGGTTAAGATCAGGATCCAAAAAGCTGATTGACTATTTCTTACCGTTGTGACAGAACTTGGTGGAATTAAACTCGGCAAAGCCGCAATCACAGGAATGATAGCAGCTACTAAAAACCAATATAACTTCATGTTCGACTACTTATCAACACTGAATAGCCTTAACGAAAATATCAATCTCTTTTATACTTTTATATTTTTGGTCAAAAGATATGGACTTCCCCGTTTGAATTGGCATTGTATTACGGTCAAATTCTATTTTGATTTTTATCTTGATTAGTGCGAATTTAATATGGCACGCTTCTTGCAACATTTGGCAAGCAACATGTTGCAAGAGAGTCTCAAAAACTGATTAGGCTAAATATTATTTATATATCTGACTGTAATCTTTATCAGACAGACGAGGAAAAATTTTAGGTTTTTAGCGGTCTATAAGTTTCTTATTAAATCACGTTGATTGGTCATAACTTTTGTGGTATTTGGGTGCGCGATAATTTTGTGTTTTGACTTTTTGAGCTATAAATTTAAATTTTATGTGAGAAACCTTTAATCCTCTAACAACATCTTATCTTTTGCAAATTTATTGATTTCAAACTAGAATAATAATTGCTTGAGGTATGAAAAAAAGATTGCTAATTTATCTTTTTTAGAAATTTTTGTGTACCTGCATGTACGATTGATTTGCGATAGATATACAAAGGTTCTTTTTTGCGAATTCGTAAACAAATCACACTGGGGATAAAAGTATTTGGTACTTGATGATATGATTGATAGAGGATAGCAAACTTTGGATTCTTAAATGCTCGTATGCTTTGAGGAGTGACCATCTTTAAGGACCTTTTAACTAGAAAGTTAAATGTTTTGAGTGTTTCGATAGAAAAGACAATGATTTTTGATAATGAAAGGAAGTGTTTTTGAACTTTTTGTCATACATTTTGTCATATACATTTTAAGCCAGCTAGTATTTTAGTTGCTTTAGGAAAATAATAATCTTTATTTATTTTTTTTTTTTTTTAACATAAGCTTTTTTTCATATCTTGTAGATTAAATAAAAATAATAAATAATCTACCATAAGTGTGACCAGGAAACAAAATATACAAAATGCTGAAATCGATAATTTAGGATGATTCATTCGATTAGAAATAAAAATCTCAGACCAAATGATTAAGCGTTTTTTTATCAAAATAAACTCTCCTTTGAAAATATTTATTTTATAGAGATTAATGTATGTATTTGATGATTTTAACATTAACAAGTTTTTGACGTGATAACGTCTTATAAATCGATGAACCATGGCAGCCACCACAAAAAAGTGACGCCATTTTCTAGCGTTACACTCTCACACTTTCTATTAGAGATACAAAAATCTCCTGAAGCTTATTTGAAAGATAATAATCTAAAGCCTAATCCAAATGAAGGATTTTTAAAAATTCCGTCATTTAATAGGGTAAACAGGGGTAAAACGGAAAGATGAAATTTTGGGCTAAAATCTAAACGCGTGGTCGTAGAGAGTTGATTCTTTTTGTTATAGATAGAGGAGACTGATTCAAGGATAACTGCATTTAAGAAAAAATTCTAAAAAAATTCTGGAACTCTGCTATAACGTTTTGTTTGAACGTTGATCAGGTGTTGTGGGTATGACAACATGTTGATTATGGGTAGGGGAAATTTTTTTTGACAATTCTAAAGATGTCAGGTGAAAGATGAAGGAAAACAAAATTAGGCGTCTCATACGGATTTTTTTACAACACTCTGCGTTTCGAAATATGAATTTTTGAAAAATACCTTTTTTAGGGGTATTTTTGGGTAGTTTTTGATTATTAGCTTTTTTTTGGAGCGTTCAAGTTATATGGAACATGTAGGGTTGATAAATGCGCATACATGTGCAAAAAATTGGAATCGTTAAAAGAGTTTTGACTGAATACGCAGAAAAATAAGTTTTAAAAAAACAGGTTTTTTGGCCGTTTTTAACCGATTTTCATCGTTTTTTATTTTTACATTTTTTTCTTTAATAGATAGAGGAATATTATATATGGAGTAATGATAGACCATGACTACGACTATATGTATGTGTGCGAAATTTAATCATTTTCGTGAACAAAGTTTTGAGATAACTGTAATATAAAATTTTAGAATCCAACAGGTTATAACTTTTTACCAAGAGCAGATAGAAATTTGATTAAACATTTATGAGCATCCTGATACAATTACCTTTCAATTGGTATATCACACATAACGCTAGACTAACTACAAGCCATACAAGAAACTTGCGAAAAACATCATACCACCAGTATAGATTTGTTGCGCCATGAACGAACAGCCACCAGTGTGGGAAGTACCGTAATCTCAGTCTGGAAATTCCACATGGTTGACTTTAAAAAATTCTAACTTCTCTTGTAGGCATCTTTGAAATTAAATTGACACGTCATTTGAAAGGTGAAACAATAAGCTTTCACATGGTATAGGCTGTTAGAGAAAAAATTCATTTAATAGCATGAGAACATAAAAATAAATGTTTTTTTGCTTTTTTTGATGAAATTTCATCGAGTTTAAAAAATTCTAGCTCTTTTTGTAGATGTCTCATAGACTTGATCTTTATATATAATATTTTTAGCTAAAACAATAAGCTTTCAGATGGTGTAAAAATTTTTATAGATTGTTAAAAAAAATGGATTTAATAGCGTGAGAAGATAAATTTACATGTTTTATTTGCTTTTTTTGATGAAAATGATTGTTTTAAATAAATTATTTTAATACTTTTTGCTCATTGTAAAAATTTAAAAATAGTTTTATTATTTAGAACAAATATTTGGCTTTTTAATAGTATAATTTTTTTTGTGCGCTTTTAAAATAAAAAAAAATTAATATAATGAGAAAAGAAAATACAGCGTCGTTAGAAAACCATTTTACTATCGTTTTTGCAATTCTTGAGTGCTACGGATTTTTTTTTTCACTAGGTAGCGAAACATCGTTCAAATACTGTATAAAATTTAATCTTATAATGAATCATTAGTGCATTTGGCTTGTGAAAGCAGTCCGAAACAAAGTATTTCAACGAAAATTTCCAAAAGATTAAATGTTGACCAAGAAAGGTTTTTTTTTATAACGATAATATTTCAAGAACGGAAGTTAATAGAATTTTTATGATTGCGGATTCGAGTTTAGCGAGGCAAAAAAATCCATAAAAGTATATTTTGGCTCTTGTGGCAAACATTTTATGACCAGGGATGTAAACTTTAGATCAAATTTAGTTAGAAAAATATCGGTCGTTCGAGTGATTATAAAATCACTCGAACGAATTTGTTTATAATAAACTACCCCACATAAAAACAGAAGCTCGAAAACAGCCAAAATGACATTTTTTAGCATTTTATAACGGTAATATCTCAAAAACGGAGGCTAATCAAATTTTTCTGACTTCGGATTCGAGTTCAGAACATCAAAAACCTCTAGAAAAGTACACTAGCCCAAAAAATTAAGGGAACAAAAAAAAATCGTGATTTTTTTATTGATATTCGATAGGCTGTATCTCAGTAAAAAATGATCGCGTCATGACAAAATAAAAAGCGTGTAAAAGCTCTATTCTTCTAGTTTTAGGATTAAATGTTAAAATATTTTCTTTCTTTAAATTAATCTAAAAAATAAAAAACAATTTGTTTAACAAAACAAACTTAATTTCTTTGTAGAAAATTGAATGAAGTTTTTAAATGTGTCCTTGAATATTCTGTACAGTGATCCGCTGTTGAGATATTGATAGTCAAAGTCAAAAGTATGGTTTTTGGTTTGATGACTTATATTGCGGTTAAGAAAAATCGTAGAAGTTTAAAACAAAATGAATCTTAAAGCCAAATAAATAGCCTTTCTAAAAATAATACTCATTTTTTCAGAAAAAAATTTCCCACTTTCTTAAGAGAAAAGTAAAAACAAACAATAGTTAATAGTTTCAACGATTTATCTTTTTTACCGTTAGAAAGAAAATATTTTAACATTTAATCCTAAAACTAGAAGAATAGAGCTTTTACACGTTTTTTATTTTTTCATGATGCGATAATTTTTTACTGAGATAAAGCCTATCGAATATCACTAAAAAAATCACGATTTTTTTTTTTGTTCCCTTAATTTTTTTGGGCTAGTGTATTTATCTTGGTTCTTGTTGACCAGTGTAATCATTAGAAATTCTCTTTCTTAAGTGCGATTAAAAAACGATAATCACGAAAATGATGAATGTTTAAAATTATAAGTTTCCATGATTCATTCGAATTAAAATTAAAAAGCCCCATACTAAGCGATAGCAAGTGACTTAGCGATTTTTTTTTTTTTTTTGGAAAAATATATAGTAAATTTTTTCCTGCGATATCCACGATATGTATACCTACGTGTACGTACATACGGTAAAAGATTCGGCGTTTAAATATTTTTCAAATCGAAAGAAATGTGACAGCAAAACACTTCTTATAAGAAACTTTCATAAAAAAAAGCTCCTCGAACGTGCAGCATAACTCAAAACGTTTTGAATATTTTCTCTTTAAATATGATATAGATTTATTGAACTTTATTCTGAACAGAAATACGTACCTATGTTAACTATTTTTATTTAAAAAATCAACTAGGTACTCGTAGTATTTTTAAATAAGTATCAAATGACCAAATTTAATACGTGCGAAGATGATACTTTTTTTTACTTCAAAGCGTGTAATTCACTAAAAGTAATATACGAAAGAAAACATAATACAAAGCAAAATAAAACAATCTTTGAATGAAAAAAGGACTTAGCTCATAAATTCTGTGATTTTCTTTTCACTGTGTTTTCTATTACTG
This sequence comes from Episyrphus balteatus, assembly GCF_945859705.1. NCBI lineage: Eukaryota > Metazoa > Arthropoda > Insecta > Diptera > Syrphidae > Episyrphus > Episyrphus balteatus. Next base: position 12,669,974 of record NC_079136.1, read on the forward strand.
GTTGTAGCCTTAGAGAATTTTTTTTTAACCTTTATCAATCTTCATCAATACTTCAATTTAAGAATAAAATCAATGCTCTTATAGAAATAAAATATGCATTTTTTATATTATTTTTTCTTCTTCTCTTTCCAGTCAGATGAAGATGTCCTTGAATTGGATCACTTGAAACACGACGAACAGCCAACTACGGCCGATGAATCCAATGAAGAAGGTGATATCCATTTCGAAATTCCATCCGTCAATGCTGCGCCAGAATATCCAGTTGGCCAAGCATCAGCAACAGCAGAAGATACTCCAATCAATCCAACAGATTTATTACCCGAACTAGAGCAGCAATTGGAAGAGATGACAACGGCAAAAACGAGTATCATTAATAACGCTGCTGGACAAAAAGAGGGTGAACAAACTCCCGAAGGCATAACGCATCATCGGCCACCAATGCTACCCCATTATGATGGTGGTAAGGTTGGTAGTAACCAACAACAACCAAGTTCAACACAAACAGCTTCTGGAACAAACGAAGAATCAATTGGGACAGGAGAAGGCAATGTGAATTCGCCAATTTTGACCAAGGTAAGTGCATGATGCGAATTTATAGTGAATTTTTATTTTGTGTTTGTGTGTGTGGATGTGTATTGAAACAGGATACAGGATACTGCAAGGATTTCCACATAAAACCTTGATGGAAGAGATAAATGGAACGAAAAACAAGTCAAATACATCGGCTGTTTGTTTTGGTGGATGGAATTTTAGACAAACTTTAGCTTCGTAGCTTCGACTGGGCTCTGCAATTTGAGCCGATTAATGATGAAAGTCCTTTCAACTTTGTAAAGCGACTTACCTTCTTTGGAAACATTTCAATTTCAAACGAGAGAGCTGGTTGAAGTTTATTAATCGGTTTTTCGAATGGCAAAATGTACCTAAGCCTAGCCGATTTTGGAAAAATATTGCTGCATAGAACTGGATTTTTCGTTGAAGTCAATTTTTTTAATGGAATGTATTCGGGTATATCATGGAGTGCACAAAACACAATTTGTTAGGCTCAAATAGGCTGCGAAAAGAGTTCGGCACAGTGTTAAAATAATGTGTCTAGACTTTTATATTTATTTTTCAGTATGGGGTCGATATTTTTTTCTAAATTTGATGTCGGAATGAAATTTATCACTACCTACCTGTTTACTTGTCCAGCGGTATCTTCTCAAGGATAATTACAATCTATAGTATTTTATTTACTTCAAATAAATTTCAAAAAGTCTATTTTTATATGCTATTCCTTAGACTTAATAAATGTATTCAAGATAAAACATTAGATTGCTCTAGTTTTGCGCAATAGTTAATCAATTGACATGTTCCACAAATCTAATATGTAATTTAATGTTATAAACCTGTTGGCAAGACGGTATTTTGTTATACGAGTAGATCCCTTTTAACTAATTGATATATCATTTTTCAGCATTTATTACGTCGAATGTAATAGCTACAGTATTTATTTTAAAAATACAACAACATTCAAGCCAGATACATAATAACGAAAAGAAAATTTGATTTGATGAAAGATTTTTAAACATTTCGTCATTTAATAGGGTAAACAGGGGTAAAACGGAAAGATGAAATTTGGGCGAAAATCTAAACGCGAAGTCGTAGAGAATTTTTTTTTTGCTATAGATAGATGAGATTCATTTAAGAATAACTGCATTTAAGATAAAATTTTAAAAAATTTTGAAACTTAGCTATAAAGTTTTGTTTGAACGTTGTACACGTGTTGGGGCTATGACAAAATGATGATTTTGGGTAAAGGAAATTTTTTTTGACAATTCTAAAGATGCCAGGTGAAAGATGAGGGAAAAAAAAAATAGGCGTCTGATACGGATTTTTTTCCAACTATCTGGGTTTCGAAATATGAATTTTTGAAAAACACCTTGTTTTTTAGGGGTATTTTTTGTAATTTTTGATTTTTAGCTTTTTTTGGAGCGTTCAAAAAATCTCAAACTTATAGGACATGTAGGTTTTGGCCTTATGCATACATGTGGAATCGTTTAGTGAGTTTTGACTGAATAATGGAAGAAACAAGTTTTTAAAAACACGTTTTTTGACCGTTTTTAACCGATTTTCAACGTTTTTTATTTGTATCTTTTTTTCTTTAATAAATTAAAGAATAAAGTATATGGAGTAATGATAGACCATGACTACAACTATATGTGTGCGAAGTTTCAATCATTTTCGTAAACACAATTTTTAGATAACGGTAATTCAGAAGGTTATAACTTTTGACCAAGAGCAGATAGAAATTTTATTAAACTTTTATGAGCATCCTGATACAATTACCATTGATTTAGTATATCACACATAACGGTAGACTAACTACAAGCTACACAATGTTAAATCAAGGAACTTGCGAAAAACCTCAAAACACCAGTGGAGATCTGTTGAAATTTGATCGAGTTCAAAAAATTCTATCTCTTTTTGTAGATGTCTCATAGACCTAATCGATATATATATTTTGAGCTATAATAAGCTTTCAGATGGTATAAAATTTGTTATAGGTTGTTAGCTAACAAAAATGGAATTAATGACGTGAGAAGATAAAAATTCATGTTTTTTTTGTTGCTTTTTTGATGAAAATTGATCGAGTTCAAAAAATTCTACCTCTTTTTGTAGATGCCTTATAGACATGATCGATATATGTATATATATTTTGAGCTGAAGCAATAAGCTTTCAGATGGTATAAAATTTATTACAAAAAATGAATTTTTGGGTGATGGAAATGATTTTTTTCACTTTTTTCAAAAGAAAGGATTGTTTTTAATAATTTATTTTAATACTTTTTGCTCATTGTAAAAATTTAAAAATGGTTTTATTATTTAGAAGACATATTTGGCTTTTTAATGGTATAATTTTTTTTGTAAGCTTTTAAAATAAAAAAATTAATATAATGAGAAAAGAAAAATGGTAATTTTTTTTTAGCTTTTTCTTGTAAATTATGATTGTTTGAAATAAATAAACGCTTCAATTGACTCATTTTAAAAACACACAACCTGTTTTCTTACGACGTTATCACGTAAAATCATCGTCCGTAAACCGGCTTATAAGACAACCTCTTTTTTTTTTTTTTTTAGATTGTCATTTTTCAAATAATAAGGTTTTAAAAATAGGATGACATGAAAGATATTCTAAAAATGACATCGTAGTTTTGAGAATTAAGACAAAAATAAAAAGATAAAGAATATATATATATAAGAAAATAATATACATTTATGTTTGAAAATGTATGTGTCCAAGTACCGAAATTACTATTTAAGTTTTGAATTTAGAACCCAAAGTGGTCATATGTATAACGTTCCTATACGACTTCAGTGTGAAATCAAAACTGATATAATTCCTCTTTTTAAAAGTATTTAAGATACGAAAAAGGTAGGTATCTTTATAGGCGCAATGAAAATATTCTCTATAACCGTACTCCAATGATGTTAAGAAGTGTTTGCCCCTATAATAGAAATCTAGACAACTAATAATTTTGCTTCTATTAAGTAAAGTTTTACCACTGCTATTAACTGTAGCTTCTGTAAGGCTTTAATTATTTTTTGTTGTAATAATCAAAATTTGAAAATTAGTACATGAGCTATTGCTTTATGAGTACTACGATCTACGACCAACAAAAAATTTAATAAATCTATAAAAGTTAATATTTAGTTAAAAAATGCAGGATTTGTCAGGGTTTTCTCAATTTTCAAGTAGCCTTAAGCTTAGAGCTTATTAAATAACTGTAACACTGAAAGAGAATTATTATCAATCTATGGAATATGTAAACATGTTTTTAATCAGAAAATTTAATTTTCCGATCTAAATATTAGTTTAATAAGACTTTTTGGTTTTTACGTGCTTTTTTATCTTTTAGTTTTTTGTACTAAAAAATGGACGTCGACTTTTTTACTCTCAGCTCAAAACATTCCTTTTACAATGTTATTATTAGAACAATCATTATTTTTTTGTTTTAGGGTGTAATATCAAAACTTTTTCTCAAGATTTTTGTAATTTTTTCGAAAAAAAAAATTTTAAAAAAAGTTACTCCGGAAACAAATGGTTAAAAGTTTGTTCTTTGGGCAGGATAAAATAAGGGTCATCTGAAAGGCCCTTTGCTTTTGTCACAATTAACAATTATATTATTATTATCATTATATGACTGCAATTTTTAAAATAGGATGATAGGATAAACGAAAACCTTAGAGTTGTCCTTGTAACGGGAGTCGGGCTAAGAGTAGACATGATGAAAAAACTAAACGGGAAGTTACAGTTTTTTCTTCGTAGATATCATCAGCTCCCAAATAATTCGTTCCGCCGCCGCGCCGTCGCTCGTTTAGCACAGTCAAAAAAAAAAAAAAAAATGATTGACAAGAAACTAACTATTGGTTTCTTGTCGATAATTTTTTTGTTTTCAAGGAACTTAATTCATGTTTTGAGGGTTCTTAGCCTTATATTTTCATACAAAACATTTGCAAGATATATTTTACGATTACAAATGCTTCAGTATTTTAAATGAATCATGAGCATCAACAAAAGACACATATCTTTCAATTTCAATCCTTTGTAGCATTTTATTATCCCAGATTAAACAAACAAAAAAAAAAGATTAATACTATTAAGAACACCACAAATTAATTAAAATATTTTCATCACCAAAAAAAAAAAAAATAAAGAACTTATTTGGCAAGGACTAGAGGAAATATGATACATCCATATTAAGAGAAAATAAAAATATACACATAACAACGCATAACTATGGTATCCATTAGCAGGATGTTATTGTTTTTTTTTTATATATATAAAATATAAAAAGAGAGCCTTTTAATTTAGCTTGGCTTGAAATAAAAGAAAAAATCTTTTCCAGGTCACTGAGCCTATTGTATTTTATTTTTATTTTTTAATTTTACTTTATATCCATTGAATATCTTTTTTTTTATACTCATTTTCAGTTTTTATTATTGCAGATTAATGTTCTGGAAAAATGTTAAAAGAATGAGTTTGTTTATTGTTTTTTATTTGTTTTATATATAAAATGGTGTGAGATTTTTGTTTCTCCCTTTATTCGTAAGTACTTTTTAAATGAAATATTTAATAGCTTTTATATTTTCGAGAACATTTAAATTAAACCAAAAACTACTTTGTATATAAAGTTTTTTACCCAAAACCTTTAAGTTTACTTTAAACTCAATCTATAGATTTTTTTTAATTCCTCTCGTTTGCTTAACTTTTCTTTCATTGAACTTTTGTTCGAAAACTTTTGTTCACAATGGTAGCATACAAAAACAAACAATTTATTTATAAATAATTGAGTACCTAACTGATATGTTCGATAAAGTTTGAACACTTAATCCTACGTCGTTGTTAAATCCAGTGTAATATTTAGTTATCAAAATCAACCAATACATTTTATTTAACTTTGGCAAAAATAGAAAAACGAACTTTTAAACTATTAAGAATCCTTTTCAGTTATTTTTTTTTTTTTTTTTTTGACATTAGTCTGATTACTCAGTTTTAACGTAGAAATAATTAAAAATTCTTTTTAGTATTATTTTCCTATTTTCCTATTTTTATTTCAAACCACAATTTACCAAATCACCCTATTTATTAGACAAAAACTTCTGCTTTACTTTATAAAACCATATAAACCTTGACCTTTATGAGTACTTATTATATACGAAAAATATCATAAATCATTTCTCCCCATAAGTAAAAAAAAAACAAAGTCCTTAAGATATTATATATGTAAATATTTTAGATTGTCTGAAAGTTTTGTGGTTTGAAATATTTTGCACAATATGATTTTTGATATATAGATATGATTTCTTAGCACATTTTCAATGCGTACAATTACTTGGTTTTCTTTGATATGATATCCATTTCAATATTTTATGATCATACTGTCTAGCCTTGAGAGTCTTTTGGCTATTTCTAAATAAATAAAAACTTCAACTTTAATTGTTTTTTTTTTTCATTTTTCCTTTTATTTTGTCCATTAAAATTGAAAAGCAGTTAAATATCTAAAATGAATTAAATACGTTATGGCTTGTTGATTCTCTAACTACAATAAATATGATGAGAAAAAAATAAAATACATCAAAGGATATTTTTTTGGATTTAAACCTTCTTCATTTTATCATGTTGAGATGATTTTGTTTTTTGAATTTTTTATTTAAAATATTAAAGATTCTTTTTTGTTTGGTTAAAATTGTGTCCTTAATTAATTTTTGTTATCTCTTTTCTTGTTGATATAATGACTTTAGGCAATTGAGATGTTTGCTTTCATTTTTTGCTTTACTTTTTGGTCAAGTTTGAAAATGCCAGAAATCAAAAACCTTTCTTACATTCATTCATCAGTTTAAGAACTCATACTCGTAAAATTGTTTTGAATTTGCAAAAAAAAAATATGATTCAAGACTTCTAAGAATAAATTAATACACTTTCTTAATTAGTATATTTTTGCCGCCGCATAACAATCATTTGAAAGCCCCCTCAGTGCACATAGGTACACTTGACTTTTTACAGGACTGGATTTGGTTTTTCTTTTTTCTCCCCTTCCTGAACAATATAATTGATTTGAGCTCGATTGGACCCACGTGGATTCCCTTATGGGCTTTTGGGTGTCAAAATTAAGATAAATTGCTTTTACTTTTAAGGACCTTCACGTGGATTTATTCCGCAGTTGGCCTTTTTTTTAATTTGCATAGCTATATCAAACTTTTTAGTCAGTAAATCAATGTAAGTTCTAGCTCTTAGATTAATGATCTCTCACTTTCGGTAAGTTTTGAGCATTCACATATCCACTGCAATGCGCTTTAAGCTTGCAAAATGTCTTTAATTTTTGAAAAAAAAAAAAAAAAACTTATTTTGGGAATCGAATAAAACTCAACCTCAATTGCAGAATTTGTGGCAAAACTATTATTTTTTAATTGCACTTTTTCCTCAAAATAAAAGTTTTGGCCTTGCGATTTACACAATTGCGAAAGTCTTAATCTACAAAATCTAGAAAATCCAGAAAGACCAAAATCCCAAAAAATAAACCAAAAAAATTAAAAAACATCAATACGATTTTTTTCCCGTCTAATTCGTTTCTACGATCGACACATTCTAAATTTACGTACATTTTTCAGTATACAGGGTGTCCCAAAAGTAATGGATCAAACGAAATATGCTGATTGGCCTACTTATGGGCTCTCAGAATTTGGTAACTTGTTCATCCCAAATCCTTACGGTTTTTGATTTAATGCAATTCATGTAAAATTTCGAAAAATCCCTACTTTGCAACAGTATTTTGCTTACTACGCCCATTATTGATTTTTGTTTTTTAAAATTCTTTTACAAAAACATTGCCAAATAATTAGGAACAATTAATTAATCAAACTATTTTTTATTCCATACGCCATTTCGCTGCAAATTAACTAACAGTTTCAAGTTTTATAAAAAATCAATTTCTAACTTTTATTTGAGAGCAACACCGCAAAAAAATTTTGTATGGTGTGAGAATGGCTTATTATTTTAAAAAGTTGCCCTGTTATTGTAGTTTTCAAAAATGGAAACTTTTATTTTCCAAAGATGAAATTAGAACGAAAGATATTACAATTTGAATGCAAAAAAACAGAGGTTTTCAGAGAAAAATAACAAACAAAAATCGAGGCTTTTATTCAAAAAGAAATAAACAAACAACAGTCGAGAAAAGTGTTTATTTTTCTTTGTTATTTTTCTCTGAAAAGTCCTGTTTTGTTGCCTTTAAAATGTAATATCTTTAATTCTAATTTCAACTTTGGAAATTTGTATACATTTGTGAAAACTGCAATAACACTTCAAGTTTTCAAAATAATAAACCAGGGTCACACCATAAAAATTTTTTTCAGGGTGTTGCTGTGAATTAAAAGTGAGAAATTGAGTTTTCATAAAACATGGAACTGTTAATTAATTTGTAACAAAATGGCGTATGAAATAAAAAATATTTTGATTAATTAATTATTTCTTATTATTAGGAAATGTTTTAGTTAAAGAATTGTAAAAAACAAAAATCAATAATGAGCGGAGGAAGCAAAATACTGTTGCAAAGTCGAGATTTTTCGAAATTTCAGAAAAACTGCATTAAATCGAAAACCGTAAGGATTTGGAATGAACAAGTTACCAAGTTCTGAGAGCCCTTAAGTTGCCCTATCAGCATATTTCGTCTGATCCATTACTTTTGGGACACCCTGTATATAATTTTTCGAGATCCATTTGGGATTTTATGTTTTCGGGATTCTGAGATTTCGGGATTTTTGGAATTTGGATTGTCGGGACCATTTTGATTTTCTAGATTTCGGGTTTTTTGGATTTTTGAATTTCGCGATTTTGGGTTTTCGGTTTTTGGGATTTTGACCCCAACCCGTGTTAGAATTCGGTGTTCTTTTTTTACGTGATTGCCCTGATTTCACAGCAGTTCTTGTTCTTGTCTTAAGCATAAATTCATAAAACTAAGATTTTTCAATTTGGCCGTCTAGAAAAAGCCATTTATGTAAAATGGTGATGGTGAAACTTGCTACATAATATTTTCACAGTTCTTATAATTTGTGATTCTCTGAATACCTCGGAGTAGCCTATATAAAATGCTCTCAGAAGTAATTAGAAGCCTCGGAAACTAGTGATTTTACCGTTGGGAAGGTGATCCGCTTCGGAAACTGGTAAATTCGGCTAAAAACCTTGGTGGACTCCGTAGTTTAATACTAAAAATTAGTATCCTTTTAACTAGCCAACCTGCAGGTATTTTCAATTAATTAAAACTCTTTCACTCGAGTAGGAATAATCTTCCTCAGTTAAACTGTTTATATCCGAACGTCAGTTTTCTTTGTTAACTCTATTTGACATTGGAATTTGATGGCCCGAGACAAAAAAGAATAGGCTCGTAGAAATTAAAAAGGAACTCGAACTTTGGCTATGTTATAAGATGCTATATGTGTTGCAGTGTAAGTTTTCAAAAAGTGAATAATTGAAAACATTTCCTTAAAAAAATGGTAAAAGAGTTTTTTAGTTTTTTCTTAAATATTTAATATAATATGATTTCATATAGCTTATAATCAAGAAAAGAGAAGGACGATTCTAATGATACCTCATTTGTCAAATTTAAATGAGTAGTTGAGAAGTTATGATGGAACAGATGAACATACAGTTTACACACTGGCCAAACTTATAACCCTACTTTTGGTTCTGCTTTACTCAGGATAAAATGAGTTCTACTTATTTAATGTTTTGGAAAATCCGACACTGTTTTGAAAAACTGTGCGTGTGATGCGCTAAAGCTATGAGCAGGAGGTACTTCTCTCATACTAAGAATTCACAATGAACAAAATAAACAAAATGGGAGCTGAATTCTTCTAAATGTGCAGAGTGCAGACAAATTTTATATTTCTACCTACTACCCTTCATGAGAAGTACCGCTAGATTTAAAGAGCGCATAAAATAGAACCAGCAACATAAAAATTGAAGCAGCGTTGATCCTCTTCTTCGTGCATGGTTTACTTAACATCAAACAATTGAACTCTAGGATATACCTTATACATTTTTTTATGTTATAGGAGTACAACAGCGAGTCAAATAACACAATAAACCATAGGTCGAGTCGAGATGCAAATTTTGTGTTCAATTTAGCAGCAGGCTATATGCCAAAGGGGTACGTTTTTTATTTTTTTTTTTTTTTATTCTCAAAACAAAAATTAGGCTAAAAGCTGTTTTCACTTAGAAAACCATTTCGCGGCTTAATTTTTTTTTTTCTGTTCGTCCTTCGTGCTCCTTTTTGTCCAGGTGGTGTTTTAATGTTAAGCATTTTTAGTGGAGCAGGTTCTACCTGGCTACTATATCTACTTGTCTCCCTTAAACACAAAACGTGGGCGGAATGAATATTGAAAGGGTTCTGTACTTATTTTTTTTTTGTTTGGTTGTTTTGGGATCAAAAGAAGTGGCAAAGTGGATTTCGGTGTTTAGTTTTTGAAACTTTTTATATATATATTTTTTTTTTCAAAAACACCCACTGATATAATGGTTGGTGGCCTTTTTTTTGTATTGTTTTTGAAAATGGATTTGAAATGAATACGAGGAAAGAATTTTGTTCCTTTTTTTCTGATTTGAAAGTAAAATATTTTAGATGTTTATAGCTAGCAGCAGTGGGAACAATCAAATGCATCACTGTCCTATTTTTGTGTTAGAGTGATTTATTTTTATGCGAGGGAAAAACATGCAATCGATATGAATATTTGCTATGTAATCCAGTCAAATAAGGGTTTAACCTCGGAATGAATGTTAGTAGAAATTTTTTTTGCTCAATATCTTCCTTTTGCCATTCTAAAACATATCTCAAAAGTCTAGAAAAATCTCATTTCCGCTTGTCGCGATTTCAAGGTCAAATCGCGGAATGGAGATTTTCAAAATTAGCAAAAATAGGCTATGGTATTATATACACATATGATACATGATTTCAAGGTATTTTTTTAATGCTGATTCCAAAAAATCTAAAATCAAGACAATCTGACGTCTCTGGAAAAAGTTATACCTGTTTTTCATCTGTCAACTCATATTATTATAACAGTTGCAAACTTACTGCCGAAAAACCCTTAAAAATTATGGTAGATGAACCAAATTTTGCATGAAGATTTTAGAATCCATCATTACTAAAAATCAAAACAATCCATTACAAAAAATATATATACCTACGAAATAATGGTATTTTTTGATGAAGGGGCAAATTTTAGGATATGCACTAAAGAATATTCTTGTTCATCTTAGGAATAAGTGCTAATAGGCTATTTTTTTCATTTTAATCTTTGTTTGGATATTCTTTAACTACCCTCAAAAATCTACAAAAATCTCATGTCCGCAAGTCCTAATTTTCTTGGTTTGAAGATAAGGTGCAGATTTTAAAAAATTGAAAAACAACACTTCAGATATTTGTGTCAGATCAACATGAATAAGGTGCATTACTTTTCAAGGATGGTCAGGTTGACTTGTTTGTGAATTTTGTTGGAATAAGTGTTAAAAAATACCTTTAAATCATGTCGCTTATGTTGGTATACATATAAAAATTTAAACTTTTCTTATTAATTTTTTAAAATCTGCACCTTATCTTCAAACCAAGGACTTGCGGACATGAGATTTTTTTAGATTTTTGAGGGTAGTTAAAGAATATCCAAACAAAGATTAAAATGAAAAAAATAGCCTATTAGCACTTATTCCTAAGATGAACAAGAATCTTTTTTAGTGCATATCCTAAAATTTGCCCCTCCATCAAAAAATACCATTATTTCGTAGGTATATATATTTTTTGTAATGGATTGTTTTGATTTTTAATAATGATGGATTCTCAAATCTTCAAGCAAAATTTGGTTCATCTACCATAACTTTTAAGGGTTTTTCGGCAGTAAGCTTGCAACTGTTATAATAATATGAGTTGGCAGATGAAAAACAGGTATAACTTTTTCCAGAGACGTCAGATTGTCTTGATTTTAGATTTTTTGGAATCAGCATTAAAAAATACCTTGAAATCATGTATCATATGCGTATATAGTACCATAGCCTATTTTTACTAATTTTGAAAATCTCCATTTCGCGATTTGACCTTGAAATCGCGACAAGCGGACATGAGATTTTTCTAGACTTTTGAGATATGTTATAGAATGGCAAAAGGAAGATATTGAGCAAAAAAAATTTCTACTAACATTCATTCCGAGATTTACCCCTTTTTTCTCCTTATTTGACTGTATTAATGGGAATTCTTCTTGTTTTTTTTTTTTTAGTTCCTGTTCTATCGGAGAAACTTTGATATATTGCAAATGGTGTAGTTTTTTTTGTATTCTTTTTTTTTTTTTTGTTGGGTGAGGTTGGTAGCACTCAAAACAAGCGGATATGAAGCTTCGTGGGAAAAGATCTGAGAGGTGGAAATTTATTGATGCTTCCATTTTGAATATTGAAGTATTAAATGGGAGTATTCATTATATTAAATTTGTTATTTTATTAGAATTTAAAAAAAGGCACGGTAGATTTAAAAGAGAATGTTAATGTATTCTTCATAAAAACTTAGAATTCAAATAGTAAATGAAAAAAAGTTTTTAAAGTGTTTTTACTTATGAAGTTATGGGTAAAACATTCACTGTGATGTGTGATGCACTCATAAAATATTGTCAAATAAAATTATTATTTAGTGAAAAGACCATTTTTGTCATAATGAAGTTCAAGAACGAAAAACGTTTACAAATATTTTAAATTTTTTGCCAAAATTGCGAGTCGGTAACGATAAATATTTAAGGTCGTTTTTGTCTGAGCAGACAATAATTTATAACCTAGTGAACAAATTTTAATCTGAAGTCTAGTATAGGCGGATAGAACTTAATTTTAGCTCCTATACAAAACTTCCTATTCCAAAATGAAGCCGATTGAAAGTTTTGGTAAAAACCTTTTATGAAGCCCAAAATTAAGCCCAATCTGCATTCCGCTGTAAGACAACGGGTGTGTTGAAAAACCACTGGCGCCTAAGTGTGCGATGCAAATAAAAGAAAAGAGTTGATTTTCCGGTGGAGTGTTCTAGAATTGGTCTTAGCTAAGACCACACCAATATCCAACTTTACTAAAAGATTGTGCCGTTATGAGAAAAAGTTAGCTCAGCAGCAATAAATTTTCTCCATCTGTCTGTTTATCTATAAGCTATAGCCTAATCCTGGTGTGTATTTTTTTTTTTTTTAGACTTTCCAGAGTTTAATTTTCTAGAAAACGGCGATTTTTTGAAAAAATTCAAATGTCAGTTTTTAGACAACGTTACCTATACTTTTGATGAAAACATTTTTTTTTCCAAAATCATCATTAACGGTGCATGCCATAGAACCGTTTTTTTTTCAAATCTGATTTTCTGCGAAACTAATAATTCAGTTTCAACGAATTTTTAATACATAAGCATTTAGTAGTTTTAATATAAATCCGAAAAAAAAAATTAAAAACAAAATTTTCGAATTTTTTTTCTTTTATTTTAGTTTTAGATGTTGATTATTGATTTCTACAAAATGACATACCAATTACACGGTGTTACAAAAATGAGGTTTTAAAATATACGCGGGCGGAGACCTATCAGGTTTTGTAGAGCTAGTCGCACTGAATACGAAACGGTATTTGAAAATCCCCTAACACCCCCAAAATCTGGAGTTACGGGCAAAAAACGGTTTTTTGGACCTTCACCCATTGAAAAAATTCTAGCTTCGACAATTTTTTACCCATATTCGATTTTTTTACAGTTTCTGATAGAAGATAAATATACCTTTTTAACAATGTATAAAACATGTAACTCGGTTAAACCACTTAGAATTTATAAGATGTCAAAGTTCAAAAATTCAATTTTATTTGTCATTTGCCCAACTTCGGCATCAATTTAAAGTATATGTTTTCAAAACAACATGCTATTTAAAAAATATATTCTAAAACTATATCTATTTCCCAATCGATCGAGGTATTTTTTATGAAAATCACTTCAAAAATGGCTTAGAAAAAAAAATTTTTCGATTTCAACCCAGATACAGAAATTCGAACTTTTAGGTATAGAACAAAAATGTTGTTTCGGCACGTAGTAAGATAAGTTGGGCGCCAGGATTTGATTAAAGGTTTTTGTAGAGGAGCTCAATACAAACATTTTTTTTCTTTGGGAGGGGGGTCTATCTCCCCCCGTTTAGGTGGGAGGGGCATTTTTCTAAAAAAAATTATCAAAATAAAAAAAATTACAAAATTACAGTAATAAATGATACCATTTCCCAAAGGCAAAATTGTGCATTTGGTTCTAATTTCTAAATCAATATAGTATTACCAATAGTTTTTGAAATAATCGATTTCAAAGTTAAAAATAGGCGAAAAAAAATTTGTAAAAACTCATTTTATACTATTTTTGTCCAGACTGTGAATTTTAGTAAATAAATTACTTAGACAGAAAACTGCCTCAATTAATTCCTTATCGAACAGTGAAAACTATATGTTTCTATGTCTTCTAGTTTTTGAGAAAATTGAAAAATTATTTTATCAGATTTTTCTTTTTTCAAAATATTTTTTGTTTTTATTTGTTTTTATTTTTCAATTTTCTCAAAAACTAGAAGACATAGAAATATATAGTTTTCACTGTTCGATAAGGAATTAATTGAGGCAGTTTTCTGTTTAAAAAATTTATTTACTAAAATTCACAGTCTGGACAAAAATAGTATAAAATGAGTTTTAAAAAAAAATTTTTCCCCTATTTTTAACTTTGAAATCGATTATTTCAAAAACTATTGGTAATATTATATTGATTTAAAAATTAAAATCAAATGCCCAATTCTGCCTTTTGGAAATGGTATCATTTATTACTGTAAGTGTTGCCGTTGTTTTTTAATAATTTTTTTTTATTTTGATAATTTTTTTTTAGAAAAATGCCCCTCCCACCTAAACGGGGGGAGATAGACCCCCCTCCCAAAGAAAAAAAATGTTTGTATTGAGCTCCTCTACAAAAACCCTTCATCAAATCTTGGCGCCCAACTTATCCTACTACGTGCCGAAACAACATTTTTGTTCTATACCTAAAAGTTCGAATTTCTGTATCTGGGTTGAAATCGAAAAATTTTTTTTTCTAAGCCAATTTTGAAGTGATTTTCATAAAAAATACCTCGATCGATTGGGAAATAGATATAGTTTTAGAATATATTTTTTAAATAGCATGTTGTTTTGAAAACATATACTTTAAATTGATGCCGAAGTTGGGCAAATGACAAAAAAAATTGAATTTTTGAACTTTGACATCTTATAAATTCTAAGTGGTTTAACCGAGTTACATGTTTTATACATTGTTTAAAAGGTATATTTATCTTCTATCAGAAACTGTAAAAAAATCGAAAATGGGTAAAAAATTGTCGAAGCTAGAATTTTTTCAATGGGTGAAGGTCCAAAAAACCGTTTTTTGCCCGTAACTCCAGATTTTGGGGGTGTTAGGGGATTTTCAAATACCGTTTCGTATTCAGTGCGACTAGCTCTACAAAACCTGATAGGTCTCCGCCCGCGTATTTTTTGAGTGTTACACCGTGTTATTTTTATATAATGACATACCAAAATTTTTATAAAAAATTATTTTTTTTAAAACGGCTCTAAAAATACATATTTTGCAAATGAAATTTCATACTAGTTTTGGAGCTCAATTTGGTTTTACGTGTTGTTTTATTTATTTATTTTTTACCTGTATTTACCAGTTTCTATATAAAAAGTCTTAAAAATGTTATCAACTTGAACTCTAAGAGCAAGTTCTTGCTCATGCAAGTCATACATTTTATTTTTTGAGTTTTATAAATTTGTTCACTTATTTGTAACTTTTAAGTATTTAAGTATTTTATATCATAGATCCGACAATCTGAAATTATGTAAGCACTCGTAGAAATTAACGATTTCCTTTTATACAGAATCTTAAGATAATCGATTTGATGAAATACTAACATTGTTTAAACTAAAATAATTGTATTTGCACCGCAATTTTATTAAGTTAATGTTTAAAATACCAAACAAAAAAAACACAAAAAAAAGGGAAAAGCACCTAAAGCTAATCCATTTAGCTTAAAGCACTTAAAGCCAATAATCCATTTTTTTTATTTTTGACAATGAGAACCAATTATTAGAAAATACTGATTTTATTTTTTTAATTGTTGTCCTTTTGGCTAAATATTTTAATTTTGACGTGTAGTTGTTGACAATTCCTACGGGATCTACTAGAGGCTGTAATTAGCCGTAAATTATTTTCAAGAACTATCAAGGCCAGTTTTTGAGAGCCAACATCCTGATTTTAAGTTAATTTTATCTTGAGTTAATTCGATAATTTCTATTTGAAAACAAGCAAAATTAACCATTTGTCTACATGAAAGTCAGAAAAATTTTTTATTTTTGAGTTCATAAACAAAATATCAACTCTTTTGCCTTACTATACATTTTAATATCATCTAAAGTACCTAAAACATTTTCATTATTAAAGTGTTCTCAACTAAGTTTTTTGATTTTCTACCAACCAAATGTCATAACTTCATTATGTTTATCTACTTTTGTTAAAGTTTTTCCAACCTTAGGTACTACCTGCACAGAGATAGATATTTTATCTTCTATATAAAAGTTAATGATCTCTTTGTTCAACAGGTATATATATATGTAATGTACTTATCACTTACCCACAGAGTTGACGCAATTGTTGAAACTATATCATAAGTGGAGTGAAACTACATATATAAGAGTTATAACCATGTATCATACACGTAAAAGTACATAATGTAACTATTCCCACTTTATGATGGTGA
The DNA here is from genome assembly GCF_945859705.1 of Episyrphus balteatus. Classification (NCBI taxonomy): domain Eukaryota; kingdom Metazoa; phylum Arthropoda; class Insecta; order Diptera; family Syrphidae; genus Episyrphus; species Episyrphus balteatus. Next base: position 12,686,309 of record NC_079136.1, read on the forward strand.
TAACTCAAACTTCACATCGATTTATCTTCTGTTTTTGAAGGCTCCATTCCATATCTATCTATGTATGAGTTTATTCTTTGTTTAGCTTTCATCATCTGACAACTCAACAATTTGTCTCCTGGTCTCTTCTTGGAACTCTTCGTAATCGGTTCACTATGGTGTATACGTACTATTTTTCCTTCTATTTTGTTTTAATCAAACAAAGTAGACAGTTTTTTTTATATTTTTATTTTTCATCCTTTGTTGAAAACTTCGTCTTCATCGTGTGTATATTCTCAATATTATGACTGAATTCAATTTTTAGCCTTTCTATGGAGCTGCACGTTTAGCTTTCGGCCAAAATCCAGAAGTTCCATCGACAACAACCACAACTACCTCTACAACCACAACCGTTCCCACAACAATAACATCATCTCCAACAACAAATGAAAACATTCCCGAGTCAATTATCACATCACCGCCATCGGCGCAATCAATTGAAACATCCGCCATGCTACCACCAGCAGATGATTCCGTTTCCGATTCTAACAAGGAACAGGTCAATCCACCGGCAAGCATCAGTAAAAACATTGACGACGAACATAATTCTAATCTGTCGCCTTCGTCGTCTACGTCCTCATCATCATCATCATCGTCTGTCGTAAATTCCAATGAAAAAGAACAAGTTGGTGACACTTTTGTTCCACAATTGGAAGCCACAAAGCCGGGACCGGAACGTCGTTCAATGAACGTGATGCCTTTAAAGGTTCTTATTATTCTAAAAACACAAATAAACAAAAAAAAAAAAAGTTTTGCATTTTGTTTTATTTTTGTTTTTTTTTTCTAAAATTGTTTGAATTTGCCTTTATCTGTCTTCTCTCAAGTAAACTACTAACGTTCGCACACAAAATACTATAGCATTGAGAGAATAGTTTGAAATACAGGGTGTTTTTTTTTTCAAATACATGTTTTTCATTTTTTCTTATTTTTCAACCTATCGGATGTAAAGTTTTACTTATCTTATCTAAGTAAAACATCTTTTCTTGAAGTGTATTTGAAAATGAAACACCCTGTAAGGCTTAGTTCTTAGCAAAGAAGTATTTAATTGTAGTTTCACTGAATTTGCTTTTTTTTGAAGTTTTTTTTTATTATTTACTTTGTTTTCTGTTGACTTTTATGTTAGTTTTGTTTTTCAATTGTTCTGTAGATTTATATCTGTTTCATTTCTATTCTCGTTTTGTCCTCTTAAGGACACAAAACATATAGTTCTCTTACAGTGCTTTGTAGATTACCTATTCATAAAATTAGAGGAGTCGTTTGTGTGTGTGTTTTGAAGGAAGCTTTGGAAGACAGATTTTTTTGTTGATGTTATTTTGTTGAAAAGAGTTCTCCAAGGATTCTTTTGTTTGGCGTTGTCTTTTTTCTTAGAAATGTAGAATAAAAGAGATATATTTGAAAAAAAAACGTGCTTCGTTTTATAGAAAAAAAGCAAAACATAAAAATTTTAAGTAGAAGCTTGTTGTTATTGTTTTACTGCGAGTTAAATGAATAAAAAATAAAATTTTACAAAAAAAAAGGAAATATTAAATTATTTCGTAGAATTGTTATAGCCAAACATATTTGCTTTTGACTTTTAAATGACCTTACCTTAAGGATGATGAATAAATTAAATTTATTTATTTTTTTGTTTTATTCTTGATCTCTAAAATGGAGATTTTTTTTGCACTTTTTATTATTTTAGACAGCCGAAAATTTATTAAAACACAAAGATGGACAGTATTCGTCGTTTGATATGGCGCAGTATGTATTTTGGACTGGTGATGAGGCTGGAGTAGCAAGGGCTGTTGAGGAATTCATTGAACAAGGTTTGGTGAGTATAATTGCACTGGCCTACAAAATTTAATTTTTTTTTTGGTGCGGGCACTTAAATATACTTTACTATAGGTTTTTGATGTGCTGAACTCGAATCTGAACTCAGAAATATCCTATCAGCTTCCGTTTTTGAAATATTAACTTTTGAAATTTAAAAAACTCGTGTTTTGACTTATTTTGAAGTTAACAAAATTTTCCCCACATGAACCAAAATATACTTTTCTGAAGGTTTCCGGTGTGCTGAACTCGAATCCAAAGTCAAAAATATCCTAGCAGTTCACGTTTTAGAAATATTTTTGTTAGAAAATGCAAAAAAAAAACGTTTTTTTACTACTTTTGGTGTTATGCCTTAATTTGACGAATTTTTTTTTAAATATAAAACATAACGGTTTCTATAAGAACTATTTTCCTTCTTTCAAGACCCGTTTAAATCTTTGCAATTTCTTTTTTACTGCGAGAGATATCTTAAAATGAAGTAAGTGTGTTTGGCTTAATTTATCAAAAAAGGAGATGAAAATGTGATACATTATAATAAGCCATAAAACTGACGATATCTCGAACAATAAAAAAGATATCGAAAAGATTTAAAAAATTCTTGAAAGAAGGAAAATAGTTCTTACAGAAACCGTAATAAATTGTATTAAGAATAAAATGCACGACTGGGTCGCACGTACTTGCTTTTGTAGTTAAAGCATCTTTATCTTAAATATCTATTGGAAATTTAAGATTTTGTGGAGAAAAAAAAAAAAAATAAAAACAAAAAAAAAATCGAAAGTTAAAAAAATTCAATTTTTTAAATATTTTTTGAAAAACTTTTTTTTTTTTAATTTTTTTTTACATTTTACACTTCAATACCTATGATGTCTGTAAATTTTGAAAAAATTGGCTTATGCTTTGATGAAATATATGAACTTAAAAAACATGTCAATTTTTGAAAAACGGCAACGCCATATTTCCGCTCTCGGCATTTTTTGAGAAAAACTAAAAATGCAGTTTTGTTAGAATCAATAAGAGTACTGCGCACACCAAATTTAAACGAAATCGTTAGAGCCGTTTTCGAGAAATTTGAAATACCTCGAAAACGTTATATGGGAGATATGCGTTAAATTGGAGATATTAAAAAAATAAAAAAAAACGGTCCTAGGAAATTACGTAAAAATCATCTGTACCAAGTTTCAAGCAAATCTATCCATCCGTTTAGGCCCTAGCTCCATGTACAGATGGACGCACAGACGCACACACGCACACACGCACAGACTGACGGACGGCATGACGAAAACCACTTTTTTGATCTTCTCCATCATCGTAATGTTGGTTTTGATTAAAACCTCGATTTTTTTTTCTACACGAAACCAATACTTGCCCTATAGAGCAAGTAAAAATTTCTTCACATAAAAGCATAACCTCAAAAGTAGTAATTTTTGCAACTTCTAACGGTAATATTTCAAAAACGGGAGCTGATAGGATGTTTTTGACTTTAGATTCGAGTTCAGCACACCAAAAACCTTTAGAAAAGTATATCTTAGTCTCGGCACCAAAAACGTTGTTGACTTGTGTTATATTTCAATTGTATGGTTTAATGAATTAGGTTTCACAACCGACCATGATTATTTTCACGATTTTTTAAGTTTGAAGGGCTTATTCCAATAACAATTTAAGTAGTATTTTTCAATTTCCAATTTTGTGCTGTATTATACGACATACCTTATATCATTGTTTGAAATATATGTTTTAAGAAAATTGATCATATTCAAAATATTCGGCTTAAAATATTTTGCAAAGCATTTTTGTCGATTGTGCTAGAGACCTCTTCAAAACATTGTTTTTGAATGCTTGGACAACTTCTAGGGTCGATGAATACCATTGTCCACATAATCTCACGATATACCAAATGATGGTCTTCCATTACCAGACTATGCATGTTCACAGTATCGATATTTTCTAGCACAACAACTGATTTTGGCTGGCCGTCACGAAAATCATCAATAAAAGAATTGCGTCCCCAAAAGTTGAAGTGAGTTTATTGATGCACTCTTGACTTGATATATAATGAAGTTCGTAGAATTTTCACAAAAAAAAAAAGAAGGGAAAAACTGATAAAAGAAGTAAAAAAAAAAAACAATTTTAAAAGCGTTCAATTCAAGCGTTAATGTTTAACTTAGAAATAATTTTTACCGATAGGTAAGAAACTTCACATAAGTTAAAACATTCACCACTAATCTCTAAAGATATAGACATAACAATTGTTTTAAACATTTGAAAACTTGCAGATAAAGGACAATGGATATCAAAATTCCACTAGCAAGCAGCCACAGCATGTGCAAGGTGAAGAAAATTGAAAAATAGAATAACTACTTTCTTTACCAGGCTCACTCATTTAATCAATCAATTGATTGAAATGGCCTAGTTTAAGAATTAAAATCAATATGTTCAAAATTCGGTTAATTTTCAATGAAAAAATTTAATAAGCCCAGCATTGTGAAGGAAATTTTAAAGTAACAAAAACTCAAAAAATGGAAATTTTTGATTTTTTTTATGTTTGTTTTGACGGTTTTGGTATGGAATTTTTTTTATCAATTAAAAAAACAAAATTATTCTTATAGGAAGTTTAATTCTCTACAAAAAGTTTAGAAAGCAATTTATCAAAATGTTGCTTTGTTGACGAGATAAATTGAGAAAACCAAAAAGGGAGCTTTTGCACCCATATTTTCAATTTCCACCTTCTCATATAAAAGCACTCCGCGGTCTTATCTTCTTTTATAACCCATTGAACGATTCCTGCAATAAAAACCCGTGAACTTCTAACATAAACATTCAATCGATATGGAATGCTTCTAAAGGAAGTCAGTGGAAAAATATCCGCGCTTTGATAATAATTTTTTTGTTACCTACTTCTTCTAACATCTCAGTTCTCAGGCAAACGGTTGCTGGCAAACTTATTATTTTACCTACACTTTTAGGAAACAAAATGAATAATGAAACCTTAACAAAATGTGTAGGTATTTATTCAGTTGACGCGAAGTGTATTTAAAATGTATTGATTTTCTGTTCTGGAACTTGAAACCCTTGAACTTGAAACTCCCAGCCCTTAATCCGCCATTGCTTAACATTAACTTCACTTTTTTTATGAAACTTTGTTAAATGTAGGAAAAATAGGTTTGTAACTATTCCACGCGTTTTTAGAAAAGGTTAGGAAAGATAGACCTTTTCATGTAACAAAATACATACAAGGCTGACTTTTCCAAATCTGAGAGAGTGTTGTTAGAAAACCTTAAAGTAAGGATTTTCGGAATGTCAATTCCTGTTGACATCCCTATTCTTTAAAAACACTAAATGTTCTTTATCTCCGAAACTAGAAGTTTGACCTTACAAATTTTTCAGTAAAACTCCATTTTTTAAAAAAAAAGGTTAATTTTTTGATAGAGCCTCTGGCTCAGTCAATTTTGTCTTTTGTTGAAGACTGAACTTAAATCTCTTTTTTTTTCGTCTTATGAAAAACACCCTCTACTTTCTTTTAAAAAAGCACCCTGTAAACCTATGTAATAAGAACTCTTAACTTCAACAACAGAAGAGCTAATGATGCATGTGCCTGGTAATAGGTGGAACCATTATAAAGTTTGTTCTAAAAAACTTCCTGCACCTATGAGTATGTCTGTATTTTATATGGAGTTAAGTAAGTTAGCTATCCTTGAAATGTTCAAAGTTCTTACAAAGTGATTGATAATAGCAAAACAACAACGCTTGATCTCAAAGCAAAGGCTTGAATTGATTAAAAAAAAAGTTTCAAGATTATTAATTTCTTATGCTATTGGTAGAGCTCTGGTAAAGCTGTGATTTGCGTGTTTGGTCGATTTTCTATTTTGCACCTATAAGTTGCAAGAAAAAAAATTAATTCATTTAAAACACGACATAAAATTGAACAACACAACAATGAAGGTGTTTCGGTGGTGTGTGGTTTTAATGTTAATAAAGAACGATAAAACCGTGTTATTTATTGTTGTACATAAATAAATCCTTTTTTTGAATTAAGAAAAGTTAAGCTAAGCAAGGTTATAATCTGAAGAAAACTTTTCTATCAAGCAACTAAGAAAAAATAAATCAATTACTGTGTCCTTCCCTGAAGGAAAGGAAAAGGGTATGAAAAAGTGACCTAAATTTTGAAAGGAAAAATATTTTTGTTTTTTGCTCCATTCGTCTAGTGGTTCCTTACCCAGGAGTTAAAGGAAAGTTTCACAAAGCTTAAATAGCTTAAAAAGTTAGGTTTCCACATTTTATGCTCCTTCTTCCATTTTTGCCCTTCATTTCTAGCCAATTCATCATAATTGAACCCAATTTCGTCGGCAGGTGTATAATATTGTTCGGTCAACACATTGAATTTACATGCCCATTTTCTCCATATTGATCTATTTTATTTATTATTTATTGGGTTCGCAGTTTGTATCTCTCATTTGTGTACAATTTCTTTCTTCAATTTACTCCTCTTTTTTTACAGATGTCCAGAGAAAATGCTATCAAATTTTTGCGTGACATACGTTTAGGGATCGAGTACTTGCAAAGCTCTTATGCCAATCGTGTATTCCCTGACCAATTAAGGGACAATTTTATTAAGGTTTGTGTATACATTTTATCATTTTTGTTTTGGTATGAATTGAATATGTTTTGTCAGACATAAGTTTCCAATTCAACTAAGTGTTCTTTATTTGCACAAATGGAATTACAGAAACACTCTCACAATCCAATGCCAACTGAGGTTCCAGCTATGACAACTTCAACTACCACTACAACCACCACAACGACAGCCCCAGAAACAACCAGAAGACCATTACCATTGACTACTGAACGAACGAGGTCCTTCGTTTCAAGGGAATATCCTGCTGCAGCAGGTAGTGGCCACCATCAGATGGCTTTGAATCATCAACAATATTTGGAGAAGACAATTGAAAGTATGCCATCACGTATGCGATTTCAAGATGTTAACAATGTTCACCATCATGAAAGAGGTAAGTGGAAAGAATAAGTAACACTCTGCAGGGATTGATTTTGTGAATTTTTATGACGTTCACTTTTCAATATTTTAATAAGCAGTTGTAACCACTTAAACATGGTTGTTTTTCCTAGTTTTGTGGTCATGTTGGGGATTCAGAGTTTATTTAAATTAAGATGTAATTTGTTGTCTTCATTTTTGTGTTTAGTTGGGTATAACTTGGGTCATATTGTACATCGTATAGTACATCGCTTATTATAAAGAAAAACAAACTTGGTGACAGAATTCAGCCCTGCATGACACCACTTTGAAGATCGAAATGGTGTAACATTTTTCTATGCAGAACGTTGCATTTGTATCTATTGTGTGTTGCTTTTATAAGCAATAATCTTATCGGGGTAAAACCGTTCTCTGCAAAGAAATCCTAATAAGCACTCTATTGATCCTATAACAAAAGCCTTCTCTAAGTCAATTAATCGATGAAGTGGTGATCAATATTTTCAACGAATTGTTTAATTATAATCAGAGTGTTGATGTTATCTAAACAGGATGCTTTATAAACCTACAAACATGGACACCCCATTCAAATTTAAATAAAATGCACGACTGGGTCGCACGAACTTGCTCTTAGAGTTAAAGTTGCTTAAATTTTTAAGACTCTTTATATAGAAATTTGGAAAAAAAAATAAAATACGTTTCAAAAAAAAAAAAAAAATTAAAATCTGAAATCAAATTGCCCTCCAAAACAAGTATGCAGTTTTGATTGATATATTAAGATGCATTTTTAGAAAAAAAATTTTCAAAAGATTAAAAAACTAATTTTTTATAAATAATTTTTTGGAATAAAAGTTTGAAAATAAAATTGGTATGCCATTTTGTAGAAATCACTAATTAACATCTAAAAACAAAATTTCAAAAATATTCAATGTCCCGTTTTCGAAAATTTTCAAATTTTTTTCAAAAATCCAAAAATTATTTTTTTGGAAATTTGTTTTTTGGTTTATATTTAAATTGTATAAATGCTTCCTTACAAAAAGTTTCGTTGAAATCGAATAAGCAATTTCGGAGATAATCGGATTTGAAAAAAAAAAAACGATTCTATCGCAGGTACCGTTAATAATGATTTTCAAAAAAAAAAAATGTTCATTAGAAGATAGACAGTAGCTTAAAACTAACATTTCAATTTTTTAAACAAAATCGTTATAGCCGTTTTCGAGACATTTCAATTTTACTAAAATCGGTATATGACAAGTACCGTTATTTTTGGTCCAAAAATTTCAACTTTGGAAACTTTTATACATTTTTGAAAACTGCAATAACACGACAAGTTTTCCAAATAATAAACCAGTGCCACACCATACAAATTTTGTTCAGGGTGTTGCCCTGAAATAAAAGAAAGAATTTGAGTTTTTATAAACCATGTTAATTAATTTGCAGCAAAATGGCGTACGAAATAAAAAATATTTTGATAAATTAATTATTTCTTATTATTAGGCAATGTTTTAGTGAAAGAATTGTAAAAAACAAAAATCAATTATGAGCGGAGGAAGCAAAATACTGTTGCAAAGTCGGGATTTTTCGAAATTTCACAAAAACTGCATTAAATCGAAAACCGTAAGGATTTGGGATGAACAAGTTACCAAATTCTGAGAGCCCTAAAGTTGGCTTATCAGCATATTTCGTTTGATACATTACTTTTGGGACACCCTGTATAGTACCTTATATCTCAAGTAAAAAAATTGTTACGATTAAAAGGAATATATTTTTTTTTTTTTGGTTATTTAACTTTTTTGAGAAAAACTAAAAATGCAGTTTCATTGCAATTGCTTTCAATATTATGTATGCAAAGTTATCGTTAAAACCGTTTTCGAGTAATTTGCTATAACTTTAATAATTTGTATTTGAGGTACACTTCCTATGAGAGATATAAAAAACTAACAAAAAATAACTTTCAGAATTCTATAAAAATCATCTACACGAAATTTGAAGAAAATCCGTCCACCCGTTTAGGCTGTGGAAATGTGTACAGATGGACGCACAGACGCACCACGCACAGACGCACCACGAGAACAACTTTTTCGTACGTCTCCATTATCGTAATGTTGGTTTTGATTAAAATCTCAATTTTTTTTCGACACGAAACCAATACTTGCCTATAGAGCAAGTAAAAATCTATTTCTAACAAAAATTATGATTTTGTATACATTAGGCGTGTTTTTTCTACAACTCAGTAGCTACTCATTTTTTTATTTTATTCGAAAAACAATAAAAACAAATAATACTTACTTGTGTAATTTTTATTATTGTTTTGCGAATAAAATCAAAAATGAGTAGCTACTGAGTAATAGAAAAAAACACGGCTATTTATAAGCTAATATAATAGGTACTTTAACATTTTAGCTGAAACTATCTTCTATCCAAAAAATTGAAATTGCTATCTCTTAAATATAAGCAAGTATTCGGCAACTCTACTCAAATGCTTAAAAACCACAAAACCACTTATAGTCCAGTAAATAAAGGAGTTTTACCCTACAAAAGGTCCGGTAGTTCTAAATTTTTGATATGTTGTTAGGTATGGTTAGTAGATAGAAAAACCAAATTTCCACAACCACGCCCCCTCCGCCCCCTTCAGCATCACTGAAAAACCATAGAAATCTGGCACTTTTTTCACTTTTATGCCCATAACTTTCTTCTGGTGCATTTTATTGAAAAAAAGTTGTTGGTAGACTTGTAGAAAACATAATTTTCTACAAAAATGATCTTGGTAGTATTTTTATACAACCAAAAACAACGAAGTTATGAAGCTTCCAAAAACATGTTAAATTTCGGATTTTGCAATAATTTCAGTTTCTTGTCACTTAACAGTGCTATAACTCTTTAACAATTGACTTTTACGCAAAAGTCTTCATAATCAATCTTATAGACAATTTAATTACCTAAAATAAAATGTAAACCACTTTGATTTTGTGAATCAAATAACCGAGTTAGGGCTAAAATAGTAAAAAAGTATTTTTGATAGTTTTCGAAAATTTTTTAACTATCCATTAAATGAAGGATTTGTATCCCACAAAAAGTTGGGTGGTTCTTATTCTATATTTAATCAGGTTTTAATGGTAGATTGAAAAAAAAATCATATCCACGCCCCCTCCGCCCCCTTAAGCATACTCCAAACACCAATTCTGAATTTTTTCAGTTTTATGCCCGTAGCTTCCTTCTGGTCATTTAAATGTGCAAAATTGTAGAACACAAAATTTTCTACAACTTGCACATCCAATATCCACCAAACTAAGAATTTTTCAAAAAAGTAACAATTTCCGATTTTATTTATTTTTAGTTTCTTTTTTTCAGTTTCTTACCTGTTTACAGGGCTATAATTTCCTAATTTTTAATTTTTAGCCAAAAATTCTTTTGTAGGGAATTCATTTTCATGAATACAACTTTTATCTTTTGATAAGAACCTAGTTTAATATCTCATGTGCTTATAAAGCGGTGGGCTATGAGTGGACGAAGGTAAAAGAATTGGGGTATGAGGGGCAGGGGTAGCAGGTGGGGAAATATAGGAGTAATAGGTGGAGTTGAAGATGGTGAATTATGAGAAAATTTGGCTTCGTTGAATTTTTCTTCAAATTGATCGATGATATCTGATCTTCTTCGTCGTCGTCTTCATAAAAAATTCATGTGGACGATTTTGGCAGGATTGTCCACAGCAAAACTTACAAAATGTGAACATTTAAGTCCCTCTTTCCTGCATCTGCCAGCTCCCATGCATCTAGGCACATAGGTATTTGCATGACACAGCTTTCATCAATTTTTGGGGAGCAGGATCTTGCACAGTTTTAATGAATTGCAACACGTGGCATCCTCTCGTCCAGCCCCATTCCAGAAGATTTTTCTCAATACCCATCCACGCCATGATCTGGTGATAAGTCCGGAAGAAATGAGAGTGTGCTGCATCTGTTGTAGGCGGTAGTTTGCACAAATTAAGTTTTGTTGAACTACTCATAAATTTGAAATTTTGAAGAGAGCTTAGAGATTGACCACTGTCCTCTCCATATAATATAAACAAGATATGTTCTTCCGCCTCCGATACTTTCTGAACTCTGGCATTTGGGCCCTTAACTTCTCTGCAGCTTCAAGTGCAGAGTGGTTTTTGAAACATTTTGCAAAATTTGTTTTTTTCCGAAAACAAAGATGTTTGAGGTGGTGTCACATTCACTTATGGCATGAATGAGTAAGACGTTCTCCATAGATTTGAATGTGAAAAATGAGAATTCATCAGATAAATTGTTCCTCCCAGGTTTTCGAAGGTACATGTTATCGGCCCTAGGTATAATAAGTCGATGTCTTCCTCAAAAATCTTTGAAGCTCTATGGTACCTGCTTTAGATACTAATTCTGGCGCAACTGGAAGAAAGCATCCGTACGTTCGAGTTGAATCAGGGGTGGTTGTGGTTGCATGATAGTAGAAACTTCAAGTAGCTGCGCCTCGTGGTGACTTGATGAAAAGCCAAGGGATTTAATCATATCAATGAGAAGCTTAGGAAGGGGGAAAAGGAAGGATCGGGGACGAGCAGCAGCTATAAAAGCATGGGATAAGGCCAAACATTTCCTTTTCCATTTATCCAAAGGGCCACTCTTATTCTTCAGTATTACAGTTTCAAAAAATAGAGGATGGGTACTCATCTGTATTAGACCGAATGACTTCCAAAACTGTGCTGCTTTGAATACACTCAACCTTCTCCATACTTCTTAGGAAAACAGGATTTGACTGTGCTATTATCAATTTTATAATCACCCGTATTGTGATTTACAACTGTCAATCGATTTTTGATAAATACTGAAATTTGGGATTTTTAAACCAAATTATAGGAAAACTGGTCAACTGGAATTTTGTAATTAGATTTCTGTATAACGACTAGGACCATTATCTGCTTTAAAAACTTTTTTTAATTAAGTAATAAGATATTAAAATTAAATTTGTATCAACTATCGATTGATAGTTGTATATTAGGGTGGTCCTTATTTGATAAGAAGTTACAAAAGCAGGGGCGATATTCTGTGTCCAGTGTTGGGTAAATGGCGGATTTTTGATATAAACTTCTTAATTAAATATGGTCAGGAAGGGTTAGAAATACAAATTTGAAAAAATTAGGACTTATTTTTAATGATTTGGAACCATTCTAGGGGGCGTCCCCAATTTTTTGTTCCTATGGAGCACCCTTTTGTATATAGCAATAAGGCTGAACCTCCTTCGATCGTACTTGTCAACTCATCAACTCATGTATGAAACTTCATAAAACTGAAAAAATGCAGAATTGGTTTTTGGACTATGGTTAAGGGGGCGGAGGGGGCGTGGCTATGAAGGCTATGAATTTTTTTTCAATCTAACATTAAACCCTGATTAAAAATAGAATAAGAACCACCCGACTTTTTGTGGGATAGAAATCCTTCATTTAATGGATAGTTAAAAATTTTTCGAAAACTATCAAAAATACTTTTTTACTATTTTAGCCCTAACTCGGTTATTTGATTCACAAAATCAAAGTGGTTTACATTTTATTTTAGGTAATTAAATTGTCTATAAGATTGATTATGAAGACTTTTGCGTAAAAGTCAATTGTTAAAGAGTTATAGCACTGTTAAGTGACAAGAAACTGAAATTATTGCAAAATCCGAAATTTAACATGTTTTTGGAAGCTTCATAACTTCGTTGTTTTTGGTTGTATAAAAATACTACCAAGATCATTTTTGTAGAAAATTATGTTTTCTACAAGTCTACCAACAACTTTTTTTCAATAAAATGCACCAGAAGAAAGTTATGGGCATAAAAGTGAAAAAAGTGCCAGATTTCTATGGTTTTTCAGTGATGCTGAAGGGGGCGGAGGGGGCGTGGTTGTGGAAATTTGGTTTTTCTATCTACTAACCATACCTAACAACATATCAAAAATTTAGAACTACCGGACCTTTTGTAGGGTAACCCCCTTTTTTTTAGCTTCATTTATTGGACTATTATTTTACAGCCAAAATGTATTGATAGAATTAAAGGCTAAAACAAAGGTACATCAGATTTAGGGTGAGACCCTCTTCTATCCTGAAAATTTCGCTTGTGAATATACGAACAAGTAATCAACAACCCCACTCAAATACTGAAAACTGTTTTTCCCATTTGAGCAGTGTTTCCGAGTTCTTGTTCGTGTTTTGGAGATGACCCCAAAATTTCAAAATTAGAAGAGGGTCTCATCTAAGGTCTATGATTAACTTTTAATTTGATTATGTTTGCGACTTTTTTTTTTAGATAGAAAAGAGTTTAAAGGCTTTATTGCGAGTGTCGTTTGTAAGTCGATAAACGACTTTTGTCGAAAATTGTTCATCGAAAATGAATTTTGATCTTGTAAAATTCTGTTGTGAACGAAATTTTTCGTTTTATCGTTCGATCTTTTTCGTTTACAATTTTAAATAATATTTTCGTCGAAAGAGATACACAATACCAAAACAGATATTTATAGATTCGATCGACTTTTATCCCATCCAAAGTTGAACGACACTCGCAATAAGGCCTAAGCTAAAGGAATGTGTTTATTTTAGCCTTTTAGGCCCAAAATCTGTCAAATCACGTACGAATTTTTCCCATTTAGTGTATAGGTACTAAATTATACCTTATTATTTGTTCAAAAAAAGGCTTTTTGCTGTGTTTTTTTTTTTATTTGCAAAGGGTTGCCATATTTGTAGACCTAATTTTTTTTATATTTTATTTTACCTATTAAGGTTTTTGTTTTGGATTTTAATTTTTTTTTTAATTGATCAAACTATGACAAAACTAGTCATGTAAAAATTTTTCTTTTAAAACAGGGTTGCCACAGGCCACACAGGTTTCAAGATTTTTTTTAAACATATTACTGTGAACACCTATTAAGGGATTATCATTTTCAATTTTCAAACACAGGTCAAAAATCCAATTTTAAATTTAATTTCTTGTTACATTTTGTGCATTATTTCCAAAACCATTTTACATAGTTCCAAAATTAATAAGTACATCTATGACAAAAACTTTTTAATTGAAAACACTTTTAACTCCTGTGTTTTCCATTTTAATATTCGTTCCTTAACCTGTAGATTATACGAAAACTTTTCCTTCTTTGTTAGAAAATGCCATAAGCGACGACAAACAACAATGTACCTCTACCTCTTCAAGGATTCAAAAAAAAAAAATCGATATCCTTTTTATATATGAATATAAAACGTACAAACAATTAAATTTTTGAACGTGATAAGGATAACAGTCAACTCTATTTAATTTTATAAAAACTTTTCAGATTTCAGTAACAACATCCTTAGAGTAAAAAACACACTTTTATCGTCTTTACGCTAAATTGCATTGCATTTACCTTTTATAAGAGTTCCATTGCATTATACTGATAAGTTAAAAGGATACATTTTCTGTGATATACTTTAGGAAATTAATTTTGACAAACAAAAAAAAACTAGATAATTAAATAATTGAAAATAACAAGTTACTTAACAATATTATATCATTATTTCCTAGAATAATGTACGATAAGATAAAACATCTGTTTGAGACTTAAAAAACAAATCTTTCAAAACTTTCTCTCCGTCATATGTGATGGGATAAGTTTGATGAGATATATACAAAGAAAAGATTATTAAGTGCAGTTTCCTAAATATTATATCTTCCTCGTGATGACTTTGTAGTGCTTTTTCTGTTTCTCTTCCAAGATATCCAAGTTTAGTTTGACAACAAAACTTATTAGTCTTCCTTCCAACTGGAGTAAGAAGTTTTCAAGAATAATTTCTAATGACATTCAGGGGTGTTTTTGGCAGACTAGGGCACCTCAATTCTCAGAATCCACAAGTTAATAAAGACTCCATCGTTAACAAAATATGGTTTAAAAGACTCTCTAAACATGATAACGACTTTATTCTGCATGAAGCATGACATTCGAAACAAAATTACTCGAAACATCACCCAGACACGTTTCGCAAAACTTCGTTTCATGACCTTGGTGACATTTTCGTATTAAATTCAATCTGGAAAGAAACCAAATCCTCAAACAGAAACATAAAACCTCTTATCCTTTTTAATCTTTAATATTTTGTTACTTTGTATTTCTCTTATATTTTCCTACAGAACGTTCCGAACATGATGAAGCAGCTGGTCGTGCCAAGATAGCGAAATTCCTTTACACAGAATTCTCCTTGGAGGAAGTAATTTATCAATTGGGCAAGGTAATAAAACCAAAACGACCGACGCACGATGTTAACGGAGGAGTGTATTATATATATTT
Organism: Episyrphus balteatus; assembly: GCF_945859705.1. Lineage (NCBI taxonomy): Eukaryota > Metazoa > Arthropoda > Insecta > Diptera > Syrphidae > Episyrphus > Episyrphus balteatus. The sequence continues at coordinate 12,701,446 of NC_079136.1, forward strand.
TCTTTTTCTTTTAAATAACTTTGTCCAGGTAATGTTCTCAGAATCACTATCCCATGGTTCGGATCAAGCTCAACAGGAACTTCAGCGATTAACTGACTTCTTGGAAGAGGAAGGCAAACAAGGAATGATATCTCCCGAACTGCAGAAGAAAGTCTTAGGTGAGTTGTTTTATTTTTGATAATTTGAAAATGAGGAGAATGAAACAAATTTTCTAGAATTTTTCGGGGCGAGTCGTAAAAGTTTTTTTTTTCTAAATAAGTTATTACCACCGACAAACGGAATAGACAAGATGAAGCCCCACAATTTTCTAGATAATATTTTGAGCAAACATCCAACTTCTGAATGTTGTTTTATTTCAGAAATTGTGCGGTGGGGTATTCGAGGAAAAAAAAGGAAACCTTATTTTGATATGATGAGCCACCATGTGAGATGTAGGATCAAAATGTATAAACAGAGGTCAAGGGTGGATATAGGATATTATTGTGGTAGCACAAGCATACATATTTTTTCTTCCTTTTTGTTTTGTGTTGTGTGTCCTCTAGGGAAAAACAGATTTCCCAATAAAGGATAATGTGTTGGTTACTTTTTTGAATATTAAATGAGATATATGGAAGGATGAATGTTAGAGATTTAGTTTGGAATTTCCGGAAATGGGTATATTTAAGGGTAACCGTTTTTGGTATGCTTTTGATCTTTGATGTGTTTTTTTGTTTTTTTGTTTTTCATTTTTAGAAAAAAAAGTCAAGACCTTGACAATATTGCTATGAATGAAGTGGGTTATTTTTTTTTTTTTGATAATTTAAGCTAAGTATGGGTTTAAACGTGTGGAAGAGATTTATTTGATTTAAAGAGCCAGGATCTTATGTCGTTTGGTGATATATGTATAAGTGCTCATCTGGCTAATGCCAATGAAATCTTATTAAAGATTTTTGTAATCTATTCACATTAGTAATTTATTCGCACTCCATTCACTTAAAAGTCGTCGTTTAAAAGAGAAAAGTTTAAAATTTGTTAGTAATTTGGCTGTCTTCAATTTTAAGGGCCAATTTATTGAGCTTCCATTAAATTTTAAAATTTATCGTTTTAGTTAAGAGCGATTTTAAACTATTGACGCCTTTAAGTAAACATCATTAAAAATTAATTAAATTCACTCTTCTTTAGTTAAAGCCAATACTTTTAATGGAAACGTTCAATTTAAAACTCTGTTAAAAATATCCTAGGGAATTTTTACTTTTTTTCAATTATTCAAACCCTCAAAAGCAACGATTTTATCAAATTGAATTTGAAGATTTTAATTATAAACAATAGGTATGAAAAAACATAAAAACTAAGGCACGTAATTTTTTTGTAGCTGAAAACGCAAGACGAAATCCCACAGACGAGAGTCGCGATATACAAAAGTGTTCTCAAATGTTTTGAGATGATTATGTATATAATTTTACTAGTAGTGTTTTTTTTTAAGTGGAGAAGATAAATCTAGGAGATCTAGTTAGTTCTATATGTGCCTTTCTGAGCTAAGAAATGCATTTTCTTTGAATTTTCTGTCTATTAAAAATCTAAAATGAAGTGTTGTCTCTCCCCTCTAAATATCAATGAAAGAATTTCTGGTGAGTTGCAGTCATTTTATATATGCATAACTTATTTATGGAATAAATACATTTACATATGTATGTACCTACAAAAAAATTCGCGTCTGGACTTTATTCATAATTGTTTTGTTGTTTTAATATGTTTTAATAATTTTTTAGCTCATTTGACGTTTTTCAAATAAATTAATAAAATTAAACAATACAGAAATGACATTTGTCTCTAATTGAGAGTGAATAAATAGAAATCCTGTTTAAAACCTTAATTTGCTCTAAAAATCCCTCTTAAAAGGTCGAATTTGGCGTTTTAACTAAAATTGCTTTAAAATTTAATGCTCAATTAATTAATGATGTGAAACTTCAAAAAAATCCTGAAAAGAGACTGAATTAAACGAATTTTGTTTTTAAATTTAAGATTTATGGAGAGTCGATAAATTGGGCCTAAATAGGGACTTTTTAAATATAATGGAGTGGAGGGTGAAAAAATTGGGGGCTAAGTTGTATGATGCTTTTCTTACAATAAATATATGTGGAGCCACAGTCTGAGTTAATAGGACGATAAATTAACTCGGAACCTGATATTTTTTTCAAACGACTTTTTAAGAGTGTTTTGGATACTTTAAAAAAAAAGTTACAAAAACTGTTGTCGAGACGATTTAATTTTAGCAATAATAATAATCACTTCAATGGATCGAAACTGGGTATTATGATTTTGTTATAGATTCTAAAACCAGATTTGGACGAAATTAAAATAGGACCACACTGCAGGCACCAGCTTTACAATACAAAAAGAATTATCAAAATTGGTTCACTCAGTTCAGTGTTATGACTTATGAGGTAACAAACATAAAAACAAAAAAAAATGTATATGATGTTTTTTTTAAGTTGCTTGGCAAAAATCGGCTTAGTCCCTCGGCTGAGCCAATTCCGTTTCGGCATCAGTGGACTTATACGATACAAAGTGAAGTGAGCTTTCTTGAAATTGCCTCCTATAGATATTTGACATCAGTTTTAGCTGTTAACTGCAATTTAGTTAGCCCACCCTTGGTTCTCAAATTATAACGGAATTACTTCTTTTCACCTCAAAAATCACAAAAATTAATTTTTTTTATTAAGTGTAAAAATTGTTGGTTTTGCACTGTAGTTCGTTTGCCCAACGGTGCAGCCCAACTTTTTTTTTCTTTTTTCACCAATTTTTCAAAAGATACAATAAAAAACTTTTCTCATATCAGAAACCGAAAAAATTATGATTTTTTTTTCCGTGAAAAAATCGATAGCTTAAACCAGTGGTTTGTTTGTCCAAGGTTAGCCCAAGATAGCCCAGTTTTTATTTTTGCTATTATAGAAGCATTATTTTGTATTCACCTCAAAAAAAAAAAAAAAATAGTACGCATACACCAGAGTGACCATTTTTAAATTTATAATTTAGATAGAGTAAATTTACTGGTGTGGGCATTGCTACTCAAATATTTTTTATTTGACTTAGAATTCTTACTTTTTTGTAGGAAATTAAATGTTCTATAGGTATTAGGTATACAATTTTTATTGTAGAATTAATTATATCTGAAATAAAAAAAAATGGCTTTCGTGACCTATTCTGTCTCACTTGGGGAAGTAACAGTAAAGTCATTAATGACACTTTTATAGAACGTTCAAATTCTGAGTAATTTGCTTTTTGACTCATTGAAATAGCATAAAATTCAGTTAAGCTGTATAAATTTAAAAAAAAAAATTGTTTCAAACTTACGTGTATGGGAAATCTTCAAACGCGGATAGCGAGTGCTAAATCTTAATTTAGCATTTTAAAAAATGCACTCTAGTACACATAATATATTCAAAATCTATTTCATTTTATTTTTACCCTTGCAATATGAAAAAAAAAAGAACTGTGGTTGGTTTTTTACGTAAGTTTTGACGACAATTAAATTATTGATATTTCGTAAGGTTATACAACAAAAAACAAATCCATTTTTCATAATCACATTCTACGTGAAATAAAAAATTGAAATGCGTTATACAATGTTTTGTGATCCATAAAATAAGTTTTTTGAGAGAATGTCTATTGTCTACCACAGTGCAATTCCATTCAAACTGAGTATTACGCTTAAAGGACGACAAAATTATTTAATTTAAAATAATATTATTTTTTTTTTAGTATTAACTGACAGGTTTTTCTCTCAATCACATAAATAATCTGGTTTACTCAAATGGTTCCCATCCATTATTAAAAAAAAAAAATAAATAAATTAAAAAAGGTATTAACACAAAATGTATGAAGAGGATGTATAATTATTTTATTTGGTTTCATCATATTTTTGAACATGCAACAGGATTAAATTTAAAAAATCTACAAAATGAAATTAACAGAATTGAAAAAAAAAATTCACCACCGCGTAAAAAGTGCTGACATTAAATTCGATTTTATATTATATAATTCAATTTAAAAAAAAAAAAAAAAACTGGAAACTGCAATATTGCAACATTTATGCAGTGAGGATACATTGCAAATGAAATGCATGTGTGGTATTTGTTAAACTTGAATTGAATGTATCAAAAATATTACTTGAACATATTTTTAACTCTCTGCAGGTAAAGGTAAAGTATCTTAAGGTTGTTTTTTTTTCCATCAAGGTTTCCGGTTTCCTCGATTGTCGACAAGATTACTAATAATAACAAGATAAAAGATACAAGATAATAACTCAAATAACTCAAAAATTTTATAAATCCTAATTTCATTTGAAATTTTTTGCAGATGTTCTACTACAAGCATTATCTGATACCTTGGTTGAGCATCCTGAACTATTGGCGGCAGCACGAGCTAATCTTGGTAGTTCATTCGATAAACTTCCAAATAATTCTTTAGAATCAAAGAACTAAACAAAAACAAAAAAATATTCATTTTATCTATCCTTTAATCTCAAATAAATAAAAAATTAATAGCAACTAACATCTAAATTTAAACTCTTAAGGCTAAAATATACATAAAAAAAATAAATTAAAATATAAAAATGTATCAGAGTATCAAAAAAACAAACAGAAATATTATTATAGACTAAGGAGATATCCAAAAATGCGATAATTTTATCAAAAAAAAAATATAAACAATTTTGAAATAGTATTTACCTAATAAATAAATTATTATAAATTAAAAAAAAATATATATACATACATATATTTAAGATAATTTACACAAAAACAAAATTAAATTAGAATGATTTTATAAACAAATTAAAAATAAATACTCGTGATCGTAACGTATATACATATTTATGTATATATAATATTATTATACTATAAAAAAATATATTTAAATAAAATTTAATACCATTGGCATTATAGTAACATTTTCGAATACATATAAATATAAATACATATATAAAATATTATATAAATGTTTACCTTGCAATAATATTTGTTTGTTTATTATTTGGAATGGTAACAGAAAATGAAAAGTAAAATAAAATAAAACAATGAAAATGAATGGCTTTATGTATAACCCCGTGTTTTTATATAACTTTTATGACAATTAAAAAATTATATACGTATATCATTATTTTAGTTTGTTTTAAAAGATTTGTTTTTAACTTAGTGCAATTTATTTATTATTGAAGCCATGAGAAATTAATGAAAAATATAACAATAAGCAAAAATGAATGTACATGAAATCACTGTGAAATAAAAATTAGATTTTAGGTAATTTTGTTTTATTTATTTATATACAACGCGATCCTTACAAAGAATATGGTCTTTAAAGTGTTGATGAAGTTTAGCGCTTTTAAAAAATAAGAACGCTTAAAAATTTTATACGATTGAATAAAATGCTAAAGCCATTTTAGTAAAGTTACTAAGTTTAAAAGAAGAATTTTCTAATTTTAAATGATTTTAACATTTTACTATCTCTTAACATTTTAATAGAGTTAAAATTAGCAAATGGCTGCTTTAACTTTTAGTAACTTTCTTAATTCATATGAAATTATAAAAATCTATCCACATAAACCTGACAAAGGTTCAAAATGCAATTGGATAGGTATATCTAACATTTAATTTTTGACGAATTTTTTTTATGGAGAAAAGTTCTTTTTTCCTTGGAGCTTCACTGCCTTTTTGATCTTTCAATGGAAGTGTTGAATGTAATAACAAATTCATACTGAGGAAATGTTGGCTAAGAAAAGTGAAATAAGGTGTTCTGCATTTCACTTATTTACATTTTCTGATCGAATTCCAAACGAAACGGTGCCATATAAATAAGGTCAAGTATATTAATTCCAACTTTTTAGCCCAGAGTTGGCTGTATTTCTCTTTTTGTGGGAGTGAAATAAAGCTGACTGTTGAAAATTGGTTTTATTTCTATTGAAAAGTGAAATTAGGCCAATTTTTAAAAGTTGGTCTTATTTCACTTGGTCTCCCGAAAAACAATTTTGGTTCTATAAAGCTTTACAGATGCAATTGTTGCTTCTGTAAAGCATTATAGAAGCAAAATTGTTAATAGGGCTTGTTTCATGGCACCGTTTTCTCAATGTGGAAACAAGTATTTTTTCAAATACATTCAGTAGAATTAAACGGTTTAGTAAAATGTTAAAGCCATTTCAGTAAGTTACTAAGTCAAGAAGCAAACTGATTTTAGCTTGGTAAATTAGTTAAATAGCTTTAGCATTTTGCTTAATTGTTTTAAATTTTTGGATACTATTTTAAATTCTAACTAATTTTATATCGAAATTTAACTATAAAAGAGACCTGGGGTCGAATTACGGCATACGTTCGTTAACGAATGGTTGCTATGTGTCCCTATCGTTTTCTAATAAAATTAAATAGAGACAGAAATAATCAAAACTCTAACGTATGATCGTAATCGTGTGCTGTAATTCGACCGCTGTTTTGAAGAGGTTTCTTGTAAGTTACACTGTTTTTCTTTTCTAATGCAAAAAGCATTGCATACTTACTTACCTCTTGGAACACAGGTTCGTTCTGTTACTTTAAAATACAAGGTTAATGCATTAGAAAAAAAAAATATTGTATGAGTTTGACAGCTCGTTTACCATATCTAGAATTTTACCATGTCTACACAGAGTTTACACCCTTGTATGAAAACCCCTAATGTTGGAGCATAGAAGAGCTGGTATGGGCGCCAAACTAGCACAACAGCTTCTATAAATTGAAATCTCGCAGGTTCTACTTTGTATACAGCTTGTATTGAGCATGCTTCAGAATTTAACTGCTTATAGAAATTCGGACTTGTTTAACAACTTCTATTAAGTTGTCTAAATACTATTAAAGAATCTTAAACGAAGAAAGCTTGTTTTTCTTATAAGCCTGTTTAATGAATTTATAGAAGCTTTACAGAAGTTAGAAAGTTTTGTATTTGATTTTTGGTTTTGATATTAAATAATCTAGCTCGGACACTTTTTGGTTTTGACATTGAATAATTTAGCTGGGACATTTTTTTGCTATTTGAACTGATTAAGTTTTCTGATTTCATTAATGAATGCACTAGGATGGCCGAGTGGGTAGAGTGGTGGACTACCACCAAGCAGATACGAAGTTCGATTCCTGGGTGTGGTAAAAAAATTATATACTTTTAAAATTATTATACTAAAAACTAATTAAATGTTATATATAATAACACATCAAAAGATAAAATTCATGATTTAAAACCAGTTAAAAAAGAATTCTTTTTTGTTTTTGTAGTTTTTTTTTTAAATTTCGATAAGACATGTATTAAAGAGCTATACAAGCTCTTCCGAAGCTATCTGTCAAATCTCAAAACTTCGGTAGAGCTTCGGTAAAGCTTCGTTTAAGATCCTTATAGAGTGTCAAACTTGTATAACGTTCTCCTTTTTCCATGCCCAACAACCTTACTAAAGTTTAAAAGAAGCTGAAATGTTGCTTTTGTAATACCTTAACCGAAGCTGAAATGTTAGTTGGGATGTCTTTATCAGTTGCAAAATTTTAAATTCAAAAATCATTTTTGAAATGATTTTTTAATCAAATAAATCATTTACTAGCACTTTTAATATTCCCGTAATTTTTTTTTCTTTGTATAATTAATCAAAAGCTCTCAAGAAATTCACTTTTTAAAATCTTATTTTCTCTTATTTTTTTTACAATCAAACAAACATCTGACAATTGACACTTTTCACTCACTTGCTCTACCCCAAAAGTTAAATCAGAAAAACTTGAACTTTTCTGTTCTGAAAAACTTCATCAAACATAAAATGACAGATTTTAGAACAAGTTTTGCCGAGTTTTTTTTCCATGAAACACAAAAGCTTGTACTTTTCGGATCTTTTCTGTTCTTTTCTGTTCGAATCAGATTAATTAAACAGACCAAGTGATTTTGAGTGAATTCTGTTTTAAAATCAAAAAGAGAATTCTGGACATTTCCGGACTGCAAATCGAAAACGACATAAAACTCTCTCATTTTCATGCAAAAAGTTATAAATCAAAAACTTTGAACGACGATTACTCAAAACTCGAAGTTTTCCACCTAACCTCTTACTTATCATTCAGTCCAAATATTCTTCTGGCGAACTAAAAGCGAATAAAAAATGATTCCACAAAAGTTCATGCATATTTATAACTACCTGAATGCATTCATTACAAAATTCTGCTCCCACCTTAATTTGCTTCACTAGCGCCAGCGGATAAATAACAAAACAAATAAATTTGACAACCAAATCAGCTGTCATTTTATCTGTCATCTTCCTTAAAACTTGTAAACAAAAGACCAAAAAAGATTTATATCCAAAAATATTCAAAAATCTTCAACAAAAATAAATTAATAATGAACGTCGACAACTCCACCATGGAACTAGATCCCGAAGTAGCTAAACGACTCTTCGCCCAAGGTGCTGTCCTAATTATAGCCGGAGTTCCAATCGGCACACAATTCGGCATTGATTTATGCAGCTACACAATTGGTGAAAAATTCCGTGGAATTAAAATGGTCCCACCCGGTCCACATTATGTCTACTGTGAGTCTCAAGGTCCATATGGTGACTCTGCACCAAGAGTTGGCTTTGTCCATTACTTCCATTGCAATGAAATTCTAGTCCGTGAATGGGACAATGAGAATGAAGAACTTCGTGAACGGCAAATTGCCGATCCCGAATTGGAGAAACGAAGAATCCGAGAAAATCTCTTGGATTTGGATGAGTTTCTTGCTCCATATGATTATCGCTATGCTGGCGATTGGAAGCATTTAACTGACACAGTTTCCGAAGAAGCTGTCAATCGTTGTCGCCCAGCTTTGGGGACAATTCGAACAAATGTTGAATTGCAATCTTGTCCAGATTCGGAGAGACCTCGAGGGGTTCCTGGGGTTTCTCCGAAGATTACCAAGATCACAAGTGAAGATGAACTTCTTCCAAACTTAAAACCAATCGAAGGAACTGGTCCTCGATTCACAGAACTCCCGGAGCGTGTTCCGAAAGACGCGACTCCCGAGGAGATAACAAAACATTATATGGATTGTTCTCAGGCTGTCGAAGAGTTAATGGAACTCTTTGACAATCCTGAGAAACTAATCGAAGAGGTTCAGCTGGCCTTTGTCATGTTCCTCATTGGTTACTCTATAGAATCCCTTGCTCAATGGAGGAAGACTTTGAATCTTTTGGCAAACAGCGAAGTTGCTGTTCAGAAATTCAAGATTTTCTTTATGAAGTATTGTGAGGTGCTGCAGCATCAGCTGCCGCATCTTCCGGAAGAGCTCATGGAGCCAACTGAGCACAACACCGTTTACAAAGACGTTCGAAGTCTCCTAATCAATCTGACAGTTAGTGGATTGAGTGTGAGTGCAGAGAGACTTAGAAAAATGCTAGCTAAAAGAATGAAATGGGAATTTGTTGGATTAATGGATGATGATCCGGAGGATTTGCCAGTTGTAGTTGAAACGTAAAATAAAGTTGATTTTTTATTTAATTAAAATATTTTGTGTTTTTTTTTTTTTATAATATTAAAAATTGATTATTGTGATTCATTTACGGGGGATTTTTACTTGTCCTTCTTGATTTCTTCGGCTACTTCTTGTTCTTTTGGTTTGGATTCTTCTTCATCAATTGATGCTTTTTCTGGGGTTTCTTGAATTGGTTTGTCCTTGAGAGTTAAAGCATAGGTTGATGCTAGATCTTCAAGTTTGCGTTGGTTCTTTTCGAGATAGTGGGGTAGCCAGAAGACTGCTTGGACCATTCTGAAATTGGACAAAATAGAAAATTAATTGAATATACAGGAGTAGTCTTATTTTTTCATGAATGAAAAAATTTTGGAAAGTACAAATGTTTTTTTTTTTTTAACTTTACTTTTGAGAACATAGCATAGAATTCATAAACGTTTGTAAACGTGTGTATAAGGGTTGCCACAGAAATGTATCCCAAATGTCGAAAAAGTATTTTTGGTAATTTTTTTGCAGCTTTCGGACTTTACATTTTAAAATACGTGATTGTTGACGTATTTAAGCGTTACAACTTAAACTGATGGGTCGAATTATTTCATAATTGGTACTTAACTTTTTTTGGGATTGAGATGAAGATGCTTCGCATGACAGCAGGAGTAACAAAGCTTGATAGAATTAGAAGTACGAAGATCCGAGGAAGCCTTCATGTTAAAAATACCATCTCCCAAAAAATTGAACACGACCGACTCAGTTGGTATTGCCATGTTCAAAGGAGAGATCCTGAGAACCCCGTCAAAAAAGCAATATCATATAACGTTCCAACACGAAATAAAAAGAAAGGTAGGCCTAAAAACTCCTGGTACAAGCAAATGCAAAAACACCAGCATTCAGTTGGCCTCAGAAACGGAACAATACAAAACCGGGAGGCTTGCCGCCGATTTCTGAGGTCAACCCGGCGAACCCCACAGGCGGATCACTAGTGTGAAGCAGTAACGTGGGAAGGTTATGATCCCCTCGACATCGAGATCATAACAGCGCCGAGAAAAAAAGGAAGAAGAAGAACTTTTTTTGGGATTCTACAGAGCGGTTTTGGGATTTGGGAACTAAATAAAAAATAAATAAATTTCTTACGACCAAAAATAACGGTATCTGTCTTGTCGTACGCGAGTTGGGTTATTTAGACCTATTTTGCTATTAGATTCGTATGATTATGTAATAACTTCAGTTGGGTTTTGAAAAGCTCCTATTTTTCGAGGACGAACTGTGTTATGTCGTTTTCTATTGACGAATCTCAGAATGAGATTTGTGAATTTGACAGCTGAAAGGGGGGGTGAAGAGGGGAAATAGTGGACAAATCTCAGATTTCATGATCTATTTGCGTCCTGAGATTCAAAAAAATGACAAAAAAATGAATCTGAGATTCAAGAATCTGATTCTGGATTTTTATCAAGATTCACGCATACAAACACACGCACTTTCACATACACTCCTCTGTTTGACATTTGTCTGAACATTTGTTGTTGTTTTATTTTTTTTATACGCACAGATTTCGCACACAATTACAAAACTAGATTTCATATTCTATTTGCAGTGGAAAATCTGAGAATTTTACACAAAAATCTCAAAGGTCAATAGAAAACGACATCAATTTTTTATTTTTTTTTTGCAGTTTTCAAACAAATTGTTTTTTGACCGCCATTTGATCATTTATTATTATTATTATTTGAGACATTAGGTCTGTTTAATGAAGAAAAACTGGAACAGAAAAGATTAGAACAACACAAATTCTTGAAAACTGTCAGAACAAAAAAGATCAGAAAAGTACACCTTCCTATTTTAAAGGGTTGACTTTTGCCTATCAGTTTTGAAACTTAAAATTAAAATATTTTTTTTTTGTTATGACTTTTCATTCAAATAAATTATAATTAATCAGAATATTTGTTCACATTTTGAATTTTTCTTTATACAGGGTGTCCCACAGTCACCGCCCCAAACGAAAACCATGGATTCCTGAGGTCATTTTAAGTCGAAAAACTTATGAGGTAATTTTCTCGTTTTCGTCCAGTTTTCGAGTTACCACGGTTCTTATAATTTTTGCTCTCTTGTCCTTTAACTGGCCTAATCTTTGCCAAACTACGTTTGATTTGAAAGATTTTTTTTACAATTAATCAAGAATTTATTACAGTTTTAGTTTGTCTCAAAACTTTTTTTTCCGCGGACAACCGTTTCTCCACAATTTTGCATCAAACACAATTTTCTTCGTTTTTTAAGTTGTTTTTTACACTTTCATATCATTTGAGTAAAAAAAACACGTTAATGAGTATTAATTTTTTGTGCTTTTTATTAAAGCCCAGTTTATTTTCATAAATAACATAAGTTTTATTTCATAAAAAAGGCTACTCAAAGAAATTAAAAAAAATAAACAAACTGAGTGAATTAAAAAAAAAAATAATTTTTAAATACAAAATTAATTTAAATGAATTAAAACTTTTTCTGAGCTTTATCTATTTGTTCTTTTCTTAACCACAATAGCTCAGAAAAAGTTTTTAATTCATTTAAATTAATTTTGTATTTAAAAATAATTTTTTTTTTAATTCACTCAGTTTGTTTATTTTTTTTTAATTACTTTTAGTAGCCTTTTTTATGAAATAAAACTTATTTTTTTATGAAAATAAACTGGGCTTTAATAAAAAGCACAAAAAATCAATACTCATTAACGTGTTTTTTTTGACTTAAATGATATGAAAGTGTAAAAAACAACTTAAAAAACGAAGAAAATTGTATTTGATGCAAAATTGTGGAGAAACGGTTGTCCGCGGAAAAAAAGTTTTGAGACAAACTAAAACTGTAATAAATTCTTGATTAATTGTAAAAAAAATCTTTCAAATCAAACGTAGTTTGGCAAAGATTAGGCCAGTTAAAGGACAAGAGAGCAAAAATTATAAGAACCGTGGTAGCTCGAAAATGGGACGAAAACGAGAAAATTACCTCATAAGTTTTTCGACTTAAAATGACCTCAGGAATCCATGGTTTTCGTTTGGGGCGGTGACTGTGGGACACCCTGTATTATGAAGATTCTAAACAAATTTCCATTATTTTGAATTTATTTAAATATATTTTTGTAAGAATAAAACAAATCAAGTTGCTGTTTGACACTTCTGACTCGTTTGCTCTACCTCAAAAGTAGGAGCAGAAAAACTTGTACTAATCTGTGCTGGAAAACTTCATGGAACACAAAATGACAGTTTGTAGAACAGTTTAGGGCAAGGTTTTCCTTCATGAAACACACAAACCTGTAGTTTTCGGATCTTTTCTGTGCGGATCAGATTCATTAAACAGACCTAGGGATGCAACATCGTTAAAAAAAACATCGATGTTTGAAAACATCGATGTTTTATTTACAACATCGATGTTAAAAAAACATCGGTTCTATCTTCGATACATCGATGTTTTTCCGATGTTTTTGTTGTTGGACATAAATACGATCTACTGTATCTAAAGAACAAAATTTTTATGTTTAAAACCCAAAAACCTAACTTGAATTCAGTTTTAAGGTACCACAAAACAGAAAAATTTATCAACAAAATGAAACATATTTTCTTAATACAATTTTCGTTTTTATTTATAGTATACAGGGTGTCCCACAGTCACCGCCCCAAATGAAAACCATGGATTCCTGAGGTCATTTTAAGTCGAAAAACTTAAGAGGTAATTTTCTCGTTTTCGTCCCGTTTTCGAGTTACCACGGATTTTATGATTTTTGCTCTCTTGTCCTTTAACTGGCCTTATCTTTGCCAAACTAAGTTTGATTTGAAAGATTTTTTTTACAACCAATCAAGAATTTACTACAGTTTAAGTTTGTCTCAAAACTTTTTTTTCTGCGGACAACCGTTTCGCCACAATTTTGCATCAAACACAATTTTCTTCGTTTTTTAAGTTGTTTTTTACACTTTCATATCATTTTAGTCAAAAAAACACGTTAATGAGTACAAATTTTTTGTGCTTTTTATTAAAGCCCAGTTTATTTTCATAAAAAAAATAAGTTTTATTTCATTAAAAAGGCTACTGAAAGTAATAAAAAAAAATAAACAAACTGAGTGAATTAAAAAAAAAAATTTTTTAAATACAAAATTAATTTAAATGAATTAAAACTTTTTCTGAGCTTTATCTATTTGTTCTTTTCTTAACCACAATAGCTCAGAAAAAGTTTTTAACTCATTTAAATTAATTTTTTATTTAAAAATTATTTTTTTTTTAATTCACTCAGTTTGTTTATTTTTTTTTTAATTACTTTCAGTAGCCTTTTTTATGAAATAAAACTTATTTTTTTTTATGAAAATAAACTGGGCTTTAATAAAAAGCACAACAAATTAATACTCATTAACGTGTTTTTTTGACTAAAATGATATGAAAGTGTAAAAAACAACTTAAAAAACGAAGAAAATTGTGTTTGATGCAAAATTGTGGCGAAACGGTTGTCCGCAGAAAAAAAAGTTTTGAAACAAACTTAAACTGTAGTAAATTCTTGATTGGTTGTAAAAAAATCTTTCAAATCAAACGTAGTTTGGCAAAGATAAGGCCAGTTAAAGGACAAGAGAGCAAAAATCATAAAAACCGTGGTAACTCGAAAACTGGACGAAAACGAGAAAATTAACTCTTAAGTTTTTCGACTTAAAATGACCTCAGGAATTCATGGTTTTCATTTGGGGCGGTGACTGTGGGACACCCTGTATAAATACTATCAATTCTAAGCAAACGGAGCTCATTATTTCTTACATTGGATTAACATTGTTTATTTATTTGGTAGAAAGTAATTCAGAAATTGAGTTCAGGAAAAGAAGTTTGGACAGTCTAGTGCCCAGAAGCCTGTTTCTATCCTGGGTGATGGTTGCCCCAGCCTCCGAAAACAAACGTTCCGTTGGAACATACGTAACTTCGATGGGAAGATATACCATTTGAACCAGTGCAAGTTTTGGAAAAAGAGTTTTCATATCTTGCCAAAACAAAATTGCGTCACTTTTAATTGGTGTAACAGGAGATGAGAGGTACATTTCTACTTCTGTTTCACTCATAGTTGTATTGATTGTCGTTGAAGGCGATTTATTTTGTATGTTTTATGAGTTATTTTTGATATTTCCATATATCAAAATCCTAATCATCTGCATCTCTCTCAGACAAAACTTTGAAGCTTTGAACACTAGACAAAAAAGATTGAGTTTGAGAGTTCAAGTTCTGTTATTATGCAAAAAAAGAAAAACAAGTAACAAAATGAACGATGTCGATGTTTTGCAAATTTAGCGTCGATGTATCGGCGATGTATCGGCTTGAGAAACATCGATGTATACATCGATGTTTTTCACAAAAACATCGATGTTTTGAAAACATCGATGTATCGTTTGCATCCCTAAACAGACCTATTCACGTGAATCGTGTAGCAGAATGGGGTTGATTTTTTTTTTTAAATTTAGGTTTTTTAATTTTTTGGTAGGGTTCAAAGTTCCAACACCAGGACCGGTTTGTAAAAATGTTAAGCAATCTAAAAAAAATACGAAATTTCTCTTAGTAAAGTGAAGTCACCAGTTAGTTTGTAAAATATTGAGAAATATTTTTTGGGTGGGAACTGTTGACAGAAATATCATTAGCCGGGATAGGATCTTGTGGACCTAAAAAATTAAAAAAAGGCAAAATAAAACTCCCAAAAAGGCATAAAAAGGCATTTATTGAGAAAAGATTGAAATATAAAAATTAATTGCAGTAATTTTGAACAATCATGAGTTTTTTTAAATTTTCAGTTAACAAGCGCCTGCGATTGTCCCTTAAGAGTGCTCTAAAGGAGCTAAAACATCTCTCTACATCTGTAGAGACGACTGGACCCCAAATAAAGAACTCGACATCGCCCACTTCAACATTTGCCGGGAGCTCTTGATTTGTGTTCCCATGTATTACGCAATTTATTTCTTCAACTCTCTCGAGTCCCTTATTTGCCAAAAAAATTGATCTGTACTTCTGTACAAATCTCTCTTGATTATGCCCAAAATCTGGAGAACTTCTTCAATGGAGTATTGTAAATTGAGTAAGTTAGCTTTTGAACCCTGATACGTGTCGGTTGCCGGCCGCGCAATAGAGCGTAGAAGACAATAAACGGTAGCAATAGCAGATAATAAAGATAAATAAAAGATAAAGATCTTTTCACTCAAATTTTGTTTGTGGGGGGTAATTAGTGAATTTTTAATATAGAATAGATATATTGAGCAAGTAATATACTGAGTAAGTTAGCTTTTTGTTTTTATATTTGAGTGTTTTGTGTGTAGGCATTACCTTTAAGACGCTAAAAAGATAAAAAAAACATAGGAAAAGACAAAAAAAAGGCAATAACAAGAGAAAAGGCAAAAAAAGGCAATAACGAAAGAAAAGGCAAAAAAAAAGGCAAAATAAAATACATATATTTGGCACTAGGGGGACGTGAAACGTGTTTGTTTTTAATCTATAATGTCGTACGATTAAGCAAGAAAAAAAGGCAAATTCCACAACATCCTATCCCTGATCATTAGTTATATCTAAAAAGTAAAAAAAAAAACTCATTTAGAGTTTGCAAAATTGATTAAAAAGTGGGTCTTCATAGAGGTTACAAATTTTTATCACAACTTATAGATTTGGAGATATTTATCATAAATTTCTTTTTTCAATATCTTTAAAAAAAAAATAATTTTAAAAAAATAAAGACCTTAAAGAGTTTTAAAATGTTGTTTTGAGATTGCTTAAGTAGTTTTGCAAAAAAATAACGGTGATGTGATTTGACGTCAAATGTACCCAAAAATCGCGTTTTTGGCCTGTTAATATTCAAGTATTTCAAAAATATGACGTACCAGTGAAATTTTGACTTCGGATTCGGACTCAACGTACACAAATCTTTTAGAAAAGTAAGGTTTGGTTCATGATCTATTTTCGTTGCCGACCAGTGTTATTTATATGTCAGAACAAAGTTGTTATATCGTCCGTTGACTATCAAAGCTCACTAACTACATATAAAATAATTCGAAGTAGGTAATGAGGTTTTACTACATTCTTTTAGTAAATATGCAAAATTGCAAATGATGAATTTTTTAAAATTAAAACTTGTTCAAATGCTAAATGGATATTTTTTACCAATAGAAACATATAAAATAAATTATTTGGTATAATTAGGCAATTATAAAACAAATAACATTAAATTAAAGTTTTTTCTCATATCCCGAAACAAAAATAAAATATATTTTTACCCAAAAAAAGGGTTCCTGAACGATTCCGTGTCTCAAAAACTGAATGGCTTAAAAATACATTAAAATCAATTTATTATTTAAAAAATTTCTATTCATAACACCACTAATAAGACAGTATTCTTATAAAGTATATTTTTATTTAGAAAACAATATTTTACAAGGGGATAATATTAGATTAATGTCACCGATTCGATTCATTTTTTGGCACAGGTGTAAGGTATGCCCAGGAGAATAACAGATGTAAATAAAAAGGCTCAGGATCAGCCGAAAATTGCATATTTATAAATTTGGATGTGTTCATATAAATTCACCGCAGGCCAAAAATAAATGAGTTCGTGGTGCAGTGGAAAGATTCTTGCTATCTAAGTAAGGGGTTGCTGGTGGAGAAAATGGTTGCATTACGCTGTTTAAGGTGGTATAAATAAAAGTGGTATACCTACATAGATCGATAATAAAAATATTTGGTAATTAAGCAACAGCATCACAATATTAACCAAAATATTGCAACCAACATGTGCTTTGCTCCTTTTTTTATTTTTGAACAAGGAATCCATTCATTTATTTGTTATAGGTATTAAGTAAATATATTTTTTTCATACCCATTGCATTTATAACGGCTCATAGTGGGCATGAGGAGAGATGAATTCATGAAATAGAATAGGTGTAACTTCCAATGTACTATCATAATAAGATATTAAAATTTTGACTGTAATTTGTATGACCAATAAAACTTTTTAGAAAAAATATTACGCATACGCCACAGTGATCGTTTAACCCTCTACTGCATGAATTAATATTAGCGGACGAAAAAATTAAAAAATGCTTTACATGGGTTCTTTGGGTTGTTTTAAAACGGTTTTCATTAAAAAAATTTGTTTAAATTAATTTGTTTAAAAAAATTGTTTATAACAACCCCCCTGCTTGGGCTCACTATAGGATTTGAGGTGGGGACAAGTTTGGGTATGTAAAAAGAACTTCAAAAAAATATTTTTTTTCTTCGCGGTCGTCATTTGCACGCATTTTGTATGAAAAAATGAACTTTAAAAAATTAATTAAAAATATAAATACATGTTTCCTAACTTTAAAATTGTTATTTTTATTACTTTTAGCCATTAATCTTTCACATAAAATTATTCGCGTATTAAAATTCGTGCGACCCTAAAGGAAAGTTGAGCCAAATTTGGCTTCGTATGCATTAAGGGGTAAGAAATTTTACTAATATTACTTATTCAGATTATGTAAAAAAATACAATTAAAAATATCAAAAGATAAATATTTATCATTTAAAAACAAAATAAAGTAAAATAAATACATTGCATTACAAAAGGTTAAGAATTAATTCAAATTTGGCTCATTTTAAGACATGGAACAGAGAAAAGCAATTTGTTTTTGTCCGTTATATATATTTTTTCTGGTTCACATTCTTTCCACTGTCGAAGTAAGTCTTGCTCGAACATTTTCAGCCACTCCCAGACCTTACAAAAACTAAAAATTAATAAAATGACTGAAAAATATTATAGGTGAGCCCCTCTCCCCCTAAAATTTTTGTAGTTACGCCGCTGGAAATGGTGTTAACATGAGAAAAATGTCTCTAAAAGCGAAGGGGGTCCATTTCTGAAGTAAAACATAGCTTAAAAGCAAAATAACAATGTAAAGAAACAAAATTTTCCAACAAAAAATTTAACAAATTGTGTAGATTGATAACCCCTTAATGCATACGAAGCCAAATATGGCTTCCGTACTTTTTGCCCTCCCAAGACCAGGCCAATAATTTTTTTTCAATAAAAATTGGTTCATACACAATTAGACAATCGATCAAAAAAAAAATTTTAATTCCACTTTACTTTCCAAACAAACGCAGTAATTAACACTTAAAGTATAAATATATTCTACACTTTCGATTTCAATGCACACCAGCACGACTGATCGACTCACCTGTGGTCATAACATACACCTTTATTTTATGTCGGACACACGAAAAAACTATCTCTATGGGTTCTCAGAAACACAAAGAAGAGGATTGTATTTAATCTTTACCATTTTTTTTGTAACAGAGAAGAGAAAAGTGCATACAAACAAACAAAACCATATTTGGCTTCGTATGCAGTAGAGGGTTAAATGAATAAAATAATTACTGAGTTGACTCATGTTAAACATCAAACCAATAACTATAATTTAAAATTTGTATTTTATTGGAACATTAAAGGAAAGCATGGAGTGTTGAACTAATAGCAATTATACCTTGTGAAAATAGAACCGTTTTCCAAAATGAAACTTAAACAGTTAAGTTAAACAAAGTTTCTTGGTAGGTAGTTGACGAAAAGGAAAAAGCAGACAAAATATTCTAGCAGAAAAAATATTATAAAATCTAAAAAAAAAAAAAAAAAATAGTTTCACAACTAGTTATAATTTGGTGTGCACAAAATTAATTTTTTTATTATTTGAAAATAGGTCCAACAATCATTAGACATTTTTATTAAATTCTATGCTTGGGAGGCTCATGGATGTGATTTTCTCATGTAATTTATGTAAGTCATAGTTATTCAAAACGAAATTCTGAAACCCTTTTTTCATTGTACATAATGATAAAGAAGAAGATTCAATTTATTTTTCAATTGGTTTCAACCTAAGTACATTCGTAATTAAGTAGAGAAGTAGTATTTGATTACAATCCCATAATATAACATTGAAAATTATATCAAACCCTTGAAAACGTAATAAGGTTAAAAGAAAACAAGCAAATTAATGTTAGGTACTCACTTAATCAAAACATATCCGGAGCACGCAAGCAATAAAAACAGCCCAGATGTTTTGAACATCTTCCAATAGTCAACAACAACTTGTTCATTCTTCATTTTGTTATTTAATTTTATATTTTTATTTGTTTTTCAAATGATTAATTTTTATAATTATAAGAAAAGTTAGATTTTCGATACTCTTTAACAAATAGTAAATCGTGTCTAATAAAACTTGCTTCCGGCCACGTACTGTCTTGTTTCTATCTATAAATTAATTCATCAACACGTCAATTTGTGTCCTTCGCGGTGTGATTTTGTTTGACTGGGACATTTGTTGTGGATTTGAATCGAAAGTTATTGTAACGTTGGTAACAACAAAATAAATGTTGCAACTATAGAATCGATATCAATTGTTTTTTTTTTTTTTAATAAAAAAAGAGAGGGGTAAATTGTTATTAACAATAATTATAAATTGGAACGTGTGCAAATAAAAAGTTTGGGAAGCTGCTGCATTTCAGTTGTTTGAGTGTAATTATTGAAAATCAAAAATAGAATAATAAACTTGTACGTATTGGAATAGGTGCATATCAACAAGTGGATAATAAGGAAAAAGGGTGCGTGAGCATTTTAACTATGCTTTTATTAACATGGGTTATTTGATTTGATATAGTCAGTAACGTTTATGTTTTAAATTAAAAAATAATGTTGTAATGGTAAAAATATTCTGGTATTTGGTCAGATCGACACATATGCATAATAGTGAACGAACGAACACGTTTTGGCTAATCCAGTTTCTATCTATTTTTACAGATTATAAAGAGGCATAAATTGTCAAATTGTTTGTAAAGGCAAGTTTCAAAGAACCGTTACTTTTATAGGACTTTCAGTGATAGGAACGAATAGGAAAACCAAGTTTTACGGCCCCACAAAGCCAATCAAACTAGAAGTGTTCAGAATTTTTTTGATGTTTTTTTTTTCAGATTTTCCCTTATGATTTTCCCTTTCAGATGACTTCCTTCTGCATGCAATAGGCGTGTTTTTTCTATTACTCAGTAGCTACTCATTTTTGATTTTATTCGCAAAACAATAATAAAAATTACACAAGTAAGTATTTGTTTTTATTGTTTTTCGAATAAAATAGAAAAATGAGTAGCTACTGAGTTGTACCTACAAAAAACAAGCCTAATAAAATTGTACATACTAACTATATCTACTGTAAACAATTTTGCATCTGTAAAGCTTTATAGAATCAAAATTGTTTGGGATTCTTGATAAGCGATATATTGGATCCCATTGCTATTACTGTTCAGTTCATGCTTAAAAGTTTGTGATAAAAACTTTGTATCACAAGTGTCCTTTAACTCGACACTAAAATAAGGGTAATTTATTTCCTGAAATGCAACTCTATCTTCCGTACTATTTAACCTACAACATTTTTTTATCTATAACTTTATATAAATATTAAATGCGAAATAAAACATTAATTTGGATAGATGTGGCTTATAGGAAGGGCATAAGAAGAGTAGGATAATAGGCATTAGCCATAATATTTGTTGTGATATGTTATGTTTTGAGTTTTCATGGTAAATAAGGTGTTTATCGCTTGAATTATTAAATATTAGGGGAAAATTGGTGAACTTTTGTTTTGAAAACACACCCCAATAATTTTCAAATAAAAGTTATAATTATGGTTAACTTTAAGTATTTTAAACTCATTATTGAAAAATGGAAAAAAAAATATTTAAAAAGTTTACATGAACCCACATTAAAACTTACGTTTTAATTTGCTTTCACGACAGTAATTTTCAGAAGAAAACTTACTCAATTTTTACACTACCCGCTACAAGTTTTGACATTTATTATGTGAAAACTTGTTAGATAGGGTATTTAGACATGCATATTATCAAAGGATTTTATCTCTACTTTATTTATTATTGCAAAATTTCGACTTACCGGGTTGATACACCAAATGCCCCGTGATTTAGTAAAAAAAAAAATCCTCAATTTATTAACTTTTTTCATTGATTTTGGGTTATGATTGAAGTCAAAACTAATTTTTAACTAACTTAACCTGATAGAAAATTTAATTTGGTATGAAAAGTGTCTTTGAACTATTTTATTAATGTTAGGCTTGGTTTTCGAGTTGAATCAAATAAAATGCACGACTGGGTCGCACGAACTTGCTCTTAGAGTTAAAGTTGCTTAAATTTTTAAGGCTTTTTATATAGAAATTTGGAAAGAAAATAAAATTTATTTTCTTAAAAAATAAAATAAAATCTGAAATCAAATTGCCCTCCAAAACAAGTATGCAGTTTTGTTTGATATATTAAGATGCATTTTAAAAAAAAAAAATTTCAAAATCTTTAGAGCCGTTTTTTAAAAAACAAATTTTTTATAAATAATTTTTTGGAAAAAAAGTTTTAAAATAAAATTGGTATGCCATTTTGTAGAAATTACTAATCAACATCTAAAAACAAAATTTCAAAAAAATTCAATGTCCCGTTTTCGAACATTTGATTTTTCAAAAAAAAAATTTTTTTTTAAATCAAAAAATTATTTTTTTGGAAATTTTATTTTTGGTTTATATTTAAATTACATAAATTTAAATTTATTTAAATTACATAAATGCTTCTTTACAAAAAGTTTCGTTGAAATCGAATAAGTGGTTTCGGAGATAATCGGATTTGAAAAAAAACGGTTCTATGGCAGGTACCGTTAATAATGATTTTCAAAAAAAAATGTTCATTTAAAGATAGACCTTAGCTTAAAACTAACATTAGAATTTTTTAAACAAAATCGTTGGAGCCGTTTTCGAGATATTTCAATTTTACTAAAATCGGTGTATGACAAGTACTATTATTTTTGGTCCAAAAAAATTAATCGCCAATTAACGCTACATACCAAGTTTGACATCAATCGGTCCATCCGTTTAGGCTGTAGCTTCGTTTACAGACAGACAGACAGACAGACGGACTTCCGAGACCCACTTTTTTGGCATTCTCTACCATCGTAATGTCATGGAAAAATGTTATCTCAACTTTTTTTTTTTTTTTGTACGAATGCATAACTTGATATATAGTACCTATATCGCAAGTAAAAACTTAAAATCGACCAGTGTTGCCGTTTTCTCAGAAATGCACCAATGGATTAAGTAGCATTTTTGGTTAAAGTATACCTACTTTTAAACCAAGAAATCATATCAAAATAAAAACAAACAATTTCAACCTTCTCTCGCCAGCGATTCCATTATATTTACATTATTAAGCAGTCTGTCAAATATTATCTCCTTAACATTATTCGCCCACAAATGATCCAAATGATTCCAATTTGGATCTGGTACTCTATATGAATATTGGACATTTGGTAATCTTCTCATCAATCTTTGAACATCGATGGGATGTGATAAGTAATCGTTGTCACCGTAATATAAAAATGTAGGGACTTTGACTTTCTTCAAATTGTACTCAGGTGGTGTTAATTTTCCATAAACCATTAAATTTCTCAGAAATCCATAGTCGAACTGTCGAAAATGACCGGAAATATGTTCCTGCAAGAAATGCATAACTTGATTGACTGAAGCACCTGCTGGGTGGGTGTGAATGATGTCTGCCAAAAGGGTCTGAAAGATTGGAAAATTGTAATAAAACTTAAAAATAATGGTAAACACTTAAATTTCATACCTTATTGAAACTGTTATTTCTCCAACCACATATCAAAAAAATAACATTAGAACAAATTGGCTGAGTAATAGAGTCATCTCTGCACATCTGATCTCCCAAAGTTCTAACAATCAAATTATTCGGAAGAAATTCCAGACTTCCGAAAAGTTCCACCAAACCATTGGGAAGTCCTAGAAAAGGTGTGGCAAGTTCTACAAACGGTCCTCTAATATTGTTCATAAAAGCTACTGGTGCTAAAAGTTGAGCTGATTTTATTTTATAGTTGAAACTAGGAGTCAATGATGTCATGACAAAGAGAACTGTTGTTCCTTGAGAGTGTCCCACATAATGCAATGACTCTTCCCCAGTTGTATAAAGAACATAGTCAATCATTGCTGGCATATCGAAAAGAGCAATCTCATGCCAATCAAAATTCCAAAATAATTGAAAAAATGGAGAATACGCCGCATGACGTTTCGAATATGTATTACCACGACTATTACCCAGCCAAACGTCATATCCACTTTCGACAAGCATATACGCTAACGCCAAACCAGGTCCATTTAATATCCAACAATCAGAAGAACTCAATAGTCCATGTTGTAGAAAGGCAACAGGTCGTGTTGATGAATTTCGTTCATTATAATTTCGAGGATGTGGTATTCGAAACATTGTTAAGATGTAGCCATCGCTTGTTTGAATTGTGTGCCTTTCAGCGGGATATCCATGCTTTCTAATTCGATCTTCCTGTGTAAAATTTTGTTATATCTTTAAAATATCTTTCACTTAAGTTGAACTTACTGTTGTTTGGGCAGAAACTACTGAAACCAAGATAGCCAAAAGTATCGAAGCTTGCTCGAGAATGCCTTTCATTGCGTGTAAAGGTACAACAGAACTAAACAATAGGGAACATAGTTTTTTTTTTGGATTGTTTCACAAATTTTACCTTAAAGCTGAACTGCAAGTTATCATATCTTTGTCCTTCGTCTATCTATAAGAAAATGTCAATGAATGATAAATTTATAGTTTTAATAGGTAAGTTAGATGGAAGGTTGTTGTTACAAAAGATAGTTTTTAGTAATGACCGAATTCGTTTTACAAACGATTTGCTGTTATCAAAAGAGATCTTTAAACTGTACATTTTTATAAAATAAAATAGTAAAATTTTTTATATAAACATAATCAAAAATCTTAGAATATTTTGAACTACTTCTGTATTTTTGTAAAAACGAGTCACTATGGCGTATACGTAACTTTTTTTTAATAGAAAACCAATTGACTTTTCTTATCATTATTTTTATCTTTTAAATATTTTCATATCAGACTGTTTAAAGACTTATATTTGATGTGAAAAATTGCAAAGCAAAATTTTAATGCTTTATTTTCTAGTTTGTCTTAAACCCGAAAATCATCAATTGGTTACAAAAAACATTTGGAACACATAATTATTAAAAACTAAATAAATTCTTAACATTCATATTTATGTATAAGTATGGAAGAATTTTCTGTCAAAATTCTATTAAAGGATATCGGAAACTTGTGTTCGTCAAAAACTCTTCTGAAAGTGGCTGTTCTTTTTTATTAAAACAAAACTTTTATTTCATTAAATTGGGCACGTTCAGGAAATATTAGGGACTAGATATTTAGGTAACTTCATTTTCAGAACGGAAATTTTGAGTAAATTGACTAAATATGTAAGTTTGGATACGCCATTATTGCCAAATTTCAAAATTAACTTGAGAATTTTAGAGATCGCATGGGCAGACACCAAATTTCACTTCACTTTAATAAATAAATAATATTAATTATAACCGAAAATGCACTTTTTACTCGTTTTTCACACAAATAAATTTAATTCTGCTACCATACAATGGTCGGAAAAAGTATTTTGACAAAATGAACATTTTTCTAACTGATGAGAATAATCTGTAACAGTTAAACATAAAATAAGAAAGTTGACGGTTATTTATTAAGTATATTATGGTAAATCTTATGATGGTCAATGTCAGTCATATAGTTGGTATTATGCTTCTAGGCTGCATTTTTTGTATAAAAAGTACTAATTTTTGAGGGAAAAAAGTATTTTGACAAACGTTCTTTTTCAACGTTGGTAAGGTAAGGTAATGCATTTTACGTGTTTCAAGCACGTATACAACTGACAGACTTGTTAAGGCCCCGATTTGTAAAAAATTGGACAAAACGGCGGAACTTAACATTGAAATTAGTGCATCTTCTGTTGCAAGTCATAAATTCTGTGTGTCTGTTAAAAAATCTGTGGAGAACTGAATTTATCGCGAAAAACTAAAAATTACCAAATATACAAACACAAAAATATAATTATACTATTCAAAATTTACCACAAACGGACAAAAAAGAAAAAAATGCACTTACAAAAATTGAAGCATTTTGAAGAATTCACTTTATCGCGGATTGACTCCAAAAAGTCTGAATTTGGAAATGCCAATTTTACCATGTTTATGGGAAGATAATACAGTATTTATCTCATAAAACAAAAATCGAAAAAAAAATTGAATTCTCAAAGGGACATGTTGTTGCGCTTTTCGCTTCTGGAATAAACTTGACCAAATTTTTACGGAGCTTCAACAATTCCTTTTCGTTTCCCGGATCATTGAGATAGAAATTTGTGAGAATGTGGTCCATAAAACTTTGATTTTGAATGAAAGAAGCATACCAATATAATTCTGCTATCTTAATTCTGTAATTAAAAACAAGTAGCTGTCATGTTGACAAAAATAGCTTTCCTAATTTTTTAGGGAAAAATTTCTTGCCTAACTTTCCAGTCAGCTTTCCAATAAAATTACCTAAATTGGAAGGATTTTTTTGACAGTTGACCAATCAGAAGCCGAGAAATTACATACCTAAATATTTAGGTAAAAGTGTTTTATTTAATTAATTTTGAAGAAATGTTATTAATGTCAAAATTTTTAGGAACGAGTGAAGTGGATTTTCAACTCGCTAAAAATTGTCAAAATTTTTTAATACAAACAAAATGCACTATTGGATAACAAGATCATGTTTTAAGAGTTGAAGATTGAAGTTACTTAAAGCCGTTTGCTGTGTCGAAACTTAAGCATTTAAGTTCATCATTAATCCTTATGTGAAAGTTTAGGCAGAGATAAAAGTAGGGAATAAAGTTTATGTTCAACATAAATTATTTAAGTTTAGAATCAGCAATATTGGCCCTCAAGTCCTTAAAACTTTATTTAAAAATCTTGTAATCATTAAATGTGTTCTTAAACAACTTCAAAAAGGAATTTGAGCTCCAATCGAATTATGCTATTTAATATCTTAAGGGGAAAAAGTGGCACCGAAATATGGAAAAAAAGAGGCATTTTTAATTTCAAATTTCTCAAAAACTAGAAGACATAGAATCATATAGTTTTTACTCTTCGATAAGGAATCAATTGAGGCAGTTTTTGGTGTGAGTGATTTTTTTTTATTAAAATTCACAGTCTGGACAAAAATAGTATAAAATGAGTTTTAAAAAATTTTTTTTCGCCTATTTTTAACTTTGAAATCGATTATTTAAAAAACTATTGGTTATAATTTATTGATTTAAAAATTAAAATTAAATGTACAATTTTGCCTTATGGTATCATATGTTACTGTAAGTGTTGCCGTTGTTTTTTAATAATTATTTTTTACTTTGATAATTTTTTTTAGAAAACTGCCCCTCCCACCTAAACGGGGGGAGATAGACCCCCCCTCCCAAAGAAAAAAATGTTTGTATTGAACTCCTTTACAAAAACTCGTTATCAAATCCTGGTGCCCAAGTTATCCTACTACGTGCCAGAAGAACATTTTTGCTCTATACCTAAAAGTTCAAATTTCTGTTGAAATCGTAAATTTTTTTTTTTCTAAGCCAATTTTAAACTGATTTTCACAAAAAATACCTCGTTTGATTTGGAAATAAATATTATTTTAGAATATATTTTTAAAACAGCATGTTGTTGTGAAAATATATACTTTAATTTGATGACAAAATTGGGTAAATGACGAAAAAAATGGAATTTTTGAACTTTGGCAGCTTATAAATTCTAAGTGGTTTTACCGAGTTACATGTTTTATACATTGTTGAAAAGGTATATTTATCTCATATCTAAAACTGTAAAAAAATGGGTACAAATTTGACGAAGCTAGATTTTTTTCAATAGATGAAGGTCAAAAAAACCGTTTTTTGCCCCTAACTCCAGATTTTGGGGGTGTTAGATACTTTTTAAATACCGTTTCGTAATCAGTGAGACTAGCTCTACAAAACGTGATATGTGTCCGCCCGCGTATATTTTAAAACCTTATTTTTGTAACACCGTGTAATTGGTACCGTAAAGCTTCTATAATTTCTTTTTTTTTATATATATATACAAATCATAAGCTATCACAGGTCATTTTGGCATTTATTTCATTCTTAACTGATGATTCTTTTGCACATCCTTATCAATTGATGTTTAACAAGCAATTAATAGTCCATAAAGTTTCACCAATGCAATTTTCACGATTCTTAATTAATTGATTTAGATGAAATATTTTATAGGTAATTAAGTTCTATTAATGACAATAGCTTAACCTACTTAATTGTTGTAGTTAAAAAAGAACTAATAAAGGTTGACAGCTATAATAATCCGTTTCAGTAGCAGTTTTGATTGTTTCAATTTGTAGATTGAGATTCAAGGACACGCGACACACAATATAACCAGAACAAGTTTACCGACGATTTAAATCTGATAACAGCTATTAAATCCCCGATTGTTATTAAACTGCACCAAAAAACTTTAACAAGCTTGAATCGAAACAAAATAAACTTGAATTCAAAATATTGATTTGCATCTAAAAGTGCATCAAACCATCACAATATAACAATTAAAAATAGTTTTACTAAACTCTGCAACCAACAAGACACTTTGTCTAATTATCAAGAACGACTAAACCACACTAAATTTTTGTTAGACGAAAAAAAAAAAAAACAATAACAAATCTGCCATTACATCGAGAAATAATTACACAAATTTTTAATACAATCCATTGTCTAGGTTATTATAGTTTATTATTATGTTCGTACAAGTTACGGAACTGCAGAAATGAATTATAAAAGTTTTTTTTTTTTTCTACCTCGTCAATCACATCTTCTCAGTAAAAATACAATTTATTGTAATGCATTTTATAGTTAAGCGTGATCTGAAAGATGATGATGCACGTTATTTAACATTAAAATTTCTGACACGATTGACATGCAATACGAATATAAAACTACTAGGTGCTACTATTTTTATTTTTTTAATAGTTTATCGGCCTATAATACCTGTCTGTCTGATTGTTGAGAGTTGTAAACCTTCTAAGCTCATTTCCGAAATGTATTCCAAATTTTAATTATGAACAAGTTTGTTAGAGTTGAAAGATTATATTAAATTGATAGAAACAAAGACGAAGGTGTTTAGAGAGATGAAATTGATGTTAAAAGTTATTATAGCAGTTTAATTTGCATTGAATGAATAGATATAACTCGTAGATACTTTAACTTATAGATATACCTTATGGATTAGAAGTCTCGTCAAGGCCGTTGGATGTTGATGCGCGGGAAACTTTACAACTTGATTTAGACTTTAGCTTACAAGAATGCCGCTTAGTAGATCAATCAATTCAATGTCAATTGGCGATGTAAGTGTTGTGAAACGTCTCTTAAAATTTTATAATAACATTTGAATGATACATCGCAAAAGAGATGTTCTTAGTAACTGGGAATAAATGGATTCCCCCAGTCGCTGATTTCATAATTATTATATTTTTTTTTTTTCTAGATTAATAAATACGTATGACATGATATAATTCGGATATGAATATTTATTTCAATCAGCTCTAAAGAGTATGTATTGGGTTTGTGTAAAAAAAATTTGTGAAACTTTTAGGAAACCGAATACGAAATAAAACACGATATTTCTTAAGTGAGAGTAATGTTAAGACTAAAAAGCTTTATTAATTCAAATAAGCAAATTAGGTAAATAGATAATAAGAAAAAGTTAAGGATCTATGATGTTGACACATAGCACATTTCAATTACTTTTAATACTTCCACTTGTGTCATACATTATTGATTAATTTTGAACAATTCATTTATAAAACTTCAATATTTCAATATTTAAGCAATATTATTTTTAACAAAAATTACATTTTCATTTTTAAATTCAATATTTAAGCAGTATTATTTTAAATTTAGTTTGAAATTCATTTTTTAAAAAAAAACAAGTTAATGAATGCATATTCAAAGATAGTTTTAAATTACAAAATTTTTCTTTTGGCAAAGATTTGGTAAGCAAATCAGCAACTTGGTGTTCACTTGGAACATATTCTATTTTAAACAAATCATTTTCGTAGTTCTCTCTTATAAAATGATATCGCACATCTATATGCTTAGTGCGTTTGTGGAACTCAGGATTTTTTATCAATTTAATTGCACTTTGATTGTCTAAGTATAATGTTGAACAGGTTGTTGTTGCCTTAGTCATCTCACAAAAAAGTTTCTGCAACCAAACCAAGTCCTTGACAGCCTCTGACGCAGCGATGTACTCGGATTCGGTAGTTGACAGTGATACACATTTCTGTCTCTGTGACTGCCAGGAAATCGCTCCCCCACAAAGCATTATAACTGCGCCGCTTGTCGACCTTCTTGTTACAACATCGCCGGCGTAATCAGCATCGCTTAAACAATATAAATGCAATTTATTTGTAAAATTATAAACTATACCATGGTCAATGGTTCCTTGGATGTATTTAAATATACGCTTCACTGCGCATATATTCGTCCCATCTGGATTCTCCAAGTGCCGGCTCACTGAACTGATGGCAAAAGAAATGTCAGGTCTTGTCCCAACAGCCAAATACATTAGTGACCCGACTGCCTCACGAAACGGAAAATCTCCAGCATAGCAACCTCTACTGACAGCATTTGGGGTTTTCTCAGATGGAGTAGAAACCGGCTTCGAATCATTCATGTAGAATTTAGTTAAAAGTCTCTTCGCGTATGCTGCTTGATGAATCATAATCGCACCATCGTGCCTTCGTAAAATTTCCAGCCCAAGAAAATAGTTCGCATCACTGTGGGTAACTTCAAATTCCTGCTGTAGATATTTAAGTAGATCATCCACATCTTCTTTACTCGACGCTGCCACCAAGCCATCGTCGATATATATTGCGAGCAATATCCTTTTCTTCTTAGAGCTGCTTATAAAAACGCAAGGATCATAAAGACTTACTTTGAAATCGAATTTTTGAAGAAAACCAGAAAACTTCTTGTTCCAGCACCTCGATGACTGCTTTAATCCGTAAAGACTTTTCTGCAACTTGCAGACTTTTCCGCTTTCATCATCGTACCCTTCTGGTTGCCGCATAAAGATGTCCTCCGACAGATCGCCATTCAAAAAGGCAGTTTTTATATCGAATTGAAATAATTTTAAGTTTTCAGCTGCAGCTATAGCCAAAATGGTTCGAATTGACGCGAATTTGACGACTGGGCTGAATGTTTCCATGTAATCCAGACCATATTCTTGACTGTAGCCCTTGATAACAAGACGGGCCTTAAAACGGCTAATTTGACCATCTGTTGACAGTTTTACCTTGTAAACCCACCTGTTACCAATTACCTTTCTTCCTTGGGGTAAATTGACCAGCTGCCACGTGTTATTCTTGTGTAAACTCGCGATTTCTTCATCCATCGCACATTTCCAATTTTCTGCCATTGAGGAATCTATTGCTTTTCGATAACTTGGAGGTTCCATTAGCTCAGCAACAAAAGCGAAGCCCTCAGACATAACAAAGTTAGACTGCTTCCTCTTACGAAGTTTTGATCTGTATTCTTCTTGAGTCGAATCAAATTTCTCTGTAGCGATACTCTTACTACGTCTTCTTCTTTGTACATCATCATTAACCTCGCATCGCGCACCCACTTCTTCAGCATCAGCTTCTTGGATACCAGTTTCACTTTCGTCCACCTCGCTTCCATCTACATCAACAGCAACAACTTCGACAACAGGAACCCCCTCTTCATCAGCTTCAATACCAGCAGCACCTTCTACACCAACAGCACCTTCTTCACGAGATACGTCACCAACAGCATCTATCGTTGTAGTAACAACTTCCCCCTCAACATCAAACGTTTCGTCTTCAAACATTTTAACAAAACCAAAATCAGCCTCTGCTTCTTTAGGAGTAGGCTGTCTTCCAACACATTTGTTGAACAGAACATCTCGCGAAATTTCAACCTTTTTCGTCTCGTCTAAAAGAATTCTATGGCCTTTTGTATTACTGGCGTAGCCCACCCAAATCCCCTTTTTGGCTTTCTTATGCCATTTTTTTGTTTTCTGGCTCGGAATATGCATATATACCTCACAACCAAAAAGCTTGAAATCAAAAAAATAGCTTTTTCTGCCAAACCAAACCTCATAGGGAGATTTACCAGCTATTGGACTTGGACAGCTCCTGTTTAATACGTAAACTGCAGTGTTGACTGCCTCAGCCCAAAGTTTAGCATTGAGATTTTGTCCACACAACATCGATCTAGCTGCTTCAACGATTGTCCGCATATCTCGTTCGGCTCGCCCATTTTGTTGCGGAGTATATGGGACGGTTTTCTGATGGCATATTCCCTGAGCCCTAAGTAATGATTCTACGTCTTTATTAACGAATTCTAATCCGTTATCGGTTCGCAAAACTCTAACAGCGTGACCAGTATCAATCTTCACTTGCTCTAAATATGCTTTTATTAACGCAGTAACCTCAGTTTTTTGTTTAATAAAATAAACCTGACGAAAACTAGAGCAATCGTCTTTCATTAATAAAAAATATCTCGACCCACCATATGACGTTTCATGCATGGGACCGCAAAGATCACAATGTACGAGCTCACCTGGTGTAGCTGCTCTACTCAGACTCTTGGCAAACGGTAATCTATGGCTTTTACCCATTGCACAAGCGGAGCAAAAGAAAGAGTCTCCCGAATAGGAAATGTTGTTTGATTTCAGGAAATCTTTGACGTAATTCACGTTCTGATGACATAATACCTCATGCCACGTCTGCAAATCATTAACACCTCTTCGATTAGAATCTTGCACAGCACTATTGACCTGAGATTCACTCGCCATCACCACTTGAAACAACAATCTAAACATTTTATTTTGGCGCACACCAACAGCAACAACATCATCTTTTGTAAACAACTCGCATTCATCTTTATTCGATCTCATCTCCAACCCTTTATCAAGTGCACAACTCGAGGAAAACAAATTCAATTTTATATCGGGAACGTATAAAACATTTGATATATGTTTCTCCAACCAATCTCTCTTGTTATACGCAAGAATATTGATATCACCGGTACCGTATGCATGTATAATTTCACCGTTTCCCACACGAATATTAACTGGCTTATCAAATTTCTTGAAAGAAACAAACCACTCTTTTCGAGAAGTCATGTGGTCGCTTGCACCAGAGTCGAGAAACCAACTATCTCTCTCGCTCATCTTAGCAAAAACAGTTTGAGATATAAAAGCTTCTCCTCTTTTGAAATCGCATGTATTGTTTTTCTCTTTTTGTCTCATAGGACAATCGGCTTTCCAATGGCCTGATTCATAAACAAAAAATACCAAGACTGGAAACTCGGCGGTCAACTGACGTTTGCCTACAAGCTGCGAGGTGTGGCGAATGTCGTGAACCTATCGTTGTGTTCGTGTCCGATGTGTGGGGAATGTCGTGAATCTATAAATGTGTGCGTGTTAACGTCATTTACCAACGTGGTGGCTTTCACATATATTCACAGACAGCACTGTACACAAAAGGGTTTTGGGGGGAAAGACGTACGAAAGTTTCCAGTCTTGGTATTTTTTGTTTATGGCCTGATTTCTTGCAGATAAAACATTTTCCCGTTTTTTTGTGATTACTGCTACGATGACATGTTCTTGATGACGTTTTCCCTTTTCTTGCTACGAGAGCTTCACACTCAACTTCATTTTGCATATTCATTCGCGACTCCTCCATCAACAGACGTGCAGTTAAATTTTTTAATGTTTGCTCACTTGCCACTGTAGACTCCCATGCACTGTAGAAGTGATTATATGTCGCCGGTAGAGTCATTAAAATCTTCGTAATGACCATGGTATCAGAGACATCCTCACCTAGGTCTTTTAGTTGTTGAACGATTTTTTGAAGCTTTGAGATGTGAACCGAAAGACTTTCACCTTCGCTTTTGGTAAAGCTATAAAATCTCTGTTGCAACAAATGCACGGACGTCTTAGATTTTTGCTCATACACATTTTCTAGCTTGGTCCACATGTCGAATGCGCTTTCACAACTCATTATATGCAGCATTGGCTCCTGTCCTATAGATGTCACGATTACTCTTTGAGCTTTACTGTCGGATTTAGTCCACTTTTTTAGCAACTCAGAATCCGCTGCTTCTGTTTCAGTCTTAACGACAGGCTTACGTAATGTACCATCTACTGTATCCCACAAATCGTATGCTCTTAGCAAAACTTTGATCTGGAACTTCCAAACCAGCCATTGCTCGGAACTAAGCAATTTTTCAACTCTTACCATATCAGTTTCCATTTTTGCGCCCCAATACGACAAGTTAAAAAAAAATTATAATCCGCGTTTAATCGAATACGAATTAAATTAAATTAAATACTTCCGAGTATATCTATAATTTATTTAAATAATTAAACGCTATAAAACTTATTAACTTCTCCGTCGCGTGTCTGGGCCCATAACCTGTGAAACTTTTAGGAAACCGAATACGAAATAAAACACGATATTTCTTAAGTGAGAGTAATGTTAAGACTAAAAAGCTTTATTAATTCAAATAAGCAAATTAGGTAAATAGATAATAAGAAAAAGTTAAGGATCTATGATGTTGACACATAGTACATTTCAATTACTTTTAATAAAATTTACATTTCAAGGTTTAATTCAGTTTTAGCAGAGGTACTATAAAATATGATATGGGTATCATCAAAAGGGCTACATATCGTCGGCTTAGAGCAAAATTGTTCTAAATCCACTTTTTACCGAAAATGAAAAATGATTTTAGTGTTTTTTAGCATTTGGATAGGGTTGCCGAGTACTTGTCTGCATTTGCGAAGTGGCACCCTACATTTTTTAGATAGAAGAGAGTATTATCTCAAAATATGGTGTATAGTTCACCTTTCTAGTGCATAAAAAGTTATACTGTTTTGTTCAAAGAAGAATTTAATCAGTGTTGTTTTCATTTGAATGGGGTTGCCACATTTGTAGGGTTACGTTCTTTATTTGATTTTATTATTTTTTTTTTAATATTTTGACTTTTATTTGGCATTTCTAAAATTTTTTTTATCCGGCCAAACAACAAAGATATGCATTTATTAGTTATGTGACAATTTTCCTTAAAAATAGGGTTGCCACATGGAAGTTCCCAATTTAGAAGTGGCAACCCTTTTTTTTATTTTCAGTATCAACTTATCTTTCATTTGACACTAATTTTAACCTCTAACCTTATGAGCTAAGTAACTCGACGACGCACAGTGGGGAACCTTGTATGGGAGAGTGGAAAAAACTCCGTAAAATCTAAACTACTGGACCGTTTTTGATGAAATTTTCAGGAATAATAGTGAAAAATGGCTATTTAAGTTGAAAAAAGTCGAAAACTAGTACTTTTGTATGAAATTTAACGAAGACAACGTGACTTGCAGTAACCAAAATATACTTTTCTGAAGGTTTTCAATGTTTTGAAATCGAATCCGAAGTCATAAAAAATTAATCAGCTCCTGTTTTTGAAATATTACCGTTAGAAAATGCAAAAAAAGTTTTTTCTTGACTATTTCGGACCTTATTCTTTTATATAAGTAAAATTGTCTCAACATATTTAGTAACGGTTTATATAATAACTGAATTCCTTCTTTCAAGACCTGTTAAAATCTTTTCGATATCTTTTTTACTGCCTCAGATATCTTGAGTTGTTTGGCATGGTATATCTGCCATATAAATTATACCGTCATTATCTCCTTTATAATATATGAAGCCGAACCCACTTACTACATTTTAAGATATCTCGGGAAACAAAAAAGATATCGAAAAGATTTAAACAGGTCTTGAAAGAAGGAAAATAGTTCTAATAGAAACCGTTATTCACGTTGTATGGGGAACTGGAAAAAACTCAATTAAACCTTAACCACTGAACCGATTTTAATGAAATTTTCAGGCAAGATTATTAAAAGCAAGGGAACCAAAATAAGATTTTCTTCCAAGCTTAATTATTGTTTAAGACTTAGGAAGAAATTTAAGAAACAATTTGTAGGTTTTAATTTTAGTCATATCTTTATTTTAGTTTTTTTGTGCTCTGAGGGCCATTTGCTGAAACTAAACTTAAAAAATTTAATTTGAACATAAGCTCCTATTCTCTACTTTTTCCTCTGCGTAAACTGCTACATAAGAGTTTATTTAGAACATAAATGCTTAAGTTTCGATTCAGCAAACGGCTGTGAATCTAATATTTGTAAACCCCAGAAAAGTTTAAATAAATTGCACAAAACGTTGAAAACCGTCCATTTATGTATTTTTCGATTTTTTTTTTAATATGTAGGTATTTTCAAACTAACGTCAGATTTGAATTCATCGGATCAAAAAACATATTAAAACATATGATTTTTAAAAAAATCTTTACATTTTTTATTATAATCGTAAATTCTATAATATTATAGAAAATACGTTTTTCACATTTGCTTAGGTTCAAATTGCTCTAAAAAGTTTATTAGGACGAACTAGGATGAGATTTTTGGTGCCAAATGTTGCTGAGATTTAACACTATCATGTGATATGAGTCCGCCCACAGAGGCAAACAGAGGAAGTAGTTAAAACAATTTTTGAACTCAAAATTCCGGAAATTCTTAAAACTTGTAACTGATATTGTTGAACTGTTTATTTTTAATATATTTACAAAAAATTTTTTTTGAAAAGTCAAAATTTAACTGATTTTATACCATTTAAAAAATACTCGTATTTACATCAGTTTTCATAATTTTTCAACTTTGAATACAAATTTCTAAATCTAGAAATTTTTTTTGAAAGAAATGCTTTCACATCCTGATTCTACAACATAATTACTGTAAGAAAAACTTCCAACATATAAAAAAATCCAGCTATCACACCAATGAGTTTTTTCCACTTTTTTCCCACTGTGCGACGGTCGCCTCTCCGACTATAATGAGGTAAACTTGTATATTTTATTCAAGAGAAAAGAACAAACTTTATAAAAAACATAACTTGAACGGCAAACGAGCAGAAAATCGTCGCTTTAAACCAATTTGAAACTTAAAAATCGTCCCCTGTAAAATTTGCTTTTTGTGACTTGACGATATATAGGTACATAGATCAAATAAAAATTCATATTTAAATTAACAATGTATAGAGTGTCGCATTTAATTTTCAAACAGAAACTTAAACAAAATAAAATAAAACGTTAGTACTCAAACTTAGGCATTTTAAGCTTTAACCACAAACGCAAGTAAGAACGTTAAACCTCATTGAATATTTATTCTTGTATTGCTTTATTTACTTAACTTGAAGACATTTAATGAATTCAAGAACTTGATTGAAATTGTATAACAATAGCATTCACATTGAACCAGATAGCATTAAGGTTCTTAAGTCTGATGATATAACCAGAACCAGCATTTACGTTACCGCTTGAATTTCTTCAATTGATCAAATTTTGACCAAAACTATGTAAATTAAGAATATGTTTTTAAAACGAGCTTCTTGTTTACAAAAACTGGCAAAAATTCAAAAGTTTTTGTTGCCCGGTAACAAAACCATGTTGCTTACTGCTTGCTTATTGTTTTCTGAACAGGAAAGTAGAATTTTTTGTTAAATATTTTTTCAAAAAGCTTTGTCAAATTTATTATAAAAAAAAACTAAACTAAACTAGACCAGGAACAGGAGCAAAAAAAGAATTGTTCTGCAATTTGTATTTAAATATTTTAAGCCGGTTTTGAAGATGGGATCTAAAAATCCACAATCCAATCTCAAACCATTTTAAAAAAATGCATTTTGAACCAAACCCAATTTTGCAAAACAGCTTAAGTAACATAAGCTGTTTTGTTCGTTGAAATGTCTGCAAAATTGTATACTTAAGTCAAAGTAAGCTACTTTTTCAAATATAACGGTCGTCCCGAACGTTTTCAAGAGAAAATATACATATGAAAATTAAGGGTATAACAAGATTGTATCCTGAAAAAATAAAATGTTAGTCTAGCTGCAACAATTTAAAAGTAATCACAAAAAAAGTAAAAAAAAATCTAGTCCAAATTTCAACTGTTTGGAAAACTGTTTGGAACTAGGGTCGTAAATTACTGTATTTCTTTTGTTCCTGTTCCTAGTCTAGTTTAGTTTTTTTTTTATAATAAATTTAAATAGGGGACAAAATAAGAATAGCCCATCCATGGTGCTGCAATGGATGCAAATGCAACAATGCAAACTTTCATATGTATCTAAAGAACAACGGGAATTGTAAACCATCCCAATATCAACATTTTTTAACCAATGAAACACATTTTTTCAGTCGGCAATCTTGTCATTTCATTTTTTCATCTTTTCTTTTCATTCTCCATTTATTTCCTTCAAATTTTCCATGATATAATCATGAACTAGCTCGTTAATATTCAACCCCCAGAGATAGTCCAAATGATTCCATTTTGGATGTGGCACTTTATGTGCTCCCCTCAATGTTGATGGTTTCAATTTTCTCATTAGTTTCTCCACATCGACTTCAGATGACATATAATCATTTTCACTATAGTACAAATATATTGGCACATCGATTTTCTCAATTGGATAATTCTTGGGCTTCTTCAGCAGCTTGCCCTCATCGAATTCACGGAATTTACCCGAATTGTATTCTTGCAGATAGTGGAAGATTTGATTGGTTGATGCTCCAGCTGGAGTTGTTGCTAAGATTTCTGGAAGTAATGTCTGAAAAGAAGGGTTTTTGAGTAAATATTGATTTTTGGAAATTTAAAAACTTACAGCATTCATATTTTCATCATCATATCCTGCCATAAGAAAGATTGCATTCGCACACAAGGACTGATATTTTGCTTCATCATTGCAGGCACTTTGACCAAGCAGTTCCATAATCTTTGTATTTGGCATGAATTGCGTATTTCCGAATATGTTTAACCAACTTTTTGGATCTCCCATAAAAGGAGCAGCCAACTTAACTAAAGGTGATTTCATGTTATCCATGAATGCAACTGGAGCTAATAAATGTGCAGACTTTATGCGATTTTTGAATTTCTTATTGAGTGAATTAAGCACCAAAAATGAAGTGGTTCCTTGTGAATGACCAAAGTAATGAACTTGATCTTGTCCGGTCTCGTAAAGAACGTAGTCAATCATAGCTGGAAGATCGTACAGTCCAATTTCGTGCCAATCGAATTTCCAAAAACTCGGCAGCAATGGGTGCAAGGTTGCGTGGTTTTTTGAGTAGGTATTACCTCGGGCATTACCCATCCAAACGTCATAGCCAGCATCAGCAAGACGGTAGCCTAAGGCGTAATCAGGACCTAGTAAAACCCAATCACTTGAAGAGCATAAAAGTCCATGCATGAGGAAAACTGCTGGACGAGGACCTTCAGATTTGACTCGTGATGAGTAGGGAATTCGATGAAGTCCCAAAATATATCCATCGGAGGTTTGAACTTCATGCTCCTCGAAAGGATAACCATGCTTTTCTACTATACTTCCCTAGAAATATAACAGAAAATAGAATTTTAGAAAAAATGCAAAATTTAAATGGATAATGCAGCTGCCATTACCGTAGTTACAGAACTGGCTTTTTCTTGGGGTTTAGGGGCACCCGCTATTAAGGGAAGCAAAATGCCCAAAATTATCAAATGTTGTTTCATTTTCTAGTATTTTAAGTTGAATGATATAGATTAGAGGAATTCTTGTTTCTTTTATACCATTTCAAAACTTTGATATGAAGACTTAATAATTCCGATAAGGATTATTGCAGATCATTTCATGCGTTTGATAAGAATTGTTTACGTTTTATTGCATATTTCTGTTTGCGCATAGCTCGCAATAATCGGAATTGATTTTGAAGAGAAAGGATTTATAAGTTAATGGCATTTAGTTAAAGAGAAGTTTTTAACATTCTCAGATTGACATATTTTTGATGGTTTTGTTTTATTTAGTTAATGAATGGCAATTTTGAATTATTGCAAATTCATGATTGTTAATTTTCACTTTTTCACTTTTTTTTAAATGATAATCAAGTAAAAAATTTTAACAGTCTAATTTTTTTTATACAGGTTGGTATATATAGTGGGGTGGAAAAATTTCCTCAACTGCGAATTTTTTGTCCAAGATCTACTGTTTTTAAGATATAAATTTTTGTGTTTGAGGATTAAACCCAGCAAACATTTTTGTGAATGTTCACTAAACTAAACGTCCAGTTTATGTGAAGAATATTTATTAGAAAAAACATTCACTTTTCTGGATCAAATACCTATGAATGTCTGAAGAAAGATTCAATTTTCCTTCACATAATGTGAATGCGCACAAGTAAAACCTAATAAGAGGTATATCTTTAGAAAATGTCGTGGTCAACAGAGGCTCTGACGTCATTATGGCTTAGAAATTCTGAAGCAATTGTTAGGGCAGTATGAAAACCTAAAATTCATCAGTGTGATGAGTTTTGGAATTGTGTCAAGCTGAAATACGACTAAATTTCCAAAATAATTCTATTCAATTTGATAGAAAGCATGTCAATTGTTAAGAATGGTAAAAATGAATTTAAGTAAACCAAATGTATTAAAAAAAAGCTTTATTTTAAATCTAGCAGAATTGGTAAAGTCCAAACAAAATCGTGGTACCGTGGATCGTGGATAGAAAATTGCAAACAACTAAAACTTTTATCTAAACAACACTTTTTCAGAAATAGCAAAACATTTGACCAATTTTGCTCATCGCTGTGTACATGAAAAAGGATATGCAATACATTTTGTGTGTTTTTTTTTAAATTTTTTGGTGTCATTTGATTCAGCATTCAAAAATACCTGAATGTAATGTTTCATTCATGTGACCAGTTTGCATGAACATAATTTTTCCAGATTGATCAATAATCACCTCTTTTCTTTTAATTACCGATTTTTAAAGTTATTTCAAAAATTGCCAGGAAACATTCAAAATTTTATTGATACGAATTTGAACCCAAACTTTAGAACTTGGTACACTTTTACATCTCAATATGTATAATTGAAAATCTCTATATTTGATGAAAATTCAGCGGAAATGGGCGGTTGCCACGCCCCCTGGTTGAAATTCTCAAATTTTAAATTTGTTCCTTTGTATAAACTACCAGCTCTAGCATTCTACCAAATTTCAAGATTCTACTATAATCAGAAGTGCTCTATAATATTTGATGAAAATTCAGCGGAAATGGGCGGATGCCACGCCCCCTGGCTGAAATTCTCAAATTTTAAATTTGTTCCTTTGTATAAACTACCAGTTCTACCATTCTACCAAATTTCAAGATTCTACAATAATCAGAAGTGCTTTATTATATTTGATGAAAATTCAGCGGAAATGGGCGGATGCCACGCCCCCTAGCTGAAGTTCTCAAATTTTAAATTTTTTCCTTTGTATAAACTACCAGCTCTAATATTCTACCAAATTTCAAGATTCTACGCTAATCAGAAGTGCTCTATCATATTTGATGAAAATTCAGCGGAAATGGGCGGATGCCACGCCCCCTGAATTGAAAATCTCAAATTTTCGATTTTTTCCTTTGTATACACCACAAGTCCTATCACCGTGTAAAATTTCAAGTTTCTACGATACCGGGAAGTTCTCCATAATTTTGATGATCTGTCAGTGAATCAGTGAGTCAGTTACGGTTTTTGCGATTTTTGAAGCCCTATATCTCAGAAACTACTCATCGTAGGAGGCTGAAATTTTGTGACTTGTTTGGTTTTGACCAGCTCAACAAATCTAGCGAGTTTGAAATTTCTAGCATTTTTGGTGTGGAAGTTAGAGGGGGGTCGAAAATGGCCTGAGTTGTTTCCTGTAAATAAGGGTGTAGTGCCAAAGTTGCTAGAGAACTTGGCTGGGCACTACCGTGCGCCTTGATACGCAATAATATTTAAAAAAAAAAAAGACTCTCAATAGAAAATTATTGGTTTACATAATGCTAAAGCTTCTGGAATATGACGTGGTCATTTTTTTTTTAGAAAACTGACATTTTGTTTTAATCTGGCTTTTTGGCACAAAAGTAAGGTATACACTATACCTTGCACTATAACTTCTCACTGAAATAACATCCAAATTTTTCTTTCTAAAGTCTAATGGTGAATTAACGTGGAATAATCAGGGAAAAAATCTAATTCGTTTCGAAAATAGCATTTTACAACTTGATATCATTTATCAAATCATGAAATTTCCTTGAAAAATTAGAGAAATGAGATTAATGAACAAAAATAACACTATAAACCAGAATTTTTATATTTTAATGGACACCTGATCAAATTCCAATATCCTCTCACAAAAAAATTTACTCCAAGTAATAAATTAAAAGCAAACAATATATTTATTGCATACCTATTATAATTTTTTTTTTTTACCACCCGCAATGAATTTATAAAAACCCAACCTCATTGTATCAGAATGACCACAAGCAAGGTGATAGAAATCTGTATTTATCAACCATAATAAATTCCGGTTATAATGTAGATTGTCTTGTTCAAAAGTTAATTGATAAATGTTTGTTTACTTACTTTCGCATGTCTGATGCCAAGACTTTAAATCATATCATAAATTTACAGCTGATAAAAACTAACAAACATATACATTTATGATTTAAAGTGTAAGAAATTAAAGTTTTTTATGACTGTACTTTGCAGTGATTCATATACTAGTCTTCGTTATTGGGATTCCCTTTAAAAAATACCTGAGAAATTCCAAAGCAAACACTACATCTTATATTGAAATACAGTTTTTTGAAATAACGTGGATCATTGGCACAGAAAGCATTATAAGAATTTAAGTTTTTGTAAAAAGCATTATTAGCTATTTCGAGTTGTTTTTTTCTGAAACAGTGTTCTTTTAGGCTAACTGAGATTTATTATTGGTTACAATATCTGTAACAGTTCCACCAATTGCAAAGTTTTTATCAATTTGTAAGATAAAACACGGTCACTGTGGTGTATGTGTAACATTTATTTTTTCTTAAGAAAATATTTTGTTTTGGTAAATTAATAATCTTGGAACATTTTCTGACACGACTAAAGTAAAAAAAAAAGAAGTGATGATGTGGTAATGGTTAAATTGCGGTTGCTGGTATTTGCTGAAAATAAATAATTCATAAAATCAAAAATTGACAACAAAAACCACTTTTTAAAGAAAATGCGTAATTTATATTATATATAGACATACATAAGTAATTAATTTTAAAAATGATTACCGATAGTGAACAGAAATAAAAGTTGGTTCTGTCTTTAAAAGAATTATTTTGAATGAATACCACTGAAATAATAATTAAAACTCAAACCATTCATATTTAAAATGGTGCGCCCGGCGCCACGCAATTTTAAATTCAAAATTGTAGTTTATGACTTTTTGATATTATTGGATGCATACTCGTAATAATTAAATCAATAAAGTTTTAGAAACAATAAAATAATAATTTTTAAATTTTTAACAAATATTTTTTTTTTAGATAAAAAAAAGAGTGTGTGTACACATGTACACGCTACTGAAGTTATACTTCTCATTCAGTATATGTAAATGAATTTCATTTGATATTTTTAATTTCTATTATTAAATTAATTAATCCACACTTCGTTTTTTTACATTTTTATCAAGTTAATTCTTTCATCCTCCTTGCGTCCATGTAGTTTTCAATTTATTCTGTGAAATTTACTCATGTTGTGCGGTTCAGAACGTACGGTATATGCTTAACGAAAGTAAATGAATTGCGCATAAAATGTGCGATATGGTTATTTTATGAGAATTGTGTGTGCTTCAGCACTAGTAGTAGCAATATGGAACTTGCAGGGTTGCTACAAAGCTCAAAAGTGAGCTGAGCTCAGCTCACAGCTCAGCTCAAATTTTGAGCTAGCTCACTTTTGAGCTATGTACCATAGCTCAGCTCATTTGAGCTTTCTTTTAAGTTCTCCCGGTTTGAGAACGCGTGGACCTACAGGAATGGGAGTTATACCCAAATGTAGGTTAGAGTCAACGCTACCTTTTGGCATCAAAAATTTAATTTTCATTTTCTTCAAAATTCCGCGATATAGGCGTTGGAACGCTTTGATCTAGAGACAGGGAAGTGGTGCCATATGAAAGCTTATATTCTCAGCTACCCGATAGTGGTATAATCCGGTTTTTCGATTTTTTTCAAAATTCCGAGAAAATCGCGTTTGAAAGTTGTTGTAAAATTTTTTTTCGAAAAATCCCCGAATCTTTGAACGCTCCTGGAAGCTAAACCGCTTGAGAGCAATTTTTGGGAGCGATGCCAAATGATAGCTTGTGTCATGGGCCTACGCTTTGCACATTATCAGATTTTTAAAAAATCGCCTTCCATGTTAAACCGTCACGTCATACCTTTTTTTTCAGAATCGTGACTAGTTTTTTTTTACTTTTAAGTTCAAAAATTTTATTTTCATTTTCTTCAAAATTCCGCGATATAGGCGTTGAAACGCTTTGATCAAGAGACAGGGGAGTGGTGCCATATGAAAGCTTATATTCTCAGCTACCCGATAGTGGAATAATCCGGTTTTTCGATTTTTTTCAAAATTCCGAAAAATCGCGTTTGAAAGTTGGGGTAACATTTTTTTTCGAAAAATCCCCGAATCTTTGAACGCTCCTGGAAGCTAAGCCGCTTGAGAGCAATTTTTGGGAGTAATGCCAAATGATAGCTTGTGTCATGGGCCTACGCTTTGCACATTGTCAGATTTTTAAAAAATCGCCTTCCATGTTAAACCGCCACATCATGCCTATTTTTTCAGAATCGTGCCTATTTTTTTTTTTACTTTTAAGTTCTCCCGATTTGAGAACGCGTGAACCTACAGGCATGAGAGTTGTACCCAAATGTAGGTTAGAGTCCCCGCTACCTTTTGGCATCAAAAATTTTTTTTTCACTTTCCTCAAAATTCCGAGATATAGGCTTTGGAAGTTGGGGCGCTCACTTTCAGCTCAGCTGAAATGAGCTAAGCTATGGTACCTAGCTCAAATTTGAGCTGAGCTGTGAGCTGAGCTGAAATGTGAGCTTTTTGCAACCCTGGCTACTTGCCACATGCAACTCGCCACACGCAACTTGCCACATACAACCTGCCACATGCAACTTGCCACATGCAACTTGCCACATGAAACATGTAACTTGCAACGTGTTGTGTGTTTTATGTTTGCCGTACTGCAGCGTACTGCATTTTTAAATACTAAAGTACTGCCTACTCTAAAGGTGAAACGACAGCCCTGCTACCCAGGGTGATCGCGTCATAATCCCTTTGACA
The DNA here is from genome assembly GCF_945859705.1 of Episyrphus balteatus. Taxonomy (NCBI): domain Eukaryota; kingdom Metazoa; phylum Arthropoda; class Insecta; order Diptera; family Syrphidae; genus Episyrphus; species Episyrphus balteatus. The sequence continues at coordinate 12,746,124 of NC_079136.1, forward strand.
TTCTTGTCAAAAAGTAAATTTTCATACCCACCCTCCCATAAGAAGTATAACTTCAAAAAACATAAATATAAAATACTTGGTATACATTTTTTTAATATGAAGTTTCTGTCGATGATAATAATATAAGTCACAATATTATGGAATTTTGAAGATGAATGTGATAAGCTAGAGCAATGACAGAAAGTCTGAATCAACTTACATAGAATCAGATCTATTTATTTATGTATATCAACAATGATCAGTTGAGTTATTGTTTACCAAAAATTTAGACTTACAGCAAGTAGTAACATCTTTAAGTTTGTATAAATAGCAATTATGCGCTTATTTTAACGTTGTTAAATAATAAAATTATATTTCCACAAACTATCTTATACATATTTAAGGTCGAGAAAAAAAATCACCGATAAATCAAACCATTTTGTTGTATGTGGTGCATAATGAGAGTGATTTTGTCGTAGTCATAAAAGAAGAGAATTGTTTGTAAAATAAGAAATTTTTCAGTCAAATACAATTATTAAATTAGGACATGTGACCGACGTAAGAAAATCCATCAAGCGTCTGTAAAGCATGGAATACGCGATACAGTTCCCGTATCGATTTATTTATCATACAAAAGTTGGATCGCATACAATTATTGTATCGTTGTACTCATATCGCACGTTCGAATGGGGAGCGGATCACAATTCTGACTTCAAAATTCTGCTTTTTGAAGAAAATTCTGTACTTCAAAATTCTGCCAGCATTTTTGTAGAGAAAAAAATTCTGCTAATTCGGTTTTTTTTTTTTAATTACTTATGTATGATTTTAATAAACAAAAATACTGCTTATTAATGTAATTTAAGTTTGGTACATTCCTAACTGTTTGCTGTTTAACTGTCCCATTTTTCAAACTATCTATTTTTCGATCATTAAAAACCTTTTCTCAACATTTTTAAATTTATTGACCTATAAAAAACAGTTCATATTACAAAAATTGACCGAAGTAAGTAAGTTATCTCAAATAAGCAAATAATTTTGGAAAAAAATGATTTTACAAAATTCTGCAAAAAATTAAAAAAGGTTTGGAAAATATTAAAAAGTGCAGGCTTTTTAACATTTCCCTAACCCTATTTTAATTTTTTTCTGAATATTAAAAAGCAGAATTTTGAAAAACAGAATTTTGAAAGCAGATTTTTGACAAAAGAATTACCTCGGCAGAATATCGACCATAACCCGTTCGAATACTGCGAATGAAAATCAAAATATATAAACAAGTAATGCAATTGATTAGATGGGGATTGTACCTTGTGTGTGCTTTTAAATCACTCATGATTATTTTGAGATTGTATAATTTTGTTTTAACACAAAAGTGTATGTTCTTTCTTTCGATATGCGTGTAAGATGATTGTAATTTTTTTCAAAGTTGCTATTGTGCATTTTAAAAAGAAAAGCGGAGAGTTAACCAAACTAATTTATCTATAATCTGTAACTTTGATTGGGTGGCAATGGTGCAGTGAATGAAGTGCTTGACTGCTAGCCTGGAGGTGTGGGTTCGAGCCCTACCTCAGGCAGCATTATTTTCTCTATCCCCCAGCTTGGAAGCCACCTGTGGGATTATATGAGATAATAATCATCTTATTCTCAATTCACTGTACCAACAAAAAATTCTTTCCTATCTTTCTATTCCTTCTAACTAGTGCCGTGCAGTATGCATTTAAAAGACCTTAGGTCTTACAGGCATATAGTTAAAATTATTATAAAATTATTATAAATTGTGGCTAAGGTAAACAATAAATAATGTTTGTGATTGGTTGGATATGTATAATGGTATTTATTCAATGAATAAAAAAAATAGTACAAAATATATACATACCTATTCTTTAATTTAAATATTTGTTGCATCAGCCTTTTTTGTATTTAACTTAAATTTATTTGCCCTAAAAATAATAGAGCAGATAGCAACTTAAAAAATAAAAAACTACAAGCAAGTGATAAAGTTCCAAATTAAAAAAAAAACAACAAATACATATTAAAAATTATTAAAAAAAATTTACTTTATTTGTCGAAAACATGTGTTATACTAGATTCGAGTAGAAAAATTTAAGTATCAATTTTTAGTTAGTAATTGAGTGGGCAAGGTGCAGGGGCATACGTTGAGTTGTGGGGGCCCCGGGATAAGACTAAATTTTGGGGCCTCTTTGATATAGAAAATAAGAACAAATAAAAAAGTATGTATACGCCTACTTATTTTTTTTTTGGGGCCCCTGATGTAAATATCATTTGGGGCCCCAAGATAATATGTAATTTTTTTGTCTCTCTTGTGTCCGAAGTGATTCATGTCAAATATCTTATCTTTTTGCTTTGATACTTTTCCAACCAGTTGGCTTCTCTGCATTGTCTCCTTACGGGCCCCTGGCGTGTTGGGGGCCCCGGGGCACCGCACCACTTGCCCCAATGGTGTGTACGCCCCTGGCAAGGTGTCTCACCTCATAATCGCTAGCGCTACTGAAAACCATGAGTGCCTTAGGTAATTCATTCACTTGTCGATGGACCTTAGCCACTTAATATTTGAATCATATACTTTTTGCAAGTATTTTTTTTTTTTTTTTTTTTTTTTCAAAAAACATACATTAACCGGAATGATTAGGAGTCTTTTTTTTAAAAGATCTACTAGTCACACAACACAGGTCTGGTGCAATGAATCTTTCAGAATCTACCGTTTCATTAACCAACCAACACGCTAACGGTCAGATAGGTTCTCACTGCCATTTTAGTAAATTCTTTAAATTTCTGGACTTCGTGCTCATTTTTTGAACAATTTTGTTGATGCGGTATGAAAAGTCTCTGAAAGAAGTGATGAACGTTATACACACGCTACTAAATTATTATAGACAGACGCAGGCTTCAATTTATTATTTTCTGTGGTTTTGCCAAATATTCACGCATGTGTTCAAACAAAATTTTGAAAAATATCCCCCGTATTTATAAACGTTGTATAACTTTATACAAGTGTTTAAATTTTGAAAATGTGATCAAAAACCTTCCTTATTGTTGTCTTCAGTGGCGTATTAAGAAAGGGTAGGCTCAGGGGGATCAAGCCCTCCCCCAAGCCTTCAAGATCATGTTATTATTAAGCTGATTTCATCATAATATGCATGATTTACTGAAGCTTGCTCGTAAATATTAGAGATTAAGAGTTAGCTCAGATGGTCGAGCCCCCTCCAAATTCTGAAACGGCTGTTTGTGTTTGTTTGAGCAAGAGCTGTAGCTGACGTTGAGGGTTGGGATGATTTTTTTTTTCGGATTTTAGTCCAATTCAGAATTCTTCAGATAATTTTGTTTAAAAAAAGCAATATTTTACGGAAAAATATATACATATTTCGGATTAAACATCAAGAAGAATTTTATTGAAAATTAGTTTTTGAGACTTCACACGCTCTGCATTTTAATTTTCATTAGGTGTTCGGTCTGCATTTTTGCACTCATTTAGATTTTTTGATTGAATTCAATTCACTTTGTTTCTGTTCGCGAATTTGGTGCCTTTTTCATTGATTCTGAACTTGTTGGACAAAATACTATCAAACCTTATATTTTTACTATTTTGTAATGATTATTTTTTGTTAATTTAATACAAAATACACAAAGCACATGAGGCATGAAATATTATAATTCATCATTGTCTGTGTTTGCCTAATTCATTTTTCTTTTCAAATTTGCAAAAATATCTCTCATCTTTTGCATTTCACTTACATACATATTTGTTACATATTTGATTTGTCCCGAAAAATGTGTGTTCTTATTTTTTCTTTTAAACTCTGCTTTTTTCCTTGAAATTGCCAATGAAAAGCAGCAATAATTTCACTTTAAAAACAAAATAAAAATGGATGATCCTCCAGTTAGGAGCAATTTCAAAGTTTTCGAAATCAATCGAAATGAAGAATATGAAATTTTTCATTTCACGTGAAATTGGAAAGTGATTTAAATTCACTTTCGGTCGAATAGCGGAACATGGGCGTTAATACCGAAAATAGTGATGAGCATAGCTCAAAACTAGACGTGGTAGGAATAAATCTGTAAACTGTTTTGAATTTAGCACGAAATAAAGTGTTTTTTTATGAAGTATGACTCAAATGCTTGCTGCTTGTGTAAAATGTTTGGGATACAAGAACTGTGATGAAACACGACTTTGGATGTGAAAGGAGGAGACAAGCTGTCGAGAGCAGTAAAATGCTACTATACCACTTTCAGTACCGCAGCACTTCACTCTCCATCAAAGATGAATAAAAAAGAGAGAACATTTTTTCGTACATTTACCCTCAAAAAAATAAATTTATGAAACATTTTCCAGCCCCCTCCAAATTTTTTTCTGGATACGCCATTGGTTGCCCTATAGCTGTTAAACTTATATAAAAGAGTAGATTGTCTTAACCGCGAATAATGTGATTATTATTTTTATTAAATAAAGCATATTTCCAACAATTTGAAAAAAGTTATGCAGTGTATAAGTAGACAAAATTCTAATAAAAACGACTGTATTATATGTTTAAGAAACAATGGAATAGATTTTTAAATATTTATTCTAGAATTCGACTTTGGAATTATTGATATTAATTTTTTGTTTCCGTTGCCTTAAAAAACCTTATAAATAGGCTATCCATGAACTGTTAAAAGTTAGTTCAGTGAAATATTTTAGCCATGGCATATCATTTTATAGCATTGGCAATTTTTTTGCCAATGATTTTGGGTTCAACTGCTAACAGAAATGTTACTACTGTAAGAATTTTTGAAGGATAAATAAAATATTCCGTTTTTTTAAATTTTGTTTAATAGGAATCTCTGGTTCGCGCCGCGAATTACCCAATCGAAACACATACAGTCACAACAAGCGATGGATATATTCTTACATTACATCGTATTCCACACTCTAGTCGCCTATCCCAATCGGAACCAGGTAAAGTTGTCTTAATCCAGCATGGTCTATTGTGTTCGTCCAGTGATTTTGTTGTGCTTGGAAAGGAAAAAGGATTGGCTTACTTACTTTCTGAACTTGGCTTTGATGTTTGGTTAGGCAATGCTCGTGGAAACTACTATTCTCGCAAACACATCAGTTTAAAGCCAAGTTCTAGCAAATTCTGGGACTTTTCATGGCACGAAATTGCTATAATTGATATGCCAACTATGATTGACTACATAAGATCGGTAACCGGAGTGCAGAAGATCACCTACATTGGTCATTCTCAAGGAACTACAGGCTTCTTCATATTAAACTCTCTTAAACCTGAGTACAATGATGTCTTCGAATCAGCTCACATGCTATCGCCTGTCGCTTACATGAGTCACATAACTGCTCCATTGCTCACAATTCCAGCCGCATTGTTGGGAAATTCATTAGTTAGTTTACCTTTGGACCTTTTGGGAAATGCTGAATTCAATCCTAGCAAGTCACTTATGGATATCGTTGCTTCAGTGTTGTGTAATAAGGAACGTCCTAATTATGAACTGTGCTCAAATCCTCTCTTCCTTGCCGCTGGATTTGATGAAGATACTGTTGACCCTGTAAGTTTTCGGCTAAAAGTACTATTAACTGTGTATTTTAACTTGTATAACTTTTTTTGTAGGCAATTTTAGAACTTGTTAAACAATCAACACCTTCTGGGGCATCAACCGGACAGTTCAAGCATTACATGCAATTATATAATTCTGCAAAATTTTGCCAGTTTGATCATGGACCAATTAAGAATTTGGCCAAATATCGTTCATTAACTCCTCCTGATTATCCAATAGAAAAAGTTCGAGCTCCAATGTACATGTACTACAGTGATAATGATATTTTAGCTGCTATTGAAGATGTTGAAAAACTTATATCAAAACTTTCAACAGTTCGACAAGCTTATAGAATTCCAGTGAAAACATTTGATCATTTAGGTCAGATGTACAATGGAAATGTCAAAAGTATTGTTTATGATATTTTGCTTGAAAATATTAAAAACCATAAATGAGTCAAAATAAAAATTTGTTTTTAATACATTTATTGAAATGCAAGTTGTGTGTTTTTTTTTTTAATTTGAAGAGTTCATATTTTTGGGATCTTAACCAAACTCAATAACTACGGGATTTACTGAAATTAAATTATGGAAGTTTTTCGGTGTCAGAGGTTAATTAAGTGCACGACTGGGTTGACCGAACTTTAACTTGAAGATATATTAATTGATTCTTGAATTAAGAAAAGATTAATTCTTGAATTATGAAAGATATTTCATCCGCAAAAGCAGGACCAAAGTCTTACAGAATCCCCTTTTCTGGCTTCTTTTAAGTCGGCTCTTAAGAGCCCGAGTAAAGAAAATTCTGTTGGTATGAAGTTAAAAAACTTATATTAATAATTTTTTAAATGCTGAATAGAATAAATCTTGGTGCTATTGAAGGGAAACGAACGAGAGAGAGTAAAATTTATACATCAAATATAAATCCACTAATAATATTAATTCCACTTAAAAAAGACTTTTAAAAAACTTGTAGCATTTACCATTCTCAGTTTTATATATTGGAGTAAAGCATATGGGCTTAACTATGATATTATCTCTAAGAACTGAAAAATTTAAATAAAACCTTGTGTTGGATTTTTTCTATCATATAATTCACATCTAGTTATTTCAGAAATATTAACAAGGCAAAAATCTTCTAAACGAATGAAGATATCTCCAGGTGATTTCTATAAAAGTAATGAGTTTAAAAAAAAAAAATACACAGGGTTTTTCATAATTTGGTTTAAAAGAATGAAATCTTAAATAAGATGCTTAACATAATGTAATTTTAATTTTCAACAATTTATTAAATAAAATCTGAAAGAAGTGACACAGTTGTAGGGAAAAAGAAAAAGTGGGGAGAAAAGTAATACATATTTATTATTTATTGTTATGTATTTTTTTTTTTTTAATTTTGATATGGAAGAGTTCATTTATACAGTGGTCCAGTAATAGATATCACAACAAAAACATTACTGTTAAAAAAAGAGCCAAGTTATCCTATGTTTAAATTATGCTGGCACAAAAAGTACTGAGATGTAAAAGTGTACCAAGTTCTAAAGTTTGGGTTCAAATTCGTATCAATAAAATTTTGATTGTTTTCTTGACAATTTTTCTTTTAATTACCGATTTTTAAAGTCATTTCAAAAATTGCCAAGTAAACAATCAAAATTTTATTGATACGAATTTGAACCCAAACTTTAGAACTTGGTACACTTTTACATCTCAGTACTTTTTGTGCCAGCATAATTTAAACATAGGATAACTTGGCTCTTTTTTTAACAGTAATGTTTTTGTTGTGATTTCACTACTTTTTGCAAGGTATGGCTGTAGAATTAAAAATCTCTATATTTGATAAAAATTCAGTGAAAATGGGCGGTTGCCACGCCCCCTGGCTAAAATTCTCAGATTTTTAATTTTTTTCTTTGTATAAACTACCAGCTCTAACATTCTACCGAATTTCAAGATTCTACGACAATCAGAAGTGCTCTATGATATTTGATGAAAATTCAGCGGAAATGGGCGGTTGCCACGCCCCCTGGCTGAAATTCTCAAATTTTAAATTTTTTCCTTTGTATAAACTACCAGCTCTACCATTCTACCAAATTTCAAGATTCTACGACAATCAGAAGTGCTCTATAATATTTGATGAAAATTCAGCGGAAATGGGCGGATGCCACGCCCCCTGGCTGAAATTCTCAAATTTTAAATTTGTTCCTTTGTATAAACTACCAGTTCTACCATTCTACCAAATTTCAAGATTCTACAATAATCAGAAGTGCTTTATTATATTTGATGAAAATTCAGCGGAAATGGGCGGATGCCACGCCCCCTAGCTGAAGTTCTCAAATTTTAAATTTTTTCCTTTGTATAAACTACCAGCTCTAATATTCTACCAAATTTCAAGATTCTACGCTAATCAGAAGTGCTCTATCATATTTGATAAAAATTCAGTGAAAATGGGCGGTTGCCACGCCCCCTGGCTAAAATTCTCACATTTAAAATTTTTTTCTTTGTATAAAGTACCGCAACTACCATTCTACCAAATTTCAAGATTCTCCGATAATCAGAAGTGCTCTAAAATATTTTATGAAAATTCAGCGGAAATGGGCGGTTGTCACGCCCCCTAGCTAAAATTCTCAAATTTTTAATTTTTTTCTTTGTATAAACTACCAGCTCTAACATTCTACCGAATTTCAAGATTCTACGACAATCAGAAGTGATCTATGATATTTGATGAAAATTCAGCGGAAATGGGCGGTTGCCACGCCCCCTGGCTGAAATTCTCAAATTTTAAATTTTTTCCTTTGTATAAACTACCAGCTCTACCATTCTACCAAATTTCAAGATTCTACGACAATCAGAAGTGCTCTATAATATTTGATGAAAATTAGCGGAAATGGGCGGATGCCACGCCCCCTGAATTGAAAATCTCAAATTTTCGAATTTTTCCTTTGTATACACCACAAGTCCTATCACCGTGTAAAATTTCAAGTTTCTACGATATCGGGAAGTTCTCCATAATTTTGATGATCTGTCAGTGAGTCAGTGAGTCAGTGAGTCAGTGAATCAGTGAGTCAGTGAGTCAGTTACGGTTTTTGCGATTTCAGAAACTACTCATCGTAGGAGGCTGAAATTTTGTGAGGTGTTTGGTTTTGACCAGCTCAACAAATGTAGCGAGTTTGAAATTTCTAGCATCTTTGGTGTGGAAGTTAGAGGGGGGTCGAAAATGGCCTGAGTTGTTTCCTGTAAATAAGGGTGTAGTGCCAAAGTTGCTAGAGAACTTGGCTGGGCACTACCGTGCCCCTTGATCATTTCAAGCAGTGGAAAAAAAGTAAAACGTGCTAAAAATTAATTTAAACAAAATTTTTCATCCAATGTTCCCTATTTTAACTGATCCTATGAACATATTTGCGTTTTTCCATCTGTAAAATTTTTTTTTTGATTGTCCAGATGATCCAGATGAGAAAAATAAAAACAAATAAAAACAAAAAATATTTTGAAAAAAGAAAAATCTGATAAAATAATTTTTCAATTTTCCCAAAAACTAGAAGACATAGAAACATATAGTTTTCACTGTTCGATAAGGAATTAATTGAGGCAGTTTTCTGTTTAAGTAATTTATTTACTAAAATTCACAGTCTGGACAAAAATAGTATAAAATGAGTTTTTCCCCTATTTTTAACTTTGAAATCGATTATTTCAAAAACTATTGGGAATATTATATTGATTTAAAAATTAGAATCAAATGCACAATTTTGCCTTGGTATCATTTATTACTGTAAGTGTTGCCGTTGTTTTTTAATAATTTTTTTTTATTTTGATAATTTTTTTTAGAAAAATGCCCCTCCCACCTAAACGGGGGGAGATAGACCCCCCTCCCAAAGAAAAAAAATGTTTGTATTGAGCTCCTCTACAAAAACCTTTCATCAAATCCTGGCGCCCAACTTATCCTACTACGTGCCGAAACAACATTTTTGTTCTATACCTAAAAGTTCCAATTTCTGTATCTGGGTTGAAATCGAAAAATTTTTTTTTCTAAGCCAATTTTGAAGTGATTTTCATAAAAAATAAGTCGATCAATTGGGAAATAGATATAGTTTTAGAATATATTTTTTAAATAGCATGTTAAATTGATGCCGAAGTTGGGCAAATGACAAAAAAAATTAAATTTTTGAACTTTGACATCCTATAAATTCTAAGTGGTTTAACCGAGTTACATGTTTTATACATTGTTAAAAAGGTATATTTATCTTCTATCAGAAACTGTAAAAAAATCGAAAATGGGTAAAAAATTGTCGAAGCTAGAATTTTTTCAATGGGTGAAGGTCCAAAAAACCGTTTTTTGCCCGTAACTCCAGATTTTGGGGGTGTTAGGGGATTTTCAAATACCGTTTCGTATTCAGTGCGACTAGCTCTACAAAACCTGATAGGTCTCCGCCCGCGTATATTTTAAAACCTCATTTTTGTAACACCGTGTTATCAAAGGACTAAGAAGCAAAGAAGTGACCAGGGTTCGGACTTTACTTCGATCGAAGTAGATTTACTTCGATTTTGGGAAAAAAATAAAATCCACTTCACTACTTCTCTTTTTCAGGATCTATTTCTTGATTGAAAAATATTTTTCAAATAATAAATTTAGAGAAAGGGATTTAACTTCAATTTTAAATCTGGTCGAGGCATTGAGAAATAAAGCTGAACTGAAATCTCAAAAGATGAATGGAGGTCAATTTTCTTCGAATTCAAGATATAAATAAAGTTTTGGAAAAGATCATAATAAAAAAAGTAAAGAAAAATAATTTAGTTGGAAAATAATTTTTTTAGAATAAATTTTTGTAAATAAATGTTCTGAAAGTTTAATTTTGAAATCTACTTCCGAAATTTTGGATCTACTTCACTTTTTTTTTTTTTTGCTTCGAAATTTTGAAACTGAAGTCCGAACCCTGGAAGTGACAGTGGAATCCCTGTTCAAAGTACCTTCCATATTTTTAGGCCTAAGCGAAAAAATACATCTTTTTGGTTTATGTAGCTAACTTTTTTTTCAGAACATAATTTTAGAACGAGCATGTCCCGAAGATGTACCGAGCATATCCCGAAGATGTCCCGACCATGTTCCGAAGATGTCCCGACAATGTCCCGGGCATGTCCCGAGCATGTCTCGAGCATGTCACGAGCATGTCCCGAGCATGTCCCGAAGATGTCCCGAGAATGTCCCGGGACATGCTCGGGACATCTTCGGGACATCTTCGGGACATGCTCGGTACATCTTCGGGATATGCTCGGGACATCTTCGGGACATCTTCGGGACATGCTCGGGACATCGTCGGGATATGCTCGGGACATCTTCGGGACATGCTCGGGACATGCTCGGGACATCTTCGGGACATCTTCGGGACATCTTCGGGACATCTTCGGGACAACTTCGGGACATCTTCGGGACATCTTCGGGACATCTTCGGGACATCTTCGGGACATCTTCGGGACATCTTCGGGACATCTTCGGGACATCTTCGGGACATCTTCGGGACATCTTCGGGACATCTTCGGGACATCTTCGGGACAACTTCGGGACATGCTCGGGACATCTTCGGGACATCTTCGGGACAACTTCGGGACATCATCGGGACATCTTCGGGACAACTTCGGGACATGCTCGGGACATCTTCGGGACATCTTCGGGACAACTTCGGGACATCATCGGGACATCTTCGGGACAACTTCGGGACATGCTCGGGACATCTTCGGGACATCTTCGGGACATGCTCGGGACATGCTCGGGACATTCTCGGGACATGCTCGGGACATTCTCGGGACATCTTCGGGACATGCTCGGGACATGCTCGGGACATCTTCGGGACATCTTCGGGACATCTTCGGGACATCTTCGGGACATCTTCGGGACATGCTTGGGGCATCTTCGGGTCATGCTCGGGACATCTTCGGGACATGCTCGGGACACCTTCGGGACATGCTCGGGACATGCTCGGGACATTCTCGGGACATCTTCGGGACATGCTCGGGACATCTTCGGGACATCTTCGGGACATCTTCGGGACATCTTCGGGACATCTTCGGGACATCTTCGGGACATCTTCGGGACATCTTCGGGACATGCTCGGGACATGCTCGGGACATTCTCGGGACATGCTCGGGACATTCTCGGGACATCTTCGGGACATGCTCGGGACATGCTCGGGACATCTTCGGGACATGCTCGGGACATCTTCGGGACATCTTCGGGACATCTTCGGGACATGCTTGGGACATCTTCGGGTCATGCTCGGGACATCTTCGGGACATGCTCGGGACACCTTCGGGACATGCTCGGGACATGCTCGGGACATTCTCGGGACATCTTCGGGACATGCTCGGGACATCTTCGGGACATCTTCGGGACATCTTCGGGACATGCTCGGGACACCTTCGGGACATGCTCGGGACATGCTCGGGACATGCTCGGGACATCTTCGGGACATGCTCGGCACATGCTCGGGACATGCTCGGGACATCTTCGGGACATCTTCGGGACATCTTCGGGACATCTTCGGGACATCTTCGGGACATCTTCGGGACAGCTTCGGGACATCTTCGGGACATGCTCGGGACATCGTCGGGACATGCTCGGGACATCTTCGGGACATGCTCGGGACATGCTCGGGACATGCTCGGGACATCTTCTGGACATCTTCGGGACATCTTCGGGACATCTTCGGGACATCTTCGGGACATCTTCGGGACATCTTCGGGACATCTTCGGGACATCTTCGGGACATCTTCGCAACATCTTCGGGACATCTTCGGGACATCTTCGGGACATCTTCGGGACATCTTCGGGACATCTTCGGGACATCTTCGTTACATCTTCGGGACAACTTCGGGACATCTTCGGGACATCTTCGGGACATCTTCGGGACATCTTCGGGACATGCTAGGGACATGCTCGGGACATGTTCGGGATATTCTCGGGACATTCTCGGGACATCTTCGGGACATGCTCGGGACATGCTCGGGACATCTTCGGGACTTCTTCGGGACATCTTCGGGACATCTTCGGGACATCTTCGGGACATCTTCATGACATCTTTGGGACATGCTCGGGACATCTTCGGGACATGCTCGGGACATCTTCGGGACATGCTCGGGACACCTTCGATACATGCTCGGGACATGCTCGGGACATTCTCGGGACATCTTCGGGACATTCTCGGGACATCTTCGGGACATGCTCGGGACATCTTCGGGACATCTTCGGGACATCTTCGGGACATCTTTGGGACATCTTCCGGACATCTTCGGGACATCTTCGGGACATCTTCGGGACATCTTCGGGACATCGTCGGGACATCTTCGGCACATCATCGGGACATCTTCGGGACATCTTCTGGACATCTTCGGGACATGCTCGGGACATCTTCGGGACATGCTCGGGACATCTTCGGGACATGCTCGGGACACCTTCGGGACATCTTCGGGTCATCTTCGGGACATCTTCGGGACATGCTAGGGACATGCTCGGGACATGTTCGGGATATTCTCGGGACATTCTCGGGACATCTTCGGGACATGCTCGGGACATGCTCGGGACATCTTCGGGACTTCTTCGGGACATCTTCGGGACATCTTCGGGATATGCTCGGGACATCGTCGGGATATGCTCGGGACATCTTCGGGACATGCTCGGGACATGCTCGGGACATCTTCGGGACATCTTCGGGACATGCTCGGTACATCTTCGGGATATGCTCGGGACATCTTCGGGACATCTTCGGGACATGCTCGGGACATCGTCGGGATATGCTCGGGACATCTTCGGGACATGCTCGGGACATGCTCGGGACATCTTCGGGACATCTTCGGGACATCTTCGGGACATCTTCGGGACAACTTCGGGACATCTTCGGGACATCTTCGGGACATCTTCGGGACATCTTCGGGACATCTTCGGGACATCTTCGGGACATCTTCGGGACATCTTCGGGACATCTTCGGGACATCTTCGGGACAACTTCGGGACATGCTCGGGACATCTTCGGGACATCTTCGGGACAACTTCGGGACATCATCGGGACATCTTCGGGACAACTTCGGGACATGCTCGGGACATCTTCGGGACATCTTCGGGACAACTTCGGGACAACTTCGGGACATCATCGGGACATCTTCGGGACAACTTCGGGACATGCTCGGGACATCTTCGGGACATCTTCGGGACATGCTCGGGACATGCTCGGGACATTCTCGGGACATGCTCGGGACATTCTCGGGACATCTTCGGGACATGCTCGGGACATGCTCGGGACATCTTCGGGACATCTTCGGGACATCTTCGGGACATCTTCGGGACATGCTTGGGGCATCTTCGGGTCATGCTCGGGACATCTTCGGGACATGCTCGGGACACCTTCGGGACATGCTCGGGACATGCTCGGGACATTCTCGGGACATCTTCGGGACATGCTCGGGACATCTTCGGGACATCTTCGGGACATCTTCGGGACATCTTCGGGACATCTTCGGGACATCTTCGGGACATCTTCGGGACATCTTCGGGACATCTTCGGGACATGCTCGGGACATGCTCGGGACATTCTCGGGACATGCTCGGGACATTCTCGGGACATCTTCGGGACATGCTCGGGACATGCTCGGGACATCTTCGGGACATCTTCGGGACATCTTCGGGACATCTTCGGGACATGCTTGGGACATCTTCGGGTCATGCTCGGGACATCTTCGGGACATGCTCGGGACACCTTCGGGACATGCTCGGGACATGCTCGGGACATTCTCGGGACATCTTCGGGACATGCTCGGGACATCTTCGGGACATCTTCGGGACATCTTCGGGACATGCTCGGGACACCTTCGGGACATGCTCGGGACATGCTCGGGACATGCTCGGGACATCTTAGGGACATGCTCGGCACATGCTCGGGACATGCTCGGGACGTCTTCGGGACATCTTCGGGACATCTTCGGGACATCTTCGGGACATCTTCGGGACATCTTCGGGACATCTTCGGGACATCTTCGGGACATCTTCGGGACATGCTCGGGACATCGTCGGGACATGCTCGGGACATCTTCGGGACATGCTCGGGACATGCTCGGGACATGCTCGGGACATCTTCTGGACATCTTCGGGACATCTTCGGGACATCTTCGGGACATCTTCGGGACATCTTCGGGACATCTTCGGGACATCTTCGGGACATCTTCGGGACATCTTCGGGACATCTTCGGGACAACTTCGGGACATCTTCGGGACATCTTCGGGACATCTTCGGGACATCTTCGGGACATCTTCGGGACATCTTCGGGACAACTTCGGGACATCTTCGGGACATCTTCGGGACATCTTCGGGACATGCTAGGGACATGCTCGGGACATGTTCGGGATATTCTCGGGACATTCTCGGGACATCGTCGGGACATGCTCGGGACATCTTCGGGACATGCTCGGGACATGCTCGGGACATCTTCTGGACATCTTCGGGACATCTTCGGGACATCTTCGGGACATCTTCGGGACATCTTCGGGACATCTTCGGGACATCTTCGGGACATCTTCGCAACATCTTCGGGACATCTTCGGGACATCTTCGGGACATCTTCGGGACATCTTCGGGACATCTTCGGGACATCTTCGGGACATCTTCGGGACAACTTCGGGACATCTTCGGGACATCTTCGGGACATCTTCGGGACATGCTAGGGACATGCTCGGGACATGTTCGGGATATTCTCGGGACATTCTCGGGACATCTTCGGGACATGCTCGGGACATGCTCGGGACATCTTCGGGACTTCTTCGGGACTTCTTCGGGACATCTTCGGGACATCTTCGGGACATCTTCATGACATCTTTGGGACATGCTCGGGACATCTTCGGGACATGCTCGGGACATCTTGGGGACATGCTCGGGACACCTTCGATACATGCTCGGGACATGCTCGGGACATTCTCGGGACATCTTCGGGACATTCTCGGGACATCTTCGGGACATGCTCGGGACATCTTCGGGACATCTTCGGGACATCTTCGGGACATCTTTGGGACATCTTCGGGACATCTTCGGGACATCTTCGGGACATCTTCGGGACATCTTCGGGACATCGTCGGGACATCTTCGGCACATCATCGGGACATCTTCGGGACATCTTCTGGACATCTTCGGGACATGCTCGGGACATCTTCGGGACATGCTCGGGACATCTTCGGGACATGCTCGGGACACCTTCGGGACATCTTCGGGACATCTTCGGGACATCTTCGGGACATGCTCGGGACATCTTCGGGACATGCTCGGGACATCTTCGGGACATATGCTCGGGACACCTTCGGGACATGCTCGGGATATGCTCGGGACATCTTCGGGACATCTTCGGGACATGCTCGGGACATCTTCGGGACATCTTCGGGACATATGCTCGGGACACCTTCGGGACATGCTCGGGACATGCTCGGGACATTCTCGGGACATCTTCGGGACTTCTTCGGGACATCTTCGGGACATCTTCGGGACATCTTCGGGACAACTTCGGGACATCTTCGGGACATCTTCGGGACATCTTCGGGACATCTTCGGGACATCTTCGGGACATCTTCGGGGCATCTTCGGGACATGCTCGGGACATCTTCGGGATATGCTCGGGACATCTTCGGGACATCTTCGGGACATGCTCGGGACATCTTCGGGACATGCTCGGGACATGCTCGGGACATCTTCGGGACATCTTCGGGACAACTTCGGGACATCTTCGGGACATCTTCGGGACATCTTCGGGACATGCTCGTGACACCTTCGGGACATGCTCGGGACATGCTCGGGACATGCTCGGGACATTCTCGGGACATCTTCGGGACATCTTTGGGACATGTTTGGGACATCTTTGGGACATCTTCGGGACATCTTCGGAACATCTTCGGGACATCTTCGGGACATCTTCGGGACATCTTCGGGACAGCTCCGGGACATTCTCGGGACATCTTCGGGACATCTTCGGAACATGACCGGGACATGCTTGGGACATCTTTGGGACATGCTCGGGACATCTTCGGGACATCATCGGGACATGCTCGGGACATGCTCAGGTCATACTCGAGACATGCTCGGAACATGCTCAGGACATGCTCGGGACATCCACGGGACATGCTCGGGACATCCTCGGGACATGCTCAGGACATCTTCGAGACACATTCGGGACATCTTCGGGACATCTTCGGGACATCTTCGGGACATCTTCGGGACAACTTCGGGACATCATCGGGACATCTTCGGGACAACTTCGGGACATGCTCGGGACATCTTCGGGACATCTTTGGGACATCTTCGGGACATCTTCGGGACATCTTCGGGACATCTTCGGGACATCTTCGGGACATCTTCGGGACATCTTCGGGACATCTTCGCAACATCTTCGGGACATCTTCGGGACATCTTCGGGACATCTTCGGGACATCTTCGGGACATCTTCGGGACATCTTCGGGACATGCTCGGGACATCGTCGGGACATGCTCGGGACATCTTCGGGACATGCTCGGGACATGCTCGGGACATGCTCGGGACATCTTCGGGACATCTTCGGGACATCTCCGGGACATCTTCGGGACATCTTCGGGACATGCTCGGGACACCTTCGGGACATGCTCGGGACATGCTCGGGACATGCTCGGGACATCTTAGGGACATGCTCGGCACATGCTCGGGACATGCTCGGGACATCTTCGGGACATCTTCGGGACATCTTTGGGACATCTTCGGGACAACTTCGGGACATCTTCGGGACATCTTCGGGACATCTTCGGGACATCTTCGGGACATCTTCGGGACATCTTCGGGACATGCTCGGGACATCGTCGGGACATGCTCGGGACATCTTCGGGACATGCTCGGGACATGCTCGGGACATGCTCGGGACATCTTCGGGACATCTTCGGGACAACTTAGGGACATCTTCGGGACATCTTCGGGACATCTTCGGGACATGCTCGTGACACCTTCGGGACATGCTCGGGACATGCTCGGGACATGCTCGGGACATCTTCTGGACATCTTCGGGACATCTTCGGGACATCTTCGGGTTATCTTGGGGACATCTTCGGGACATCTTCTTGACATCTTCGGGACATCTTCGGGACATCTTCGGGACATCTTCGCAACATCTTCGGGACATCTTCGGGACATCTTCGGGACATCTTCGGGACATCTTCGGGACATCTTCGGGACATCTTCGGGACATCTTCGGGACATCTTCGGGACAACTTCGGGACATCTTCGGGACATCTTCGGGACATCTTCGGGAAATCTTCGGGACATCTTCGGGACATCTTCGGGACATCTTCGGGACATCTTCGGGACATGCTCGGGACATGTTCGGGATATTCTCGGGACATTCTCGGGACATCTTCGGGACATGCTCGGGACATGCTCGGGACATCTTCGGGACTTCTTCGGGACATCTTCGGGACATCTTCGGGACATCTTCTGGACATCTTCATGACATCTTTGGGACATGCTCGGGACATCTTCGGGACATGCTCGGGACATCTTCGGGACATGCTCGCGACACCTTCGGGACATGCTCGGGACATGCTCGGGACATTCTCGGGACATCTTCGGGACATTCTCGGGACATCTTCGGGACATGCTCGGGACATCTTCGGGACATCTTCGGGACATCTTCGGGACATCTTTGGGACATCTTCGGGACATCTTCGGGACATCTTCGGGACATCTTCGGGACATCTTCGGGACATCGTCGGGACATCTTCGGGACATCTTCGGGACATCTTCGGGACATGCTCGGGACATCGTCGGGACATGCTCGGGACATCTTCGGGACATGCTCGGGACATTCTCGGGACAGCTTCGGGACATTCTCGGGACATCTTCGGGACATGCTCGGGACATCTTCGGGACATGCTCGGGACATTCTCGGGACAGCTTCGGGACATTCTCGGGACATCTTCGGGACATGCTCGGGACATCTTCGGGACATCTTCGGGACATCTTCGGGACATCTTCGGGACATCTTCGGGACATCTTCGGGACATGCTCGGGACATCGTCGGGACATGCTCGGGACATCTTCGGGACATCTTCGGGACATGCTCGGGACATCTTCGGGACATCTTCGGGACATCTTCGGGACATCTTCGGGACATCTTCGGGACATCTTCGGGACATGCTCGGGACATCGTCGGGACATGCTCGGGACATCTTCGGGACATGCTCGGGACATGCTCGGGACATGTTCGGGACATCTTCTGGACATCTTCGGGACATCTTCGGGACATCTTCGGGACATTCTCGGGACATCTTCGGGACATGCTCGGGACATCTTCGGGACATCTTCGGGACATCTTTGGGACATCTTCGGGACATCTTCGGGACATCTTCGGGACATCTTCGGGACATCTTCGGGACATGCTCGGGACATCTTCGGGATATGCTCGGGACATCTTCGGGACATCTTCGGGACATCTTCGGGACATGCTCGGGACATCTTCGGGACATGCTCGGGACATCTTCGGGACATGCTCGGGACACCTTCGGGACATCTTCGGGACATCTTCGGGACATGCTCGGGACATCTTCGGGACATGCTCGGAACATCTTCGGGACATTCTCGGGACATCTTCGGGGCATCTTCGGGACATGCTCGGGACATCTTCGGGATATGCTCGGGACATCTTCGGGACATCTTCGGGACACCTTCGGGACATGCTCGGGACATGCTCGGGACATTCTCGGGACATCTTCGGGACTTCTTCGGGACATCTTCGGGACATCTTCGGGACAACTTCGGGACATCTTCGGGACATCTTCGGGACATCTTCGGGACATCTTCGGGACATCTTCGGGACATCTTCGGGACATCTTCGGGGCATCTTCGGGACATGCTCGGGACATCTTCGGGATATGCTCGGGACATCTTCGGGACATCTTCGGGACATGCTCGGGACATCGTCGGGACATGCTCGGGACATCTTCGGGACATGCTCGGGACATCTTCGGGACATCTTCGGGACAACTTCGGGACATCTTCGGGACATCTTCGGGACATCTTCGGGACATGCTCGTGACACCTTCGGGACATGCTCGGGACATGCTCGGGACATGCTCGGGACATTCTCGGGACATCTTCGGGACATCTTTGGGACATCTTCGGGACAGCTCCGGGACATCTTCGGGACATCTTCGGGACATGCTCGTGACACCTTCGGGACATGCTCGGGACATGCTCGGGACATGCTCGGGACATTCTCGGGACATCTTCGGGACATCTTTGGGACATCTTCGGGACAGCTCCGGGACATCGTCGGGACATGCTCGGGACATCTTCGGGACATGCTCGGGACATCTTCGGGACATCTTCGGGACAACTTCGGGACATCTTCGGGACATCTTCGGGACATCTTCGGGACATGCTCGTGACACCTTCGGGACATGCTCGGGACATGCTCGGGACATGCTCGGGACATTCTCGGGACATCTTCGGGACATCTTTGGGACATGTTTGGGACATCTTTGGGACATCTTCGGGACATCTTCGGAACATCTTCGGGACATCTTCGGGACATCTTCGGGACAGCTCCGGGACATCTTCGGGACATCTTCGGGACATCTTCGGGACATCTTCGGGACATGCTCGCGACATCTTCGGGACATGCTCGGGACACCTTCGGGACATCTTCGGGACATCTTCGGGACATCTTCGGGACATCTTCGGGACATCTTCGGGACATCTTCGGGACATCTTCGGGACATCTTCGGGACATCTTCGGAACATGACCGGGACATGCTTGGGACATCTTTGGGACATGCTCGGGACATCTTCATGACATCATCGGGACATGCTCGGGACATGCTCAGGTCATACTCGAGACATGCTCGGGACATCCACGGGACATGCTCGGGACATCCTCGGGACATGCTCAGGACATCTTCGAGACACATTCGGGACATCTTCGGGACATCTTTGGGACATCTCCGGGACATCTTCGCGACATCTTCGGGACATCTTCCGGACATCTTCGGGACATCTTCGGGACATCTTCGGGACATTCTCGGGACATGCTCGGGACATTCTCGGGACATCTTCGGGACATGCTCGGGACATGCTCAGGACATCTTCGAGACACATTCGGGACATCTTCGGGACATCTTCGGGACATGCTTGGGACATCTTCGGGTCATGCTCGGGACATCGTCGGGACATGCTCGGGACATCTTCGGGACATGCTCGGGACATTCTCGGGACAGCTTCGGGACATTCTCGGGACATCTTCGGGACATGCTCGGGACATCTTCGGGACATGCTCGGGACATCTTCGGGACATCGTCGGGACATCTTCGGGACATCTTCGGGACATGCTCGGGACATCGTCGGGACATGCTCGGGACATCTTCGGGACATGCTCGGGACATTCTCGGGACAGCTTCGGGACATTCTCGGGACATCTTCGGGACATGCTCGGGACATCTTCGGGACATGCTCGGGACATGCTCGGGACATTCTCGGGACAGCTTCGGGACATTCTCGGGACATCTTCGGGACATGCTCGGGACATCTTCGGGACATCTTCGGGACATCTTCGGGACATCTTCGGGACATCTTCGGGACATCTTCGGGACATGCTCGGGACATCGTCGGGACATGCTCGGGACATCTTCGGGACATCTTCGGGACATGCTCGGGACATCTTCGGGACATCTTCGGGACATCTTCGGGACATCTTCGGGACATCTTCGGGACATCTTCGGGACATGCTCGGGACATCGTCGGGACATGCTCGGGACATCTTCGGGACATGCTCGGGACATGCTCGGGACATGTTCGGGACATCTTCTGGACATCTTCGGGACATCTTCGGGACATCTTCGGGACATTCTCGGGACATCTTCGGGACATGCTCTGGACATCTTCGGGACATCTTCGGGACATCTTTGGGACATCTTCGGGACATCTTCGGGACATCTTCGGGACATCTTCGGGACATCTTCGGGACATGCTCGGGACATCTTCGGGATATGCTCGGGACATCTTCGGGACATCTTCGGGACATCTTCGGGACATGCTCGGGACATCTTCGGGACATGCTCGGGACATCTTCGGGACATGCTCGGGACACCTTCGGGACATCTTCGGGACATCTTCGGGACATGCTCGGGACATCTTCGGGACATGCTCGGAACATCTTCGGGACATTCTCGGGACATCTTCGGGGCATCTTCGGGACATGCTCGGGACATCTTCGGGATATGCTCGGGACATCTTCGGGACATCTTCGGGACACCTTCGGGACATGCTCGGGACATGCTCGGGACATTCTCGGGACATCTTCGGGACTTCTTCGGGACATCTTCGGGACATCTTCGGGACAACTTCGGGACATCTTCGGGACATCTTCGGGACATCTTCGGGACATCTTCGGGACATCTTCGGGACATCTTCGGGACATCTTCGGGACATCTTCGGGGCATCTTCGGGACATGCTCGGGACATCTTCGGGATATGCTCGGGACATCTTCGGGACATCTTCGGGACATGCTCGGGACATCGTCGGGACATGCTCGGGACATCTTCGGGACATGCTCGGGACATCTTCGGGACATCTTCGGGACAACTTCGGGACATCTTCGGGACATCTTCGGGACATCTTCGGGACATGCTCGTGACACCTTCGGGACATGCTCGGGACATGCTCGGGACATGCTCGGGACATTCTCGGGACATCTTCGGGACATCTTTGGGACATCTTCGGGACAGCTCCGGGACATCTTCGGGACATCTTCGGGACATGCTCGTGACACCTTCGGGACATGCTCGGGACATGCTCGGGACATGCTCGGGACATTCTCGGGACATCTTCGGGACATCTTTGGGACATCTTCGGGACAGCTCCGGGACATCGTCGGGACATGCTCGGGACATCTTCGGGACATGCTCGGGACATCTTCGGGACATCTTCGGGACAACTTCGGGACATCTTCGGGACATCTTCGGGACATGCTCGTGACACCTTCGGGACATGCTCGGGACATGCTCGGGACATGCTCGGGACATTCTCGGGACATCTTCGGGACATCTTTGGGACATGTTTGGGACATCTTTGGGACATCTTCGGGACATCTTCGGAACATCTTCGGGACATCTTCGGGACATCTTCGGGACAGCTCCGGGACATCTTCGGGACATCTTCGGGACATCTTCGGGACATCTTCGGGACATGCTCGCGACATCTTCGGGACATGCTCGGGACACCTTCGGGACATCTTCGGGACATCTTCGGGACATCTTCGGGACATCTTCGGGACATCTTCGGGACATCTTCGGGACATCTTCGGGACATCTTCGGAACATGACCGGGACATGCTTGGGACATCTTTGGGACATGCTCGGGACATCTTCATGACATCATCGGGACATGCTCGGGACATGCTCAGGTCATACTCGAGACATGCTCGGGACATCCACGGGACATGCTCGGGACATCCTCGGGACATGCTCAGGACATCTTCGAGACACATTCGGGACATCTTCGGGACATCTTTGGGACATCTCCGGGACATCTTCGCGACATCTTCGGGACATCTTCGGGACATCTTCGGGACATCTTCGGGACATCTTCGGGACATCTTCGGGACATCTTCGGGACATTCTCGGGACATGCTCGGGACATTCTCGGGACATCTTCGGGACATGCTCGGGACATGCTCGGGACATCTTCGGGACATCTTCGGGACATCTTCGGGACATCTTCGGGACATGCTTGGGACATCTTCGGGTCATGCTCGGGACATCTTCGGGACATGCTCGGGACACCTTCGGGACATGCTCGGGACATGCTCGGGACATTCTCGGGACATCTTCGGGACATTCTCGGGACATCTTCGGGACATGCTCGGGACATCTTCGGGACATCTTCGGGACATCTTCGGGACATCTTCGGGACATCTTCGGGACTCGGGACATGTTCGGGCTATACTCGGTACATCTTCGGGACATCTTCGGGACATGCTCGGGACATGCTCGGGACATTCTCGGGACATGCTCGGGACATTCTCGGGACATCTTCGGGACATGCTCGGGACATGCTCGGGACATGCTCGGGACATCTTCGGGACATCTTCGGGACATCTTCGGGACATCTTCGGGACATCTTCGGGACGGGAGACGGACAGAATCCCGAAATCCAAAATCCAGAAAGACCAAAATCCAGAAAGCCCTCAATCCCGAAAACCCAAAATCCCGAAAACCCAAAATCCAGAAAGGCCAAAATCCCGAAACTAAAACAGAAAAATTAAAAAACTTGTGTTTCACTGAAATT
This sequence comes from Episyrphus balteatus, assembly GCF_945859705.1. Classification (NCBI taxonomy): domain Eukaryota; kingdom Metazoa; phylum Arthropoda; class Insecta; order Diptera; family Syrphidae; genus Episyrphus; species Episyrphus balteatus. The sequence goes on from NC_079136.1 coordinate 12,769,962, forward strand.
TTAACTGAAACATAAAATGAAAACCAATTATAAAGCATTTTAACCATACAATTATTATAAGTTAAATATTAAAACTCATAATTCTTTTGATTTTAGTTCAACGATTTTTCCAACTTTATTCAATCATAACAAAACACTGCTGAGAGAACAATAAGAATATGAAATCATGTAAAAAAGAGATACATACTAACGGAATCATACACTTGTATTGTTTTTTACGTATTAACAACTCAATTTCACATTTAGGATTGTTTTCGAAACCGAAATCCCGAAAAATTATATAAAATGAAAAATTTGCGCAAATTTTTCATTTTATATAATTTTTCGGGATTTCGGGATCCCGTTCGGGATTTTGGGTTTTCGGGATTCTGGGTTTTCGAGATTCTGGGTTTTCGGGATTTTGGGTTTTCGGGATTTTGGGTTTTCGGGATTCTGGGTTTTCGGGATTTTGGGTTTTCGGGATTTTGGGTTTTCGGGATTTTGGGTTTTCGGGATTTTGGGTTTTCGGGATTTCGGTTTTCGGGATTTTGTCCCCAATCCCTTCGGGACATCTTCGGGACATGCTTGGGACATCTTCGGGTCATGCTCGGGACATCTTCGGGACATCTTCGGGACATCTTCGGGACATCTTCGGGACATCTTCGGGATAACTTCGGGACATCTTCGGGACATCTTCGGGACATCTTCGGGACATCTTCGGGGCATCTTCGGGACATGCTCGGGACATCTTCGGGATATGCTCGGGACATCTTCTGGACATCTTCGCGACATCTTCGGGACATCTTCGGGACATCTTCGGGACATCTTCGGGACATCTTCGGGACATCTTCGCAACATCTTCGGGACATCTTCGGGACATCTTCGGGACATCTTCGGGACATCTTCGCAACATCTTCGGGACATCTTCGGGACATCTTCGGGACATCTTCGGGACATCTTCGGGACATCTTCGGGACATCTTCGGGACATCTTCGGGACATCTTCGGGACAACTTCGGGACATCTTCGGGACATCTTCGGGACATCTTCGGGACATCTTCGATACATCTTCGGGACATCTTCGGGACATCTTCGGGACATGCTAGGGACATGCTCGGGACATGTTCGGCATATTCTCGGGACATTCTCGGGACATCTTCGGGACATGCTCGGGACATGCTCGGGACATCTTCGGGACATCTTCGGGACATCTTCGGGACATCTTCATGACATCTTTGGGACATGCTCGGGACATCTTCGGGACATGCTCGGGACATCTTCGGGACATGCTCGGGACACCTTCGGGACATGCTCGGGACATGCTCCGTACATTCTCGGGACATCTTCGGGACATTCTCGGGACATCTTCGGGACATGCTCGGGACATCTTCGGGACATCTTCGGGACATCTTCGGGACATCTTTGGGACATCTTCGGGACATCTTCGGGACATCTTCGGGACATCTTCGGGACATCTTCGGGACATCTTCGGGACATCGTCGGGACATCTTCGGGACATCTTCGGGACATCTTCGGGACATCTTCGGGACATCTTCGGGACATGCTCGGGACATCTTCGGGACATGCTCGGGACATCTTCGGGACATGCTCGGGACACCTTCGGGACATCTTCGGGACATCTTCGGGACATCTTCGGGACATGCTCGGGACATCTTCGGGACATGCTCGGGACATCTTCGGGACATATGCTCGGGACACCTTCGGGACATGCTCGGGACATGCTCGGGACATTCTCGGGACATCTTCGGGACTTCTTCGGGACATCTTCGGGACATCTTCGGGACAACTTCGGGACATCTTCGGGACATCTTCGGGACATCTTCGGGACATCTTCGGGACATCTTCGGGACATCTTCGGGACATCTTCGGGGCATCTTCGTGACATGCTCGGGACATCTTCGGGATATGCTCGGGACATCTTCGGGACATCTTCGGGACATGCTCGGGACATCGTCGGGACATGCTCGGGACATCTTCGGGACATGCTCGGGACATGCTCGGGACATCTTCGGGACATCTTAGGGACAACTTCGGGACATCTTCGGGACATCTTCGGGACATCTTCGGGACATGCTCGTGACACCTTCGGGACATGCTCGGGACATGCTCGGGACATGCTCGGGACATTCTCGGGACATCTTCGGGACATATTTGGGACATGTTTGGGACATCTTTGGGACATCTTCGGGACATCTTCGGAACATCTTCGGGACATCTTCGGGACATCTTCGGGACATCTTCGGGACATCTTCGGGACAGCTCCGGGACATCTTCGGGACATCTTCGGGACATCTTCGGAACATGACCGGGACATGCTTGGGACATCTTTGGGACATGCTCGGGACATCTTCGGGACATCATCGGGACATGCTCGGGACATGCTCAGGTCATACTCGAGACATGCTCGGAACATGCTCAGGACATGCCCGGGACATCCACGGGACATGCTCGGGACATCCTCGGGACATGCTCAGGACATCTTCGAGACACATTCGGGACATGCTCAGGACATCTTCGAGACACATTCGGGACATCTTCGGGACATCTTCGGGACATCTTCGGGACTCGGGACATGTTCGGGCTATACTCGGTACATCGTCGGGACATGCTCGGGACATCTTCGGGACATGCTCGGGACATGCTCGGTACATCTTCGGGACATCTTCGGGACATCTTCGGGACATCTTCGGGACATCTTCGGGACATCTTCGGGACATCTTCGGGACATCTTCGGGACATTTTCGGGACATCTTCGGGACATGCTCGTGACACCTTCGGTACATGCTCGGGACATGCTCCCGACATTCTCGGGACATCTTCGGGACATCTTTGGGACATGTTCGGGACATGTTCGGGACATGCTCGGGACATGCTCGGAACATCTTCGGGACATCTTCGGGACAGCTCCGGGACATCTTCGGGACATCTTCGGGACATCTTCGTTACATCTTCGGAACATGACCGGGACATGCTTAGGACATCTTTGGGACATGCTCGGGACATCTTCGGGACATCATCGGGACATGTTCAGGACATACTCGAGACATGCTCGGAACATGCTCAGGACATGCTCGGGACATCCACGGGACATGCTCGGGACATCCTCGGACATGCTCGGAACATTTTCGAGACACATTCGGGACATCTTCGGGACATCTTCGGGACTCGGGACATGTTCGGGACATACTCGGGACATGCTCGGGACGTGCTCGGGACATGCTCGGGACATACTCGGGACATGCTCGGGACGTGCTCGGGACATGTCCGGAACATGCTCGGGAAAACTTCAGGACATCATCGGGACATCTTCGGGACATATGCTCGGGAATTATTCGGGACCTGCTGGTGGTTGGTGTTATAAGAACTTTCATTTTTTACTCTGATCTTAAAAATATTTCAAGAAATAGCAATGAGTGTGATTTAATTTGAGGGTCACTATGGCGTATGCGCATTATTATTAAAAGTTTATCATTTGTAAGATCATCAATCTTTGGTATATGAATGCACAGGTCTTTATTTACATACGCAAATATTTAAATTGCAATTGTTTTTATTGCTTAAAAATTGTCTGTATACAATGTACTAGGTACAAGTATACATATTTCAATCTGTGTTAGAGATAAATAGGTACTTTATCAAGTGATACGTTTTATGTACATATTTTCAAATATTGTAAAAGTCAAAGCTGAATAAGATATTAATGAAGCTGAGTGCAAATGTTTATCATTCTATATTCTATAAAAAAAAGTCAATGACATGTTGATGAATATTAAACCTGTTAAAAAAATGAGTATAAAAGAATTCTGTGCGATTCTTTAATAGGTATTCCACTCTAGATCTTCCAAATGTATCTATTAGTCTTGTTTGTCGTTGCTTTTGTTCCTTTAATATGCAGTTTAATTTTCGACTGTGGAGATATCGATAACGTTATAAGAACAGTAAGTTTAATTAACGCGATTGCTTCTGAAGAGACATTGATTATAACTTTTATTTTAGGAAACACTTGTTAAAAGATACAATTATCCATATGAAGAACACACTGTTCAAACCGAAGATGGATACATTTTAAAAATCCATCGAATTCCCAACTCTAATTCTGGCCAAGTAGCTTTTTTAATGCACGGTCTTCAAGCCTCATCCAGTGATTGGTGCATATCAGATCCACAAAACTCATTAGCTTATATTCTTGCTGATGCTGGATTTGATGTCTGGATGGGCAATTCACGTGGAAACACTTACTCACGTCATCATATCAAATACAATCCAAATGGTTTGTTTAAGGAAAAGTTTTGGAATTTCTCTTGGCATGAAATTGGTACGTTTGATGTACCAGCTATGATTGATTATGTTCGAAGCAAAACAGGTGTAGAACAAGTTACTTATTTTGGACATTCTCAAGGAACGACTGCATTTTTCGTGATGTCTTCTAAGAGGCCAGAATACAATAAGATGATTGAAGCAGCTCACTTACTAGCGCCAGTTGTCTTCCTTGGTAATGCAACGAATAGATTTCTGAGATTCCTTGGACCTATTCTAGGAAACTTAGAGCTTCTACAAAGTGTTTTGGGTTCAAATGAACTCAAGCCTGGAAAAATAATGATGGCTGGTTTGTGTAATTTAGTATGCCCTAAAAATGATTTAATTTTATACCAAAATTCCATGTTTGTTATTTCTGGTTTTACCAATGAAACTGTCAATAAAGTAAGTTATGTTTATTTTTTAATCAAAACTCGTACTTTGAGTTAAATATATTTTTTTTTTATTATAGACTCTTATTCCTGATATTATGTGTACAACTCCTGCTGGAGCATCGACAAATCAACCTATTCACTATGCACAAAATTATGATGCTAAAGGTCATTTTCGAGAGTTTGATCATGGTCAAAGTGACAATTTGAAAGCTTATAATAGTCCAAATCCACCAGATTATCCCTTGGAAAATATCGATGTGCCAATGTTCTTCTATTACAGTGCAATTGATAATTTATCTACGGAAAAAGATGTTTTGTTTTTAAGTGAGAAATGTCCGACAACGGTTGGAGTAACTAAGATAGAAAGTAGAGGATTTGATCATTTGGCGTTCATGTATACTGATAATCTTGGTATAAAACTTCATAAAATTATTATGGCGAATGTTGCATCGATGCAATAATTTTAAATTAAAATGTAATACTTAAAGACTGCATTGGTTAGGATATTATAAGCGTCTATTTTCTAATATTAACACTTTTGAAAAAATATTAAACAATACTTTATTACTGAGTTTCGATAAAGTTTAGTAACCCGTTTTCAAAATATTGATTTTTCAAAAAAAAAAAAATGTTTTATCAATAATTTTTGTTTATTTTTTAAATAATACATACATAAAACCAGAATTTCAAATATCTTTCGTTATCAAAAATTTTTATCTTCAAAAAAATTAAAATTCAACAATTGAAAAATTAGTACCTACAGGTAAAATAGTAGGTACCTACATAAAATAAAAAAAAATTTTTTTAAATATTACACTCATGAAACTTGGCAAAAAGTTTGCTTTTGGGATAAAAACCAAGGATCAAAAAAGTCTATACGAACAAATTGCGTGGAAGGGTTTTTTTTCGCGGAAAAGAGAGAGGGGATGAAGGTAAAAAATATAGTGAAAAAAAATTGTTTGTTAAATCATATGGCACTTGTTTTTAAGGTATTTTTTGATGCTGAATCTAATGACATAAAAATAAAGTCTATACGATTGCTCTAAGAAAAAAAATTATTGCCGGTTAAAAACAAGGGTGCTTGTTTTTTACTTAAACAGGTAAATATTATCGAAACCCATGTAAAAAACAGATACATCAATGAAACTCGAGATGAAGTTTTAAGATAAAGCAAGGCACAAGAGATTTATCAAATTTCTAAAAATATTTTTGGTGAAAGGGTATTAATTTTATGGGTTGAGTTATGTGTGTGAAAGGTATCGTAACAGCTGACATAAATTTTATTAATTTTTTAAGCTTAGTGAAAAAGTTTCGTTTTTTACTTGCGATATAGGTACTATAGGTACGGTGACCATCCGTCCCGGTTTACCCGGGACTGTCCCGTATTTCTATAGCTTGTCCCGGGTTTTTATTTAAGAAACTCGGGACGTATAACTGTCCCGTATTTTGCAATCTGTCCCGTTTTTGTCCCGTATTTGCACATTCTCTGATTTTTGTACTCAAAATTTTAAATACTTTGTATGGAGAACAAGAATATAGTGGTTGGGAAATAAAAGTTTCCTTAATTTTTCAGATAAAAGCAATAGTTTTAAAAAATTTTGGTCAATTAGGTATGCTTATTTTTGTTAGATTGAAAACCTACACAAGAAAATTTTTTTTTCTCTATAATAATAAAGAAACCTGGGGTCGAATCACGGCACACGATTTCGATCATTCGTTAACGTTTTGACTATTTCTCTCTCTATTTAATTAGCAGAAAAAGATAGGGACATATAGCGACCATACGTTAACGAACGTATGCCGTAATTCGACCCCAGCTTCTTTTAAGAGCTTTCAAGGATATATTAAAAGATTAATTAAAATTTAAGGCTTCACAATTTCAAAATCATATAAAATAAAAGCTAAAAAACAGCTCTCGCGATTTTGATTAAAAAAAATATTTTTTAACAGCAGAACCGTTTTTTTGATTTCTGACTATTTTGTAGCCGAATTAATTGATTTCAACGAAAATGTTACCCATAGAAAAGTTTACCTTGATATCAAAACTAGGAATAATTAAGAAAATTCATTTAAAAAAAAAATTAATTATTTTATTGAAAAATCAAATTTTGTTTGTTTGTTAGCTAATATTTTTCTTAAGAACATCATAAAAACTTTTTTTTTTAAACCTTATGTACCTGTACAATGATCATTCGTAAATAAAAAAAAACTTCCTTTAATTACCAGCTCCAATGATTTTAAGTATTATTTTTTAAATGAGAAATAATTAAATGGCGTAGGTATTTCATTTGAATATCAAAATCATGTTTTTGTGATTTTAAAAACCATTTCTACCATTTATACCATTTCTTATAAAAAAAGAATAAAATTATTTGTGTATGCCTTATTTCATAAGAGGCTTAAATACATTTTGTTTTCTTTAGTTTTGAGTTTGTTACGTTGTTGACTTTTTGTTATTTCTTTCTTCTTATAAATTTATCTTATAATTATATAAAGTTTAAAGATTTTATAAAACTAATTTTTTGTCCCGGGTTTAGCTGCCAGAAATATGGTCACCGTAACTATAGGGCAAGTTTAGGATTCGTAAAAAAAATCTAACTCGAGATAAAAATTTTACATGACATTACGATAATGGAGAATACCAAAAACGCATTTTTTGATTTTTAAAAAATATTTCAAAATTTTTTTTTTGAAAAATCAATTTTTTGAAAACGGATCAATGAAAAATTTTGAAATTTAGTTTTTATGTGTTAATAAATTATTTCTTATAATTAAGAGATCATTTAAAGCGGTATTTAATTATTTATTTATTTTTGCACCACTTATGAAATTCCGTCCAAATATCAAATTTTAAATTTTCCCTTATTTTGTTCAATGAAAAGCTTTAACATTAGAGTAACTTTTATCATAAGAGCAAGCACGTGCGACCCCAGTCGTGCAATTTATTTTATAAGAGCTAAGAATCTGAAAAGTCTGTGTTTTTTTAAATGATGAAATTCGGAATTAGTACCACAAAAACTGGGACACCAACGAAAATTGGTTAAAATGTTTCATTTATAACAAAAACCAAGAATCTAACCAGTCTATACAAATATTTTATGTGAAATGTAGTTTTTTTTTTGGGGAAATAAGGAAAATCCACGTTAAGTCCGATAAAATCAAATCGAATTTCATTAAAATTGTTGTCTTTCCCATGAGAATCATAAATTAAATAAGTCTATACTTTTTTTTCATGTGCAAGCAAAGGGTGTTTCTTTAGGTGTAGAGAAAATTGGAAAAAGTGAGTAATAATAGTGATATCCTAATGAAATTCAGCAATCATGTTACTTTTCAGATTAGAAACAAACATCCAAAGTGTCTAAAAGAATATCATGGTTAAAAGGGTGTTTTTCAGTAAAAATAAAAATGGTGGTTGACGCTAATTTTAATTTTACTTTATTTTGTAGTTAGACTTGTATCGTATTTAAAAAGGCTTTAATGCATGTTTTTATAAGCTTACAAGCTTAAAATATCGTCGCCCCAGAATTGTTGTGTTCCATACGCCATTGGAACTTTTTCGAGAAAAACGAATTTAAAGGTTTGCGTTTTTTGAAACCCGAAACTGTGTGATAGGAGATTTTTTTTTATTTTTTTAAATTAAAGTTTTTCTTATAATGAGTTCACCAACCAATTTTAAAAGTGCTTTGTCAAACCGTTAATAAGCTACGTTAATTAAAGTAAAAGTCAACTTTTTTGACTTGTTTCCCACCTTATACATTTTGAAAATGATTTTTCATGTGTCTATCCTATAACTTTTTCAAATACACAACTCAAATGGAGGTGGCACAAACCAATACTAAAACTGTTCCATAGTATTTTCTTCATTTTTTGACGAATTGGTATGCATGTGGAACAAAACAATTCTTACAAAAAAAATTGCCAAAAATTATATGGAAAAGTTGTCCCAAACGCCAAAAAATGGTTTATGGCACAAAACAATTCTAAAAACTGTTGATTTTGATGGATATGGAACAAAATCGGTGTTCGATATCTCGGGATTGAAAAGTGCATACAAAATTACCATAGACTGCATTCCTAACTCAAAAACGACAAAAGTGACGTATGAAACAATGCAATTCTGGGGCGACGATATGCTAAACAGTAGCAACGTGTCTGTTTCCAGTATTTCCCATCAGGTATATTTTATTAAAAAATCCGAATTTCCTAAGTTGGTATACTTACACACGTCTTGAAAATATTTTGAAACCACTCTATCTCTAGCACTATGAGCTTGAATCGTACATCAGAATAAACTGTGGACAAATTTTAGGACTAACTGGAACCACAGAACTGGAACTCGAAAATATCAGTTAAATATCTTTAGATACTCAACTAAAGTCTCAGTACGTTCAATTACTCCGTTCGTGTTGTGCAGCACATTCCACCCCAGGAAATTGTATGACCCACTTCTCATGTTTGCGTGTTTGACAAACAGACTACAGCTAATTTCTCCCCAAACTTTCTACATACACATTTCATTCCATCCCTTGAATTAAAGTAATAATAATAGTAATAATAGATTCTATTCTGTAGAGTAAAAAATAGACTGTACGTTAAATTTGAGCATGAGTGTATTTAAAAATCATGTGCTCTAACTTTGAAACAAATATTCCACTATCTTTGGTATCATAATATTATTTTTTCTACTCAGCTGATAAAAAATGGTAATTTTAAATTTAAATAATTAAATTAATATTTCATATTTACTCAACTTTATTGTGCAAAATATTTTGCTTGCCAAAAATTATGTAAAACAAACTGAACTTTACTAAGACTTATTTCCGTAAAATCATAAATGTTACATTTTATAGGATAAGCTCACAGATATTAAATTAAAATTTATTTCCGACAGCTAAACAAAAAGTAAATAAAAAAAATAAACTGAAGAGTAAACATCTGTTACCTAAATGAGTAAAAAGCATGATCTTTTGATTAGATAACATGAGTGTGTCATGCTAAATATTATGGCTTGGATTGTTTACCAAGAATATGCCAGATGCCACCTCATTTAAATTTCCGTATTTCTGAAAATTTATTAATGCTTTGTGGAGTCTAGGATTTTAGTCATTAAAGGTTTAAAAAATTTAAAAACTAAATTACTAATTTTTCACACAAAAACAACTCTTAACATTTTATTGAGTTGAAGCAACATCTTCCATAACCTTGTTATAAACTTTTTCGCGAATATTTTTAGTATACAAGAATGCTAAATGATCAAAATTTGCTACCGGAACAACGTACACTCCAGCCACAGTTGAATTAGGAAGTTTCTCGATTAAAATATCTAAATCAGTCCTAGCAACAAATTCATCGGCTTCGCCAAAGTACATAAAAATAGGACCTTTGACATTATTCAAATCATAACTGGGAGGAGTTAAACTTCCATATTCGAGCAAATTTCGAGGCCCGTAGTCGTATTTTCGGAAATATCCAGAATTAAACTCTTGTACATAATGAAGGTATTGATTTGTAGATGCTGATGATGGAGTTGTTGCCATGATGTCTGGTATGAAGTCCTAAATGAGAAGAAAAGTTATAGTTTTTTTTTTATGAAAAGTGGAAAAAGCGAAAAACTTACATTATCGACAGTATCTTCATTGAATCCAGTTGTAAGGAAGAGCGAATTTTCACATAGAATACGATCAGGTCTTGAAGGGGGGCACAGTAAGGTACTAAGAACCAACAATGTCTCCTTGCTAGGCTTGAGTTTCATGCTTCCAATTAGCTCTTTTAGTGCATTTGGTTGTCCAGCCACTGGACTTATCAAGTTGATGAATTTATTTGTCAAATGGCTCATAAAAGCAACTGGAGCCAACAAATGGGCTGCTATGAAACGATCATTCCACTCCGGCATCAAAGATGTCAAAACTAAATAAGCCGTAGTTCCTTGTGAATGTCCAAAGAATCTAACTTGTTGTATCCCTGTGTTATCACTTATATAATTGATCATAGCTGGGAAATCATAAACCCCAATTTCGTTGAAAGAAAAGTTCCAAAATTGAGGAGATTGATTACTAAAATTGATATTTCTATTGGAGTAGTCATTCCCACGGGAATTACCAATCCAAACATCAAAACCAGCATTGAACAGAATTTCACCCAAAGAATTATCTCCTAAAATTACTGCATCGCTAGAAGAAGCTGAAAGACCGGTCACAATAAAGGCAATTGCACTACCAGGATTTGGGATTCGATGAATTACTAAAATGTATCCATCTTCAGTTGTAACTTCATGGGTTTCGACAGGATAGCCATATTTTTCCAATAATGTTACCTTTATTTAAAATATGTATTCATTTTACATTGACTCTTTATAAAAGTCTAATATTATCTTACCGTTGTCACAGATGAGTTAGTTTGAGGAGTTAAAAGTTCGCTCTTAACCAGGTGACTTAAGCTTAGGGTCGTCAACAAAATCCAAAGAAGATCCATCATGAATCTTCAAGAACAACTAAAAATATCACATTTTGTGAAACCTTTTTATAGGTTACTTCATCTGCTAATACGTGCCAAAAATTATAATGCAGGGTATCTTTTTTTGTCGCAGTAATTATGTTTATAAACATTTGTTTAGTTCATTTGTGTTTCTTCTTATTATTAAAAAAAAAATTCAAATAAATTAAGATTAGTGGAATCAACGGCTTACTATCATTGTTTATTTGGTACTCTAATTACCAAAAAAAAAAACAAATCTTTTTTAAATGAACTCTTCTTTGCTTCGATTGTTTGCTTTATTTTAAGTGATTCTAAGAAAAAGTATGTTGCATAAGAAAAGATTTTTTCGGGTCCCCCGTTAGGTATTATCAAACGGTACCTGAAAGAGAACTGTTGTTTTTTTTATTTATTTTCTCATAAACGACTGAGCCGAAATGATCAAAAAAAAAATTGTAAAAAAGCATGTTAGAAAGCTTTTCTTATCTTAAACAAAATTCAAAAAAACCTTTTTTTTTATTAAATAATTTTTTTTGAAACTTTGTTTTTATATGCCAATTAATATTTTCTTTTTGATGGCATTTTTCTTTCAAAAATATTTGAAAATTCTTATTTTATAATTTTTTTTATAAATGGGAAAAACATTTTTGAAATTTATTTTTCGAAAAATTGTTTGTTATAAAGAAATTAAATGGAATACTTCTTTTAGAAGTCAAAACCATTTAAAAAAATCATCTTTTTAAATGGTGTCCAAAAACTGAAATTATATATAATTTTTTTATTTTTTTTAAATTTTGCTGTACATTTTAGTTTCTTTGTTTTTACCTACATTTTTACTTACTCTAAAGGCAAGTATTGGTTTCGTGTAGAAAAAAATCGTGATTTAATCAAAACCAGTATTACGATGATAGAGAAGATCAAAAAAGTGATTTTCGTCAGGCCGCACAGTGGGGAACCTTGTATGGGAAAGTGGAAAAAACTCAGTAAAATCTAAACTACTTGACCGTTTTTGATGAAATTTTCAGGAATAATAGGAAATAAGGGGATAAATCAACACCAGTAATTTCTTCCCACTGCCCGGCCCACTAAAGTGAAAAATGGCTATTTAAGTTGAAAAAACTCGAAAACTAGTACTTTTGCATGAAATTTAACGAAGACAACGTGACTTGCCTTAACTAATACATACTTTTCTGAAGTTTTTCGGTGTGTTGAACTCGAATCCGAAGTCAGAAATAATTTATCAGCTTCTGTTTTTGAAATATTACCGTTAGAAAATTCAAAAAAGTTTTTTTTTTTCTATTTCGGACCTTATTCTTTTATACATATAAGGAAAATTGTCTGAACATATTTAGTTTATATAATAACAGATTTCCTCCTTTCAAGACATGTTTAAATCTTTTCGATATCTTTTTTAGTGCCTGAGTTGTTTGGCATGTTATATCTACCATAGAAATTATACCGTCATTATCTCCTTTATGATATACCTATGAAGCCAAACCCACTTACTACATTTTAAGATATATCGGAGAATTCAAAAAGATATCGAAAAGATTTAAACAGTTCTTAAAAGAAGGAAATTAGTTCTAATAGAAGCCGTTACTAAATATGTTCAAACAATATTCTTTATATACAGGAATAGGGTCCGAAATAGTAAAAAAAAAACGTTTTTCGCATTTTCTAACGGTAATATTTCAAAAACGGGAGCTGATTAATTTTTTCTGGTAGGTAGGTAGGTACTAAAAAAAAATCAAGTCAGGTTTAAAATGCATGTAATTTCAACTTCAAATGGTTCTAGAAAACGAATCAGGACGGTTCCGGATGAGATCTTTGCAGGGAATTCTTGCTTAAAGCGTACACTATCCGCTGTAATCAACGGCACAATATGGCGGCAAATGGCGCACAGTAGGGAAAACTTGGAAAAAAAACTTATTATTCGAAAGTGACAATTTAAAGGATTCAATATTGGTTTCTTATAGTTAAATAGTTGTTAGACCAAGAAATAATAACCGTTTGTCAATTAAAATATATTTAAACGTTGAATTAAACACTTAAAGTTGAAAATTAGTAAAAAAAAAAAAAGTGTGAACGGAACTCACACTCTAATCTTAACTTTTTAGACTGATTCTTTTACTAATTAGATAAAAATATATTCATATATCGATACATTATTTGAGAGAAAAAATAATGTAAAATATGTTTTTAAACAACAAACATTTAAAATTTGCTATTAATTTTAGACTTTTAGAGTTTCAAGCACTACCGCCATTGTCAGTGCGTCTGTGCTTCCATCTGTGCATCGAGCTAGGGCCTAAACGGAACGGATGGATTAAATTTGGTGTAGTTACGTAATACTAATTCTTATTAATTCTAACAAAACTGCGTCCTAAGTTTTTCTCAAAAAATTCTGAGAATGGAAATATGGCGATGCCGTTTTTTGCAAAAATTGACATATTTTTTAGGTTCTTTTTCATCAAAGCATAAGCCAATTTTATTCAAAATGTACAGACAGGTATTTCTTGTCATGTTGAAGAGTAATATGTAAACAAAAAAATGTTTAAAAAAGTTTTTGAAAATAAAATTGAAAAAATTAAAATTTTTTAACTTTCGTTTTTTTTTTTATTAGGACCAAAAAAATAATGAAAATAGAAAAGTAATTTTTTTTCCAAAGACGGCGATTTTGATTGAAATTTGTGTGTGTAATTTTACAAATAAGACCCAACTCTTGAAATAAAAAAATATTTTTTGTACAGTTACTAACGGTACCTGCCATAAAACCGTTTTTTTTTTGGTTTCTGAATATCTCGTACAAGACTTACCCGATTGAAATCAGGGCTCGAACGTTAACGTATGATCGTAATCGTGTGATGTAATCGACCCCAGGTTACTGAAAAATTTCGAAATTTCGTTTTTATGTGTAAATAAATTGTTTCTTCAAAATGGCTTTTTTTTTTAAATGTCCGAACATTTTAATATATCAAAAATAATTTAAAAAAAAAACGGCACTAACGATTTATAAAATTACTTTTCTAAAAATTCCTTTTCATACAAGAAATCATACTTTTTTGTGATCAAAATTATTAAAAACGGTGTTTCATTAATTTTAAAAACAGATTTTATGTTTTTTTTTTTTGCATTATCGCAAATGCTTTACTAAAATCAAATTATAATTTTCCCTTATTTATGTATGGAAAGTTTAAGATAAGAGCTACTTATACCATAAGAGCAAGTACGTGCGACACAGTCGTGCATTTTATTTAATGATAAAATTATTATGCAATATTTTTTAATTGAAATAAACTTACTTTTCAACATTTTTATAATTTTTGTAAACAACACTTTTCAACAACATTGTTATAAGTAAAAAAAAAAAAAAAAGCTGATTTGAAGCCTTAAAAAACACCCTTTATTTAGTAAAAACTAAAGAATTCCACTATGTGCACATATGTTTTATATTGATTTAATTTGTCGACGTAGGTATAACGAATACAAAATCAACATTACCTCTGTCACATAAATTGTCAATAACTCTATAAAAAGACCGATTAGCAACTTAAGTTTCGCATTCCATAGTAGCTAACATGAATATAAAAATATATTTAATTTTGGGAGTAGTTTTCATTCCGTTGGCAAGCTCAGTTACTGATAATTCTGTTACCACAGTAAGAATTTACTATTTGTTAATTTTATTTAAATAACTTTAAATAAATATTTCAATATTAGGAAACTTTGGTTAAAAAATATGGATACCCCTTCGAAGAACATACCGTTCAAACTGAAGATGGATACATTTTGACTCTTCATCGGATTCCATATTCTCCACGAAATACCTCCTCATCCAACATCAGACGCCCCGTTGCTTTCCTCATGCACTGTCTTTTGTGTACATCAAGCGATTGGGCTGTAAGTGGACCAGAAAATGGATTGGCCTATATCCTTTCTGATGCTGGTTACGATGTTTGGCTAGGAAATAATCGTGGTAACTTGTATTCCCGCAATCATATAACGTTAAGTACTAAATTGCCAGAATTCTGGGACTTTACTTGGCATGAAATGGGAGTATTTGATCTTCCTGCTATGGTTGATTATACTCTTGCAAAGACTGGTGCGGATCAACTTACTTTCCTAGGACACTCGAAGGGAGTCACTCAATTTTTAGTATTGAATTCCTTAAAGCCAGAATATAATCGACGTTTCAAATCGGCGCACTTTTTTGCTCCAATTTCGTTCTTGAAAAATCTGAAAAATACATTTATTAAATTGACAAGTCCATTACAAGGATTGCCAAGTCCTATAAGAGAGGTTTCAGGAAGTTATGATTTCCAACCCAATAAGGCATTGATGTCGGCTATTGGGAAAATAGTTTGTCCAAAGAGCAAACCAAATAGAATTCTATGTGAAAATGTGAGTTTTCTTGTAGCGGAATTCAATGAAGATACTGTCAATCCGGTAAGTAATATTCAAATAAATCCTTAATAAAAGTTAATTAAATGAATATTTCCTACTTAGAATATAATTCCTGATGTAATGGCATCAACTCCTGGAGGAGCATCATATAATGAGATCAATCATTACGTTCAACTTTATTTATCCGGTGAATTTCGACAATTTGATTATGGATCGATTCGGAATTTGATAAAATACAAAAGTCTTAGTCCACCAAATTATCCTTTGGATCAGATAAGTGTGCCAATTTATATGTATTATGGACCGGCAGATAGCTTTGTCGCAGAGAAAGATGTTCAGAAATTGACTCAAAAACTGAAGACAGTCAAAAAAGTTGTACAAATTCCAATTGAAAATTTTGATCATTTAGCTTATATGTATACTTTAAATAGTAAAGAAAAAGTTTTTTCAAGTGTTCTTGATGATTTGAGGGGGATTTAAATTTAATAAAGTAAGATTGTTTATCTGTTTTTTTTTTTTTTCTAAGATGTTTATTAATTCATTTTAACTTTTTCCGTCCTATTATCAATACGAAAATTATTTAAAAACGCTCGATATTAATTGGAAATTTTAAGTAAAAATATCAAGGCCTGGAAGTAGGCAACGATTTATGTATATATTTTTTTAGTTACACAATCTCCGGCTTAGTCCTGGGAGCAAAATGAAAGAATTTCATATCGAGAAGCTAAATAAGTTTACTTCAACTTTCTAGTAAAGGCTATTTTTGTTCAAAAAAAAGACGTGTGTTCTTTTTTGATAATCGCTGTAAGCACACCTTCTTCTTTCTGTCATTTACACAAATCGTTCCAGTTTAACGTCACACTGTGATTTGATTATAAATGTATAAATTTCGTTCATTAGCAATTCAATCTGCCTATAAAAACCTATCCATTCATATTCTACTTTAAAACTAAACAAAGAAAAAAGTTACTCATACGCCGCAGTGCCCGCATTAAATGGATTGTGTTTGTGATTCAAATTTATCTCTATTTCTACCCAATAATTGACTGATAGATAGAAAATAGCTTATCCCATTTATTTGACCGAACTTTCACATTTAAAATTTCAAAATATGAAAATTAAGTCACGAAGAGTCAAATGGGGTTTCGAAGTGTGTGGATCTGAAAGATGCTTTATGACAGATCCCACTAGATAAATCTTCTCGCAAAAAGAAGGGTCTTTCTATACCCAACATTTCCCTATTGCAGTTTACAGTTGTTTCTTACGGTCCGATTGATTATGCACATTATAATGCCCTATTTAACTGATTTATTGGATTATCTGTAGGTGATTTCAAGCAGGAGCATGTTAAAATTTTTACAGGTCCACTAAAGGAAGTGGGATTGCGATAAAGTCAAAATTCTACTTAAAAGACATCTAGATTAAGATCATCGATTTTGGGTGTTTGAATGCACAGCTTTTATCTTAATAAATATGGAAATTGCAAAAATTAAAAAAAAATACTTCCTGCTACACGTGCAGGAGTTCTTAGACAATTACAGGTACTGGGTGTTGCCATCTGTTTGAAAGATAAATATTTTATCAAGTGATAAAATAAAATAAGAAATTTAGCATAGTGCAAATGTTTAACATTCTATGTTCGTTATATAATTTTGAATCAATATTTTAAAAAGAAATAAGTAAATATAGTCGATGAATACAAAACCTATAAAAGCATTTTGTGTCAGAGTTTAACAGGTATTTCTCTCTTGCAAATGTATCGATTAGTTTTTATTGCTTTTGTTCGTCTAATAGGAAGTTTAATCATCGACGGTGGAGATGTCAAGAACGTTTAAACAACAGTAAGTTTAGTAAATTGATTGCTTTTTAACAATTAAAGACATCTCTTATTACATTTATTGTTTTAGGAAACACTTGTTAAAAGATATGGTTATCCATTTGAAGAACACACTGTTTTAACCGAAGATGGGTACATTTTAAAACTTCATCGAATTCCTTCTTCTGCGGAATCAAACAACTCTAGTACAGTGCAAGTAGCTTTTTTGATGCACGGTCTTCTAGCTTCATCCAGTGATTGGTGCATATCAGATCGAAATAATTCCTTAGCTTATATTCTAGCTGATGCTGGATATGATATTTGGATGGGCAATGCTCGTGGAAATACTTACTCCCGTCGCCATATCAGATACAATCCCGACAGTATGTTAAATAAGAAATTTTGGGACTTCTCTTGGCATCAAATTGGTACAATTGATCTACCAGCTATGCTTGATTTTGTTCGAAGGTAAACAGATGTAGAAAAAGTTACGTATTTTGGACATTCACAAGGAACAACAACATTCTTCGTTTTGAACTCTTTGAGACCCGAATACAATAAGATATTTAAATCGGCTCACTTATTAGCTCCAATTGCTTTTTTGAGCAATGTACATAACAAATTTATGAAACTTCTTGTACCTATTGTAGCATACTCAAAAATTTTACAAAATATTTTGGGTTCAACTGAAATTAGACCTGGAAAGATAATAATGGCTGTTGTGGGTAATATTTTGTGCCCTGACTTTTCAGAAAATCGAATTTATGCCAAAATGCAAATTTTCTTGTTTCTCCAATGCAACAGTTAATAGTGTGAGTTTTTCTTTAAATTAATACTCGTAACTTGAGACTTGTTGTTTCTTTCATTATAGACTATTATACCAGATCTTATGGCATCAAGTCCCGCTGGATCATCGATAAATCAAGTTATTCACTATGTACAAGAATTTGCTTCTAAAGGTCACTTTCGACATTGGGATTATGGTCGAAGTGGCAACTTGAAAGCTTATAATAGTACAAATCCACCAGATTATCCTTTGGAGAATATTAGTGTGCCAATGTTTATCTATCACAGTGCACCTGATAATTTATCTTCGGAAAAAGATATTTTGCTATTAATTGAGAAACTTCCGACATTAGTTGGAGTAACCAAGGTTGATATTCCTGAATTTGATCATTTGGCATTCATGTTCATGATCATTTGGGTAAATTGGGCAGGTTCAGAAACGTTAGGGACTAAATATTTAGGTAATTTCTCGGTCTCTGATTGGTCAGCTGTCAAAAAAAAAATCCTTCCAATTTATGTAATTTTATTGGAAAGCTGACTAGAAAGTTAGGCAAGAAAATTTTACCTAAATATTTAGGAAAGTTTTTGAAGTGAAAACTTCTTTAGTATCGTAGTGATTTGAAACAAGATGAAACGAAAACGCGACACGACTTCAACTTGTTATAACTTTTTTTGTTTTAATAGATATATAAATGAAATTTGTACTATAGATAGGTAATTCAATAAATTATAATTGTACAAAATTTCAATTAATTTCATATTCAAAATTCGGAGATAACGGTAAAAAGATGTTATTTTCCAACACACGTTACATCTTTTGATCTAGTGCACATACAAATTTAACTTTAATACGCATGCTGATAACATAACCTTTTATTTGATATATCACACATAACGTTACGTGCTCTACAAGTTACACAATCTTAAATTGAAAAAAATTTAAAAATACCTCAAAACACCTATGAAGATCTGTTGGCGATGACCAGCTACTAGTGCAGGAAGTACCGTAATCTCACTCTGGAAATTCGACATGGTTGACTTTAAAAAACTCTAACTTCTCTTGTAGACATCTTTGAAATAAGATTTGTGCATCATTATACAAGGTGAAACAATAAACTTTCACATGGTATAAAATTTTTTATAGGTTGTCAAACAAAAAATTGATTTGATAGCATGATAACATAAAAATAAACTTTTTTTTGCTTTTTTTTATGAAATTTCATCGAGTTTAAAAAATTCTAGCTCTTTTTGTAGATGTCTCATAGGTCTGATCGATATATATATTTTGAGCTAATAAGCCAATAAGCTTTCAGATGGTATTAAATTTTTTATAGGTTGTTAGGGAAAAAATGCATTTAATAGCGTGAGAAGATAAAAATACATGTTTTTTTCGCTTTTTTTTATCGAGTTCAAAAAATTCTAGCTCTTTTTGTAGATGTCTCATAGACCTGATCGATATATATATTTAAAGCTTTTAGATGATATAAAATTTACAGTCGTCGGCATAATTATTTTGACTATTTTTCAGTTCTCGATCAGATAAGAATAATTTCTAACGGTTAAACTTTTTATAGGTAAAGTTAGTGGTTATTTTTTAAGTATGTTATGGTGAATCTCATGGTGGTTAAAGTAAGTCATATGAGTGAAATTTGGCTTTCAGGCAGCTTTTTTTGTATTAGAAGTGCTATTTTTTGAGCGGCATAAGTATTTTGACCAGCATTCTTTTTCAATTTTGGTAAGGTAAAGTCATACATTTTGCTTATTTTAAGAATGTATCCAACTGTTGAACATGTTAAGGCTCAGATTCATAAAAAAATTGGAAACATTTCGCAAATAAATATTGAAATTAGGGCATTTATTGTTACAAGTTAAAATTCCCGTTACCTGTTAAACAAATCAATGGAGAACTGATTTGTTTGCGTCAAATTATGTCTTAGCTAATAGAAAAACACAAGATCACGAGTACTGAGTAGAATCAGCCATGAATCTGTACAAAACAAAAAAATACACAAAAAAAAGACAATTTTTTTTGCGTAATTCACTTTGAATCCCAGATTGAACCCTAATATCATGGAGCTGGAAATGAAATCTCTAGGGAAGAATTCCTCATCAGAAAGCAAAGATTCCCAGGAGACTTATGAAACACAATTTTGGGACTTATTCAGCAAGAAAAGCACTAGTTAACCTCTTGAAAGCATGTTGAAAACTATGAAATTCG
The DNA here is from genome assembly GCF_945859705.1 of Episyrphus balteatus. Classification (NCBI taxonomy): domain Eukaryota; kingdom Metazoa; phylum Arthropoda; class Insecta; order Diptera; family Syrphidae; genus Episyrphus; species Episyrphus balteatus. The sequence continues at coordinate 12,790,347 of NC_079136.1, forward strand.
CAAAAAAGCACGTTGGTAAGATTTTTTTTTTTCTTGAACAAAGTTTTCTAGACCGCATCCGAACAAAATTCACTCTTGGTGATTTATGGAGTGCAAAAAAACTTTCATCGGTCCATTGAACCTTTATCCAGAAAAAATTAGGCTTACCAACGTGCTTTTTTGCGAATTTCATAGTTTTCAACATGCTTTCAAGAGGTTAACTAGTGCTTTTCTTGCTGAATAAGTCCCAAAATTGTGTTTCATAAGTCTCCTGGGAATCTTTGCTTTCTGAGGCGGAATTCTTCCCTAGGGATTTCATTTCCAGCTCCATGATATTAGGGTTCAATCTGGGATTCAAAGTGAACTACGCAAAAAAAATTGTCTTTTTTTTTGTGTATTTTTTTGTTTTGTACAGATTCATGGCTGATTCTACTCAGTACTCGTAATCTTGTGTTTTTCTATTAGCTAAGACATAATTTGACGCAAACAAATCAGTTCTCCATTGATTTGTTTAACAGGTAACGGGAATTTTAACTTGTAACAATAAATGCCCTAATTTCAATATTTATTTGCGAAATGTTTCCAATTTTTTTTATGAATCTGAGCCTTAACATGTTCAACAGTTGGATACATTCTTAAAATAAGCAAAATGTATGACTTTACCTTACCAAAGTTGAAAAAGAATGCTGGTCATAATACTTATGCCGCTCAAAAAATAGCACTTCTAATACAAAAAAAGCTGCCTGAAAGCCAAATTTCACTCATATGACTTACTTTAACCACCATGAGATTCACCATAACATACTTAAAAAATAACCATTAACTTTACCTATAAAAAGTTTAACCGTTAGAAATTATTCTTATCTGATCGAGAACTGAAAAATAGTCAAAATAATTATGCCGACGACTGTATATAGGTTGTCATATCAAAAACATGGATTTGAAGGTGATAGAATAAAAATAGGTAGATTTGTTCTATTTTTTTTTTCAAGAAAAATTATTTTTTAAGGTTTCACTTCTACCACGTGTGAATCGCACACATGATTTTTTTTTTTTGTCAACATGACAGCTGATTATGTTTAATTATAGAATTACGGTAACAGAATTAAATGTATTTGTGTGAAAAACGAGTGAAAAGTGAATTAATATTAAAGTAAATTGAAATTTAGTGTCTGCCCCATGCGCTCTGTAAAATTTTCAAGTAAATTTCGAAATTTGACAATAATGGCGTATCCAAACTAATTTAGTCAATTTGCTCAAATTTCCGTTCGGAAAATGACGTTGCCTAAATATCTAGTCCCTGATATTTCCTGAACGTGCCCATTGACTAAATTAGTTTGGATACGCCATTATTGTCAAATTTCGAAATTTACTTGAGAATTTAAGAGATCGCGTGGGGCAGACACCAAATTTCACTGCACTTTAATAAGGGCCAGTTGTACAAATATTTAATCCGTGGATCAGCAACTTTTATCTTCTGAAATCTAAATCATAGCTGAGTTTAAGCACTGGTTCAAGGTCCATATATGTAAAAATAGCCACATTCATGCTTGAACCGAAGTTGACCCGCAGCTAATCCGCCGAAATCGGCGGGTTAAATTCCTGAACCAAGGCTGACCCACGTTTGTACAACTGGCACTAAATAAATAATATTTATTATAACCGATAATGCATTTTTTACTCGTTTTTCACACAAATAAATTTAATTCTGCTCCTAATTCTGTAATTAAAAACAATCAGCTGTCATGTTGACAAAAAAAACTTTCCTAACTTTTTAGGGACAAATTTCTTGCCTAACTTTCCAGTCAGCTTTCCAATAAAATTACCTAAATTGGAAGGATTTTGTTTGACAGTTGACCAATCAGAGGCCGATAAATTACCTAAATATTTAGTCCCTAACGTTTCTGAACCTGCCCAAACAAACTCGATATATCTATCGACGGTTAAACTTCATAACCTCGTAAGTCGAAAAATTCAAAAAAAATATTATTAATGCAAACAATTCAGAAAATTCAAAGCTATCTTTTGGTATATTCAGTTCAACAATGTTGTTTTGAACATTTTTCAGGAATGACGAAATTCAAAAGCTCGTACAGTACAAATAAAAAGGTAATATCTTCCGAACTGACATTGGTCGCCAGATTGTCAAAACATGACAATTTGGCGACCAATGTCAGCTACCGTAATTCTTAATTCTTTTAAATTAATGACGAAAAACGCACAAAAACCGAAGAAACACGCACACCACTAATTTTTTACAATTACTGACCATTTTTCGTGAAGAAACACTAAGAAAATTTGTTATTTTCAATTTATAATTTTTTCAAATGACATTTTATAAATTAAAATAAAAACAAATTTCCTGTTTACTGCGATTGAAATATATAAAATTAAAGGCCGACTTGACAGATTGGTGCCCATTTTTGACAAACAAATTTTGACAACGTTCGGAATATATTACCTTATTATGTGTACTGTGGTATTGATATATCCCATACAAAAACAAGAAACACAACATATTGTGTTTTGATTTCTGAAAAACTTGCAAAAACGACTTCCGAGGTTATGAAGTTTAACCGTCGATATGCTCTTGTCACATTTAAGTGCGACATAAATTTCAAAAAAAAAATTTATACTTGTCCCTTAAATAAGGTGAGTGTGGAAAAGTTTCAAAAATAAAACTAATACAGTAAAAAATTGCCGAATCGGTGTAGGTAATTTGCCATTGTGCAATTAGGCCGAAAGTAAAAATTCAGAGTTTTTTAACTTTCGCAATGTGAAATAGTGCCAGATTTTTAAATTCAGCCTTATTTCATCTAACGACACATATTTTCGTTTTATGTATTAATGACATAGCTAATTATTCAAGTTCGATTTATTTTTTACAAATTATATGCACAAGTGAATTCAAAAGTGTATAGGTAACGTTAAATATTAAAAACTAAAAATAAAAATTTGAGAAAATTTACATTTTGTAATAAATCAAGGTAGTCGACTTCATAGTCGTTACATTAATGACTTGTAGATGGAATAAAGATATTGTTTCTTTAAATATTTTTGCTTATTTTCAACAATTATACTTGCAACACTGTTCCATGTTTTCTTCTCAATTATATTTTTTACCAAAATGATTAATAAAATTGATATAATTCCAACATGCAATCGTAACTAGACTATAAAATAGAGACTTAAAACAATTTTATATCTAATTGCATTGGAACGAACAAAGCCGATTTAAAGTTAATACAATTTCAAAAAGATTGCAAAAAAAAAAAACATTAAAATGTCATTTACACTGAAATGTGGCATTTTATTAATTGTGATTTTGAATTTAGCTCGAGCAGATGATGTAAGTGAACAGCTTAAAGTGCAAAATTAAAGAAAATATTTATATGAGTGTTTTTGATAATTCAAGGATAAATATGAAATGTTTGTTGATAAATTGGAATTGATCAAAGGAAAAGAGATCCTAGCTGCAACCGAAATCAAAGTTGAAAAAACTGGGCCAACTAATTTTGTATTCCGAGGAGAAGTTGAACATTTTAAAGAATTCAATGACGATTGGACGGTGATTTATAAATTTAGATTTTTTAAACCTTTAATAGTGTTCGAATATATTTGCAGTTAGCTTTAAAAGTCTTCAAAGCCAATACAGCCGATGAAGGATTTAAACCTTTGATAAACTATCCAACTAAAGGTACAAAGGGAGTATGTACAGTTCTGAAAAATGAATACAAAAAGTTATTCTACGACAGCATTAAGGATTGTTCTACAGCACCCCACTTTGACACATGTCCATTAAAAGAAGCCAAATACACTTTTAATGACTGTTCTTTCGATGCAGGTGTTTTTAAGAAATTCTTAAATAAGGGTTACTACCTTATTCAGGTGCATTTATCACATTTGGAAGAAGCTGATTTAGTGCAATACGATTTGTATGCTCATGTGGAAACTGACAAATGAGTTGAATTGAATTAATAATAATAATTCAGTGTAGTTGCATGTAATTTTTTTATTGGAAACTAGGTAACGGGGATTAGAAAATAAAATTGACAATATTTTTGGTGGTGGATAATTAAATGAGATTTTTACTAAGATAATTTCCATATAAATAATCCAGTGAAAATAGATGGTCTCCCTTCACCAAATTCACACCAGGCTTAAAATTGGTAAAGACCTTTGATTTACATTAAGAAAGGACTGCGAACAGTCCCTATCTAAGTGTCAACTGCTTCGCATTTTACCTAAAAAACAATATTTCAATACACAGTACACATAAAAAGGTAATATATTCCGAACTGACATTGGTCGCCAGATTGTCAAAACATGACACTTTGGCGACCAATGTCAGCTACCGAATTCTTAATTGTTTAAAATACCGACGAAAAACGCACAAAAAAACCGATAAACCACGCACACCACTAATTTTTAAACAATTATTTACCATTTTCCGCGATGAAACACGAAGAAAATTTGTTATTTTCAATTTATAATATTTTTAAATGACATTTTATAAATTAAAACAAAAACAAATTTCCTGTTTACTGCGAGTGAAATATAAAAATTAAAGGCCGACCTGACAGATTGGTGCCCATTTTTGACAAACAAATTTTGACAACGTTTGGAATATATTACCTTATTATGTGTACTGTGGTCTACATGTGCGCTTCGATGATGCAAAGATAAACAACTTCTAGACCACTTCTAAAATCTTTATGGGTGAAAAAGGCTTTAAACGCTGACTAAATAATTTTTTGGAAAATGTCACTTTGCACCTTTATCTTCTAATTGCTTCATTTTAATTGAAAATTTTCTGAAGCTTATCATCATGCTTTCAAGAGGAAGAAGAAGAAAAAACATCTTTTCACAAAAGTTATTTGGATATGGGAAAACTCGAAATTTCCCCCTCTTTTCCAGATTTGGCATTCATTAGACCTTAATCTATTCCCGAACATAAACAAAATTGTATCTCAGAAGCGATTCGGGTCCAATGAAGAAGTGGAAAGGGTCGTAAATAAATATTTTGCAAGACTCTTACTTCCGGCAAGGAATTCTACAATTGAATAAAGCCGGACAAGAAGATTATGTAGAGAAAATAAAACCATTTTTTAACTGAACATCATATTCGATCATTATTAGGCCAAATCTCTGACTTTTTTTTGTCGCTTTTCACTACTTTTAAATTTAATACGCATCATCCAGATTCACGATCAAGTAAGTTAAGTCGTCCAAGTTTAATAGAATATTTAAAAAAAATGTTATTGTACAATTCTAATTAATTATGCTGATTTCAGACAAGAAAGGAAAAAAATCTTTGTTAAGCTTACTATCTTGGATTCATTAAAAGAATTATCCAGACATAGTATATAGAATATAGTACCGCACCCATGCGTCATCAAGAAAAACGCCTACTAGGTATACTTGAAGAATCATCAAAATTTAGGGTATTTGAACCCTCTGAGAAAGTATGATATACTTTGAGGCGCCTTTAATTAGTATTTTCTCCGTTTAGATTTATATTCTCAACAATATGACAGCAACAAAGATTTAAAATTCCATTTGCTTCTTTTTTGTCACACCAATATCGGTTCAAGTACACAGAGATTTATCTCCTTAACTCTTTCGGAATCTAAGAGCTCCAATTGTAAAACATGGCTTACAGTCTGTAATTGACTTCGAGGTTCACTGTGGTGTATGTGTAATTTTGTTTACACTGGTCGGCAAAAACAAAAAAAACTAGGGAGCAAGAATTTTGTGAGGTGATTTTAATTAACTTGAGTGTGCTCAATTCAAAACAGTTTACAGATTTATTCCATCACGTCTTATTTTTGAGCTCTATTCATCACTATTTTCGCTATAAAGTCTAAAAAACTAATTTTAAAAGAAATGCATTTTTATGTTTGATCCACAGTACACATAAAAAGGTAATATATTCCGAACTGACATTGGTCGCCAGATTGTCAAAACATGACACTTTGGCGACCAATGTCAGCTACTGAATTCTTAATTGTTTAAAATACCGATGAAAAACGCACAAAAACCGATAAACTACGCACACCACTAATTTTTAAACAATTATTTATCATTTTCCGCGATGAAACACGAAGAAAATTTGTTATTTTTCAATTGATAATATTTTTAAATGACATTTTATAAATTAAAAAAAAAACAAATTTCCTGTTTACTGCGATTGAAATATAAAAATTAAAGGCCGACCTGACAGATTGGTGCTCATCAGTGGCGTAGATAGCTTTTTGCTAAGGGGGGGGATAGATCTAGTTCGCAAATTTTTTTTAAGTTTTAATAATGCTTCTTTGTATTGTTTTTATTCTCTTTAAATTGGAGAAAGTTCTTCCGGTAGTTGACGTAGAAACCAGCAGTGTAGCTAATATCTTTAATAAAATATAAATACCAGGACAACTTTTTTCGGTGCAGCTTTCGAGCGCTTTCAATGAGTTCATAGAGGAAGTATTTTTCCTTCTGATCAAATATCTTTTCTGAGTTTTTAATTCTTCACACAGAGAAAAATATGACCAGGACCACATAAATACCAACAGATTTCCTTATTGAACTGTTTTATGAAGAAACCTTATTAATATCAACAATTAATAAGGTTTTTCCATAGAGATTTCTTATTATTTTCATGTACAAAATCTTTCAAAATTTTTTGTAAAAATTTCATATTTTTTCCAACTTGGCACTAGAACAAAAATTGTGACCAATATTTCTATAGTAAGTTGGAATAGGTGATCCCGTACATGATCGTATTTTTTTTATTAAAAAAACAAAACCGACTTCCATGGATCAAAACTGGGTTTTATGGTTTTTCTAATAGTACTGAACAGGCACCAGCTTTTCAATACCTACAAAAAGAATTATCAAAATTGGTTTACTCGGTCCAAAGTTATGAGGTGACAAACACAAAAAAAAAAGTACAGACGAATTGAATAACTCCTCCTTTTTGGAAGTCGGTAAAACAATTAGGAAATCTCGATTGTTTAAATAATATTTCCTTCTTGGATGAAAACTATAAGGAAATCTTATTGTTTTTGTTCTATTTTATGTGGTCTAGTTTTTGGTAAAACTCAACAGTTTCATTAAATTTTTTAGCTGCTTTGTCTATTTCAGACGACGAATCCTTAGAAAGAACCGGAAACCCTTCTAGTGTGTTTTCATGGTTTGTACATTTTTCTCCAAGGCCCATTACATAGAAATCGAGAAAAAGATTGAAAACAGTAACACGAAAATATTCTTTACTGTACTTTGAACCGAAGATTTCGAACGATTCTTTTGTCGCTTCACTATTCTCTTATGTTTAACGCCTATGTCAAGGATTTCAGCTAATTTTTCCCATATACAAAAAACTTTCGAAAATGAGTCGTCTTCTGCCCGTTTAATTTTAAGTTGATCCCTTAAATCTTTAGCGAGCTCCATTGCTTGGACCAAGTCTAAATTCACTCTTTGAAACACCGACTTAATGGCAACGAAAGTTGGTAAACCATATTTATAACCTTTAAGCTAATCAAGAACTCGAAATCCATAGCGTTTTTTTTCAAAGTGCGCTTCTTCAACTTATTTATTCATGACTGTTTATACTGCACAATTATCGATCCCAATGGGGGGGGGATATATCCCCCTGATCCCCCCCCTATCTACGCCACTGGTGCTCATTTTTGACAAACAAATTTTGACAACGTTCGGAATATATTACCTTATTATGTGTACTGTGTGTTTGATCTATTTCAACTATCTTTTAGAAAAAATAATAGACCCATAAGAAGGGTCTAAATGAGTCGGGTCTTTACCCGACAGCCACTTTAACCTAACCTAACCTCTAAGCTGTAACAATTGAGGCAGTACAACATAACGTCAATTCTTGGTAATGGAGTGTATTGCTTCGTTCTAGGTTAAAGATTACAAACTCCTATTAAGCTCGTTAAAAATCTTTAAAAACAAGTGTCCACACACTAAACCCATCAATTATTTTTAATCAACTAGGTTAAACATTTGCATATAAAAATAAATTTTATATCAGTTCCAAAGATCTTTGATAGCAGCCAAACCATTTTGTTTGTCAATTACTCGTATTATAAATTTTTAAAAATCATACTGAAAATATGCAGGCCGAAAGTAAATATTCTTAAACAACAAAAAACAACAAAAATAATTTTTGATTCCGTTATTTTATTCATGGGAAGTATCTCAATGTAATCATTCATGATTTGCTCACTCTCTATTTTAACGTCCGAAAGTTAACAAGTGTTTACAAAGTGATAGTTTATCATAAAAGTGAGTAATTGAGTTGAAAAAAAAAATTTCAGAAAATGCTAGTGGTATGTATTTTTAAATTCAATTTGTTTTTTGTAAAAAAAAAAAGTCGGATTCTATTTCTATTAACTGAATGTTGTAAGGCATTTTTTGATAGTTTTCAGATGTTTGTTTTTTACTTCTTGGACGATTAAAAAAAAGTGCCGAAGAGTGCCATCGTGAATTTTTCATATTTCGTAGTTTGAATCATTACCTTTAATTTGATGCTAAAATTAAGTGCCGAAAACCGCCGCAAACTATTTTTTTCGTCTCTTTTAGGTACCAATCCGCTCTTTTTAAGGTGACAATTTTTTTACGGAAGGACATTGTTCAAGATTGTCTAGCTTGTAGAGCATGAACTGTTATGTGTGATATATGAAATGAAAGGTTATATTATCTTTCTTCAAAATAAAAATAAATCAAATTTATAAATGCTCTATGTAAAAAGATATTACGGCTCAAAAAAAGACCATCTTTTTACCGTTATCTCAAAAATGTGACCATGAAAATGATTGAAATTTTGCACAAATATAGTCGTTGCTTTTATTTATATTTGCTGTTAATTTGATTAATATATCTGTCAAAAAGATATAAATAAAAAACGGTCAAAAGGGCTCGAAAACGGTCAAAAATTTGGGAAAAAGAAATATTTTTTCCCATTAAAGATATCTCGGGCAATAAAAAAGACATCAGAAAGATTTAAACAGGCATTGAAGTATGGAAAACAGTTCTTATAGAAACCGTTACTAAATATGTTCAAACAATTTTCCTTATATAAAAGAATAAGGTCCGAAGTACCCCAAAAAACGTTTTTTTGCATCTTCTAACAGTAATATTTCAAAAACGGGAGCTGATTAATTTTTTTTAACTTCGGATTCGAGTTCAAGACACCGAAAACCTTCAGAAAAGTATATTTTTGTTTCGGCAACAAAACCCTTGTAAACCAGTGTAATAGTTAAAGCTGTACATTGTAATTTGTAAAGATTTTCCTTATCTGCGGTTTTCTTGTACTTTAATATCAAATATTTTTAGTGTTTAAATTGTTTTTCAAACAATGAAGCTTTTAAAAAAAAGTAAGTTATCTATTTATTTAATTTAAAAAAAAAATTCCATTATGAATAAAATTATTTCTAAAATAAAAAAACACACAATTCAAAATATAACGCTTTGAGTAAAAAAGAAACACAACTTAAAAAATGAAATCAAATACGTTTACAAACTGTATTTAATTACCTATTTGGAAATAAAATAAATTGAACGACTGGGTTGTACGAACTTGTATGTATGTATGTATGTATTTTTATTGAGACTTCAGATTTACATTAATATTGTTTTTTACATAAATAAAGATAATTATAGCCGACTTAGAATTGGTCAGGCAACAACGATATACATTTAAGTTACTTAAGAGGAAAACAGAAAATAGTGAAACTTTTTGATACTTCTAGTATTACATGTTTGCTCAATATGAACATGACAGCTAATAATATATGTGACTTAAAACTAAACTAACAGGGGAACAAAATGGCAAAAGTGAAGAGAACTGCTCAACAGTGATACCAAAGTGGTAACAAATTGGGCAGTTTTAAAGTTAATTTTTATTAACTTGATAATGATAACAAAAAAATTTTTTTTTTGAAGTGAAAACTTCTTTAGTATCGTAGTGATTTGAAACAAGATGAAACGAAAACGCGACACGACTTCAACTTGTTATAACTTTTTTGTTTTAATAGATAGATTATTGAAATTTGTACTGTAGATAGGTAATTAAATAAATTATAATTGTACAAAATTTCAATTAATTTCATATTCAAAATTCGGAGATAACGGTAAAAAGATGTTCTTTTCAAACACACGTTATATCGTTTGATCTAGTGCACATACAAATTTGATTTAACTTTAATACGCATGCTGATAACATAACCTTTTATTTGATATATCACTCATAACGTTACGTGTTCTACAAGTAACACAATCTTAATTGAAAAAAAAAATAAAAAATACCTCAAAACACCTGTGGAGATCTGTTGGCGATGACCAGCTACCAGTGTAGGAAGTACCGTAATCTCAGTCTGGAAATTCGACATGGTTGACTTTAAAAAATTCTAACTTCTCTTGTAGACATCTTTGAAATAAGATTTATACATCATTATACAAGGTGAAACAATAAGCTTTCACATGGTATAAAATTTTTTATAGGTTGTCAAACAAAAAAATTGATTTAATAGCATGAGAACATAAAAATAAATGTTTTTTTTGCTTTTTGGATGAAATTTCATCGAGTTTTAAAAATTCTAGCTCTTTTTGTAAGTGTCTCATATATATATTTTGAGCTAAGACAATAAGCTTTCAGATGGTGTAAAAATTTGTATAGGTTGTTAGGTAAAAAATGCATTTAATAGCGTGAGAAAATAAAAATACGTGTTTTTTCGCTTTTTTGTGATGGAAATTGATCGAGTTCAAAAAATTCTAGCTCTTTTTGTAGATGTCTCATAGACCTGATCGATATATATATTTTGAGCTAAGACAACAAGCTTTCAGATGATATAAAATTTATATAGGTCGTCATATAAAAATCATAAATTTGAAGGTGATAGAATAAAAATAGGTATAGATTTTTTCTATATTAAAAATGATTTTTTAAGGTTTCACTTCTACCACGTGTATTTGCACACAAGATTTTTTTTTTTTTTTTTTTCATTTCACTTTACAAAGTATGACTAATTTAATGTATTAACATTATTAAAGTAATGTATATTAAAAGACTTATTAGCTAATATAAGGATTATACAAAATTCATGTTTAATGAATGTTAGAGTTTTACTCTATTATTATTACTAGTACAAAACAGAATTTAAAGAATTTAAGAAAACCAAAACTTAAAGATAAATTGATTTTTAGGTTTATATGGAAGATTATTGTTTTTAATTTTATTTTTAAGATGAACTATAACTAGGAAAAGGAAAGAGAATTACAAAATTGGCAATTTGAGTATTTTGTTTTCTTAAAATTAAAATTTGGTTAATAATTCATTATGATACATTTATACATTTTTGTTTTTGATTTTGTAAACTTGGTAGATGAGGTTTATTTTAATGAATTATGTTTTAATTTTTACATATGTACATCTATATAAATTTATGTTTATGTTAATTGTTTTTTTTTTTGTTTTTATTTATTTATTTTTTTTTTTTTTTTGTTTTATTAATTTTTATTTTATTTTTTTTTTGTTTTTTTTTTCAGTTTTGTATTTCAATGAATTATTTAATTAATTATAGTTTGAAAATTGGGTATTGAGAAGAAAATAAGAACAGAATGGATTAAGAATGAAAAGAAAACGTTATTCTGGAATTAGTTGAGCCTCAAGAGAGGTAAGTAGTTACCCTCTGTATGAGTTGGTATTGTTTGATTTGTAAAAATTTGAAAGAAAGTGATGGTCTTCATCCATCACGAAGTGGGGGGTGGACCCTTCATTAAGGATGTTGATTGGTGACATGTAATAATTGTCTGAGATTGAATTTCTGGTATTATCAGAGAGAATCTTATATGTATTGTGGGGTTAGGGTGTTGTCTTAAGCTGGAAAATCTACGTTTGGCGAGATTTGTAAGATAATATAGAATTGGTTGAATTTTAGCGATTTCATACAGTGCCTTGTTTGTGTACCATTTCCCAGATGGTCTTCTAAATTTTTGAGTGCATTTCCTCAGAATGGTTCTTTCAAATCTTTGCATTTCGTGAGCGACAGTTGGAGAGATTTGGAACCAAATAGCAAATCCATAAGAAATTACGGGTCTAATCAAAGCTTTATAGATAAGTAATTTAGTTTTCATTTCGACTTCACGAGAGTTAAGGAGCGACTTTAGCTTAGCGCCAGCGGCTTTCGATTTGGTTAAAGCCTGTCTTACATGTGGATTTAGTTTCCATCTTTCGTGTAGTGAAATTCCAAGGTATTTTATTGTTTTTTTCAAAGGGATAATATTACCTCTAACATTGAGCTTAAGCTGTTTGCTCTCCCTTACGGCTAGATGGTGGCCTTTTGTAGATGCATTTCTAAAGCATATCATTTCGCATTTTGAGGTATTCAAATTAATCCCCCATTTATCATAGTATGGTAAAATGGCTTCAAGATGCTTTTTAACACCATGGAGTGCGTCGTGAGGCCTTTCGTTTGTACGAACTTGCTCAAGTAGTATTTATATAAAAAATTAGAAATTTTATTTGAAAAAAAAAAACTTAAAATTACTTTTTTAAAGGAGCTCCATAGGATATATGCAATTTCATTTATTTAATTAGAAGCATTTTTAGAAAAAAAAAATTTTTAATCGTTACAGCTGTTTTAAAAAAAAATTAATTTTTTATAAATCATTTTTAAATAAAATTTGGATGCCATTTTGAAGAAATTACCAATCAACATCAAAAACCAAAATTTCGAAAAAAATCAATGTCCAGTTTTTAAAAATTCAATTTTTCAGAAAAAAAATTTTTGAATTTTTGTTTTAAATCAAAAAATTAATTTTTTTCAAAATTTTATTTTTGGCTTATATTAAAATTATATAAGTGCTTTTGACATAACAAAAACACACTTTATTAAAGTTTCAAAATGGCCGCTAATACATATATATTAATTTTACTCATGTATAACGCGCCAAAATAAATATTACTTCAAAATTATATTGCTTTTTTTATTTAATTGAAGCAACATCTTTCAGAATCAAATCATAAAGATCTTCTTTGGCTCTTTTAGAATATATCGGTGATAAATATGTAGCGTTATTTTTAATTTCATACACTCGTATCACATTTGGAAGTTGGTCCTCAATTCTAACAACATCTTTTGTATGAATCAATTTACCATTTTCAGGGTAATACAAACCCACAGGAATATTAATCACGTTTAGTGAATAAATTGGGGGATTTCTGCTATTGTATCTTCTTAAATTTTCTAGTAAACCATAATCGTATTGGCGGAATATATTGCTGTCATGTATTTGGAAATAATGCAATAAACACTTTACTGAAACTCCAGCAGGAGTTGTATCAAGTACTTCAGATAAAATAGACTAAAATGAAAAGAAAGATAAGGATCATAATTATGTTAACAGTAAAAATGGAACTCCTTATTCTTACAGGTTCTACGGTAACATTATTAAATCCAGCCAATACAAAAAGTATATCCGAACACAATATACGAGGTTCGTCATTACAAAATGCAGCACCAGCTAATTTTGTGATCGTTCCATTTGGTCTAAATTCCATATTTCCAGTAACAGTTGCCAATGGGTTTAAAAGTTTTATAGCCTTACTTGCAACTTCAAGGTAAACACTGCTCAAATCTTCAAGATATGCTACCGGTGTCATCAAATGGGCCGACTTTATATATTTTTGATACTCTTCTTTCAAAGAACACATCACAAAGAAAGCTGTTGCTCCTTCTGAGTTGCCAAAGAAACGAAACTCATCTTGTCCAGTTTTATTACGAATGAAATCAATTGTTGCTGGAAGATCTTTGGTACCCATTTCGTGAAATGTGAAATCCCAAAAATCTCCAATAAGGGCATCTGGATTGAGGTTGACATGTTTGCGGGAGTTTACGTTACCACGGAAGTTGATAGCCCAAACATCGTAACCAGCGTTAGCAAGAAGAAAACCCAAGGATTCATTTCGAAGCAACAAAAAATCAATAGAAGAACCAGAAATACCATGCGCCAGTAAAGCAATTGGGCATGGTTTTTCGTCATTCGATTGGGAGCAGGGAATTCTGTCAATTCCTAAGAGATAACCATCTTCTGTTTGAACGGTATAATGTTCATAGGGATAATCTAGTTCCTTGGCTATCTTTTCCTAAAGGAGAAAATAAATTAAATTAGAAATAAGTTATTAAATTAATTATATCAGCATACCGTTGTGATTCTGTCAGCTGCAAAACCTGTCCCAATCAAGGCAAATAGACCCAAAACTAGACAAGCGTTCATTTTGCAAAGTGCGGTTTGTCTGGCAATCATTAGACTGAGAAGTCTTTTATACATGTAGGTAACACCTTGATTTTGAAGATGTTTAATTAAGTAAGTAATTCTTCAAATTTGTATAATTTTAAGAAAGAGACATTTAAATATAAATATTTAATCAAGTGAACAATTAAATTATAATTAAAAGACATAGTTGCTAACGTCTTCTTTCAAGATTTTGGATGTTAGATAGGGTATAATCGGGTTGCAATAGTAACTGCACGGAAACTAAGATTTTTATTTTGAAAAATTGGTTTTTTTTCTTAATTTGAAAATATTTTTTTTTTTTTACAAAAACAATCTTTTTGTGAATCAAAAGAATTATTCATTATTTTCAGAAAATGAAAAAAAAAAAAATTCATTGAAAGTATCTTAAACAATAGTCAAGCAAACTTTTGATTCAAATCTTATGGGTAATTCCATGAAAAAGTGGACACGAATTTTGAACAAATTATGCAGTTTTTTTTACTTTTTGTAATAGCAAATTACTATTTACAAACGGTAACACTTTATGCAAGTTGCAAGAAAAGATTCTTTGTTGTATTCCCTTATGGATAGAAATTAAATTCAAGGAGAATAAATAATCTTAAAGCATTTTTAAAGCATAAGCTGAATTTCACATGAAAATGACGGAAAAACAAGCCCACAGAAAATTGGATGAATCTAATAGTGACCATGGCAATATGCCCTCGTGATTGCTAAAATAAATTAACATTTAAGCAAGCTTCGTTACACAATATTCGATTTAAAAAAAACTTGAGTGAAAATGCATCTTTTCTTTACTTTTGGAACCACAAATCGCAGGTAACATGAGTTACCAAAATAATGTAGCGTGAGTTACCTAAACATTTTAAAATTTTTCCTCGAAATATCGAATAAATGTTTGGTTTTGTCACTAATATTAAAAGTTTGTAATTTTTTATGTATGGAATCTTCATTTAAAACAAATTAAGATTCTTAATTTCGCAGAAAAACTTCATACTGTGGGACTCTTAAATCTCGTGTCCGATTTTTGTAACGTGAGTTACCATCATACTTTTATTTATCCCAAGCAAATACTAAAATTAAAGAAACATTTTTTTGTTAATTATGAAAGTAATGGTTATGCTCCGTTCATGGATAGTTAATTCGTATCAATTTATATTAAAATTAACAAAAAAAAATTATTTATGTATCGGAAATTTTTGTGAATGTAACTTGAGTAACCATGGAATTGCCCTTAGACAGACAAAGTCTGTTAAATTTTCGAGAAATAAAAAATGATCTGTATATTCGCCAGTTTTCCCCTAAACCCCGAATTTATATGAGGACATCCATAAAATATTTAACAAGATTATTCTTCTTGCTTTATGTAAATAAAAACTAAATAAGGCTAATTACACAACTGAATCAACATATTTTTGTCAACAAAAAAAAAAAAAATTTAAACTTTCAATTCTTAAAAAAAAACAAATGGTAGAATTATATACAGTGAATCAAAAAAAAGTTGTACGGTTGATTTTCTTATACTTTATAGTATATAGTATAGTTTGAACAGAGCGCTCTAGGTTTTTTGATTTATCCATTGGATATAGGTACATATGTAAGTCAATTTAGTTTTTAGTGGGAAATAAATGTGTTTTTTTAATTTTTTTAAACTATATAATTTACTGTGGTTGTCTGTAAAGTCGGTTTACGGACCATAATTTTAAGTGATAACTTCATTCATAAGAAAACAGGTTGTGTGCTTTCGTTAAAACAAAAAATGATCTAAAAATTATTTATTTGTCAACTTTCTTGTAAAAAAAATATGTACCTAAATCTTATAGTAAAATATAAAAATAGCTAGAATTTTTTGAAGCCAATCAATTTTCATCAAAAAAGCAAGAAAATCAATCTTCTTTTTCTTCAATTACCTTAAAGTCCATTTTTTTAAATGATAACCTAAAATAAATTTTAAATCATCGAAAGCTTATTATTTCACTTATTATATGACGCTTAAACCATAGTTCTACGATATCTACAAAAAAAAATAAAGTAAAGTATATCAAATGAAAGTTAATATTATCAGCATTATCAATAAAGTTAAATCAAGTTTTTATGTGCGCTAGATCACAAGACAGAATGTGCTAAAAAATACAACTTTATTTTACCGTTATCTCAAAATTGTGTTTACGAAACTTATTAAAATTTTGCACAAATAAAGTTCTGCCTATTATATGTATCTATAGTATTAATTCCATTAATTTATTTGTTAAAGAAAAAAAGATAAAAATAAAAAACCGTTAAAAACGGTTAAAAAAAACTGGTTTTCGACCAAAAATCATTTTAGAACACTGATTTTTCCACATGCATGCCCGTGGCCATGAACTATATGTCTTATAAATTTGAGATTTTTTGAACTCTCCAAAAATTGCTTAAAATAAAAAAACCACCCAAAAGTACCCCTAAAATAGTAGGTGTTTTTGAAAAATTTATTTTTCAAAACGCGACTTAAAAAAAATCTGAGTTTTACCCATGATTTTTTTTTTGTATTATCTTTTGAATTTCATTTTTCAAATTGGCAAACAAAATTTCTCCTACCTATAATGTCTACCACATGTTTTTCAAAAAAGCAT
Source organism: Episyrphus balteatus (assembly GCF_945859705.1). NCBI lineage: Eukaryota > Metazoa > Arthropoda > Insecta > Diptera > Syrphidae > Episyrphus > Episyrphus balteatus. The sequence goes on from NC_079136.1 coordinate 12,807,236, forward strand.
TTATAACTTGGTTTTGAATTTTTTTAGAATTTTTTCAATGCCAAAAAAATCAACTTTCTACAACTTTGCGTTTAAAAAATAGCCACTTTTGTGCAATTTAGTTTTACCCCTATTTACCCTATTTAATGATTGAATTTTTCAAAATTCGTCATTAGTATTTATGTACCTTTTTATCATTATAATTCAAATAAGCTATAGAAAATTTTTGTATCTCCAATAGTTAATTTTTAGCCGAGCTGCTAAAAATTTCAAGTGGAACGGGAGAAAATGGCGTCAATTTTTCATGGATGCTGCCATGGTTCATCGATTTATAAGTCTTTATCACGTCAAAATGGGCAACAATGGTTTAGAGTTGAAAGTGAAAAAAGTAAAAACTATTATTTTTTTAATGCTTTATTTGTTTTGAGAGATTTAGCAATGAATTTAACATTTATTTCATTTTGAAAATCAAAAAATAAATGTGCTTTCCTTTTTCACTCAACTGACGTAACATCTTCCAAAAGAATATCATACAGATCGCTTTTGGCAAATGGTGAATATATTGGAGACAGGAGTGTAGAGTTGTTCTTCATGTTATATACTCGTTTCACATTTGGAAGTTCTTTAGCCATTCTCTCATCATCCTCTGTATGAATAATTTTACCGAATTCGGGGGAATACAAAAACACAGGTATATTGATCTTGCTAAGATCATATTCTGGTGGATTTCTGCTATTGTATCTTCTTAAGTTTCCTACCAAACCATAATCGTATTGGCAGAATTTTTTGCTATCATGTAATTGGAAATAGTGCAACAAACACTTGGTTGAAAGACCAGCCGGAGTTGTGCCAAGTACATCGCCTAAAATAGACTAAAATGTAAAGAAAAATTAGGATTATTCTTACTGAGCAGCGGAACTCCATATACTTACAGGTTCTACGGTGATATTATTAAATCCAGCTAATACGAAAAGTATATCCGAACACAATATACGAGGTTCATCATTACAAAATGCATTACCAACTAATTTTGTGATCGTTCCATTTGGTCTAAATTCAGTATTTGCAGCAAGAGATGGTAATGGCTGTATTAGCGCTATAGCCTTACTTCCAACTTTAAGGGTTACACTGTCTAATTTGTTAACATATACTACCGGTGACATCAAATGTGCAGACTTAATGTATTTTTGATATTCTTCTTTTTCAATACACAAGACAAATAAAGCTGCTGCTGCTTGAGAGTTGCCAATGAATTGGATTTCATCTTGTCCAGTTTCATTGCGAATGAAATCAATTACGGCTGGAAGATCTTTGGTACCCAATTCGGGGAATGAAAAGTCCCAGAATTTTCCAACAAGGACATCCGGGTTAAGTTTGACATGTTTGCGAGAGTTAAAGTTACCACGGAAGTTGAGGAACCATACATCGAAACCAAGATCGGAGAGATTTAAACCCAAGGATTCATTACGGAGTATGACAAAGTCAACAGATGAACCAGACAAACCATGCGCTAGAACAACAATTGGACATGCTTTTCCATCATTCGATTTGGAGCAGGGAATTCTTTCTACTCCTAAGAGATAACCATCTTCGGTTTGAATGGTATAATTTTCAAATGAATAACCTTGTTCCTTGGCTATTTTTTCCTATATATTAGAAAAAAAAATTAAATTAGAAATAAGTTACCAAATTAATTATAACACTATACCGTTGTGATTCTGTCAGCTGCAGAAGCTGCCCCAATCAAGGCAAAAAGACCCAAAACTAGCAAGGTATTCATTTTGCGAAGCACGGTTTATCTGAAAATCATTAGACTAAGAGGTCTTTTATATACCATCTTACCAGCCTAGTTTGTTTGATTTAGTTATTAGTTATTTGTACAATTTTTAATAGCACACATTTAAACAAATGTTTAAGCAAGTGTACAATTTTATTGATAAACATACATAGTTGCTAACGTCTTTTCACAAGAATTTGGATGTTAGATAAAAAATTTAGTTTTTTCTTTTCAAAATGAGTAGAGTATGTTTGGGTAACTTAGTCAGTTTTTCGAGAACATGGAGTTGTTTGGTATGTTTGAAAAAATATTTATGGTTTTTTTATTTATATTGTTTTCTTTGTTTTGGAATTAAAAAAACATTCAGTATTTTCAAAAAATAAAATGCTCGACTGTGGTCGCACGTACTTTTTCTTAGGCTTAAAGTAACTAGAATGTTAAAGCTTTTTATTCAAGAAAATTAGGGAAAATTTCAAATTTGTTATTTTAAAAAAGAAATTAAAAAAAAAAAAATCTGTTTTTAAAATTCATTAAACACCGTTTTAAATGTATTTAGTATTTAATTTCTTGTATAAAAAGGAATTATTAGAAAAAATTTTTTGGGAAATCGTGATAGCCGTTTTCTAATCAAAATAATTTTTTATATACCTATGTATAAATATTTTCTAACATTTTTCAAAAAAATGTTGGTATATGCCATTTTGAAGAAATAATTAATTTACATATAAAAACGAAATTTAAAAATTTTTCACAAACCCGTTTTCAAGAAATTGATTTTTCAAAAAAAAAATTTGAAATATTTTTTAAAAAATCCAAAAATGTGTTTTTTCAAATTTTCTAAAATTTCAATGTTACTTTTACTTAAACGCTTTTGTATAAAAATTTTCTTTGAAATTGGGTTAGTCTTGCAAAAAACCATTTTATGGCAGGTACCGCCCGACTAACAAATTTGCTCATATAGAGCTTTACAGGTGTTAATGTAGCTCCTGTAAAGCTTTATAGAAGGGATAATGTTTGTTGGGCGTTTAACGGTACAAAAAATATTTTTTTTTATTTCAAAAGTTGGCTCTTATATATATACAGGGTGTCCCAAAAGTAATGGATCAAATGAAATATGCTGATTGGGGAACTTGAGGGCTCTCAGAATTTGGTAACTTGTTCATCCCAAATCCTTACGGTTTTCGTTTTAATGCAATTCTTGTGAAATTTCGAGAAATCCCTAATTTGCAACAGTATGTTGCTTCCTGTTTTACCAAAACATTGCCAAATAATTAGGAACAATAAATTAATCAAAACATTTTTTATTCCATTTGCCATTTCGCTGCAAATTAACTAACAGTTTCAAGTTTTATAAAAAACCAATTTCAAACTTTTATCACATTGTTTAAAGAAGAACTTGTATAATAATTTTCTTATAACGATTTACTTTTTTTCTTTTATGAAATAAAGCAATAAAGAAGTTTATTTACTGCAATTTCGCTTTTAAATAAGCTTTACCCTTTAAAATTATTCTTTGGCTAGATTTTATTGTATTTTTAGGAGTGACTTAGTCCACTTTCATAATTAAGGGCACAAATATTAAACAATTATGTATACATTGAAGGTGCCTTTAAAAAAAAGTTAAGCAATCTTCTTTTTAAGAAACGGAAACAATTTTATTCACTTTGTCTAGCCCGTATCAGGCAGTTTCCCCCTAAACCCAGAATTTATATTAGGGCACAAATAAAATCTACAACTATATTATTCTTGTTTTACGTATAAGGAAATTAAATATTGTTAATTACACAACTGAATCAACAAAGTTTGTCAATAAAAAATTAAATTTGAACTTTCAATTTTTAGAAAAACAAATAGTAATATAAAACCATAATGCGTGTGTTGGATTTGTACAATTATTTAAACATAAAGTTATCTTATAGATAAAATTTTAAGCTAACAACAACTGTTTCAAATTGTTTCATAGTTCTCAACAGCTGCTCTACAAAAAATGCGAAAAAGATAAAAATCCTTTTTCTCAGACGCCGTTATATGGTAGATATAGGTTTGTCAAAATTTAATTAACATTGAATTAAAGTGATCACCTGAAATGAATTCTTTTAGTTTGTAAGACACATAATATCATAACTCAGCTTTTCAAATAAAAAGACGCAGTTTTTATTACATGGAAAATATTCAAGACCAAAAAGAAAAATTAACCCATTGAAGTATCCGTCCTGATAAAATGTTGTTTTTCTTAAAAGAAAAAGTTTAATTAAATAAAAGAAATTGAATGATGCATTTTTTTCGGTTCAACAGAGGATGCATCGAATTTTTATTTTAGGTCTTGTTGGCTATCAGGTTCTCGTGTCCAAGGGTTGAACGGACAAAATTTCAACTGGTATTATTTTGTATATTTTAACGATTTAACTTAATGGGTCACTGTGGTGTATGTGTAATTATTTTATTATTAGTGCATAAATCGCACTACCCCTGAGCCTGGATAGACCGCAGAAAACTTTCAAAAGAAAGCAAAAAAAATCCGTCACCTATTCAGGGAATTAAATTTTTCTTTTATTTTAAACTAATTTTCATCCACAATCTAAACACTAAACACATTTGATGATACAGTACAAACAAATCTCACAAAAGGTCCTTCCAAATCCAAGACAATCTTATAAAACCCAGTCCACATGTGCGTTGGCATATTTTCAGTACTCATAACACAAAAATTGAAATAATAATTACGGATTTCTGTTGGGGTATCAAAATTGCCTTCAAATTGCGGAAAATCCGAACAATTTTTTATATCGTTCATTGCATATTTTTTATAATATTTCGTCATAAAGTAGTAAAATGGTAGCTGAGGGATATGTAACGGCGTTTCTATGAATTTACTTGTACCGGAATTGCTGCGAAGAATTTTAAATTGTATCTAAACAAACAAAAAACGAAATAAAATACATATTTGAAAATGATAATGTTAACAGAAGAAACTTATTGATATGTACCTTAAAAGTATTATCAATTTCAAATCCAATATTAATGGTCCCATTAAGACCATATACACCACGGGCGATACGAATTGGCCGGAGTTTGGCAGAAATTAATGATTCGTTAGTACTAACCCATTCGAATTTTTCCATTACATACTGCCAGTTTTTCTAAAAACAAAACAAGTTTGAAATGATTTTTTATTTCTTTTACTAGTTTTTCAAATACCTTTGTAGCTCCGGAAATTACAAGGACTACGAATAATGCTTGAGCATAATATACTAAGTAGCTGATTTTTGACATTCTGAAAATTCTATTTCAGAACAGACAAAAAAGAAACGCATGTTTTGGCTTTTATAAGCTCAGTGGGTATCAACAATCTTGGGAACTGACGAAAAGTTCATTTTAAATGCAATATTTTTATTTGTTTATTAAATAATTGATTTATAGTAGGGTTGAGATTTTTTATAGCATTTTTACGATCATTTAATTGGAGTTTGTAATCTTTAATCTAGTCGAGAGTAAAGCAATAGCTTTTAGGTTGTGCAACTTAATAGCAAAAATAAAAATGATTCAATTTAAAAATTTAAGTGATAATTTATGTCAAATTTAATGGAATGGCTAATTTAGAAAAAAGAAAACTTATATACCTACATACATATTTAGTTGACAAAAACGCTATAGATTCGCACAAAACACAGCAGTGTTTGACCACTATCTTGAAATAACAACTGCAGTAATTTTTTATTTGTTTTAGCTATCTAATCAAGAAAAAATTCGGTAACCAAATCATTCAGTGACAAATTGAGATTTTCGGGTTTCTGGGCGTATGAGTAACATTTTTTCTACACATACAAAACAGTATACAAATTTTTCACTGTCCAAATAATCTGAAAAATTTATTTTTGTCTCCATTTTTTAACCTCTTAAATGCGTAAGTAGGTACATATGTAGTTACGTGAGCTTTAAAATTAGGTAATCACTTGGCAGACAATTTTTAAAACTCATTGGTATGTGGGTTTGGATGCAGATTCAAACAAAGCAAAGCGTATTAGAAAATTATGCATTTAAGTCTGATTCCGGTTTTTCTTAACCTAAGGAGATTCAAGAGGTGAAACCGAAAATGGAAATTACTATACCAATCGTAACAGGATGCAGATGGGAATCCTGTGGTTTTTGTACTTACTTTTTTTCATTAAAATAATTTATGAAGATTGTGTACAAAAACCGAAAATCCAATCGAAACTAAAATTTCATTCGAGGTATTGTGTCTTATTTAAATTAGTGGTATTAATAAAAAAGGATTGTTGTTAGATGTTAGCACGTTTTTTACAAACTTGCTTCTTGTTTTCAATAACCACAGAAGAAAAAACCAGGTGCAGAAACTTGTGCGCCAATGAAAAATGTAGTTAAATAGAGCAATATCGGTTGAGAACTTATTGAGTTAACGAGCAAGCAAATCTCAGTTGCAAAATGCTGTTTCGAGTTCAAAGTTTTAAAAAATACTTGATAAGCGCTCCGAAAAAACGTTTTCAAATAACGTTACAAAAAAGATGGAGTTCGAATTTTAAATTCATGTATTTTCCGCCTTAACTGATACTTTATATTAAATGGAAATAATAGTCTTGAAACAAAAAGCAAAATGGAGTCGATTAAGTACTCCTGAAATAAATTATCTTCTGTTTTGTAGCACAACTCATCAGCCATCCTTTACTAATAATGTAGTTCCACTTTTGTAAAGATTTAAAATCGGTTTCATTTATGGAGTATGACCAAAAACTAAAGTTCATAACATTTGGTATGCATTTGTTTGTCTGTGTGTTTAAATAAAAATAAATTTCACAAAAACTATATAAGTGTATTTTTATTAACATACAATTTCTTAAATCTAGACAACACATTTTTTTTAAGTACATTTTTAATATTATTAATATATATATTTATATTTATGTATATGTATTTGTATGACATAGATAATAAAATTATTAGTTAGTATTACATTATTCTTTTGTTTATTAATTTTAAAATAATATAGTTTAAAGGACTATAAAATATGTACAGTAATAAACTAATTTTAAAAAGAAAAAGAAAGAAATATTAAATTAAATTGAAAAAATAAAAGAATATAATGCTACTAGCACAATTTAAGAGTTTTAAGTTTTTTTTTTTATTTTACAACAATTATAAATAAATAAAATTTTCAAATAACATTAGCATGTAGCTCCAAAAAATTAAACATTAATATTTATTAATAATTTATTTCTTAATTTGTTTTCAAATTTTGTTTTTTATAATATCGTTTTTAAAATTAAAATTCACATTTACAACAATTAAATTTATATTTTCTAAATTACTTTACAATTCACGACTACTTTGAGTTTTTTTTTTTTTTTCAAATGTTTTGTATCACTTTTACCAATTTTTCGAAAGGATTAAATCTACGTAATTGATTAATTTCATAAGTGTTAAATGTTATTGATTAAGATTTTTTAGTTAAGTCAATTTTTGGTGTCACCACAAACTACAGCAGCACGGAATTCCAAATTTGTTGATAAAATTTTTGTTTATTGTATTCAATTATTGTTGTTTCTTTTTTCTTAATTTATTATGTAGATGTACGTTTTATAGGCATAAAGTAGTTAAGGTCAAATTTTTAAGAATTGTTGCTGGCATAATATGATCAAGCTGCATTTTTTTTTTTTTCTAAATTGTATGATGCAAAAAACACTGGTTTTTTTGAAACAAACATTTATTTCCAAAACTTTTAATAGTTCGTAAGATTATCTTTAGCTGCATTGATATTTAAGATTTGTTCCTGGGTTTTTATAGGTGGACAAATCTTAAAAGAATTTTGTATGTTTAGAGTTTCAGCACGCGTTGATAATGGTTTTGACAACTTTGACTGGTCAAAAATTGTTCTGTTTACGATCCACAATTTTTGGGTCGTTGGAGACCTTCTAGAGTAGTGCGATAAAATCAATACGCTCGTGCTGAGTGAATTTCCAAAAATTTGAATAATCAGCTCTTAATTTTTTTCTTTCGTTTTTCAAAAACGAATGATCGCATTCCTTTCTTTTTTTGTAGAATCTGACCCCTGAAATTTATTTTAAGATCTCTTGCTTGAAGTTCTGATTAGATAAATATTAATGTTGGTAAATTGGAACTCCTTCAAAATTTGTATACTTAGCCCTGGTTTTTAAATCGTCAGTTAGACTATCAGAAGAATAAACTTTCATTCCTAGGAATAAGCTCTAACTGAGGTTTATCTTACTATTGAAAAATTGGCCATTATTGTAATAACGAATTGTCATATACAGTTAATTCTTGCAAAGAATTTAAAATTGTATAGGCAAATTTGATGCAGCAGATTGGAAACGGCAAACATTCCTACGTCTACATTCAAATTATGGCTAAAACTCTTAAAATGATTATAAAGAGTTTGACTTATTTTCGCTTGTAACATCAAAACATTTTCAGGCTGTTTGGTATGCTGGAAGCTATGTTATTTACCAAAAACCTGCAGAAAGATATACATTATGCTCATTTAAGCAAGAAATGAGTACAATTCAGCAGAATTTTTATAGAATCGAAAACAATAGATGGTCAACAATTGACGCTTGTCGATTTTGGAAGAATTTTTGACTAGATACTTATATTATCATAAATTAAGCAGCAGCAGTTACATATAATAAGTCAATTTGAAGCAACTTGAATACCCTTTCGAGCAAAAGGCTTGTTCTCTGGGTGCTAAATGGGAGTGGGCAGTCGACTGTTTTATTTTCCTTGGCCAAACCACGCTTCTCTTTCAAAAACATGAAATTTCATTTTGAAACTTAACCTCCAAGGTGGAGTCACTTTAAGCTTTTCAAAAATTTTCTGTTGGGATAAGTGTTATTAGTTCAAGAAAATGTTAAAATGTAATGCAAATTAAATACTGTGTTAACTTGTAAAACTATGTTCACATAGTTAAGTTTTCACATAGCAATCGTCTCTATGCAGACGGTGAATGGTGAATCCCTCAGGTGGTGATGAGGGCCAGGCACAAAACCAACATCTTTTTAATTTGACTTCCACCATTTTATTAACTTGGTGTTACTGAATGTAGAGCTCGACATCCAACATAGAACAAAGCTTTAAACTGACGCAATTTCACTAGTCAGAACCAAAGAGAGCATCTTGGTGACTTTTCTTCCTTACACGCTAGCAAACAGTGGCATTAGCTAAAACAACAAAAGCAGAAGATGCACACATCATGAAGCTACTGCGGCGGACCAGATGAAAAACGAAGATTTATAGATTCAAATGCCAAAAAAAAGCCAAAAACGCGCGGGCAAGTGCTGCGAAATACATGTTAAATGTTATGCTCAATCCTGATAAAGAATTCAACTTTCCCAATGAATCTAATAGAGATCTTGTACTGAAGTTATAGGTCTTTTGTAAAACTTGTCAAGGTAAACCTAGCAGCTACACGTATTAAAGCGAAAATTCAACGCAGAAGAAGGTTGTCAAACGAGTAAAGTAAAAAAAAAGCTTTCCGGCTAACCAAATACCGAATTCTGAATTGTATGACAGCTGGTTTCCGATAGATTAAAAAAAATTGGAAAATTTTAAAAATATAGCTAACGTTAAACAACAAACAATTTTATTACTAAAACAGAATCCTCAAAAAGTTGAAAATTCTTCTTCTAAAAGAATTTCCTTAGCAATGGACTCTAAATAGACCTTATCATTTTTCTAATTTTTAATTAAAATGTTTTTATTTTCTTTTTGTTTTTTTTTTTAATAAGAGATCTAAGAAATCGTATCACTCACTGCCAAGGGCATTTAAGACGGAATCATTTACGCACGGTATCAAACCGTGTCGTCCTTCAATATCTCTACCAACAGCTAAAAAAAACTGTTCCTTAAATCTAAAACTACAATAAAGAAGACAAAATAAAATTAAATAAAAAAAAAAAAAACATTTAAATAAATAAAAACAAACAAACAACCAAATTACGAGGTCAATCCTATGTGATAATATCATTATTACTAGAACAACCATTTATACCGCTATCACGGCGTCTAAGTAATTCATTTCTAACGCCACCGCCCCCAACAACATTAGCTTGATCATAATTCAACAAACGTCATTTCTTCGTGGCAAAACTATTCTTGGGTACACTAATGAAACTTGTGTGTGCCGGTGCAACAAAACCTAAATCTGGAATTAGAGATATACTAGGAGCGATCTTACTTGATCCACTACCAAATTGACTGGATTTTCCATGCTGCTGTGGATGGTGGTGCTGCTGTTGTTGCTGTAGTCCACGACTATATCCATAACCAGGTGCTGATTGCATTGAAGAATATTGATGATGCATCGATGGTGTTGTCGATGACAAAGATCCACCGTCCATGGGTGAAGCACTCGAAAAATCACGCATCATTTGAATATGCTGCTGATGATGGTGATTCAAATGATTCGCTTGGTTATTAATCAAATACTGATTGATTGAATTGTTATTGATGATATTGTTGTTTGGTGGCTGTGCAGTATTATTATTGAGGTTCGATAAATTTGGCACAAGATTATTGCTGAGATTTTGCTGCGGTGCAGGCGGCTGATAGTAGAAACTTGTTGGTGGCGAAGCATATGCACTCATTGGGTTGTTGTAGAAATTTGCATTTTGCCATGAAGCACTATTGAATTGGGGATAAACAGATGGACGCATATTGTTTTGGGGTGGTGGTGCACTTGATACGAAATCTGACCATTCATCATCATTGTTTGGGTCCGAAGCAGATTTTGCTGGAGATACTTGTCTCTTTTGAAATTGCTGGCTAATGCTCTGGATGTGATTGGTTGCAGCTGCTGGAACTGAAACAAAGTCAGACCAATCATCGTCATCAGCGTTTAACTGGGGAGTAGCTCTATTGCTAGCATTCTGTTGAGATCGCCCACTGTGACTAGGTGATGGTTTATTGCTGCTTCCTTTTGGTTGGGGAAAGAGTTCTTCAATGCGTGCTAGTTCTTCGGGGTTAATTCCTGGCTCAGGCCATTCGATTTTCGGTTTACTTTCCATTTGAATTGCTTGTGGGAGTAAAATCGCTGGACAGAGAATCATTTCGTCATTAAGAGAAACTGGTGTTCCCGTACGACTGTTCAAGGAGGAAACTTCAGCGGTTTCTTTTAGAACTCGCCAATGACTAGGACTGCTTTTTGGTTCAGCAACCACTGAAGACGGAATAATAGTGGAAGGTACAATGGTGGGTAGTACTGATAATGGTACTGGTGCAGGTGGCGGAACAGATTGGAAATCGCTAAATTCATCATCAAAAGAGTTGCTATTAGGTACGCTTGGTTTAATCTTTTCAACAATATTCTTATCTGGTATGACTCTAGCATCGTCGAGTTGATTTCTTGGAGGTTCTCTGCTATTTACAAGGTCATTGCTGTGATAATTGTGTTTCGAGAGTCCGATTTCTGGCGATAAACGATGATTATGTTCGATTGTGTCTTCACGATATTTTGATCCAAAACCAGGATTATATTCAACATCCCGATACTCTTTCTTCACAACCGTCTCATCGATTATAATTCCAGCTGCAGCTATTTCATAATCAAAATCAATCGGACATTTATTACTCTCTGAGGTGCGTGGTGTCTTTATTGGTGCGGTGGACGAGGACGACCTCGTCGTAGAGAGTATATTCTCACCTTTGGATGGGGTGAAGATGTGAGTTTCCTTAAGAGGACCGGCATAAGTAGACGTGCTCACAACGCCAGAGTGTTGTGATTCTGTTTCCAGATCAGTCTTAAGGCTTTCCTGATATTTGGCTGCATGAGTTGTGTTATGGTTAAGTACTTGTTGTGATGTGGCTGTGATAGTGTCTAAATTGGTTTCTAGTACACTGGATTGAAATTCATTCCCGGTTATATCAATGTAGTCGCCTGATAGTGTAGTTGGGGCTGTGATGATGGTTGTTGCTGTTGGCGCTGCTGTTGAAATGGCAACTGGTGCATCCGCATTCGACTTAAATTCAATTGGGGTTGAGATTGTCTCCTCGTCGTCGATAAAGCATCGTAGTGATTTGTCGCTGTCATAGACGTTGTTGTTGTTGGTATTGATGTTGTTGTTATTACTTTTGAGGGTTGTACTCGATTGCTGGTCAGTGGGTGCATTAGATTCCCCAGGCTGCGTCGTGTGAAGCGTTTCAATCGTTCTCTCGTGTAAGATTTCTTTAACCCCTGGTTGTTTTTGAAAATAAAAAAATCATGTTATTATTGCAATAAAAAATTATTATTTTTTAAAATAGAATTTGGATTGAAAACAAAAGTAAAAAATAAATAAATAAAATTAAAATGAATCAAAAAAGCAGCCAGGACAATTGTTTTTTTGTAAAAGAACGGAGCACGACTGGAACTAATGCGCTTTTAGCCAACTCTTGAAGGAATGCATGATTAAAGTTGCTACAATTCTAGTGCTTATGTGTTTGGTGGGAATTTTTAATGAAAATATAATTAAAAATTAATACTCTTTAATTTTTTTTTTGTTTATTTGATATGAACCCATCAAACCGTTGCTTAGGGTTTGAACCGTTTTATATTTTATTTGTATATGATTTTTATAATTCTTTTTTTTTTTTATTTTATAGATTATCTTTTTATTTATTTTATCAAATAAAAAAATGTTTTGTGGTAAATGTTTAGATTTAAATATTTTTTAATTTTTTTTAATTTATATCTTATCTTCTGGATCTCAGTTTTTTTAAGATGTCTTCGATTGATGATCCTTTCACAAGTAATGTGTTTTGTGACTTTTATAATTGATTAACAGCCCAAAGTAAGATTCTTTTGGATAACGACAAAATTCTATACAAATGGCATTTAAACGTGCAGTTTTCTAGAATATACTTTCCAATAGGGACCTACAATTTAACGTCGAGTCCGAAAGGTTAAGCAGAGATGCACTTTTCCATGACAATCACCCTTGTTGCGATTTACAACTATCAATTGATAATTGATACAAATTTATCAATTTTAATAATCCACCCTTCTTTCTCAAATGGACGCCAAAATTCGTGGTTTCAAGAACAACAAAAAATCAACAAATGTTCGAAATATCAAAGTGAAGTAATATTTCGCCATGAATTATTCTGCAAGTTGTAATTAAAATGGCACCTAGTCCTTGAATCCACATTGGATTCGATGACTGAAAAAATTTACAGATAAAAACATTACAGATATCCAAAAATATGAGAAAGATGGTATCTTGTAATATCTATTGCTACGGGTGTCATAAGAATAAAATCCATTTGTGGTGTAGATTTATAATTGTAGATTTTATATATTATTCTACGAGACGTTGAATTTAATGGGAAAGGAGGGCTTTATTGGCTCGATGATCATAAAACACAAATCTTTTGGAGCTTTAAGATTTTCCAAAATAAAATTGCCTATATGTATTTTCACAGTAAACTCGGGTGAAATGAATTTTTCCTTTGAGTAAACCAACTCAATTGATATCAAAACCTTGAAAAATCTCTAAAATTAAAACTGAAAAAATCGATAGTGTGCTCAGCAAATATGATTGCAATTCGTGCGGAAATTTGAACTATGCATTTAACTTTGATACTAAATTGCGGAGCATACATTCTAACGAATGGTGCTGCGATGTTTTCACATTTTTTTTTTTTAATTGTGAAGCTGTTTAACGCTTTCAAGTAATTCAAAAAACTTGTCAACATTGAAACATGCAAAAAAAAAAAACAAAAATTTTTATTTCTAAAAATATAAAAAAAAATTTAATGAAAGGAAAAAATTAAAAACCAAATGAACAACAAAAAAGTACTACCACACAACAATTTTTAGACGAAAAATGTGGAAAACTTACTAAAGTCCAAATATTGATTGAAGTTATGATCATTGGATCCAAGGTTAGCAAAAATGTTATTAGTAGTTGTTGTAGTAGTAGTATTATTAATAAAATTAGCATTGGTTACATGGTCATTAATTGATTTTTCAAAATCATTTAAGCATTTTTTAGTGCGACACGTGCCAGTTACAAAAACATTAGAATTGCATATTGGTGGTAACAACAACATAGATGATGACGACAAAGACGACGGCGATGACATCGTGATAAGATCATTAGTTTGCGATGGTGATTGATGTTGAACATCGATTGCAAGCAAATCGTCAGCATGTTGTGATTGTTTTACAGTGATAACAGTTGCATCCGTTTGGGTTGTTGGTACAGTTGAGGTTGAGATTAACGACGACGAAGACGATGGTGACGGTGTTGCGAAACATGGAGAGGAACAGGAGGAATCAAGATTTATTTTATCAAGATTAGCCACCACCACTAGTTGGTCTAGGTCCAATAGTAAAGTGTGTGCTTGTGATGCTGGACACAATTTTCAATCATGAGAGATAGTTAAAAAAGTAAAGTAAAAAAACAAAGAAACCGAAATAAACAAAACTTAATGTTTTCTATTTTCTGCTTTTTTTTTTTTCTTTTTTTTTTTGTAATTTCAAATCTTTCTTTTTTTTGTTTTTCTTAAAAAGAGAGGGTAGTTTTTTGTCTTTTCGAGAAGATTAATTAGTTTCAAGTATAAATTAAAATAAACATACCATTTTTTGGAATCGAAATGAAACAAACTTGAAGCGGTTTATGTTTTTTTTTTTGATATTTTTGTTAAAGTTTTGTTATATTTTTTTGATTGAAAATAGAACGAAAATAAAGATTATAATTAAATAACATTAAATTAAAATTTTGAAAAATTTAAAAATAATTACTTTTGCGTAAGGAGTACAAGAAGCTGTTTTGCTGGAACGGCAAATCTCATAAGCGCGGGAGCAGAGGAAGAACATGAAAGATCCATGCACTGCATCGCTTCAAGCATTTATTGTGAGATTAGTTTAAAAATGAAATTAATTTATGTATTTGAAACCTGAATGAAGTGATATTTACTGTCGAATGAGGGAATATTAACCAAGCTAAATCATCAGTTAATTGCATATGATTGAAATAATCAATCATATTGATCTTGAATTCCATATTAAATAAATTGGCATGATTATAAAGCACAAAAAACAAGTCTTTAAAATCTTAAAATTTAGACATTGTTTAGATTTCTATATTTCAATTTTGGACAATAAATAGGCTTGTTTGAGAAGGCAATTGGCCAGCAAAGTCCTCTCTCGAGCCAATTATGTGTCGCGATATAAGAGTCTTATCACCCTAGCCCTCCTATTATAGGACGAGTATAATACTCGTATGGTCCAAAGGTATTGGACTTTGACGAAAGTGAATAAAAACATCTTGGATTGTTTCGAAAAGTTCTTCGGACGATTTTTGGTCCCATCTCCATTGAACTGTAAGGGTTGTACAAGGACACTAACCTATCCAAGAGAGTAAAGGTGCAGTTCCTTAGATGGCTAGGTCTTGTAAAGCGCATGGACAGCAATGTTCCGTCGCAGAAAGTTTTCGACTTCGACACAGAGGAGAGGCGCAGTAGAGAAAGACCAAGTATAAGGTGGCGCACTCAAGACGATGGGGACTTCAATCAACTTGGCGTGCAAAATTGGAAGCAGCTGATGGCAAGATTATTAGTTGAGACCCGAAGTAAGTATTCATGTTTAAAAAATTTATTATTTTATTTTTCTACAAATAAGTTTTTGAGGTTATTTTCATATACTTTAAAAACTTATTTGTAGAAAAAGTGTATTAGAACAAATCTAAAATTTTTTAAACATGAATACTTACATACTTCGGGGCTCAACTAATAATCGGATTTTCTTTGCATCGATTAAAAATCATTCTAAAAAACTAACGTAGAAAGTGAATAGCTGAAAAAAGATCAACTAAAAGTGAGGTGCCATGTCTAGTGTCAGTTTTCAATTACACCAGAGTTGAATACAGTGCATCGATAACGGAGCAAGTTTGTTACTGTCCTGGATATTTCGTTATTTTTGAGGAGTTTTGAAGTTCATGACGAACTCAAGCGACAATGAAAGCGATAAAGATTATCAAGAAAACAATTTGGAGGAGGTTTTCAAAACATCAAGCATTTGCTGAATAAAATGCAAAATCTTCAGTTAAAGATTCAAACATATAAAATACCAAAACAAAAACGTTCTGCTATTGTGTTTTTGTTCAAAAAGGAAGAAAATGGACAGAAAGGCACTTCAAGAATAACTTGACTGGATATTTTCATAGCTCAAAAGAAAAGAAGTACATACTATCATCATCATCATCAATATAAAGTACTTTGCCATCGTTTAGTTGGTCAAAATAACTTCCAGGTAGCAAGCAACTTGTGTACTTTGGAAGTATTGCAAATCCCTTTTTCTTTCAGCTAAAAACAAGAAAACAGGCACAAGCAGAAAATAAAGAAAAGTTAAAAAAAACTCATTATGCTTTCGATGTAGAAGCATAATTGGACTAAGAAAGGAGAACATTCATAATTTTCAATTAAAAATATGTATTTTTTTTGAAAAAATGGATATATATCAATGTATTTGAAAGAACAATTTGTACAAGAGACAAGAATTATTTTTCTCAACTTCAACAGCAAATATCAAACGAACGAAACTGAACATGAATAATTTTTTAATTTATTTATTAAAAAAAATGGTGATTCTTTAACTCGTGAGCACGCATATTGTTATTGTTATTATTTTGCAATTAAAAATGTGTTATCAAGTTTATTCGTATAACAATTGACATTTAAATGGGATGGATGTTTACAAAAAATATTAGAAAAAAAAAACAAATAAAATTATATAAAATAATCAAATGAAGCACAAACAAAATCGAAAGATCTCTCTCATTGTTTTTACATGTGCAAGGAAAGTAAATCGAAACGAAAGCAAATCAAAAAACACATATATTTAGCTTGAATTAAAAAAATAAACTTAAAAAAAGATAGAAACAAAATAAAATTAAAAACAATAATCTCAATTAAGCTTTTTTCCAGAAGCCTTAATCAATTAAGTAATTACTTTTGTTTAAACTCAACATCAGAAACCAACACAAAAAATGTCCCTAAATTTATTTTGTTTTTCTTTTTTTTTTATATTCATTTAAATTTTTATAAGAAAGCAATGTAAATAGCGATAATTATGCTGTTAAATACATAAAAAGCGATTAAGTAGATTAAAACATTTATGCATACCATCTAATGGATTCACCAAACCCGAACTATTCCAATCAAACTCCACAGCTGGTACATCGGTTTTTGTCGATGTCGATGTTAGACTATCTGAACGTTTTCGATAATCGGTCGTATTGGTTGATGATGAACTATTATTGGTTGATTTGTCAGATTTCATTGGCTCCAAGGGATTAAAACTCAAATTGGCCGCATATCGTGGCATAGAACTATTCCATTTCTCGCCATAGAGCTGCATAGGGGAATGGGATTTTGTAAATACAAACTTACATACATACACACTTAAAAGATTATCCGAGGTAGATCCAATCACTTACGATATTCCTAGAATCGACGCCAAGTGATTTAATCAACGAATGTCGCACTTCTGAATTGATCCATTGATGTTCCAGGGCTTTCGCTGTGTCAATTTGGTTTATCGCCGTTAGTTGATTTAGGTCGTTTAAGTCTGATGGAGTATATTCTGGTGCTTCTTCATCTTTTTGGTCATTTGGATTGGCAACAGGAAACATCATATCAAGAATTGGTTTTAGTTTTTCGTTAAGGTTGGCTAAATTGAAGCCACTGTTGCTTGATGGAATGCTGCTGGCTTCATTGGTTTCAACAACTTCACTGAATTCTCCAAAATCATCATCCTCGTCCTCATTATCGTCTTCTTCGGAGTTTTTGATAGTTTCAGTAGGATCTTCTGCAACTTCCGATGAAGCTGAATAAACTGATGCTTTTCGCTCCTCCGTTGTGGTTGAGGGGACTGTAAAGTCTTGAAAGTCATCGAAATCATCAGCTTCCAAGTCATCTAGAGTTGATTTCTCTGTAAATTGACTGTTTTCAATAATTTGGGATGTCACTACTGGTGGCGCAACAGTTTCAGTTGCAAAGCTAGAGAATTGGCTAAAGTCAGCCTCGAACACTGGCTCGGTATTATTGTCATCGATAACTTCTTTTACCGGGAGATCATTTTCACGAGGCTCCTCTTGGATTTTAGGTATATCATTAGACACCAAAGGAGTAGGGAATGCCTCAAACTCTGCGAAATCATCCTCCTGCTCCTCACTCAACTGACTCAAATTAATATCATCACATTTTTCGAGTTCGTCTGCAATATTCAAAGATTCAATCGGAACTGAATTGAGTTCTTCGTCTGGCGTACGAATTCTATCCGTTGAACTCATCACGAGTTTAACATCTATAACCTCTGCCACATCGACATCGATTTTAGGAATCGTTTCAGGTTCTTCGAGTTTTGGTTTTGCCAGTTGTTCATCTGACACTGGGGTGGTGCTTTTCGAGTGATTACTTAGTGAATCGAATTTAAGTGATGGTAAACTAATATTATCATCGTATTTGCCCATATCGTCGTCGACAGGAAACTCATCTGGTTCTTCGTCGTCATCGAGTTCAACGCATTGAGGAAGATCGTCATCATCTTCTGGTACGTATTCGAATGGCGGTGGGCTGTTAGCTTCTATTATATAGGGTAAATCATTTTTGACGTCAGCTTTTGAAGCATTCGATGGAGGATAGAATGAAGAAATTGTAGTGGTTTCTTTTGTAAATGAGTTATTATTATCTATTGGAGTGCCGTTTGTTTTGTCTTCTGGTGGAAAATCATAAACAGAATCAGGCAGAGGGGGTGGAGAAGATTCTTTAATAACGACGACGCTTGGTGTGATGTCGGGCAATTTTGCAACGTGTACAGGTGTCACTGGCAAAGATGAAACTAACAGAGAAAAAGAGTATTAATCAACAATTGTGCAAGAAATAAAAAATATTATATCAATGTTAGTAAGATATCTTATCATTTGAACGAGAAGTTTTTCAATTTCTCAAATGAAAATTTACTCTGGAACAAAGAATTATTATACATTTTGTATCTCAAAAGCGATATGATAAGCTTTATGACTGATTAGGAACAGGGTCGTTTGATTTTTATTGGAGCATATGGTATTATTTATTTATTTATTTTGATTTCAAACTATGAAACTATTGGCTTTAACTTAAAAATTTAAACATTTCAGATATATATATTTACATATATTTTTGTATGTATTATGTATAATTTTTTTTTACAAAGAAGAAAAGCTTAGTTTATAAAAAAAAATTTTGGAATAAATAACTACTGTATGACAAACAAAACAAACATATTTCATGGGATAACGTACTGTTTCACTATTTTCGAAATATGATGGTAAATACTAAAGAACTAATGAAAGGCGAAAACTAAGAGATATTTTTTGTTGATGTGCTACGGATTTATCTCAAATAAATACAAACATATAGAAGGTAGAAGCACATTTGTATATGAAGATTTAATTCATATACAATTCAATTCATGATTTAAATATTAACTATTTTTGTTTAATTTTTTTGAGTCGCATGGATATAAAGATAAAATGAATCGGTGATTGGTAAAACAACATAAGTAAAATTTTAATTTTTTCGTAGAAAGGACAAAACCCCTGTATTTTCCATGAGGTGGTCAATTTTACAACCCTTTGACAATTTCAACACCTCAATTGACATTCCCAGATTTGATATTGATTATTATAATATACAAATCCGCAGCCTATTAAAAATTATAGCGGTTTTGGTATCACGTTAGAAAAAAATTAAAAAAATCACTCGTGTTGTTTTAACAATCACCGATTCAAATAGTTTTTAGGGTATAATTTACTATTAATTTTTTTACCAAAATTAATTATTTGAACGCTTTAAAGAGTTTTGATGTTATTTAATTTCTTTATGAACATCATTTAAAGAATACTATGTCTGGGGTGCTCGCCGCCCTGGGATTCTAGCTTTAAAGGCTTTTATGCAATAAAATCGCAATTTCTTAATGAAAATTGAATAACAAATAATAATGTACATCCAAAAGATAAATCGATGACAAGAAAAGGGAAATACGAAGGAAAAGAATTCAAATTTTTTCTAGGAAAAAATGATTCTCTTGAAACTTTTAAAAATCAAAGAATATAATTTAAAAAATCCTTTTTTTTATTTTGAACTTCTTGCGCAAGTATTATTTCATTGTTTTTCATTAAAATAAAACAATTTAATTGCCCTTACAGCTAGAATCCATGAGCGGCGAGCACCTCAGACATAGTAAAAAAAATTCTCAGGTAAGTTTTCAGGTGCTATCAATGAAAAAAGTTGATCAATTCAGGGTTAATCCAATACTGTATCACTTTATTGTATCCTTATTTATGTCTGAATGTTTAAAAATAATTGACGAATGGTTAATATTTTATAAATTAATTTATCAACAAGTCCAGCCACGTAAAAACAGAAAATAAAGAGGTTTTTTTTAGAAAAAAGTAGTTTTGGTTTTTTGTTAATTTCTCGAAAATGACAAGATATTTTTTAATCTGGTTTTCTGTTTTTTTTTTTTTTTATTAATAAGAGCATTTTAAAAACTAAATTAGTACTTAATTACATAGAATTTTGAAAAAAAATTGTTTGAAATTTTTTTTTTTCAATTTTTGTTTTCAAAATTTTGATTTTAAAAATTATTTTTTCAAAAACTGTGCCATAAAATGGCTTTGTTTAAAATTTTTGTAAAAGACTAGGGTTTTGGCTTTACAAAAAGGTATAGCACGTTATTGTAAGTATAACCGTTGATTTTTAATAATTTTTTTTCCAAAATAAGTCTTTTTTTTTTAAATTGCCCCTCCCCACTAAACGAGGGGGAATAGACCCCCCCTCGCATACGATTTTTTTCTTGTCTCGGCCTAACCTACACGCTCTAGCTTTTTGGCACATTACTCCTGAATCACCCTGTATATAAATTATTTTCTATAGAACAAAATATTCCACATACACCAAAGTGACCCACTTCGATAAGTAAAAATATTTGAGCTGTTTGGGATTAACATTATAACTCCAAAACTGTATTTTTTATCGTTGAAGGAAATCAGAAGTTTGTTAAAACAATTCGAAAAATGCTCTTAAAATTAATGGTTTCTACCAGTATCTCAAAAAATTAACGGTACCTGCCATATAACTTAATGAAAAGCTTGTTTTTTCTCAAAAACAGCTCTAACAATTTTCGTAAAACAAAGATTTTGGTAAATAACGTCCTTATTTTCAAGTATTTTAAAACTTTTTTTAACACTGGTGTTAATGTTCTTTATTGTTGACTTAATGTTTCGTTGCTTCAGAAGCAAAGTTTCCTATCTCAAAATCCAAAGGTTTCCCAGAAAATCGATTTGAGATGTTTTGTTCTTAAAAAAATAATTTTCATCTATAGAGTGTAGAGAGGAGCAAAAAGTTGTAGAACAAATAAAATTAAGTTTTTGGTCCTCTATAGAATGGTATAAATTATTTTTTTTTAAATCTCTTAAAAAACAAAAGAAAAAGTAGAGAGATTTATGTCGTTTTGCATAGTAATAATTACTTTTCTTGTGTTTTCTTCTCAGCAATGCTTCAAAAAGTGTCGTTTTGCATTGATATGAAACCAATAATTTCGTTTATTAACAGGAATGATACCTTGAATGCAAGACAATATTATGCCCTTACGACTTAAGTTTAAGAAGTATTTTAATGAAAATTTGACCAGAAAATAACTTATTGTTTTGTGATTTTTTTCTCTATACTTTACTCAAAATCGCTAAATTTTGAGATAGGACACTTTGCTTCTGAGGCGACGCACAGTGGGGCAGCCCCATATAGTGTGGTGATATAAAGGTTATTTTTTAAACTAAAGCTATGGGTAAAAAAGATCACGATTTCGAAACTTAACAGTAAAATTGATATGAGAATATTTGTTTTGTTCAAAGTCTTTGATTTATTTTTATTCATGCGGTTGAAGTTGAGAGTTTTAGAGCAAAAATTCAGTTTTTAATAAGTAATAAAAAAAGGTGTTCTTTTGTTTATTTGTTTAAACTCAAATTTCTCGCATAGATAAAAGTATGTAAATTACTATTCTTCTGAGAAAAAAATTTTAAAAAAATTTCTTATACTTAAAAATTGAATGAGAAAATAATTAATTTTTGAAACGCACCCTAAAGTTTTTTCTCAAAATCTTCTGTTTAGGCAAATATTTAGCAAGTCTAAAAATGGAGAAAGCATGATGAGCAATTACTCTATTTGCTAAATGTTTGCCTAAAATATTTTAAATGAAATTTTGAACATCAAAAAACGGTTTTTTTAAAGAAAGTGCTTTTTTGATTTTATTAAAATAAATTACAAAATCATTCTTTTTTGACAATCATGCACTGATTACTTATAAATAAACAATGTTTTTTTTTTCTTTTTAAAAGTTGTTTATTTTTTATTTTATTATAAAAAGTTTCGTGAAACAGGGCGATTTGTTATATAAAGTTAGTGCTTTTGTTTTTTACTTTTTTTTTTATTAAAATATTTTTTAATTTAATTTATTATTAGTTTTTTTTTTCGAATTAAAATTGATGCAGCTATAAGGCTTTTTAAAAAAAGTCCCACCCCACTAAGCAAATTTGAAAAAAAAAGAAATAACTTGAACATCAAATTTGACAATTTTTTTCAAAGTTTTGACTTTGAAATTTTATTTCACAAAAAGTATTCATAAAAACTACTTAAATCGAAAAGCATTTAAAAGAATACAAAATAAGCTTTCAAAAAAGCTATTGCACAGTATTCTATGTCTTTTTCTTGATTTTATGTATTTTTTTTTTTTTTTTATTTAAGGTTAAATTTTCAAAAAATTGCATCTCCCACCGGAACGAGGGGTGATACAGCCCCTTCCCATACAATTTTTTACTTAGGTTAAACTGAAGAACTATTTCTTAAAATAAAGTTCACTTTTTAAACAAAAAAAACATAATTCAAAATAACACTGGTCAACAAAATTTAACTTTTTTTTTGCCACAAGAACCAAAATATACTTTTCTAGTAGTTTTTGGGGTGCTGAACCCGAATCTGAAGTCAGAAAAATTTGATTAGCCTCCGTTTTTGAAATATTTCCGTTATAAAATGCTAAAAAACGTCATTTTGGCTGTTTTCGAGGTTCTGTTTTTATGTGGGGTAATTCATTACAAACAAATTTGTAACGGTTATTATAAGAACAGATATTCTTCTTTCAAAAACTGTTTAAATTTTCCCGATATCTCTTTTATTGCTCGAGATATCTTAAGTTTCATTTAATAAGCCAAAGAGAAACTAAACTTAATCTAAAGTTCAAGTCACTGGTCACAGAATTTTTGCCACAAGAACCAAAATATACTTTTCTCAAGGTTTTCGAGCTGCTAAACTCAAATCTGCAATCGGAAAAATTCTATTAGCCTCCGTTCTAGAAATATAACCGTTATAAAAAAAACCCTTTTTTTGCATTTTATAACGGTAATATTTCAAGAACGAAGGCTAATAGAATTTTTCTGATTGTGGATTCGAGTTCAGCAACCCAAAAACCTTCAGAAAAGTATATTTTGATTCTTGTGGCAAAAAAAGTTTAATTTGGTTGGCCAGTGTTGTTTCTGAATGAAAGACCACTACTTAAATTTTAAATATCTCGGGCAATAAAAGAGATATCGGGAAAATTTAAACAGTTTTTGAAAGAAGAATATCTGTTCTTATAATAACCGTTACAAATTTGTTTGTAATGAATTACCGCATATAAAAACAGAACCTCGAAAACAGCCAAAATTACGTTTTTTGACATTTTCTAACGGTAATATTTTAAAAACGAAGGCCAATCAAAGTTTTCTGACTTCAGATTCGGATTCAGCACCCCAAAAAATACTAGAAAAGTATATTTTGGTTCTTGTGGCAAAAACCTTGTTGACCAGTGTAATTATTCCTTATTTCGTGACCTTTTTGAAAGTAAAGTAAATTTTACTGTTTCGTGGGCTATAGGTCTTGCTTGTATTTTCTAATGGTTAAAGTTCGTACCAGTCGACGTTTCGGGTATGGATATCAAATAGAAATTTTTAATTTGATTGTTTTGAAATTTCAATAATGTGAAACGTCTTTTTCAAGATATTCTATTATTGAATTTTTTGAAATATCACTGATATAAAAAAAGCTAAGCAGTTTTTGACAAACCACTTTTTGGGAAACCTTAAGAGGTTAAAAGTTTTTAATATTGTAAGTATAGATATTTTAGTTTGGTTTTATATATATTAAGATTTTTTATTTATATTAATTAAATAGAGTCCTGAAGAAGGGTATGTTCATACCCGAAACGTCGACTGGTACGAACTTTAACCATTAGAAAATACAAGCAAGACCTATAGCCCACGAAACAGTAAAATTTACATAATTCAAAATTATAGGTTTTTTCAAATGTATTAATATTTTGTCCCCTTACTTAATTTCCTGGAGAAAAATAAAAATTTCAATGGAAAAAAGTTCATAAAATTCAAGAAGTCTGTTAACTTTAGTTACAAAACCAAATAAAGTGACAAAAAATGTCTTATATTAGTAGAAGTAATTAATATCACAAATCGACCTATTCTGTCCCACTGTGCGACGGTTTGCTAAAGTCCGTCATACTTGGTTCCGATTTCTATTCAGTTACGCAGTATGCAAATCCTCAAGGCCGAGGTCGTCAATCCAGAGTACCAGTGAGACAGTCTTTTATTCGAAAGGGTATCTCTTACAGGTTTTTGTGACGGTCATCTATCAATTACATATGTATATCTATATCAAAAGCATAGAGGAAGGAATACCTTCCTCTATGATCAAAAGTGAGATGTGACCATTTTAAAGCGTTTAAAACCTCAAATTCCTACATTTATTGATTCCCAAATATCAACGATCAAAAATCACTGATATCTCACTTCACAATGCGGAAGTTATCTAAACTTTCAAGATTTGTACGAAAAAATTTATTTTGAAACCCAATTCAGCCACATCTCAAATGCCATTTGAAAACAAAGCCCATATCGGCTCTTAACCTACTCGAGCTTTTGTTACAAAGAAAACAAAAGCCAACCCAAAAAAAAATTTTTTAAAATCAAAGCAGAAAAATCTATAAGCAAATGATAAAAAAAAAAAAGGCAAGGGGTTTGTTCTAGTTCGGTAGAGGTAGTTTGTAATAATTAGTTAGCAACAACAATTTTAAGAGAAGAAAAAAAATAAATAACTTAACACACAACACCGTTAATTGTGTCATCAGAATGTGTTAAATTTGCTTATATTTTGTTCGTTATCAGCCAGCAGGTGTGTACGGAAGATGATATCTTTTCTTACTCTTCCTCCCTTAAAAAGTCTTAAAAGCTAAAGTCTATCTCAAAATCAATAGGAACCTTGAAAAAGTGTTAGTGGAAAAGAAGAAATTAGATTAGTTTTGTGTCTTACCTTCAAATTGATGATCATCCACGACTGCAAAATCACCAAAGTCATCTTCAACTAAAGGCGGTGGTGCATCGGCAATACAGTCAATTGGCGGAGGCGTATTACAAACGAATGGTGGAATAGGATTCGACATTCTAGATGATTCCTCCAACGAGGAGGGAATTTAACAAAAACAAAAAAAAAAAACAAATTCCCACAAAACAAAAAAACACTCTTTGGTGTTTTTTATGATGTCTCTTAGCGGATGTACCCTGACATTCCGCTTTTTCTTGTCCCAACAGAAAATGAATAGACAACAGATGTGAATTGTCCTTTTACACAAACGTCAAAACGTTGGTCGTTTTGTATAATTGGCAAATTGCGAGAGATGATTAAACGACAATTAGCGAGCGAGCTAATGCACTCTCACCTTCTTTTTTTTGTTGTTTCAGTTTAATGTCGTTTAGTTGTATGACACATACAACAACTGGATTTTTTGAGGGGAAAGGTGGTAACTACTTTTTGGGAGACTCCGACTTTGCGAAAGAGCCAACAGCAGGCAACTTTTTTTTTTGTCTGGTTAGTCTTTTTTCGATTTAGTTGTTTAGGACAAAAATTGAGTTACTTGATTTTGTTTTTTTGCGATTTTTATAAATAAATGCGCAAGAGGAAAAAATTATGGCAAACAAAAAAAACACGGAAGTTTGATTGTCTCTTTTAGCTGGTTTTTTTGGACAAAATCAATAAACACTTGAAAATACAGATGAAACTAGTTTTTATTTGAAATTCACTTATAATTCATTCAATGCTAAGAAAAACTTAATTAAAAACTATAATATTTGATATTAATTTGGTGAAATTTATAAGATTTTTTTGGTGTAATTTTTCCAAATGGAAAATCTTACAAATTTTTCTTGGATCGAAGTTTTTTTCAACTGCTTGTCCCATTCACAATGAAATGAAAAAAAAAAATTGACACCTGTGAATAAATGGATAGTGGCGCGACGTCTACATTTGAAAATTTGTAGTTGATGGGAATTCACAATGGAAAAATTCGGATTATTCGGAGTTGTCATGAACTCCGAGAAAATTGAGCAACAAACAACAGGGTCCCTCAAACTGTTTGATTATGTATAAGGACCAGCTTACACTAACAAGTTATTGTTTTTTTTATTAGAAATTTTAATAGCATTTGGAAGAAATTTCAACTACACCCAAATAAGATTATTTTGTTTGACAGCGCTGAGTTTATTTTTACTCTATTTTTGATTACATTCTATAGCCCTTAGGGGCCGGGCTAGGAAAAAACTCTAAATAGCTTTTTTGTAAGTTTTCATTCGATTAGAAACACAAGTGCTATACTAGGTGTGTTTTTTTTGTCTATCTATATATATTTTGTGCAAAAAAAACGACATCGAGATATTTGAAATCAAAACAATTTACATGTTAAAAACAACAAAAACTTTATCTGTATAAATTTTTGAAAAATCCAAATAATTATCCAGATTTTACTTTCTCTCGATAAAAACAGTAGTGCCAAGTGGTTAAATTGTTGTGTTCATACAGAAATATCTGAAAATAACAAAAAAAAAAAAACGGAGAAAATGCGGTTTTAAAAAAGCTCTCATAGAAAAAAATAATCATAAATTTGTTTGATATGGTTGTATTGAAATGTTAAGATTTCGAGATATACGCAATGCACTTTTCAGATAAAATTCTTAAATGGATTCTGATAAGATTGTTGAACAAATATATGTATAAAATCCCAACTAACAATTTCGATGTTATAACGATGGTGAGAAGCTTCTTGTCATGACTAATTTCACACCTAAAAGACTCATATAACCCTGTTTATCATCAAAAAGGCCCCCTTATGAAAAGTGCAATGAAATACTGCTGTAAAGTTTCTCATCAGTAGCCGAAAGTGGTATTCGATCCTATAGGTGTGAGCAGAAGTACACTATAAGATTACTGTAAAGTTTGTCATCAACAAACGAAAGTGGTGGAGGAGAAATAAAAAGTGAGGTTGGATATAAAAGGAGGGGAAATAAAAGGAGGAGAAATAAAAAGAAATTATTGATTTTTATTTAAGTATTAACTTATTTTTATAAACCAAGTTTATCTGAGGAGCTAGGTTGATACTTATAGTATAAAAGAGAAATACTTTAAGCTTTACACCAATTTTAACTGTTTTTATAGCCTGTTTTCACTAGAGCAAATGAGATGATTTCGATCAAATTTGCCAAATGAGGTTCGAAATGAGATAATTTCCCATACAAATTTCAAATTTGAAATGAGATAATTATCATCTCATTTCGACGAAATTAGCTAGGAAATTAAGTCAAATCGCCTGAACGCACATAAAACTTCATTGTGAATAGGTCACAATCATGAAACGTCAGTCAACCTAAAAAAAAACATTATAGCCTGTTTTCACTACACCCCAAATGAGGTAATTTAGCAAATTAGCAAAAAAGTGTTTTCACTACAAATTATCTCATTTGGACTGACAAGAAGTGTCAACACTCAAATTTGAATTTGACGTGTCAGACACATTTAAATGTTTAATTAATCAAAGAATTAATAAAATATTAAAATGGAATAATCCAAAGAGGTTCTGGATAAAGGTTTGTACTTTCTCTAATAACTATATAAAATATGTTTATCATTTATATGCATTAGAGTGACCGCAACTCCCATAGAAAAAATTTTTTGTCGAATTTTTTTCGGGGTAACCCCTTTAAATGTTCCGCCTTTGCAGATTTTTAGATAGCCAAAATTTCAGCTCGATTGGATAAGTCTAAATGGTGCCGACACTCGCTCAAAGTATCAAAAATCTCTGTTTTTCACTGTTTTTCGCAGAAAATTAGCTCTAGCTTCCAAACAGAGGGGGTTATTTTCACTTTTTATATATTAAATTAAAGGTAGTGTTGTTACACATAACTCAGATGCTTAATTTGTTTAGTTTTACTAAAAAAAACAAAATATTGTCATCAATTTAAATTTTCAGTACTTACCTCAAAAAGAGCTGAAGTGCAAACTCGATTTAAAATGAAACTTTCTATGTTATAGAAAGGTATCTAATCGAAATGCTTTTCGTATAATATATAATAATATATAATAATTTTTTCACAAAAAAAAAAAAACACTAATTATAATTAATTCATCTATCTAAGAACTGAAAGTACTATGATGCTAGCGTTCTTTAAACTCTATTAATAATAGATTTTAATTTATTGTTAATTCTTATAAATAAATAAATAAATAAATATAATAATTTTATCAACAATAGAGGCACAGAGTAAAATTGACTGAAAAAAAAAGAGCACCCATTGGGGGTTGAACCCGCTATGTTTTTTTTTTATAGAAAAAAAATAAAATGCAGTTGTAAAATACATATTTGTTGTTTTTTTATGAAGTTTAAGCTTCACGAGTCGTTTCGTTGGTAGTTCAATAATTTTATTAAAATAAACTCGCGCTTTTTGCTAATTTTACTTTGTATGTAAAATAAATTAACTTAAAATAAAATGTGAGTATTAATTCTGTTGCGTTTTTGTTTTGATATTAAAAGAAGTTTTAACAATTTTAAGTGTTTTCAGCCGATTGAAAATAGACACAAGTTTTCTCAAAGCACCTCCAAATCTTTTGCCCAGAAACCCGCATTTTAAAGAAGGCTTTAAAAAAGTGCAATCACTTAAAGTCGTAAATGACATGACAGAAAGAGGAGTCAAATTAATAACCAACATTCATTAATTTTTTTGTTAAAACAGTTAAAAAAAAAGTTTCATTTTAAATCGAGTTTTCACTTCAGCTCTTTTTGAGGTAAATAATGAAAATTTAAATTGATGACAATACTTTGTTTTTTTTAGTAAAACTAAACAAACTTAGCATCTGAGTTATGTGTAACAACACAACCTTTAATTTAATATATAAAAAGTGAAAATAACCCGCTCTGTTTGGAAGCTAGAGCTAATTTACTGCGAAAAACAGTGAAAAAACAGAGATTTTTGATACTTTGAGCGAGTGTCGGCACCATTTAGACTTATCCAATCGAGCTGAAATTTTGGCTATCTAAAAATCTGCAAAGGCAGAACATTTTATAGGGTTCCCCCGACCAAATTTCGAAAATCGATTTCTTGCGGTCACTCTAATATGCATATAAACTTCCAGCCTTTTCTTCTTCATTATTCTGACTTTCTGAGCATTTGCAATCTCGCTGTCGAAGGGAAAGAGAAATCATTACCTACCCAACATTTGGTAATTGTGGCATTATACCGTTTACCCAACCTCGGACATGATTATGGAGCAGGTTGATGCAGATACTCTTGCAAAGGTGAGTTTGGAATGGAAAATATGTAAGACTCAGTCTAATCTTTGTCTTACTCTTCAGCTCGAGACAGCATTAACCAACATCAAACCAGAAAACAAAATGATGCCGTCCCGCTGCTCCAAAACTTTGGCAAAGATCATCAATGCCAGTGAGGACAGACTTTCCTTGGTTATTGGGCTCGATTCCCGCAAGACCAGAAAACACTTTTAAACTTTGAATGCTCCTCTTTTAATGAATAAAAACAAAAACAATTTTTTCGTATTTCTTTTTTACGTATAATTAACTTTTTCTCTTTTGGACAAAAAACTATTCAACTAAGTTCCAAATCTTAATGTTTCTATCGTCACTACACGACAGCAATTGACCAGCTACTGAAGGATTCCATTTCACACAGTTGACGTCTTGCAGATACGCTTTGTTCACAGCAGTGACCAGCAAAAATGTTGGTCGTTCTTTGATGAACCTTCGTCTTCCTTGAAAATGTAGATGTAATCATCCACACGCCGTTGCTTCCCCGGTCTGATGGCACCAACTTATGTCATAAACCGCTCGTGTGTGTTCCCCAGAAATGGTGCACACGGTTTCGTTGTCAGGTGTATGGACGTCCTTCGTTGCCAGGCAGGTATGCCAGCCAGATCTGGATGGTTTTGTCATCGGAGTAGGAAGCCAGTCGTATACCGAGAGATACAGAAAAGAGTGTTATTCGTAGCCTTCAAACAAAAGTTGAGCATTTCTTTTTTCATCCTGTAAATTAATATATAAAAAGGATAAATATTAGGTATATTGAGAGAGAAAATTTGCATTTATATTCTTACATCAATTTTTGCTTAGGTTGAATCATTTGCCAAACAACAGTTTTCTTCAATTTCTTCAAAAAATTCCCGAATATTGAGGAATTTGAGGTTCCTTTGGTGGCACTACGATCTGGCATAGTTATTTCGGAATTATAAGAACTTTTATTTACCGACGCGACACAAAATATACACAATTAATTTTACCGCTATGTGCTATGTTTTTTTTTTATTTTTTTTAGATTGATGTTTGGTAAAAATTCATAATTGTGACCTATTCACAATGAAATTTTATGAGCGTTCAGGCGATTTGACTTAATTTCCTAGCTAATTTCGTTGAAATGAGATGATAATTATCTCATTTCAAATTTGAAATTTGTATGGGAAATCATCTCATTTCGAGACTCATTTGGCAAATTTGATCGAAATCATCTCATTTGCTCTAGTGAAAACAGGCTATTACGGTAAAATAATTTCAATTTGTTTATTTCGCGTCGGTTCGGCAAATAAAAATAAAATTACAAAAAGAAAACATTAAAAAAAAACTAATACTTCATTAAATTTTGCTAAAAAAGCTAGACGTGGCCGAGCACATTAAATAGAAGTCGAACCTATCCGATATCGTGCCAAGGATACGTCGCGTCTTTATTAATTCTAAAATTAATGAAAATTGAATCCAACTACGATGATGCCCCAAGCCCATGAGACTGTTCCCACTTGCAAGCTGTCCCACATGAAGTCCCACAATCCGTATTCTACCAAGAACAATAGGTGTGTTTTTTATTACAACCGGTCTTAACTTGACAAAAAAAGCGCAGTCTGGGCTAAGCAATTTACATGTTAAATACAACAACACCTTAGCCCCTTGGGCTTAGTTGTTTAGCCCGGAGATTTCTCTGGGCTTAACTTTTTGAAGAGTTTTAAATCTGTGCTACCAAACTAATTTTTTCATAAATTGTTTAGAATTTGTTTAAAAACGTGAAAACTCACGTTTGGAAGGACAAAATGTATTAAAATAGTTTTGCTAGCATACATTTTTGTATCTCTTTGTAAAACATATATGTAAAATACAAGAAAATGACGAAAGCGAAAAATATGACAACTCTAAATTTTTGTTGTGTCTGCTGTTTTCGGAACATTCAATATACAGTGCTGCCAAGATTTCAGGTTAAGCCCCGATGCGTTTTGTTTGTCCAGTTAAGACCGGTGGTAATAAAAAACACACCTAATATAACATTTAAAAATCAAATGCATAAGGTAAGGAGTTTGATTTAATTGAAAAAGGGTTTTGTTGACGTGCGTTTTCAGGTAAAAGGCGTCCTTCCCGGCAAGGAAAAGGAGAAAATTGGACTTAAACCAGCGGCTAACTAGTCTATAGTATCGGCTCCTCCTCAGCAATCAAATGTGCATCAAAGCTTTATCAATTCTCAGCTGAAAAGAAAATCTGGACCCCCATTTACAGTCGAATATGCAACCTAATTCAATCCTCTGCTGCCGGTTATGATGATGCAAATGTGTCCACCCCCAATGAAGCTTTATAAAAATGAACATTTGAATAAAAATTAATACTCAATTGTGTTTATTAAGAAATTTCTTTGATACATTTTGGCCACTATTTGGACACCACACGAAGGGAAATACAATTTGTGTTCGTTCCAGTGAATAGTTAGATATGTTACGATGCTACCATTTAAAATGCATGTTAAAACTACACTTTGCAGCCACTGGTGCACTGTGAAATGTTTTCTATTGTTTCATACTGTAGGGTAAAAAAAACCACAATGTTGGCCTCGAGATCGTAAAAGCTGAAAGAATTTAATATGTATTCTTTAAATGTGATAAGTTTGAAAAAAGAAATACTAACCTTTATCCCGAACTGCTTTGGATTGATCATTTGGGTCCCTGACCAAATAGTCGAAAAAAAACCATTTTAAGTCACTTCCATTTCCGTCGGCTTTTGCATCTAATACTACGTTTCCACCTGACCTAAATCCGAGATTTAGCTAAGTAGATTTAGAATAAATCTCGAGATTTATTCTAAATCTACTTCGCTAAATGGTGGATATGGGTTCACCTACCCTAAAACCAAGATTTTCAACTACCCTCAAACCGAGATTTAGAATAAATCTCGAGATTTAAGCTAAATCTACTTAGCTAAATCTCGGATTTAGCGTATGTGGAAACATAGTATAACTCTCTTCCTTAGCTTTCTATGGTTTTTGCGCTTGTAAAATTATTTATGGTAGGGGCTGAGCATATTATAATAATATTATTTTCCATTTTTCATATTTGTTTTGTTTTTGAAAAATTTTCAATTTGTTTTTTTTTTATTCACTAATTTTACCAAATGTCACATTTCAGGGTTGACACTTCTTGTCAGTCCAAATGAGATAATTTGTAGTGAAAACACTTTTTTGGTAATTTGCTAAATTACCTCATTTGGGGTGAAGTGAAAACAGGCTATTATATTTTATTTTAAACTATTTAACACAAAAAATAATTACAATAACGCACTTGAGAATTTGTAGGTGTGAATAAAAATCAAACACTTTCCAACTAACATTATTATATTATGACACTGTAAGCACTTCCCAACATCATTATAGTGTGACACTAAACAGAAGTCCAGCGAAGCTTTATACAATGCTTACAGAGAATTTTTCATCGCACCTATAATCCCACTATAAGATACTCCTAAGAAATTTCTTAGGAGTATAAATATCAGCGTTTACTGATAATTTTTTACAGTGGGTAGTATACCAGTTTTATAGGTGCGAATAGCCCTTTGGGCTCGAAACCCGAAAGCAAAAATGTTAGTTGGGATTACCAAAATTTTTTTCGAAAAATTAGAAATAAAAATAAAAAAGTTTCTACGTTTGATTTTAAAAATATCGAAAAAAAAAAATCAATATGGCTACCTTCAAATGCTTATAACACAAGAAAGGCGCGCGCAACCATTTTTTTTGAATCCATCATTGATGTAATGGCCATACCACCACGGAGTTAAAAAAAAAAAACATGAGCACTGCACATTTTTGACAGACAGCTGCCAAAGTGTATGTACAGTGGTGCCAAACATTTGGACGGATTTCAAATCCCGATAAACAAAAAAACACATCTATTTACCCCATTTGTATGGCGATTTGAATCCGAATTGAATCAGGACTAAGGTCTTTATATACCTAAATCGAATTGAATCCGGATTTGTCGATCCGATCCGACTCGGGGAGCTGAATCGAATCGAAAATATGCATATATACCTAACGAATTGAATACTCGAGATATAATTTATGGTGGAAATTGTGTGTGATTGTCGTCTTATTTGCAAATTCACTGTATGTATGTACTATGATATCTAGTTTTACTTGCACTTTGTTTTTGGTTAGGTTTTTCTATTTTACTGCAAATATATTTAAAAGAAAAATTGTGTTTTCGATTCTATTTCAATTCGATTCCTCGATCTGGTATAGTCATATACCTGGATCGAAATTTCAATTCAGATTCAATTCGCTCTTTAAATCGGTCATACAAACGGGATAATTGTTAAAAAAATTAGTTGTGTGTGTGGTTTATCCTGTTTTTGTGGGTTTTTTCGTCGGTAATTTATAAGTGAAAAAATTGACAAGGTCTCAAATTTTGTCAAATTTGACGATCAAATTTTGACAACGTGCAGAAGATATTACCTTATTTTGTAAACTTTTAACGTTTGGGCACAACACTGTGTAGCCACCGCCTTAAAAAAAAATCTCACCATTTTTTTTTATAAAAAAAAATTTTAAGTTTGAGAAGTTCTGATGCTGCTCTCAAAATAGTAGCTCAAATTTTCCCATTTTGTTCCATATTTCCATTTCATCCCGATCAACATGGCCGCCAAAATTTTCCCATCTATCAAAAAACACCGAAAAACCGAAAAAACAACAATGGCGTATCGAGTAAACAAAGCGTCGTTTTGTCATTGTCCTTGATTTTTTTTATTAATAATATTCCCTAAAAAGTTTAGTGAAAAACTTTTCAATTTATTAATAAAATTCTTCTTCACACTATCACCTATAGAATAAAACTAAATTTTGTGATATAAAAACTGTGTGTGATAAAGAAATTCAATATAAACAAAAATTTTGTTCGCGCCTCCTCACTGCATACATATAACCTCTCTTCTTTCTTATTTTTTTTTTTTGTTTTATTTCATATATTTTTCAATAAATCTACTTTAATTAACTTAATCGCTAAAATCCGATCCACTCTAAAAATGAGGGACGAGGGCATCCTAAACAAAACTACGTCCTCCTCAATTTCCTCCTCCTCTTCCACCAACAACGACGAGATCTTAACGTCGCTTTTAAAGATCAATAATTTCGATAATAGCATCAAAGATGAATCTTTAGACATCAATTTGTCGGCATGTGTAACCATTTCCACCGATCCGACAATAATCTGCAACAATAGTGTCTCCTCTGACTTTTGGAAGGTTTTTGATGAAAGTGCTCAAGCCGATGAAACTGGCAGCCTTTCAAATCGATCGACAGCGGTGGAGGAAATCAGTTTTGTTAGTCTTTTACCTCCACCGCCACTTGGTTCCGAGCAGCATCAAAAATCATTAACTGGATGGGAAAGTGATGTGTTGCCTTCGTCGATTTTGCCATCGCCCACAAAAAAGAAACACAACAAAAGTCGCAAACAAACGACGACGAAACAACAGCAATCACATAAAATTGATGAGGATAATGCACAACGACGGGCTCTTCCCATTACACACGATGAGTCCCCTCTTCCGATCTCAAATAATAGTTTTAAGGGTAATTTTCCAATAGCTCCTGAATCTAAATTGGAGAATTCTTCTTTGGCGCCAACGACGGAGTACAAATTCAAATGTGAACATTGTCGAATTGTATTGAATGGTTTAGAAGAATTTACTAAACACGAAGCTTCACATAAAATTCTTATTAAATGCAACGAATGTGATCGTGAATTTGCCAACGAAAGTGGTTTAAAGAAACATGTTAAGAGTCATCGAGAAGACTCGAGGAAGGATGGTTGGAAAAAGTGTCCAGATTGTGGCAAGTGGTAAGTAAAACTATTATCAAATTAACGACTTTATTGGTAGATTGTTTTTATATGGTTATGATCTTATTCACTTCTAAATAACTCCTTGGCTTTACTGCAAAAAGTTTTTAATGTGTTTCCGGTGGTATATTATCTCAATACTCTTTTAACTGTATTAGAATATCCCTCGAATTCCTCCCACAAGAGCCCATTATGGCCATAATACCTATTTATTTTTATCAAACCAAAAATCTTTTAACATTTTGCATTTCTCCGTCAGTCGGATACTGACTTCCTATTCGACTTGAAGACAATTGTCCCCAAGCATAAGCAATTTACTTCCATGCTAATGATTCGGACTCTTTCAATCAGGTTGTATCTCCGTATTATCGCCATCAATTCCAACATGGAATCATGGTTTGGACGAACTCGCCAAACAAGGAACAATCACTCCTCTACAACCAGAAAGGAACAAAATATGTATGTAAACTTATCCTAAAGCAGGGCACTTTAAAGAAAACCAACCTTAGATGAACTCAGAGTAATACTTGCCTAGCAACTAAACAAATATGTCCTTGTATAGACTTTAAACGTTCAAAGGGATTGTTGAATTTAAACAGAATGCATATTAGCTCCACCATTGGCTCCACCATTGTACAGGACACTTGGGGCTGCCAGACGTCCCGATTTCGCCGGGACAGTCCCGATATTTAGACCCTGTCCCAATATTTGTCCCGATTTAGAATGTCTCGATTTTGTCCGGACATTCCGTTTCTTAATCAGTCTTTTTTCGAAACCTTTAGGGAGAAAAATAAAATGCACGACTGGGTCGCACGAACTTGCTCTTAGAGTTAAAGTTGCTTAAATTTTTAAGACTTTTATATAGAAATTTGGAAAAAAAAATAAAATTTGTTTTTAAAAAAAAATAATATAAAATCTGGAATTAAATTGCCCTCCAAAACAAGTATGCAGTTTCGATTGATATATTAAGATGCATTTTTAGAAAAAAAATTTTCAAAATCGTTAGAGCCGTTTTTTAAAAATCTAATTTTTTATAAATAATTTTTTGGAAAAAAAGTTTTAAAATAAAATTGGTATGCCATTCTGTAGAAATCACTAATCAACATCTAAAAACAAAATTTCAAAAAAAATCAATGTCCCGTTTTCGAAAATTTGATTTTTCAAAAAAAAATTTCAAATTTTTTTTTTAAATCCAAAAATTATTTTTTTCAAAATTTAATTTATGGCTTATATTTAAATTACACTTAGGAGCAAAAAAAACGGAATCAAATAAATTATTTATATTAAAAACAAAAATTGCAATGGATAAAATAATGTTTCTTCAAGTCTCATGGTCTCATTTAAAAGCTTGAATTTTTTTATTTTGAATTGTTGGTAAAAACATCAAAGTGCATACGATAGTATCATCGCTATCTGTCAATAAACTGCACTTCTTTTTTTTGTAAATGTTAAATTTTCTTGATACTCGCTGCTTCAATTTCAGTCTTTTTTTTCCTAACGTTACTATTGACTTTGTCTGTCAATAAATTCCACTTAGTTGAAATCGAAAAAGCAGTTTCGGAGATAATCGGATTTGAAAAAAACGGTTCTATGACAGGTACCGTTAATAATGATTTTCAAAAAAAAAATTTTTTATTGAAGGATAGACCTTAGCTTAAAACTAACATTTGAATTTTTAAACAAAATCGTTAGAGCCGTTTTCGGTATATGACAAGTACCGTTATTTTTGGTCCAAAAAAATTAATTCCAAAAACCCCTCTGGAGAGTCGCCAAATAACGCTACATACCAAGTTTGACATTAATCAGTCCATCCGTTTAGGCTGTAGCTACTTATACAGACAGACTGACAGACAGACGGACTTCCCACTTTTTTGGAATTGTCTACCATCGTAATGTCATGGAAAAATGTTATCTCAACTTTTTTTTTTGTACGAATGCATAACTTGATATACATACATATAGTACCTATATCGCAAGTAAAAATGAGACTCCTTAATGAATCACTGATTGTGTGTAACAGTTTAAATTATTTCCGCCATTCCAGGGGATTAAGATGTTTTGTATTTCAATGTCAATAGTATTTATTTTACCTTAAGATCTTCATTTAAATTTCTAAAACAAAATTGCAACGGTTTTAAGCGATCGGGAGCTAATGTTAAAATTCAATGAAACCTTAACGTAAGACTTTACCCTTAAAATGGATGAAAATGATTTTTTTCTGTTTACTCACACAAGAGAATTTAATAGTTAATTGTGTAAGTGAGATGTGGAACATAACAATTAAAATATATTCTTTCTTCTTTTTATTTTTTTCATTTTTAAAGAAATTTTAGCAGTCCTGACATTCATAAGAAACATTTATTTAAGACATTTTGTTATGTGTTGAAATTAATAAGCACGATAACTTTTGTAAGAGTTCAAAAATTTGAAATCTGTAAATGACAAAAGCTAAGGTAAAGGTTTTCTGAAATTACACCATTTCAGACAAAAAAAAACTTTTAAAACAATTTATTTTAATTCAAGCTTAAGGTCAAAAATAAAAAAATAGAATAAAAATGAGCCTGCATTAAAAATCAATTGTTTTAAATACAAGTCACTCAAATTATACAAGAAAAAAACTTTTAGATAGAATTCATTAATTCTCCAAAATTAGAAAACTGTTAAAAACATAAATTGGGACTTAGAACATTTACTAAAAGATCCATTAATAGACAGTTTTTAAGCGAGTACCCATCTACGATAAATGTGATTTTATTTAATGGATGAAGAATTTATTATTTTCAAATGAAGATTTTCAAAAAATGGAATTTTAACCAACTCATACTTTTGCAAGAAGTTCACAAAAATTTAGAAGTAAAAGCTTATAATCACTATGTAATTTTTTTTATAATTTTTTTTATTTTCGGGACATCAAAAAAATACATGAATTTTTGATGTCCCGATTTGTCCCGACTTTTGAGATCTGAAGTCCCGACATTAACAAAATCTTATCTGGCAGCCATAAGGACACTGTCTAATAAGTAGACACGCAAAAAGAATGAGCGTGTTCTCTAATGATTTCTGCAGAAGTTGCATGGATGAAAAAGAAGAGGAAACTGTTCAACATCTTCTGTGCACCTGCTCTGCTCTCTCAATTAGAAGTAAACTCCATCTAAGAGAATTCTTCTAGATCGCTATGTCAGCTATTACATGAAGCCTCAAGAGGCTTGACTCTTTTTTCTAATTTTCTTTTGATAATCATTCTGTGAGGCGCGTACTATTACACGATGCCTCTTGAGTCCAGGACTCAAATTTGACATTTGTCTTTTGATTTAAAATTTGTTGTTGTTGTATTGCACCAAGAAGCATAAAGAAATGAAAGAGAATGTTGAAGAAAGGAAAAGTGGAAAAAGAAACGTCAAAAAAGAGTCTCAGAATTCCCACCCACGACTCTCTGGTCGGATAATTTTTTGTTTCATCTTTTTTCTCTTTTGCACTCATTACGTTTGAAAAGAGGCGCGCCTCTTGAGGCTTCATGTAATAGCTGACTATCTAGTGAAAACGCACGTTAAAAGCCTATCCTTATTCATAAGAAGCTCCGGGTGGCTCTTCTAGTGAGTTCCTAACTTGCTAGTCTTTTGTGGTATCACAATGGATCCATAAGGGTCTAAGTGTGTCGGGTACTTTGCCTGACTTAACCTTTTATTGAACGAGAAATCCATATTATCACCATTAATTCCAACATAAAATAATGGTTCTTTCCCTAAATTTCTAGTAAAAGCTTCTCATTGAAGCGTTTCACTGTTTTTTATTTATTTCCTCATGTACCTTTTCCTTTGCTTTTTGTAGTTATCAGCCGATCGTCGTGTTCATTTGTAGTTATTTAGCTGATCTATGTAAAAGAATTTCAGCTGAAATGCACAGCTCCACCTAAAAAATCACATTTTTGTTTCCATCGGGCTATTATTATGTGAAGAAAACCGAAGAAAAAAAATGTCAGCTAAAATTAAGGCGATCTGCGTACAGACTTGGGCTGTACCTCCAAATTTCGATTTCTCTATCATCTTAATACATTGTTAGGTTGTAATCTCAAGTTCGAATCCTTAAGAATTATAAATTTGACCTATAATACCTTATATCGCAAGTAAAAATTCGTTCAAATGGAAGTAATCAAAAATTTATATACAAAAACGGAGCTTGCCTTAAAAAAAGTCGTAGAGAACCGTTTTTGAGAAAATCAAACTCTTCCTAAATTGGTACATATGGAAAGTACCGTTATTTTTTACTTGGTTATAGTATCCCATGTCCAACAAGAAAATATCACATAATTTTTTTCAAAACGAATTCATTTTCTAACTAGAAGTTTGGATAAGATTAAAATAATTTTATGACGATAAGCCCAACAATAATTTTTATGCTATTGTAAAACCGGAAACAAGCAGGACGATATTTTAGTCGTTTGAAAATTTCTTGGTATGCTACTCTATTCAACTTACAATACCCACTCATAAATGGTTATTGGAATCTTTTGAATATTGTAGGTAAAAGATCTATTTCACTTCACCCATTAGAATATTTTAAATATTTTGATATACCTAGAATATTAAATGTTCAATTTTTTGTTAAATGTCTCTCTATTATTTGTTTTTAGTTTAAAACTCGGAAGCATGTGGATGCACAGGAAAATCCATAGTGATAATAAAAAGTACGGCTGTGATATATGTGGCCAAAAATTTGTTCAAAAAATTAATCTTACCCATCATCAGAGAGTTCATACAGCAGAAAAACCTTACGAGTGTGCTGAATGTCCAAAAAGGTAATAAATACTAACAAAATAAATTTAAATTTTATGAATCTATGATTTATTTATTTTAAATTTTATTAAAGATTTCAAGAACGATCTCATTTACAACGCCATCAAAAATATCATGCCCAAACCCGTCCGTTTCGTTGTGAAAAATGTGGTAAAATGTACAAAACCGAACGTTGCCTCAAAGTTCACAATCTTGTGCATCTAGAACAGCGTCCATTTGCTTGCCAAGTATGCAACAAAAGTTTCATTAGCAACTCCAAGTTGAAGCAACACTCAAATATTCACACTGGCGAACGTCCCTTCAAATGCAATTACTGTACAAGAGATTTTACAAATTTCCCCAATTGGTTGAAACATACCCGTCGACGTCACAAGGTCG
Source organism: Episyrphus balteatus (assembly GCF_945859705.1). Taxonomy (NCBI): domain Eukaryota; kingdom Metazoa; phylum Arthropoda; class Insecta; order Diptera; family Syrphidae; genus Episyrphus; species Episyrphus balteatus. Next base: position 12,847,727 of record NC_079136.1, read on the forward strand.
ATCATAAAACTGGAGAACTTCTTGAGCATATGCCTTCCTATTGCTCAAAATCATCTGGAAAGAAATCCACAGCAGCAGCAGCCGGAGCTAATGCCGAAGGTAAACCAACAAGAAAGAAGAAGAAAGCCGACACGGCGGATCAGAATAAAATTGTAACGACAACATCACAACTGCAATCACAGCAACAACAACAACCACCACCTCCGCTGCCGCTACCAAAGTCTTCCCAATCATCACCCACCGTCCAGCTTATGAAAGCAAAAGTTAAACTTGAGGCGGACCCAGAACCGGCGGAAGTTCATACTAATACTAATTTTAGCGATTTGCACTCACTCAGCATAACTAGTGCCGAGGAATTGATTATGGAGCAGGCTCTTGAAATGGAAGAATTTTGTTTCTATAAATCGCAGCTAGATCAGTTTTGTATGCAAAAGGAATTTTCTGTGAAGAAGGAATTTGGTAAGAAAGATTTTATAATAAAAGTTAATCATTGCTAATATTTGTTGTTGTTTCAGAAAACAAAGCTTTGTGCTCAGTCGACTCCTCGCCGTTTTCATCGCCAGCCTCTGTCGAACTTCCCATCACATACAATATTCAGTCTCTTCCTTCGACCACAATATCGACAGCTGGAAGAAATACATCATCCGAATCTGCCACCTCTAACGCAATGCGCATACAAGTCTTCAAGAATCAAACTCTTCCGTCCGTCGATACTTTAATAAATGCCTGCTTCTTTAAGAGTGAGAATCAAAATATGTAAAAACAAAACAAATACTGTTTTTACGTCACACCTTAAAAAAGCCATTGTGTGTCCCACAAAATTCGATGACATTCGAGAACAAATCGAATCGAATCATTCGCCACAACTAAGACAGAAAATCATTTCAAAACAATTCATGTGATCACAAAGTAATTTAAATTTTTATTCTTTCTAAGGATTATAATGCGATTTTTTAGTAATATAAGTGTAAGTGTTTGGGTGTAAGGCTTGATTGAAAAAAAAAAAAAAAAATAAAAAACGATTATTATTATAAAATAAGCAAACTGAGTCTCTATGACGGTTGATTCTATAGATTTAAGCACAATTGAACATTATTTTATTTTATATTCCAATTGCGCGATATGACTATTTGTCATCTAAATGGGTAAAGATGCTAAGTCTTATATTGACAAATTTTGCAGGACAACAAAAGAAGAGATTAAAATACTATTACTTGGCATATTTGCTCATTTATCTGACGTTCAAATTCGTTTTATTTCACAAATATATTAAATATACGTTCAAAAGGTTAAAATAAAATTGGTTCCACTTAAATAAAAAAAAATAAATTTCACCTTCACAAAACAAAACACTTCCTTCTTCTCTTTAATGGCTAACTGGATTTATTTGTATAAGAAAAAGAAAAAAAAATATTACACTAAATATCCATGTGCCTTTAGCAGTAATAGTTCTTATTTAAACATAATCAAACAATTTGCCTTAAGACAAAAAAAAAATATTAAGAGCAATAAAAACAATAGAATGGCTAAAACAAAAGTTAACACAGACTTTATTTTAAATTTTGTTTTAATTTTAATATCGCAGTAAATGTTTGAATTTGAGTGTTTTAACCATTTATAATAATTATTATAGCAAGTTCTAGTGAAAACAAAAACAACTAAAAAATTGTTTTTAAACTTTTAAGAACAATCCCTGATTACTTATAATAAAGTTTCATTTTGTAATTTGGATGAATATGTGTTTATTGTGTTTTAATATGGATTTAAATTTAAATGGATTTGGTTTCTATAATTTTCGTGTTCTGGAGTAAATTAAGTTTCGTTTTCAATGTAAGATCTACAAGCAGTAGATAAATATTCCCGTTATTAGTTTTACGTAACTAGAGCAGTTTGCAGATTTTATAAAAAAAAATTATCAACTTTATTTAAGCTAATAACAAAAAGAAAACAAGTTTGCGGAACCAGCCAAGTACTAAATTTTTTACATTTCGTGGATTTTCATTTCACTTGTAGGTATTTCTTATACATTTTAACCTAAATTATCAAATATGTCAAGAATACACCGAGCTAGTTCGTCATCTTTATGTTTCCAGGCAATTACAATAACTCTTTCTGCAGGATCATTTTCATTAGAAACCAGTTTAATTTCAACACTTTCTATTTTTATCCTGAAATTCTGATCTATTTCAATATCCCTGCTTTTGAGCTTCTCTTTTAATATAATCAATAGTTTTTCTTCGGTTTTCAACTTTGAATCTGGATCCTCGAATTTAATTTCTGTGCAGAATGTTATTTTATGTATTAATTCCATTTTTTCCATTGTGATAGCTTCACTTAAATTTTTCATTACAATTCTATTTTTTTCCGTCACGTGTATAATTAAAATATTAGTTTTCTTAGTTAAAGCTGGTTTGAGACAACGAAACTTGTAGATATCTATGCCGCTTTTAAGCAAATTTAATTCATCCTCTGTTGGCATTTTTAATGTAGTTTCTATATAACAAGTATCGCCATTTGGAACAAAATAACATTCGCCTTTAATTTGTTCCATAATCTCTGATCGTAAAGCCTGGAGAATGTAAAGATTTTTATAATGCGTGAGAGCAATATTTTTTGGAGCAATTATTTTAATCAGTTGATTTAATCCTGTAATTGTAATTTTTTTATAATTCATCATTTAAAATCAATTTATCGCCTTCACCTTAATAATTTTCGAAAACATGGTCAGCAATAAGCAAACAAAAGTTTTACAATGGTAAAGTGCACATTGTTACACACAAAAATTAATGCAAATGTAAATCTATTCGTACTTCAAAATGAAATTTTGCAACAATTTCCTATTATTCAAGTCAAAGAAATAACACAAGTAAAATTTTCGAACTTTTTTAGAAGAACTTTGGTTAAATATTTCTTGTTATACCTACATTTGTTTTTAAGATTTCAGAATAAAAAAAATATTAGTAAGACTTTTTCCTTCCTTCCGTGTAATAAGAATAAACTCCGACTTAACTCAAAACTAATACTATTTCAGACAGCAGATGTGTACACACCCTTGGGGCAAGCAGGTTGGTGCCCCGAGTCCCCCAATTGAAGCCAGGGCAGGGCTCCGACTGGAGACAATGTAGAGAAGGAAACTTATTATAAAAAAAAGTTAAGAAGCAAAAAGATAAGACATTTGACATGAATCAATTCGGACACAAGAGAAACAAATTATATTCTTCAGTGTAATGCAAAATGCATTATATAATGCATTACTTGAATGGTCTTGAAGACCAACAAAAAATAGGTACATCTGGTGTTTAAAAAAAAAAGAGTGGCGTATACGTACTTTTTTTATTTTTTTCTTGCTTTCTATATAAAAATTTAGTCTTTTAGATTTTAGCTTCGGTCGGCCAAAATCAAGATCTCGATGCGTGGTTTAATCGTCTTTGTTTAGCAATAAACTTAAATTAGAACAAAGTTGAATCATGGGGCCCTAACGGCTGAGAAAGTCAAAACATAATGCATTATGTACTTATTATTAATTTATTAATAAGATTTCGCTATTTTTAATTATTGCTTTTTATATTATTTTTTTTTAAGATATAGGATTTGGCAGTTACAGCTCCAGTTTATATTTGAAAAATAAGATACAATTTTCTATGACTAAAATTAGGTCTTATCAAATAATTACTATAAATACGATCCAATGAAGGAAGTACGAAGGAAGTTTTTTTTGTCAACTCATATTTTTAAAAATATCTAAAATATACATGAATAGATCTTCATCATTATCTTTATAAGTCATGTGTACAATTGATTGTTCTTCACCCATTTCTTCTTTAATAAGTTTAACTTCAACACCTTCCACAGTAATTGTGCGATCGTTTCGTATCAGGACATTCCATCCGAATAATTTTCCTTTTAGAATTATAAACAATTTATTTATAGTTCCCCAATTTGGGTCAGGATCATAAAACTTTAATTTGATGCCATATATTATATCAAGTTTAGCTAGCCTAGGATCCATTGCTCTGAGTGCATCTTTGATGGTCATCTGAAATATACGATTATCTTTAATAATAAGCACTCCAGTCATTCTTGGGCGTCTATTCGGATTTGGTGCATGAGGAGAATATCGCATTGTTGTCTTATCTTGTTCCAAGAATAATTTGGCATTTGGCGGAATTTTTATTGGTGTTTTTACCAAACAAGGTTCACCCAATTCTGGAACAAAGCAATTAATTTTAAGACTATCCACGATTATGTTTTGCATGGCCCGCATCAAACAACGCTCACCATGAACCAACATTACGTTTATTGGTTCACACAGTGAAATGACTTCAATTATGCCTGGAAAAATTCATTTTAACTATTAATTTTTTTGATTTGGCCAATTTCTTGTAATTTATTTAAATTACCCGATAAAATGGATGAATAAAATTACATTGAACCGTACATTACCACCAACACCATAATACCGTAAACATCTGTATTTTTCGTTTACACTTACAAAAGCGAACTAGGTATAACTATATTCAAACTAGACCAGGCAATCAACTACACCAATGTACACAAAAATTGCCCTGAGCATGGTCAAAATTGCAACAGAACCTTTTTTAATTGGTTTTGGTTTAGATATAATTACTGAGCATATTAAAAATCCGAACATGGGAATTCGAAAGGATATCAGAACAGCAGTTTAATCCAGTTTTGTTTAAAAAAGAAAAAAAAAATGATCTTCCCAAATAAAACTACAAATAAGATCCAACAATGTTTTTATATGGTATTATTTTTATCAACTCATATTTTTAAGAATATCTACAATACACAAAAAGAGATCTTCATCCTTATCCATATAAGTTATGTGTAAAAGTGATTGTTCTTTACCCATTTCTTCTTTAATCAGTTTAACTTCAACACCTTCCACAGTAATTGTACGATCGTTTCGTATCAGGACATTCCATCCCAGTAATTTTCCTTTTAGAATAACAAACAATTTATTTATTGTTCCCCAATTCGGATCCGGATCATAAAACTGTAATTTGATGCCATATACCTTAAAACGATTAGCCTTAGGATCTAATATTGTCAGAGCATCTTCGATGATCATTGGAACTATATGGTTATTTCTAATAAGAAGCACTCCAGTCATTCTAGGACGTCTATTCGGTTGCGGCGCATGAGGACAATATCGGTTACTTGTTTTTTCTTGTTCCAGGAATAATTTGGCATTAAGTGGAATTTTTATTGGTATTTGTATACAGCAGGGTTCACCCAATTCTGGAACTAAGCATTCAATTTGTAGACTATTTGTGATAATATTTTGCATGGTCAGCATCAAATCACGCTCACCATGAACCAATATTACGTTTCTGGGTTCACACAATGATATGATTTCTATTATATCTGGAATAATTAATTTTACGATTTATTTCCCTGATTAGGTCTATTGTTTCTTTTAAATTATTTATGTAGCTTCCAAATTAAAGCGACAAAAAATTGACGTTGAACTAAACATTACAACTAACAACAAAGCAAAGCGAAAGCACAATTTGGAACAAAAATGAGCCAACGCAACGACACAAAATTTCATTTCGTGGCAGACGAACTTTAAGTAGTGAAAATTAACAAATTTACTTTGGAATTAACAAAAAATTTTATTACTGAGCGGGCACCATTCTTTTTACGAAGTGCATGGCGCATCTTTTAGAAAAGCAAAATTCTTTACTTTTTGAATAAGTTTCTTAATGAATAGTTTTCCTTTTTTCTTAAATCTCTTTACAAAAAATAACTATAAAAATTCTCACAAAAATTAACCCTTTAATATTTTTGATTGTTCTTAGTGTTCAAATTGTCCCCAACTTTTTGGCATGGAGGAAAATTTAAGGAAATAAGACAAAAAGTTTTTTCATTTTGATTGAGATTTTAAATTTCCATAAAGGAACTAGACCAAGAGATGATAGATCACATTATACATTAAGTTTAACACACACATGGGTTACTCTTATCAGTTTTAAAAATAACTAAATGCTTTTATTTATTTTTATTTAAATTCATTGATGTATTTCTTTCCTTTAACAATTTTAATCAAAAAAATAGTTAAATATAAGTTTTGCATATCTTCTATGTATTTGTACTTTATTTACTCTTTTAATCATTTGGTTTGCAATATATTAATAAGTAGTTCAAATAATAATTTTATTTAACCTTATTATGTACTTAATTATTTAACCTTTTTCTATATATCTTAGTTTCATTTAACTTAAAAACATAAATTTGTAATAATTTTGTTTAAGTTAATGCAAATCTGTGGTGTTTGGTAGAGAAGTGATAGTACTATTGAATATTGTAATTGGCAAAAAAAAATCAAAATAAAATAATTTTTATATTAAAACTAAAGCAATTTTAAACTTATTTTATATAAAAAAAATTTATGAACTTAGTTTAAAATTTAACCCAATCAAAAAAAATATTAACTAGTGTACTTAAATTTGAACATTTTTTTCACTGTCATTATTACCACTTGAACCATACCCTCGTGTTCTTATAAGGGTCAAAATCATTGAGGTTGGAAATTTCGAAATCCGAATTATAAAAATTCAAAAATTTCATGCTCAAATGTTCGGTATAGCCATCATGTATCTGTTTATAAATGGGACGAGCACAACAAAGTTGAGGTACTCTTTTTTCAATTTATTGCCAAACATCAAAACTAGTGGTGGTCATCTTAATTCTTGTTTGATTAATTTTTTTGTTAGAAGTATACAAATTTATAAATTATGTGTAAAAGTGGCTAAGAAAAATATGCCTAAAAATAATTGATTTTAATGTATTCTTAAGTCATTTGAATTAAAATTTTTCTACAATACAAATATTTCTCTACCTGCATGTCTTTTATTTTAATCGGTAAATTGGAAAAAAAACTTAAATTTAATGTTGTTTTGATAAAAAAAAAATGCTTAGAACTCAAATTTTCCACCTCCATGATTTTGACCCATACCTATATTTCAACCTAAATTATGAAATATATCAAGAATATACCGGCCAAGTCCTTCATTTCTATGTTTCCAGGAAACTAAAATAACTTTTTCTGCTGGATTATTTTCACTACAACCTAATTTAATTTCAACACTTTCTATTGTTATTTTGAAATCGTCGTCCATTTCAATATCCCAGCCTTTAATCTTCTCTTTAAATATAATCAAAAGTTTTTCTTCAGTTTTCAATTTTGAATCTGGATCCTCGAATTTAAATTCTGTGCAATATGATATTTTATACACTAATTCTATAGTTTCCATATCGAAAGCTTCAGTTATATTTTGCATTACAATTCGATTTTTTTGAGCAACGTGTATAATTAAAACATTTCTTTTTTTAGTTAAAACTGGTTTGAGACCCCGAAACTTGTAGATATCTGTACCATTTTTAAGCAAATTCAAGTCATCCTCTGTTGGCATTTTCAATCTAGTTTCTATAAAACAAGTATCGCCATCTGGAACAAAATAACATTCGCCTTTAATTCTTTCCATAATTTCTGAACGTAAGGCCTGGAGAATAGTAAGATTTTCATCATGCATGAGTGCAACATTTTTTGGCGCAATATTTTCAATAAGTTGATATAATCCTGTAATTGTAATTTGTTTTATTCATCATTTTGAATCAATTTGAAATCAATTTATTGCTTTCACCTTAATATTTTCGAAAACACCACCAGCATTAAGCGGACATAAGTTTTACAATGGTAAAGTGCACATTGTTACACACAAAAATTAATGCGAATGCAAATCTACTCGTACTTTAAAATGATATTTTGCAAAGTAGCTGCACTTATTTAGTTAAATATTCGTTTTTATACACTCATATTGTTGAGATTGCAAGACATTATAAAAGACTTTCATGCAAAATTAAGAATTTTTGAAACTACATTCCTGCTCAAAATTAACGCACACCTCTTTACTTGTAATTAGACCTTGTATATAATTTTAAATGGTTTAGTGTGAATTTTTTTGTGTTTGGTCATTGTAGGTAAGTCGAAAAAATGCTACTGTATTATCAACCAAAAAAAAGACAAACAAAATTTTACAATTCATGCTTTGAAAACTGATATTGAGATAATTTTTGTTTGTTATAGAAACATTCTTTCCAATAATTTTATTTAATAACTGGCATTGCCTTCCCTACCGCATATGACAACTTGCAGTTGTCTGTTCATTCCACGAATTAAGTTTTGAAAGTCTTGTAAAATATTTCCTGATTCTTCTTTCACTGTTGATAAAAACTCCTTGGAGGTGTATTTCGGTCGCAAAGGCAAAGTATGTTCTATTGACTTTAAATCTAGATTTCTGGAAGGTCAATCCAAACGTGGTATCCCTATACGGTCTTTGCGCATTTTAATATTTGATTTGTCATTTTTTTTAGTTTCTGAGCCTTGCATTATTATGGGTGCACAATGCACATATGTATAAAGGGTCACTGTGGCGTATGTGGAATTTTTGTTATTACAAAATCTTAACAGGTACAAAATCTGAAAATCGATCTATTCTTGAGTAATTCATCAGACGAATTAACATTTGTTGAAAATGCTCTTTTTATGTTAAAATATAGTATAGTGCAGTACTAAGAGCCAGTATAAATTATAGAAATCTGTGAAATGTGCGGTAAATCTATAAAATTAATCCGTATATTTCAATATGTTCTTTTTCTTTAAAAGATGAAGAATTCCACGACAAACATTTATGTAGTTCTTGTGATTGATGGAGTATTTGGATCAAACCCAATACATTTCTGCTCATTCACTTTTGCTTAGGGATTTAAAAAAAAAATTTTACTGAAATGAAATTTACGTTTTTTTTTCAGCTGAATCCTTGAATCCAAAAACGTATGTAGGTATAGGTAATATTGAATCGGTAAGAATTTCTTTTTTAAACAAAACTAAATTGTAAAAGCAGGTTTACAACCACTTAAAAATTTTCTTACAAAGTCGTTTTAATATAAAATTCATTTTTTTATAATTTTTTTTATACTTTATTGTTACTGAACTAAATTTTTAAAATAATAATTAAAGAAAATGTAAAATATTTATAAATTAAAGTTATAGGTTTTACGTTAATTGGTAATTGCACTTTATTTTTTTATTTTAAGTAGTAAAAATAATAAAAAAATACTTTCAGCATTAACACAAGGAAGACACTTTTACTTAAAATACTATTATGTCAAGATTTAAATCTTTAGACTAAGAGACAATGACAGATCATTCTTATACTAAGGCCATGTGTGAATTGGTTAAAGTTAAATATTGAGGTGAAAAGATACATTTTCAGCTGTCGAAAATGTATCCTCCACTGGGAGCTGATTAAATATTTTTCTTCAAAGGATACATTTTTGACGAAAGATTTTGTTTCTTTATTTACAGTTCTTGACCATTAAAAAAATGTATTTTTTGACAGTAATTTAAGTATAAGAAAGAATAAAAATTCGTAATTTTTACATTTTTTTAAATTTTGATTTATAAAATAAATTTTTCAAATATTATTACCTTAATATTGCATAATAATGTAAATTTTGCCGTTATTTTAGAATTTTATTTTTTGTAATTTTGAGTCCATATTTTTTTAGAAAATTCTAGGAATTATTTCGATTGTTTTGGTATTTATTAAATACGGTGGAATCAAATAAAATACTAGATTCGCTCATTAATAAGGCTGTGGAAATGGTAACGGAGTTACGAATAACAGAATTACGCCAACAGAGTTACGGCCGTCAAAGTTACGCGAAACCGAAGTTACGAAAAACTAGAGTTACGAATTCTAAAGTTATGTTAAGCTGTGACATGTGATTTTTGGGTTGGCAACAATTGCGAGGAACGATATGGAATTTCGGAAACATAAATAAGAGAATATCGATTCTCATTGGTTATTTTAATAGATTTTAACGAAAATGGGTGTGGTTTAATCTTTTTATGCAAAAAACAACCCCATTCCTTGTGTATTTACTTGACACAGGATAAGTTAAAAATCAAACAAAAATCCCACCTAATAAACAAAATTCTAATATACCTACATATACAGGGTGTCCCAAAAGTAATGGATCAAACGAAATATGCTGATTGGCCTACTTAAGGGCTTTCAGAATTTGGTAACTTGTTCATCGCAAATCCTTACGGTTTTTGATTTAATGCAATTCTTGTGAAATTTCAAAAAATCCCTACTTTGCAACAGTATTTTGCTTCCTGCGCCCATTATTGATTTTTGTTTTTTTAAATTCTTTTACAAAAACATTGCCAAATAATTAGGAACAATTAATTAATCAAAATATTTTTTATTCCATACGCCATTTCGCTGCAAATTAACTAACAGTTTCAAGTTTTATAAAAAATCAATTTCTAACTTTTGTTTGAGAGCAACACCGCAAAAGAAATTTGTACGGTGTGAGAATGGTTTATTATTTTAAAAAGTTGCCCTGTTATTGTAGTTTTCAAAAATGTATAAAAGTTTCCAAAGTTGCAGTTAGATCGCAAAATATTACAATTTGAATTCAACAAAACAGGGTTTTTCAGAATAAAAAACAACCAAAAATAAACAAATTTTCTCGAACTGTTATTTGTTTATTTTTCTTTGAACAAAAGCCTCTATTTTTGTTTGTAATTTTGCTCTGAAAAACCCTGTTTTGTTGAATTCAAATTTTAATATTTTGCGATCTAACTGCAACTTTGGAAACTTTTATACATTTTTGAAAACTACAATAACAGGGCAACTTTTTAAAATAATAAACCATTCTCACACCGTACATATTTTTTTTGCGGTGTTGATCTCAAATAAAAGTTAGAAATTGATTTTTTATAAAACTTAAAACTGTAAGTTAATTTGCAGCGAAATGGCATATGGAATAAAAAATATTTTGATTAATTAATTGTTCCTAATTATTTGGCAATGTTTTTGTAAAAGAATTTTAAAAAACAAAAATCAATAATGGGCACAGGAAGCAAAATACTGTTGCAAAGTAGGGATTTTTCGAAATTTCACAAGAATTGCATTAAATCAAAAACCGTAAGGATTTGCGATGAACAAGTTACCAAATTCTGAAAGCCCTTAAGTAGGCCAATCAGCATATTTCGTTTGATCCATTACTTTTGGGACACCCTGTATATTTGCCATATGGGCAGGTTTTTTGTGTCATACCTGCCCAACTATCATAATTTTATGTTTTTTTTTTTTTTTTTTGGTTCGTTAGAAGATTGTCACCCCAATTGCTACTGTCAACTATAGTTGATGTATATTAAAATTTAATAATTGAGTTTAAAAAGAAAACGAATTTCAGTATTTATCATCAATTAATACCTGACAATTGCAATAAGGATAACCTATCCAATCAAAATTTTACAAGATTAAATAGCGCTTTACTCATTTAGTTCTGACCAATGAGAAAAATGTTAATCTCTTGTTTGTATTTCCATAATTCCATATTGTTCCTCGCAATTGTTGCCAACCCAAAAATCACATATCATAGCTTAACATAACTCTGGTTTTTCGTAACTTCGGTTTCGCGTAACTTTGACGCTCGTAACTCTGTCGCCCGTAACTCTGGTATTCGTAACTTCGTCGGTTTCCCAAAGCTGTGGATTGGTCCCTGTTGTATTGCCTTCTATGGAAAAATTTATCTTTCTTGTGCTCTCATTTTAATGTTTTTTTTAGAGCATTTAGAAAAACAAATACATTCAAATAGGACATTATCATGAATTTAGAAAATGGATAGCCTCAAATCGTCTAACAGTTTTAAACAAATTAGGGAAATTAAGGTAGTGCTAGTTTTTACATGGAAAGTTTGAGTAAAAAAATTTTTTTCTCACATTTTATTAACAAATATTCTATGTCTAATAATATTTAATAATTTAAAGGATTTAATTTTCTTTTAACTTAAATTATATAATACTTCAATAATGTACATAGCAATATCTTCATCTTGATTGTTCCATGAAATCGAAATACACTTTTGTGAAGGGTCTTCTTCATCAGGCACCAGTTCTATTTTGACACTTTCAATGGTAACTTTTAAATCCTCGTCTATTTTTACATTCCATTCTTTAAGTTTTGTTTTAAACATAGTATAAATTTTATCTTCGGATTTTGATCTTGTATCGGGATCATCGAATTTATATTTTCCACAAAAAACTACGTCATCTTTTAACATACATATATCCTTGCAAGCTTCAATGACATTTATCATTATTATTCGATTTTCTTCTGCCACATGTATAGTAAAGATACTATTTCTTTTAATTGGGGTAGGTCTACAGCCTCGAGACTTACATGTATTTATTCCTTTTTTCAGCAAATCCAATGAGTCTTCTGTAGGAAGTTTAAGTCTTGTTTCTACAGTACAGGTATCGCCAGTCAAAAGCAAATGGACAACGACTTTATTTTGTTCTTTAATTTGTGAACACAAAACATCAAGGTTTTCATGAATAGTACGATATCTATGTGTAAGGATAACATTTTTCGGTGCACATTTTTGAATAAGTTGAATTATCCCTGGAATATAATTAGGAATAATCAATCACTCATAATTTTAAACTATTTTTTTTTAAGGTTAGCCCTCACCTTAACAATTGGTTAATCATTAAGCCTGGTCCATAAGTCCCACAGTAAACACAAACAAGGTTGGTATTAATTGTTTAGTTTATGTTTTTTTTTAGTATTATACAATGTTGAAATGTGTTAAAAGAAGTGTGTTTAATTTTAAATTATTTTGTACATTATACATTCATGCAAACTTAAATTTTAAGATTCCAAAAATAATTTTTTTCCTAACTTTTGATTTTCAAAATTTAGCATTCGAAATTTAGTGCATGCAGAAACTTTTTTTAGTATTGTGGGCGAGTAATAATCAAGGGGCACGGTAGTGCCCAGCCAAGTTCTCTAGCAACTTTGGCACTACACCCTTATTTACAGGAAACAACTCAGGCCATTTTCGACCCCCCTCTAACTTCCACACCAAAGATGCTAGAAATTTCAAACTCACTACATTTGTTGAGCTCGTAAAAACCAAACTCCTCACAAAATTTCAGCCTCCTACGATGAGTAGTTTCTGAGATATAGGGCTTCAAAAATCGCAAAAACCGTAACTGACTCACTGACTCACTGACTCACTGACAGATCATCAAAATTATGGAGAACTTCCCGATATCGTAGAAACTTGAAATTTTACAAGGTGATAGGACTTGTGGTGTATACAAAGGAAAAAATCGAAAATTTGAGATTTTCAATTCAGGGGGCGTGGCATCCGCCCATTTCCGCTGAATTTTCATCATATATTATAGAGCACTTCTGATTATCGTAGAATCTTGAAATTTGGTAGAATAGTAGAGCTGGTAGTTAATACAAAGGAAAAAATTTAAAACTTGAGAATTTCAGCCAGGGGGCGTGGCAACCGCCCATTTCCGCTGAATTTTCATAAATTATTATAGAGCACTTCTGAATGTCGTAGAATCTTGAAATTTGGTAGAATAGTAGAGCTGGTAGTTAATACAAAGGAAAAAATTTAAAACTTGAGAATTTCAGCCAGGGGGCGTGGCAACCGCCCATTTCCGCTGAATTTTCATAAATTATTATAGAGCACTTCTGATTGTCGTACAATCTTGAAATTTGGTAGAATGGTAGAGCTGGTAGTTTTTACAAAGGAAAAAATTTAAAATTTGAGAATTTCAGCCAGGGGGCGTGGCAACCGCCCATTTCCGCTGAATTTTCATAAATTATTATAGAGCACTTCTGATTGTCGTAGAATCTTGAAATTTGGTAGAATGGTAGAGCTGGTAGTTTATACAAAGGAAAAAATTTTAAATTTGAGAATTTCAGCCAGGGCGCGTGGCAACCGGCATTCCCGCTGAATTTTCATAAATTATTATAGAGCACTTCTGATTGTCGTAGAATCTTGAAATTTGGTAGAATGGAAGAGCTGGTAGTTTATACAAAGGAAAAAATTTAAAATTTGAGAATTTCAGCCAGGGGGCGTGGCAACCGCCCATTTCCGCTGAATTTTCATAAATTATTATAGAGCACTTCTGATTGTCGTAGAATCTTGAAATTTGGTAGAATAGTAGAGCTAATAGTTTATACAAAGGAATAAATTTAAAATTTGAGAATTTCAGCCAGGGGGCGTGGCAACCGCCCATTTCCGCTGAATTTTCATAAATTATTATAGAGCACTTCTGATTGTCGTAGAATCTTGAAATTTGGTAGAATGGTGGAGCTGGTAGTTTACACAAAGGAAAAAATTTAAAGTTTGAGAATTTCAGGCAGGGGGCGTGGCAACCACCCATTTTCACTGAATTTTCATCAAATATAGAGATTTTATATTCTACAGCCATACCTTGCAAAAAGTAGTGAAATCACAACAAAAACATTACTGTTAAAAAAAGAGCCAGGTTCTCCTATGTTGAAATTATGCTGGCACAAAAAGTACTGAGATGTAAAAGTGTACCAAGTTCTAAAGTTTGGGTTCAAATTCGTATCAATAAAATTTTGATTGTTTACTTGGCAATTTTTGAAATAACTTTAAAAATCGATAATTAAGAAAAATTGTCAAGAGAACAATCAAAATTTTATTGATACGAATTTGAACCCAAACTTTAGAACTTGGTACACTTTTACATCTCAGTACTTTTTGTGCCAGCATAATTTCAACATAGGAGAACCTGGCTCTTTTTTTAACAGTAATGTTTTTGTTGTGATAAATTTAACAACAACTTTTAACCCTAACAATTTAACTGTAGTCAACCAACGCGACGGATCTCCCTAGGCCTCTAAAATGTTCAGTAGCAAAAGTGCGATCATCCTAGACATACAGTTCGGCTTGTGTGAAAAAAAACACTACACAAGTTATCTCAACAACAGACACTTCCATTAAGGATAAGTGCGTTCAAAAGAACACATTTTTTAATACCTTGTGTTAAAATAAAGGAAATCACTTTTATTTGCATTTAACCGTATATTTTTACTTATTTGCTTATAGTAAAAAATACTAAGAAACAGATAAACAAACGCGAGCAAAATTGGTCTCTTTTAAACAATAGAGCTGAGCGGCGAACTTTTTGTTTGCTTTTATTTTTAACTCTTTGAAAAAATAATTTTCCCTTAAAACACAAATAATATTTAACTTAATAATAAGCTTACAGTGAGGTTAGTGCTGTTTTGTGCATTTTTAGTTTTGCAAAATGGTTAGGTTTAAACATTTACATACAGATGACACTTTTTAAGACACTTGTACATTGAACCTAAAATATACTTTTTATTACGTATGCACATGACACAGAAATGCATCACTTTATGCTTCTACCAGATTCAAGTTGGATATTAATAAAAGAAGTAACCGGTGTAAAATTAAAAAAAAAATTGACGTACAACGTACATTTTTGTTTTTTTCATCTTCGGCATGATTTTAAGAAATAACAAAAAAAAAAATACGATATTAATGCACTAACCAATAACAGTCAAATTATTGTTTCCGCTAAATTACCAATGTTGACTGTGACATTTATAGCTAAATACACCCACAAACATTCTGTAAAGTATTTTTCCCCAACCAACATGGTTTTATAACTTACTGGGAAAAGTACCTCAAAAAATGTTATGAATTTTTGCAACTATATGTTGTAAAATATTATTATAAGAAAATGTTGATAAAAAAAATCGGATATTCTATCCAATTTGTTTGAAATGGTTTCAATTATATCTAAGCGATCGTATTTTTAAAATTCAGGAGTCATTCAAGGAAGTAATCTGGGCCCACTTTTATTTTTTATACTGATAAATGACTCTTTGTGTTCATTACTCTGAAAAACCTTCATTAAATTATTAAATTTTTCTGTAGGTATTATGTATGTTTTTTAAAACATATGTATTAAATAATCAAATCGACTGCCTTTTTCTTTTAACTTCAATTGAATTCTATAATTCTGCAAGAAATATGAGAAAAAGAAGTATATTTTGTGAAACTTTAATTCCTAAAAGAGCAACTTTACAGGTCAACCCATTTTCGTTCCTTTTCTTACCAAAGATGCCATAAATTTTAATTTTGGTTTATTGGTTCTAATTCCCAAAAAAATATGACAACATTTTTAAATTCGAAAATAAAGTTTATTAGGTATTTAAATTTTTCAAATGCATAAAATAATATTTTATTTGTTCGTTTTCAAAAGTAATAGTATGACAGATGATAATATTGTTTATTGTATCATTGTTAGCATATAAATAACATAAAAAGCAATATCTTCGTCACAGTTCCGCCACGTCATTGAAACGATTTTATCTTTCAAATTGACAACATCTGTTTGAACGTTTATTTTCAAACTTTCCACTTTGATTGTATTATCTTCTTGTAATACGACTGGCCAATCAACAATTTTTTTATTTATTATTGTGAAAAGTTTTTTTGCTAAGCTTTTATCTGTTCCTGGTTCATCAAAAATAATTTTCGTTTTGAAATCCATGCTATTAAATTTTTCGTGTACTTCTCTTATAGCATCAATCGGACTTTGTATTAATATTCGTTTATCTTTTAAAACCAATATCCAAAAACTTACACGTTTGTTTCGTTTTAGTAGACTTGGTGTCATAATGGCACAAAGTTCAGAATATTTACTTCGCATCGGAAAATATAAGACTTTGTGTAGTGGAATTTTTAAGGGTGTTTGTATATAACATTCCTCACCCAATGTTGGAATAAAGGATTTAATTTTGTATTTATCCGAGATTTCTTTTTTCAAAATCGGCAAACGATCTGGTTTACCATGTGCCAATAATATATTTTTGGGATCGCAGGCTTCAATGAGTTGAAATATGCCTGAAATTGTTTGAGAGTTTAATAAGAGACTGCAAATTGTTTGTGTATGATCCTTCCCATATATGCTCTTGTGTATAAACGAATGTGAGACTATTTAGAAGCTTAATGAGGGCAACAGTTGACAAAACAAATAGATTCCCAAGACAAAAATAAAATTAATATCTACATTCGAAAACTCGGATAAATTCAATATTTATTTAGCGTTATATACAAAGCGAAACATTTTGGGTTTCAAGATGGGGAAATTATTTTTGAAAATAATAAGCCAGGCGATACATTTGAATGGTACTTCCTCTTACAAGTTTGTCAGGGTTGATAGTCGATTCTTTAAAAAAAATTTAAAATAATCTTTTCCGAGTGTGATCTAAGTTTGAAATTTCATCTTAAAGCTATTGTGTATTTTACTTTGTGGTGTTTTGTGTTCTGGTTGCGCTAGGTCAGGAAGTGTGTGGAATGTAAAAAGAACCCTACTATGTAACCGGGATTAAGCAATATTCAGCAACACAAATTCTACATCTTCTTAGTAATCATACTCAACAACAGCTACTTGCCACAGAAATGAAAAAATGCAACAAACGTTGCAATTCCTAAGAAAGGTTCTAGGGACATGATCATGACCAATTATATTATATCTTTCTTTTCAACAATCTAAGTAAGCTCTTGGAAGAGCTGACACTCAGGAAGCTCAAAAAGTTTGGCAGCGACATCCCAGACATGCAGTTCGGCTTTCGGGATGGCTCCACACACACTGCATCCCCTCATGAAGTTTTGCCAAGTCATCACAACAGCTATCATGTTACATACTTTCTGGATGTCAACAAAAAAAAAAAGCATTTGACAGCCTATGGATAGAAGCCCTTATCATAGCCGTATTTAGGGAGGTGAGTGGGGGATTGCTTTACGAGGTTTAACAACCCTGAGATCCAAAATCACTCGTGTTTGGTCCTCAGAAAAGCCAACTTTGCCTTCTGTCGCCTTCAACTCCTGATGAAGAAAAGAACAGGATGAAGCCAACCAAAGAAACTCTTGATCTTCAAGCGCATTCCATATGGTGTACCATCTCCAAGACATATGTATGTACATGAAGAAACTACAAATGCTCGAGAGAAAACTATTGAGATTGTGCAACGGACTTTTCTTCGACCAACAGTGGCAGAAATACTATATAGCAACAAGCGACTCTATGAGGAAGCAAAACACCCCGAGGACAACTTAGTAAACAGACTTATTAAATTACCTAAGTTAATTCATGTATTATATGTAGATGTATCTACATAATAATTATTTATTTAATAATTATTTATTTAGTAATTGTAATACCAAATCCGTTATTGTTGAAGTTTGAAAAAGCTCAGAATAAAAATGTCTCTGTAAACCAACAAATAAGAAACTTTTTATTATCCTTAGCAATTATTTGTTGTTGTTTACCGTGTAAAATTTTACTGAGGTATAATATTGCTAATCAATGTATGTATCTTAGAAATAAATTAATTTTAAGTCCATTGTAAATAGCATGTTCAATCAACAAAAATTTAATTAATTTGAATCCATTTTTTCATTTTAAGTTTACTCAGAGCAGAGAAAAAACATGCACTACATTAAATACAGTAGTTCTAAGAGTAAATCTCTCTTTCTAGCTTGGTTCTCTAGCTCAATACTATATAATGAATATAATTTCTTTGCCGCCGGGTACAAAGGGGTTAAGTCACAAAATTGCACTTTTCGGGTTTCGATGAAATATGAATAACCTCTTTTTTCTATTTTATTTGGTATCAAAAACATAAATTTAGAACAACTCTTTCCTATAAAAAAATGAGATCAATGCTCAAAAATTCATCGATTAGCTCAACTTTGCATTTTCTGGCAAACTATCATTTATGACTTAACCCCTTTGTAGCCGGCGGCAAAGATTTAATGCTTCAAAAAAATTTCCATTGTTATCAGGCGAAATGCATTTTCGAACTTCTTTAATTCAACCTCCAAAAAAGGAGCAAATAATGTTGTAATAAACACTTTTGGACAATTTTAGGAACACACAAGTTAGTGGTTAAACAAATTTGTAAACATTTCCCAAACATAATTTTGTACTTTTCTAATTTCGTAGTTTAAAAAATTATAATTAAAATTTTATGATTGCAACAAATACTTACTTGGTGTTCTGAGACAAAATCATTCAAAGAATAATAAAAAAAAAATCACTCTTATAAACATTATAAACATGAATCATATTCAAAACTTTGGCCAAGTGACCGACAGAAGCACAAAGCCAAAAAACTAGTCGACAAAGCTCACATTTTTGTTTGATGAAAATATTTATAACTAAGAAGATGAAAGCTTCGTAATAAGTATAAGTATATATTTTGTTCAAGATACAGTATTCAAGGGTTAGGTTTTGTTCTTCATTTGGTACTTGAAAGACCTTAAATAAGAATTTTAAGAATAACTTATGAATAGCTAAAAATTAGAACTTATGCAACTGTAGCTTTATAAATTGTGTAGGTGTAGATTTGTCAAGGTGTGAAAGAATAATTTAAATTTGATGAATTTACATACACACGCACATGAATATACATACATAGCAATGTTAAAAAATGTATTTGCTAACACTGAAAGCTAAAAAATCAAACAAACAAAAATCACAAATCAAAAAATGAAGAAAGCCAACAAGAAAACCCCGCAAATTAAAAAAAAATAACCAACCTTTTGCATCGGCAACAGCATCAAAATTCATTTGCACCACTTTCAATTGGACTTTGACCACTTCATTATATGAAATTTTCACCTCTTTTGCTCCCGCTAAAAGTCTGTAGCCCAATGTACCTTTCATGCAACTGTCAGGCAATATGACCAAATTATTCTCATCATCTGCCCATTTCTTAAATATTAACAATGACAGTCCAAAAACCAGCATACCATCAGTTGCTAGCACCACCATTGGTCCAGGATCATCAATGTAGCTTCTTTCAAATCTTTTGATGTGTTCGAAATCAAAAATATCACCATCAGTCTTAGGTTTGTCCATTTTTTGATTGGTCCATTTGGAAAATACATTATAATAGGAATTGGATTTCTCTGTCATACTATCTACAGCAAAATAAATTGGGTATGACAAATTATGTTTCTTCCAATAAGCGTCCAAGAGAATGCATAATTCCTGAGATCGACCCAATAAGAAAACAGGAATGAGCACTTTACCCCCTCTGGACATGCAATCGTGTACTGTTTTAACAAAATCACGATTACGACATCGTTTTGGATTGGGACTTGCGGTTGCATAAATACTTTCGGTTATTAATAAATCTGGTTGACATTTGTCTATCCAAGCAGCTCCAAGGTGTCGATCAGGATTCATATTGAAATCACCAGTATAGACAACAGTTTGTGAGCCAACTTTTATCCAAAACATAGCTGCACCTAATACATGGCCAGCATAGTAGGCTTTTATCTCCAACTCATTGTCAACCATAATACTCTGATGTAAATCTACTGCTGTTACTTTTTTCATGCAATTCTTTATTAGTTGTGTTGTTAAATAATCACGTTTTCCTTGTTGTGTAAGACTGACTTTTCGCAATCCCTCTAATAAAATTGGAACGATAGCTTTTGTAGGTGGGGTCATATAAATTGGACCATTATAACCGATAACTTCGGACATGTAGGGCAGTGCTCCAGAATTTTCTAAAAACAGAAAACGGCAAGATGGTAAATATAATTTATTATTACAAGAAAATATTAAAATTAATGTAAGTAATCGTAATCTGTACACCTAAAGCAAAAATACTGATATAATACTTGGATAATATTGGTGCAATTTTTCAATTTAGTTCCAAAAAATGCGGCGTATGCATTTACTCTGGATTGACTCAAAAGTACTCTAAAATACACTGGTCGTCTCAGAGCAATGAAATTAATAATTTTGGAAAATAGAAATTCATTATATTTTGATTTGGTTCCATGTTAATCCGTTTAGTTGATTTAGTTGGTCGTTATAGACGCTCTGTCTTTTAACGCCTACTTAAACGAATTATATTTTCGTATTTCGATAAAACCTGAGCGCTGAAACCCTCTTCTCAAAGTGGCCAATCTTAAAAATTCATTTGGCAAACAAAATTTAATGCAACTTCTTTTCTCGCAAAAAAGGCGAAATTATAAATTTTATAAAAAATGAAATTGTAAAATTTAGGAACTTCTTTTGATTGTTTATAAAACGCAAGCATAAAGCGTAACTAAGATATCAACTTTAAAACAAAAATATTTATTCCTATCGAAATACAAATGCAATTTTAATTTGACTTTTCGTAAGGGTAGGACATACTACAGCAATTAAGCATTTTAAGATTCGGCTTATATAGAAAATGAAGCTCATTTACATACATAGAAATATTATGCTAATTATAAGAGGGTAGATCCGTTTCCATTATTTCTTTTTATTGGAAACATTTATATTTTTTTTAATGCCTCGTTTACTTCAAAATAATGAAACTCAAAATTATTTCTTGGAAGAGATACCATGAAAACACGAACTCAGATGAATAGTCCGTCGATTACACTGGGCAACTTAGTTTTACTAAGTTTGATGAACTTTTCCAAAGGTTTTTGGGGTGCTGAACTTAAATCCGAAGTCAAAAATATTCGAGATATATCTGTTTCAAAATCTCAATAATCGATTTTCTGCTATGTTCTTTTTAATCATTTTCATAGGAACAAAACAATATTTTTCTTGATTTTTTGGGTGTGCTGAACTCGATTTATTCCCGCTATAAAATCTCAACAATCGATTTTTTTGCTACATTTTAAGCATTTTCCTAGTCCCTGTATTAAAAATTTACTATTGATTCAAAAAAATATACTCAACAAAAAGTTATACTCAGTTTAGAAAATTCGTTTTTTTATTTATATTTGTATAATATGCATTAAATACAGCCAAAATAATTGAGAGTGAAAAAAAATTAAATTAAGCGTGTTCAATTAATACCGAGACAAAATCATTTGAAACGAAAAAAAAAAAAAATAAAATAATCAAAATTCATAGAATGTTACAGTATAGTTGGTTTACTGAGCAATAAAACTATTTCACCACATTGTAATCCATATTCTGCAATGTTTGTAGAATAAATGAACCAAGATCTTCATCTTGATTAGTCCAAGAAACAGAGATTATTTTTTGTGTTGCATCAGTTTCATTCTCATCAATTTGAACTTCTACAGTTTCTGCAGTTATAGTGCAATTTTCATTAAATGTAACTGCCCAATCTGTAAGTTTCTCCTGAAGCAATGTAAATAATTTTTCTCCAGTTCTTATTTTTGGTCCAGCATCTTCGATTTTAACCTTTGAGGTGAATTTCATAATATGTCTGCTTATCGATTGTTCTTTGAGTCCTTCGTTCAGATTCATGAGTAAAATTTTATTGTCTTTCATGACAAGAACTCCATGGACAAGACGACGTCTCTTTGGATCTGGTGGTTGGGCATTATACATTTTGGCTTCAGTTTTGAGTAGAGACAAAGAAGCATCAACTGGAATTTTAACTGGTGTATTTATTATACAAGTTTCACCATTTGCCGGCATAAAACAATCGATTTTAAATTCTTCTTTGATTTTGGTCATAAGAAACTGCATACGTTCTGCTTCGCCATGTACCAGCATCACATTTTTAGGCTCACAATTTTGAATGAGCTGCATAATACCTTAAATAAATTTAAATATTTGTTAGATTTTTTTTCTACTTTAAGACTTTTTAAGGAAGACTCACCTTTTGCATCTGCATGGGCACTAAAACTCATGTACTCCACAGACATTTTAACTTCTACAATTTGTCGGTTCTCAAATTCAATTTTCTTTGCTCCAGCTAGAACCTTATGTCCAACAGTTCCTTGTACACAGTAGCCTGGCATTATGACCATATTATTCTCATTTGGTGCCCATTTCTTGAATATCTGCAGAGAAAGTCCAGCATGCAACATACCAGGAGTTGCAAAAACAACCATTGCTCCTGGATTGTCAATATAGCCCTTATCAAAAGCTTTAATATGTTTAAACTCAAACATATTGCGATGCACGAATGTCTTTCGAATCTTCTGATTTGTCCAAGTGATAAACATTTTATAGTATGTATTTGCTTTCTCGGTTAAGCCCAAGGCAAAATAAATTGGATATTTCAGATTCATTCGTTCCCAATATGTCTCCAAGAGAATGCATAATTCTTGGGCTCTTCCCAAAGCAAATACTGGAATTAAAACTTTTCCTCCCCGGGCTACACATTCATGAACTTTCTTTAGAAAATCTCGCTCTCTGCATCGTTTCGAATCACGAATTGTTGTTGCATATGTGCTTTCAGTTATCAACAAGTCCGGACGACATTTGTCAATCCATGCAGCTCCCAAGTGTCGATCGGGTGTCATGTTGTAATCTCCAGTGTAGACAACCGATTGTGAACCAACTCGTATCCAAAACATAGCTGCACCCAATACATGACCAGCATAGTAGGCTTTAATTTCCAATTCATAATCAACCATGACACTTTGATGGAGAGTTACTGCAGTTACTTTCTTCATGCAGTCTTTAATCATTTGAGTTGTGAAGAAATTCGATTCACCTTTACGTTCGACTGCAACTTTTCGCATATCTTCGAGAAGAATTGGAGCAATAGCTTTTGTTGGATGTGTCATGTAGATGGGACCCATGTATCCAACGATTTCCGACATGTATGGGAGGGCTCCACAATGATCTAGAAGAGTACAAGGGAAATAAAATATTTTTGTAGGTATATGTTCAGGATCCAAGACTTACAAAAAGTCTACGTATTTTTTTTTAAATAATAAACACTTTGTTTCACTTCACTCATACTTACTACGAGATAGCAATACAAGAAATATTAAATAAAATTAAAATCAACAAGAAAACAAATTCTACGGAATTATTAGTTTTTAAAGCTCGTGAACTAAAACATGCATTTAAAACAAAACCATGCTTGGAAGAACATGGGGATATTCAGACAAAAAGGAGCGAAGATGGGTTCGATAATAGCAAAATAAACTCAACACTGAAGTGTTGGAACAAACGTTATAGATAATATGACGAAGTTAAGGATTATTGATAGCAAGGCTGTAAATTTTAATACCGATACCTGAAATATTGTTCTTAAAATTACTTGGTGAAAGGGTGTTTTTTTGTTGGGTTAAGTTTTGTGTGAGAAAGGTAGCATAACAGCTGACTTAAATTTTATTAATTTTTAAAACTTGGTGTAAAAGTTTTGGTTGGTATAAGAATTAAGAATATGTAAAGTCCACAAAATTATCTTGAGTGTAAAGGTAACAAATACAAATATTTTAGGTTAAAAACATTTTTTTTTTTTTTTTTGGAAATATGGCAAATCCGCGACCATAAATAAATCCCATAAAATCAGTGGTATAAATTGTTCCCTTACGAAATGTATTAAAAATGTTCTCTTTCCCATAGGCATTACGAAAAAAACAAACACATTTTTTTCGTGTGAAAGGGTTTTTTTTAGGTGTAGAGAAAATATGGGTATATTTGAAAAAAAAAAATGAGTAACACAAGAGTAGTATTAGTGGTACCCATAAACAAAAAATACCAAGACTGGAAACTCGGCGGTCAACTGACGTTTGCCTACAAGCTGGGAGGTGTGGTGAATGTCGTGAACCTATCGTTGTGTTCGTGTTGGATGTGTGGTGACTGTCGTGAATCTATAAATGTGTGCGTGTTAACGTCATTTACCAACGTGGTGGCTTTCACATATATTCACAGACAGCACTGTACACAAAAGGGTTTTGGGGGGAAAGACGTACGAAATTTTCCAGTCTTGGTATTTTTTGTTTATGGTGGTACCCTATTGAAATTGAGCAATTATGTTACTTTTGAGATTAGAAACAAGAGTCTAAAGTGTCTATAAAAATATCGTGCTTGAAAGGGTGTTTTTTTTTAGTGTAAACAAAAATGATGGGCCACCCTAATGAAATTTGATAAAAACATTGATTTTGGGATAGAAAGCAATAATAAATAGTTTTCATAAAAAAAATGTAGGTGTGTTTTTTCGAAGAGACAGTAACACCTGTTATTGGTCCCAAAAAGCCAATGATTCGAGTAAAACGTCTAAGAACTGAAGTATAAACGTTAAATTTGTCATCAAAACCAAAAATAAGTTGAATTATTGGCTTTTTGGGACCAATTACAGATTTTACTGTCTCTTTAAAACCATGATATTTTTATAGACGCTTTAGATTCTTGTTTCTTATCTTAAAAGTAACATAATTGCTAAATTGCAATAGGGTACCACTAATATTACTCTAGTATTACACACTATTTCAAATATACCCATGTTATCCCTACACCCAAAAAAACACCCTTTCACATGAAAAAAAGTAAGAGTTTACTTTATTTGTAATTTCCATGAGAAAGAGAAGATATTTAATGAATTTCGTAAGGGTACCATTTATACCATGGTATAAACACCCTTTCACTCAAGATAATTTTGAACACTTTATAGATTCTTAATTCTTATTTCAACTAAAACTTTTTCACCAAGTTTAAAAAATTAATAAAATTTAAGTCAGCTGTTATGATACCTTCCTCCAACACAACTTAACCCATCAAAAAAACACCCTTTCACCAAAAATAATTTTAAGAACTTTAGGAATCCTTTGTGCCTTCTTTATCTAAAACCTTCATCCCGAATTTTATCAGTGTAGCATGTTTTTCACATGGGTTTCGTTATATTTTACCTGTTGAAGTTAACAAACAAGCACCCTTGTTTTTAATTGCAATAACTTTTCTTATAGCAATCGTATTGACTTTATTTTTATGTCATTAGATTCAGCATCAAAAAATACCTTGAAAACATGTGTCATTATGATGATATCTCCAAACAATTTTTTTCTGTATATTTTTTACCTTCCCCCCTCCCTCTTGTCTTTAAAAAAACACAATTCTACCCAACTTTTTTTTATAGACTTTTTTTGTAACTTGGTTCTTATCCCAAAAGCAAACTTTTTGCCAAGTTTCATAAGTGTAACAATTTTTGTTTTTTTAAATGCCTATTTTACATGTTCTACTATAGAACAAAAATTAGGGAAAGTTATACATAATTTGATATAGAACTATAGAACAAAAATTAGGGAAAATTATACATATGTAATTTGGTTTTATTAAAGCATATTTCTGATAATGTAAAATAATATGCATATAAAATCTTTTACAAAAACTTAGTTTTTACGTTTGATTTCTTATATTAAAAGGAATTTTTAGAAAAAAAAAAAAATTAAAAATCTTCAGAGCCGTTTTTTAAAATAGTAATTTTTAGTAATAAAAACGAAATTTCGATAAAATTCATCTACCGTTTTCAAAAAATTGATTTTTCAGAAAAAATGTTGTAATATTTTATAAAAATCTAAAAATATGTATGTTTTTTGAAAATTTTGATAAATTTTTATATAAAAATTACTTTAACGTTGCTGTATAAAAATTGCTGTTGAAATCGGCTATATCGTTTACGAGAAATTCATAAATAACAAAAAAAAACCTTTTATGGCAAATACCGTGAATAACGTTACAAACAATTTTGTTTTTGTTTTTTAAGTTGGCTCTTATACAGTGGCGACAAAATAAATAGCACATGTACCCTAAAATTTCTAAAATGAAAGTTTTTCGCACTTTTTTAACTTAAAAGAGCTGTTTTATTAATGAGGAAGTAAGAACACAGATATATTTGATTCATTAAAAAAGAAATTAAGTACATTGAATTCTTTAACAAAAAATAACAACAAAATCATTAATACAGCTCAAGTTTTTTAGGACAAAATAAATAGCACACTTCCTAAAAACAAAAACAAATAAACAAAAATTTTAACACAGTTAAAAGAAAATAACTAGTATTTGGTTGGGTAACCTTTATTATTTATCACAGAATAAAACTAGCGGTTAATAGACGTAAAAAGACTCCGAAATCGTTCAAAAGGTACTGAGTACCAAGCTCGTCGAAATTCCTGCCAAAGTTTGTCCAAATTTGAGGTATCAGACCTATTAATCGCTTTTCCCACATCACTCTACAAGTCCTCAACAGGATTCAGATCTGGGGACTGGCTTGGCAATTCCATAACACCGATTTTTTGGACGGATAGCAATTGTTTCACAGACTTAGTCTTATGTTTTGGATCGTTATCCTGTAGAAATGTCCACTTTAAAGGCATTTCCTTCTCAGTAAAAGGTAGAATAGTGTCCCTTAGGACACCTTGTACTTAAGGTGGTCCATAATACCCTCTATCCGATGAAATGGCCCCACACCATGCCAAGAAAAACATCCCCAAACAAGAATACTAGCCCCACCATCCTTAGCAGTCTATATTTTATACTGCGGGTCACATTTCAACTGCCCCACGCGGGGAATTTCCGTATGGGGCATTTGGAAATGTCCCCTATGGGGCATAAGAGGCATGTTTAAGATATTATATACAAAAAAGATATTATATACAAAAATAATATAAATGAATTAAAATAATGATACAGTTATAAATTAGGTACATCTTTTTTTATTGGTATTTAATGAGAGAAATTAAAAATAGGTGCATTAGACTTAATAAAAAGTAATACTGCATCAAGTTGGTTAATTAAGCCCCACTACTAAATAATTGTTGCCTAGGAAGACTGGCTTGTAGAGTGGGTAGAAATTGTCATTAAGTTCTTTACTGGCAATTTTTTTTTGTCCGGAAAGAAAGATCTTTATTAATAGTAATTAAAAATAATTAAAAAAACAAAAATTACTCTTTTTCAAAATTTCTATACGTATATATATTTTGAAAAAGAGTAATTTTTGGGGATTTTAGAGGACTTTGAATTTTTCAGTACAAATGTTGTTTTTTGAATATCTTTTAAACGTAGGGTGGACAAACGATGATTTTTGGTATACGTATAGAACTCGAGGTGGACAAACCACAGAAATTTGAATTTTTGAAAAAGAGTAATTTTTGGGGATTTTAGGGGACTTTGAATTTTTCAGTACAAATTTTGTTTTTTGAATATCTTTTAAACGTATACTGGACAAACGACGATTTTTGGTATACGTATAGAAATCAAGGCGGAAAAATTACAGAAATTTGAATTTGTGAAAAAAGTAATTTTTGGAGATTTTAGGGGACTTTGAATTTTTCAGTACAAATTTTGTTTTTTTGAATATCTCCTAAACGTAGGGTGGACAAACGATGATTTTTTGTTTATATCTATTTCTCGAGGTAGACAAACGATTGCTGTTTGAATTTTTGAAAAAAAAGTAATTTTTGTGGACTTTTTAATTTTCAGTAGAGGTACACTGTGGTGTATGCGTACTTTTTTTAGAGTTGCTATAAAAAAATTCTTTTTGGAATATCTCCTAAACAGAGGGTGGACAAACGATGATTTTTGATAAAAATTGATTTTTGGGGATTTTAGGGAAATTTCAATTTTTCAGTGCGAAATTTGTTTTTTTAATTGCATCTAAACGGGGGGTGGAAAAACGATAATATTTGGTACGTATGTATATAGAACTCGAGGACAAACGATTGCAGTTGGTTTTATACGTCTATCTCAAAATTTGAGCGTTTTACGGCCGATTTCTTCACAGAGTCCTAGCGCTAATACTGGTCCTAGTCCTAAAGTTAGTACTCAAATCGGTATCAACTCATTTCTTGACTCAGGTACTAAGCCTTAGAACTGTCAGTTTAGGACCGAGTACTAGTTAGGACACAAAAGTACTAAGCCTTAGTGCTGTCAAATTGGTACCGAGTATTAGTTAGGACTCGGTATAAGTTAGGACCTCAAAATCGGTAGTCTAGCGGTTAGTACTTGAATAAATGGCATCGATTTCATTCTTGTTTAGAGATATCTGAGAGAATTTTTAGTTTCTTGTGTGTTCTGTCGCTCAACAAGTGCGTTTTTGTTGATTTAAATTTTATTGAATTATTTTTTTTTTAATTTACCATAAATACCTGAAGTGAAAAATGCAATGCCGAAACGGGAAGAATAGACAAAAGAACACTTTTTCATAAACAAGTACCAAAAAAATATTTTGATTTGTCTTCTAAAAGTGACAACCAAGTCAAGAAAGATGGTCTTAATGTAGACGTTCTGCATTTGAATTTCTCGACGCTCGACTGCGCTGGAAGCCACTTACGAGTAAATTACACTCAAACATAGAAGGCAGAAGCCTACGACTACGTCGAACTTGCCTATAAACCATGATAATTTTTCCCGCAATGTAGTAAAAAAGACACAGGACGTGTTTTTCTTACGGCCGATTTCTTCACAGAGTCCTAACGCTAGGACCGGTCCTAGTCCTAAAGTTAGTACTCAAATCAGTACCAACTCATTTCTTCACCCAAGTACTAGGTCCTAAAACTGTCAATTTAGGACCGAGTACTAGTTAGGACCTGGTCCTAGCTAGCTTCTCAAAATCGATTAGTACCTGGTTATTATACCAATCGTTAGTACTCAGATCGGTACCAAGTGATTTCTTCACAAAAGTCCTAAGCCTTAGTACTGTCAAATTGGTACCGAGAATTAGTTAGGACTCGGTATTTATTAGGACCTCAAAATCGGTAGTCTAGCGGTTAGTACTTCAATCAAAGCAATGGATTTAATTATTTTTAAGAGATATCTGGCAGATTTTTTAATTTCTTGGGTGTTGTTGCACTTGACAAGTGCGTTTCTATTAATTTTAATGATTTGGATGATTTTGTTTTTATTTACCAAAAGCATAATAACCGATTTTTTGCATTAGATATAATTCATGAATAATAACGACAAATACGTTTATCTTCCGTGAAAAATTGCAATAGCAAAGAAATTTTTGAATAAATTATTATGAAAAAAAAATCGTTGGCACTGCATTTCTGATAGGAAAACCATGGTTAAGTATAAATATAAATGGAGTCACCTATATACAATATTCACTCAAAATATCACCTTTCGGTACCATTTTACGGGCAGAGGACAGGTTTTTGAATTCGTGATGGCTGTGTGAAAACCATCTTCCAATTTCCAACGCAAAATGTATTTGCAAAAGTATTATATTTACAAATAGTATTGAAGATTATGCTCAAACTTGTCTTCATTCTGTTCGTCCTATGACTGTTAAAAAAAAAAAAACTGTGCCAAAACAATAAAGCTGCAGTTTTTCTAAAACGTTTTTTTTTATTTAGATATGAACATTATGAACAAACATCCGCATAGTAATCGTCTTTTTTATTACTTATTTTAAAATGATGTTTTTTCGGTCGGCGACTTTCCCAGGCAATAGAAAACCTATATTCTTTGGTGAACTAGTTACCAGTCTTGCCGACACTTTTGTATACGATCCAGACATTATCTTCATTCTTGATTGTGACAGTTCTTAATAGAATTTATCTTCTGTTCTTGTTGGCTTCTTCTCAATCTTCACAATATTTTTAAAAAATTATTTTAATGATAATTTCATTAATTTACTGTTTTTTGTATATTTTTCATTTGGTTTAATCTGCTGAAATATCAAAATAAAATATTTCAAACATCAAAATATTATCAGAATGACAGTTAGACCAGTTTTATACGTATTAATTCTTAGGACTGCGTTGTGAATTTAGATCAGGTCCTATATATGTGAAGAAATGCTCGGGTCCTAACTTTTCCTTAGGACCGAGTACTAGTGCTAGTACCTGGTCTAGCTAGACCGGGTACTAAGCTGACTTAGGACTTATGTGAAGAAATTGGCCGTTAAATTATAGTTTTATTAAAATATATTTTTTATGTAGGTACATGTACGTCTTTCTGAAACTGTCACTAACTCTCTGCTCTACGGCTCTGCTGCATAAAGGTCGGAGATCCGTTTATACCTCGAGTACTTGAATGACACTTTTCTCTTTTTTGGGGACCTGTATCTCTGCATTGTCTATGTTTACCAGATCATACATTTCCCCACTCATGATTGCATTCTTGACTGAAAGTTCTTGATACAAAAATTATTATTTATTTTTTTCTACTTTTTTTCTAAATTTATTTTGTTAAATTCCCTAAAATATCAAAATAAATTATTTCAAACATCAAAATATTGTCAGAATGACAGTTAGACCAGTTTTATACGTTTTAATTCTTAGGACCGCCTTGTGAACTTAGATCAGGTCCTATAAATGTGAAGAAATGCTCAGGTCCTAACTTTTCCTTAGGACCGAGTACTTGTGCTAGGACCTGGTCTAGCCAGACCGGGTACTAAGCTGACTTAGGACTTATGTGAAGAAATTGGCCGTTAGACGATTTTTCATTTTTCAGACTTCCTATAAAAAAAAAAGAATTTGCTCTAAAATTTTTTTTGAAGGGTGGACAAACGAAAATTTTGGGTGGACAAACATGGACAAACGGTGGACAAACGAATTAGACAAATTTGGTTCAAACGTTTTGAGGTCGCAGTTCTGGCTTCACGGAGCTGAGTGCCACCCATGCTATCTACGCCACTGACTACGTAACCCAAAGCTATTTTAAAACCAGGAATGATCGCCTCAGCTTACGACATTAAACTAGCCAACTATGTACAGTGTTGGACAAAGAATTAGCACATTCATAGAAGAAAAAATTAAATTATTAACTTGTTTCTATTTCCATATGTTCATTTGTCTGTTAATAACATTAGTGACACATATAAGTATATTTTTCCAAAAAACAATCTCATAATTTTAATATCTGAAAGAAAAAAATGAAAAAAATACTAAAAACATCCATTTTTGTGTGGACACCAAACTAGCACATTTCAATAAATTTGCTTATTTATGATACTTAGCGTTACTAAAACTATATTTTTTTTAAATAATTTGTTGGAAATACTTTATTCTTTCAAACTGCACTGAGTCTTCTTGGAAACCTCTCGACTTAGTGGGCTGCCAATAAAAGGCAGCCCACACCATCGCCTTTCCACCACATTGCTTAACTGCCTTAATGGTGTACTTTAGATCATGTTCCTTGTTTTGTGGACGCCACAAATGTGTTTTACCACCCGATCCAATTCGACAGAACTTGGATTCATCGTTCTAAAGTACAACATTAAGGCAGTTAAGCAATGTGGTGGAAAGGCGATGGTGTGGGCTGCCTTTTCTTGGCACGGTATTGGTCCAATAGTGAAGATAAACCCCAAAATGGATCAGAATCTGTACAAAGATATTATCCTGAACCTTCACACGTTAGCGTTACACATGCCAAAGAAAATTCGCCCCTTTAATGGCGCTTCTTCTTCTTCTTCCTTTTTCTCGGCGCTGTTATGATCTCGATGTCGAGGGGATCATAACCTTCCCACGTTACTGCTTCACACTAGTGATCCGCCTGTGGGGTTCGCCGGGTTGACCTCAGAAATCGGCGGCAAGCCTCCCGGTTTTGTATTGTTCCGTTTCTGAGGCCAACTGAATGCTGGTGTTTTTGCATTTGCTTGTACCAGGAGTTTTTAGGCCTACCTTTCTTTTTATTTCGTGTTGGAACGTTATATGATATTGCTTTTTTGACGGGGTTCTCAGGATCTCTCCTTTGAACATGGCAATACCAACTGAGTCGGTCGTGTTCAATTTTTTGGGAGATGGTATTTTTAACATGAAGGCTTCCTCGGATCTTTGTACTTCTAATTCTATCAAGCTTTGTTACTCCTGCTGTCATGCGAAGCATCTTCATCTCAGCTGCCGTTAACTTACTCTCATACTTTTTGTACATTGTCCTTTAATGGCGCTTCATGCAAGAAAATGACCCTAAGCGCACTTCAAAATTAGCGAAAAGTGCCTTAGAGATCAATATAGTAAATGTTTTAAAGTGGCCTGCTCAATCACCCGATCTAAACCCGATAGAAAATTTATGGAATGACGTTGCAGAAAGCATTGAAAAACAAAAACCGAAAATTTTAACAGATTTGTGGCAAGATATACAGAATCCTTGCTATTCAATATTTAAGCAACGCTGTAAGGTCTAAGTCGAGAGGTTTCCAAGAAGAATCAGTGGAGTTTGAAAGAATAAAGTATTTCCAACAAATTATTTTAAAAAAATATAGTTTTAGTAACGCTAACGGCCAATTTCTTCACATTAGTCCTAAGCCAGCCTAGTACCCGGTCTAGCTAGACCAGGTCCTAGCTCTGATACTCGGTCCTAACAAAAAGTTGGTACCTGAGCATTTCTTCACATTTATAGGACCTGATCTAAGTTCACAACGCGGTCCTAAGAAATAATTCGTATAAAACTGGTATAACTGTCATTTTGACAACATTTTGATGTTTGAAATATTTTATTTTGATATTTCAGCAAATTTTACAAAATATTAACAGACAAAAAACAGTCCATTTTTAATGAAATAACCATTAAAATTATTTAAAAAATATTGTGATGATTGGAGAACAAGAACAACAAGAAAAGAAGATAAATCCTATCAAGAACCTTCACAATCAAGAACGAAGAGAATGTCAAGATTTTGTTCACAAGTGCCGGCAAGCCTCATAGCTAGTTCACCAACGAATCGTAGCTAATTCAATAACCTGGGAAAGCCACAGATAAAGCAGTCACCGACCGAAAGAAAAACCATGTTAAAATAAGTAATTATTTAAAAGACAGTTTGCGTTGAGGATGTTCATAACTCAATAAAAATAAATTTTTTGAAAACTGAATATTTATTGTTTTGGTGCAGTTTTGT
Source organism: Episyrphus balteatus (assembly GCF_945859705.1). Taxonomy (NCBI): domain Eukaryota; kingdom Metazoa; phylum Arthropoda; class Insecta; order Diptera; family Syrphidae; genus Episyrphus; species Episyrphus balteatus. The sequence goes on from NC_079136.1 coordinate 12,881,218, forward strand.
TTTATAGCAGTCATTCGGCAAATCTAATGAAGACAATTTTGATCATAGTCTGCAATAGTAGCTGTGTTTTATTTTTTTTTGGCATTACTATCCTATCCTTAACAACATGCAGCTGCCGATATGAATAGAAGCTAAACTAAGCTGCGGATAGCTATGCCAAAAAAACGCCTACTATTTGTAAATAGAAGACATTTTGTGTTGGAATTTGGAAGACAGATGTCGGACGGCCATCACTGATACCACTGCCCGTAAAATAGTGCCGAAAGATAATATTTTGAGTTAAAATTGTATGCAGGTGACTTCATTTATACTTTCATAAACTGTGGTTTTCCTATTAGAAATGGATAATTTTCTGCAAAGCGAACGTTTTTATTTCATAATAATTTATTCAAAAACTGCATTGCTATTGCGATATATCTTTAAAAAAAAAAAAATTACAAAATGCCAAAATTAAAATAAAAATCAATAAATTCGAAAATTACACATTTCAAAACACACCAAAGTTCAAAAATGCTCATACAATTTTAAAATAAATGCAAAAACTCAATAAGATTTGAGTATTATCGTCGCTAGACTGTCGATTTTTAGGTTCTAACTTTTACGAAGTCCTAAGTAAAACTCGGTACCAATTTGACAGTACTAGGGCTTAGTACTTGTGTGAAGAAATCACTTGGTACCGATTTGAGTACTAACGATTGGTATAATAACCAGGTCCTAGCTAATTTTGAGGAGCTAGCTAGTACCGAGTCCTAAGTAGTACTCGGTCCTAAATTGACAGTTCTAGGGCTTAGTACTTGGGTGAAGAAATGAGTTGATACCGATTTGAGTACTAACTTTTGGACTAGGACCGGTACTAGCGCTAGGACTCTGTGAAGAAATCGGCCGTAAGTATCATAAATAAGCAAATTTATTGAAATGTGCTAGTTTGGTGTCCACACAAAAATGGATGTTTTTAGTATTTTTTTTTCATTTTTTTCTTTCAGATATTAAAATTATGAGATTTTTTTTTGGGAAAATATACTTATATGTGGCACAAATGTTATTAACAGACAAATGAACATATGGAAATAGAAACAAGTTAATAATTTAATTTTTTCTTCTATGAATGTGCTAATTCTTTGTCCAACACTGTAGTTCGTACTTAAGAGTTATCAAAAGTTTGCAGTGTGACATTAATCTCATTATATCAGTTCTTTCAAAGTTGTTTCCATATAGTTTAAGTGTTTTTGGCACTAAATTAAATACTTACCAGTACTCTACCACAGAATTCAAGGTTAAAAATTTGAGTTGTATTTACATTTCATATTTATTAATAACTTCAGAAGATAAAACAGACAAATCAAAAACGAAGTGGAAGGGTAAGATTATAAAAGTGAGAATTCAGTAGAATTTGGCCAGGTCAAAATCTTCTTAGAACTACACACAACCAAGCAAATAACTTAACTTAAAAAATAAACAATAATAAATTGTAAATACATTTTTTAAAGCATGTTTATATTTCGCCAGAAAAATTAGAAAAGAAAACTAAACAAACAAATCAATCCAAATCAATCAACTACTTTGACAAAACTTACCCAAATGAAAATGCGAAATAATAACACAATCAATGTGGCTGGTAATTGGTCCTTCGGGAACAATATACGAGAAATCTGGGAACCTTCGTTCATCATTAAATCCCATGTGCATGCCACAATCCAGCATAATGTTTTTGCCGCCCATCGAAAGCAACAGGCAACTACGGCCAACATCTTGGCCAGCACCCAATGGAGTTACTTTTATTTCGGGCATGTCGCACTTGACTTGATAAAATTAAGTCTTTCTTTATCTTGTTTATTTATATTATTTAAAATAGATAATTTTACAAGGTTGTTCAAAAGCACTCTTGAAAATAGACACACAGAAAAAAAAATGTGAATAGGCCGGACTGATTTAACTTTTTTGTAGATCTGTCACTTGGAATTTTTTTTTGATTATTCGTTTATCAGCTGCGTGTTATTTCGAGTCTCGATTGATATCACAACACACGGCGAATCGGATTGTTGTCTTTTTTATGGTGAAATTCGAAGTGTTATCATTTTTTTTCTTTGAGCCAAACATGTGAGAGATCTCATCTAATTAAAATATGAAGTGAAATGGACACGTACATAATGAAATTAAGAAAAGATAAGGTAAATTAATATAACACTGAGGACAATAATAGTAATTCTGTATTTTAACAATACTTTTTTAAGAAAACAACGAGAGCGAAATTTGAAAACGAACCAACTTCACGGCTGTCAAAAGACGAAGTGAAATTTTCAATTCCAGAACGAGACTCGTTGTCGCTGACAGTATAGGTGCAGTCGGTATGGTAGTGTTCGAGGTAGAAACATTTGGATGCGTTCAAGGAGGTGACAAAAATAAAATTAAGGCATTGCCTACATTGATCATTTTTTGAACAATTCTCTTTAGCCACAGTACACATAAAAAGGTAATATATTCCGAACTGACATTGGTCGCCAGATTGTCAAAACATGACACTTTGGCGACCAATGTCAGCTACCTAATTCTTAATTGTTTCTTAATACCGACGAAAAACGCACAAAAACCGATAAACCACGCACACCACTAATTTTTAAACAATTATTTACCATTTTCCGCGATGAAACACGAAGGGCCAGTTGTACAAACGTGGTTCATCCTCGGATCAACGTTTGAACTCGGTTCAACTCATTTGTAGTGTTGTACAATCGAGGTTCAGGTCTTAACCCACTGCTGAACCACGATCAGAAGTTACCCACCGAAATTGGTGGGTTAGCAGTGGGTCAGTCATGGATCAGGTGGTTTAAAGTGGAAAGAAATATTGCTTTCTCACTTTAATCTCAATTTTTTGACAGTTCAGCTAAAAGCTCGTGGAAATTAATGATGTTTTCCCAAATGATTGGGTTTTTTTTTAATTTGTTTTTGATGTGTTTGTGATACTGAATAATAAATAAAATAATAATAACACGCAGCTTTTACTGATTTTTTAATACTTTATTTATTTTTATAATGAATGGATACAATTTTCTTCACAAAAAAAAAAAACATAAAAAAAATAAATAAAACAACCACCAAAGAATCCTCCTCTTCCTGATCAGTCCACTAAATGAATGTCGCCATTAGAAGTAGCAAAAATCTAGTTTCACTAAAATAATACTTTGTTTTTTGTGTATTATTCCAAAAGAAAAGACAATTAAAAGATGGGTTTTTAATTAAATAAAAAAGAAGATACATTTTCACGAACTTGTGCTTTATAAAATAAGGACAACTGACAGTGACATTAGGTATATATATAATCAAATTTCCTTGTATATAAACCTGATCTGCGGTTCAGCTGACTCTCATTTGATCCACAACTGTACAACCCACTCAAAGTTGAACCTGGTTCAAGAGTTAACTCGAGTTCAGCTGATCCGTGAGTTAACCCTCAATTTGTACAACTGGGCCGAAGAAAATTTGTTATTTTTCAATTTATAATATTTTTAAATGACATTTTATAAATTAAAACAAAAACAAATTTCCTGTTTACTGCGATTGAAATATAAAAATTGAAGGCCGACCTGACAGATTGGTGCAAATTTTTGACAAACAAATTTTGACAACGTTCGGAATATATTACCTTATTATGTGTACTGTGCTCTTTAGCTGTGTGGTGGTGACAAGGTCTGCTTCTACACGAAGACGTAGACGCACAAGATGAACATAAGAGTAAATTAGAAATCGATCGATATGTGCATCTTGTGCATCTACGTTTTCGTGTAGAAGCAGAAAAGGCGACATAACGACATGGCGACACGGTGACATGGTGACATAGCGACAAGGCGACATTGCAACAAGGCGATTGAGCGACAAGGCAACAAGGCGACATAGTGACATGGCGACATGGCGAAAAGGCGACATAGTGACATGGCGACATGGCGAAAAGGCGACAAGGCGACATGGTGACATAGCGACAAGGCGACATGGCGACAAGGCAACATGGCGACAAGGCGACAAAGCGACATGGCTAAGAGGCGACATGGAGATATGGCGACAAGCCGACATAGCGACAAGGCGACGTGGTGGCATAGCGACATGGTGACATAGCGACATGGCGACATAGCGACATGGCGACAAGGTGACATGGTGACAAGGTGACATGCCCTACTAACAATTTTGCTTCTATAATGCTTTACATAAGCAACAATTGCATCTGTAAGGTTTTATAGAACCAAAATTGTTTGTCGGGTGGTGACATAGCGACATGGCGACAAAGTGACATGGTGACAAAGTAACATGGCAACAAAGCAATTTGGCGACAAGGCGACATCCCTAAAAACAACTTACTTCTATAAAGGCTTGGCCACACCGGAGGGTATGCGGTATAGCGGTAACGATATTTGTATGAAAAAAATTCAACATCTGAACGTTGATATGTCAGTTTGGAATTTTTTTCATACAAGTACCGTTACCTCTACCCGTACCGCTACCGCATACCCTCCGGTGTGGCCAAGCCTTAAAGGCTTGGCCACACCGGAGGGTACGCGGTAGCGGTACGGGTAGCGGCAACGATATTTGTATTAAAAAAAATCCACACCCGAACGTTGATGTGTCAGTTTGGAATTGTTTCCATACAAATACCCGTACCGTTACCTGTACCTTTACCGCGTACCCTCTGGTGTGGCCAAGCCTTAAGCCTTAAGGCTTGGCCACACCGGAGGGTACGCGGTAGAGGTACAGGTAACGGTACGGGTATTTGTATGGAAAAAATTCCAAACTGACACATCAACGTTCGGGTGTGGAATTTTTTTAATACAAATATCGTTGCCGCTACCCGTACCGCTACCGCGTACCCTCCGGTGTGGCCAAGCCTTTAAAGGCTTGGCCACACCGGAGGGTATGCGGTATAGCGGTAGCGATATTTGTACTAAAAAAATTCCACACCTGAACGTTGATGTGTCAGTTTGGAATTTTTTTCATACAAGTACCCTCACCGCTACCCGTACCGCTACCGCATACCCTCCAGTGTGGCCAAGCCTTAAAGGCTTGGCCACACTGGAGGGTATGCGGTAGCGGTACGGGTAGCGGTGAGGGTACTTGTATGAAAAAAATTCCAAACTGACACATCAACGTTCAGGTGTGGAATTTTTTTAGTACAAATATCGTTACCGCTATACCGCATACCCTCCGGTGTGGCCAAGCCTTAAGGCTTTATAGAAGCAACGGTAGCATTGTCAAAACATGACAATTTGTCCACCAATGTCAGCTACCCCCAAGCATAAACAAAAAATACCAAGACTGGAAACTCGGTGGTCAACTGACGTTTGCCTACAAGCTGCGAGGTGTGGTGAATGTCGTGAACCTATCGTTGTGTTCGTGTCCGATGTGTGGTGAATGTCATGAATCTTTAAATGTGTGCGTGTTAACCTCATTTACCAACGTGGTGGCTTTCACATATATTCACAGACAGCACTGTACACAAAAGGGTTTTGGGGGGCAAGACGTACGAAAGTTTCCAGTCTTGGTATTTTTAGTTTATGCTCCCAAGTAACAATTTTACTTGCATAAGGTCCATTTTCTTCGATTCGGCAAGCTATAGTTTGTATAAGTTTACAGGCCTATTCTGGGCAACCTCACTGATGCCTCACAAGTCACAATAATCTCATAACTCGAGTTGAACTCGATTTTGTGACTTTTTCGTATTCTGGCGAAAACCTCACAGTCACAAGAACCTCATAAGGTGAGGTGAGTTTTGTTTTGTGAGGTTTTTCGTATTCTGGCGTACCCTCACAACTTGTGAGCCTCATAAGAATTGTTAAAATTGTGATCTCCTTCAGAGCAGGTCACAACTTACAAATTACTAGAGTTTTGACATTTTTTTTCCATAAAATGTTTTGAGAACAAATTAAAGTTTTTTTTTTATTTGTGATTCAACAAAAATAGAATTAGACCTTGTTTTGTTGCATCTTATTGCAGAAAAGAAACTCAAAATCTATAAGCAATTTCAAGAAGACTACCCCAAGCAAATGTGTCCCAAACGTCTGGTATTAGATGTTGGTTGCATCTGCATTTGGATTCCGGAGCTGGAACCTTACCTGATGTACTTGGTATCGTTGTTGGATCCCACATCGCTGTAGATTTATCAAAAGGAAGCAAATAAAAATCACTTCGGTTGAGCTATTTATTTTGTTTCTTTAAAACGGCAACTCCTAGATTGGAAAAAAGGTCAATGGTGGCAAGTACCCAACTAGCACAACGGCTTCTATAAATTGAAATCTCGCAGGTTCTACTTTGTATACAGCTTGTATTGAGCTTGCTTCAGAATTTAACTGCTTATAGAAGTTCGGACTTGTTTAACAACTTCTAATAAGTTGTTTAAATACTATTAAAGAAACTTAAACGAAGAAAGCTTGTTTTTCTTATTAGCCTGTTTAATGAATTTATAGAAGCTTTACAGAAATTACCAAGTTTTGTATTTGATTTTTGGTTTTGATATTAAATAATCTAGCTCGGACACTTTTTGGTTTTGACATTGAATAATTTAGCTCGGACATTTTTTTGCTATTTGAACTGATTAAGTTTTTGATTTCATTAATGAATATACTAGGATAGCCGAGTGGGTAGAGTGGTGGACTACCACCAAGCAGATACGAAGTTCGATTCCTGGATGTGGTAAAAAAAATTATATACTTTTATAATTATTATCAATAGATATACTAAAAACTAATGGAATGTTATATATAATATCAGTGCCTACGTTCTGTAACTCTCGCATCGAGAAATTTCTCGCATGAAACACGCAAATCGGAACAAAAATAATGTGAATCGACACAAAAATCATTTTCTCACATTCGTTTGTTTCTATAAACAAAATTTTTCTCGCCTTGAAACATTTCTGAATGAAAATGCTTGACAGACTGGAAAAATGTGAATAAAACTGTGTCTGTAAGAAAATAATCGAGAAAATTTCTCGATTGAACTGCCAAAATTTCTCACAAGCAAAAAGTATGCGAGAAAGTAAGATATTTGAAAAAAAATTGATAATCTTGCATTAAATGTGAGATGTTTATTTTTGTGTTACTTAAATTTTCAAAATAAAAAAAAGAATATTAAAGAAAAAAAATGAAAAATTTTCATGTCCTAAACGTGACTTGAACTCGGTACCCTCCACTCGCCGACCGAATGCTCTTCCTTCGGACTACCGAGCCTTCGGATATTTAATGTAAAACTATGTCCATATGACCTCTTATGGCCAAAGGTAAAAATATTTTCGCTTTTTTTGACAGTTTCCAATATATTCCAATGGAATAAAAAACTTACAGGGCTGCTTCTCACATCGAGATACAGACACAGGTTATTTTTCCAAATAGAGAAACGTTTGGAATTTTTGTTTCAAAATTTTTCGATGCGAGAAGTTCTCGACTGAGTTATAGAAAGTAGGTACAGATCAAAAGATAAAATTCATGATTTAAAACCAGTTAAAAAAGAATTCTTTTTTGTTTTTGTACTTTTTTTTTTTAATTTCGATAAGACATGTATTAAAGAGCTATACAAGCTCTTCCGAAGCTATCTGTCAAATCTCAAAGCTTCTGTAGAGCTTCGGTAAAGCTTCGTTTAAGATCCTTATAGAGGGTCAAATTTGTATAACGTTCTCCTTTTTCCATGCCCAACAACCTTACTAAAGTTTAAAAGAAGCTAAAATGTAGCTTTTGTAATACCTTAACCGAAGCTGAAATGTTAGTTGGGTAGGGCTTATTGAAAGTAAGATATATTTTGTTTAACTTTAGATATGAAATGGAGAAATCCATTTAATTAATTTGAGAATATCCTTATCCTTATGAATTGTTTCTAAAAATTTCAATTTGTTTTGAAGGAAACTCACGACTATCGTCACAGTGAACTTTTGCTGTATCAATATCAAAATCCCAGCTCATCTGCAAGAAGTGAAGCCCTCACACATTTTTGACAAAGTTAAGTAGAAGTGCCATTCTATAAGTACTGGAATTCAAAATTCGACTTCATGATAGTACTATAGAAATATATATACAATGGTGGAGGCTCGCAATTTCTTGTTATGATTCAATGTTAGACAACCGTGTCTTCGATTTTGTCTGAACACGGTTGTCTAACATCGAATTTGACAGATGTGTTTTTTTTTTCTTTTGGAACTGCAGTTTTTTCATTATTTTTTGTCCTCTCATCTCATGAAGAAGGTTGTCTCCGTAGTAGCGGACGACAAAATATATTTGTTTGTTTTGCGAATTTTTGCATGTTTTATGTTGAAATGAATTAGGTTTCATGAAATGGTATTATACTTTTTGAATTTATTTAATAATTTTGAATTTATTTAACAGGTGTTAAGCCTTAACTACATTGGCTCAAAAAGTGAAAAAGTACAAAAGTGAAAATTTTCAAACGCATTTTTGTATAGTTTTTCGGGATGAAAAATTAAAACAAATGATGCAGAAAGCTTATTTTTTGGTCTAAAAAACAATTTGTCCACTCTTTATCAAAAAACAATTGCGATAGCCAGAATAAAAATCTTTTTACTTTTGTACTTTTTCAAAAAGTGGTGTATGTAGTTATGCCTTTATAATTGATTTTTATAAAAATAAATTGTTTATTTTTTTGAAGGCAAATAAAAAACAGACCAAGCAATGGGTACATGTATAAATTGAAAAAAATTAAAAAAAAGAAATATTCATACAAAATTGACTGCATAGTCAGCTATTACATGAAGCCTCAAGAGGCTTGACTCTTTTTTCGAATTTTCTTTTGATAATCATTCTGTGAGCCGCGTACTATTACACGATGCCTCTTGAGTCAAAGACTCAAATATGACATTTCTTTTTTGATTTCAGTATTGTTGTTGTTGTATTCCACCAAGAAGCAAAAAGAAATGAAAGGGAATGTTGAAAAAAGAAAGAGTGGAAAAAGAAACGTCAAAAAAGAGTCTCGGAATTTTGGCCCACGACTCTCCGGTCGGATAATTTTTTGTTTTATCTTCTTTCTCTTTTGCACTCATTGGTTTTGAAAAGAGGCGCGCCTCTTGAGGCTTCATGTAATAGCTGACATATAAAGGCTTGGCCACACCGGAGGGTACGCGGTAGCGGTACGGGTAGCGGCAACGATATTTGTATTAAAAAAATTCCACACCCGAACGTTGATGTGTCAGTTTGGAATTTTTTCCATACAAATACCCGTACCGTTACCTGTACCTCTACCGCGTACCCTCCGGTGTGGCCAAGCCTTAAAATAAATTGTGTCCGCAAAAAATCATACATCATCCTCTGGCGAACGAGACATATGAAATAAAATGTCCAAACAAAATTTGCCCAGCCAAGAAAAAAAAATTGTTATGTTGTAGATGTTAGACATTGAGTTAGAGAAAAATATCTCCTGTGGAGGTGTTGTGTAACGAACACATCCCCTGTCATAATCTCCATTTTTTCCCAAAAAAAAATTAAAAACATGAACGCAACCAAAAAATTCACCACACCATCTTTCAGTTGGCTCCGTTTGCTCGTCCCGAATGTCGTGCGTGCTTTTTCGCCAGAAATTAAAAAATTGATTTTAACTTTTTTTTTCAACCTAACCAATTTCTTGCTTCTTTTCTTGGCAGAAAAATTTAAAAAAAGTTCCTCAATTGATTCTTCTCTGCTCCAAGCGCAATTTATCAACATCAAAACCACCGAAATTCAATAAACAATGTAAGTAAATCGAATTTTATTTGCATACTATTATTTTCAAAATGATCAAAAATGAACAAAAAAAAATTCCATTTTTTCACTCTTCGTAATGCAAAATGAAAACAACTTCTCGTCACATATAAAAGAGAATTTTTTTTTTTCTTGCTGCCGGAGGAGCAAGCTTTGCTTCTGCTCCAATCCTCGCATCAGAAAAAAAATTATATGCATTTCAATTGGTTAACGATGTTGTCACGAATTTTTCTAATTTTAGATTTTTTATTAAAGAGTATCTTTTTTTTGAGAATATTGCTTTTGCTATATTGTGAATTTATTTACGAAAAAACGAAAAAGCATTTGAAAGAGCGCGCATTCGCGCTGTATTTTATTATTTAAACCATATATTTTCCTTTTTTTTACCTTCTAGTTTTTCTTTTTTTTGTAGATTGTTTTTTTTTTTTGTATTTTATTTATTTTATTTTTATTGCTCGAGAGTTGTTGTTAATATTTATTATTATTTATTCAATGTGGAGTCTGTTGATCCCCCAATACGATTTGGAGAATATTCATTGAGCAATAGAAGTGCATTGGAATACCTATAAATTATGTCATAAAATTTATTTAAGTTTTAAGAACCAGGTTTTACTAAGTAGGAATGCTTGTTGTTTTGGGGAAGGTAAATAGTTGTATTCAAGATGATGACAATGAGCAATAGAGCTCATGCTATCATTCGGCAACAAAATAAATATTTGTTTATGACCTACGTAGCTTTATTTGACCTGCCGGGGAAATACCTCATTCATTTTGTGTCCATATTGATTTCTTTAACAAATCGAGACTAGGTATAATATACCTAGGTATACTGCTAAGAGGCATAAATTCACTATTTGAATCAACAAAACGGGGGCCAAACTATGTATGTAATTCGATTCTACAAAAAAATGTGTTCGAATTCGCAAAAACGGATTGGGTAGAGTTGAATTATTCCGGCCGTCCCCAGTAGTCGTCCACCTTTCAGAAAAATCGTTATAACTAGTGATTTCGTAGGATTTATTCCAAATTTTTGCTCTTATGCTTACTTACTTACCAAAGCCGTAAAGCGGCTACAATCCGCTGTGGATTTGGGCCTCAACCAACAAGCTTCGCCAGCCAGCTCTATCCTTAGCTCGCTGCTTCCAGTTGCGCACGCCAAGTTGATTGAGGTCCCCTTCCACTTGGTTGCGCCACCTCAGACGAGGTCTTCCTCTATTGCGCCGTCCCTCTGCGTTGGAGTCGAAAACTTTCCGGGCCGGAGCATTGTTGTCCATGCGCTCCACGTGACCTAGCCATCTCAGGCGCTGCATCTTCACTCTCTTGGTTAGGTTAGCGTCCTTGTACAACCCGTAAAGCTTGTTGTTGTATCTTCTTTTCCAATCACCATCAATACACACGGGACCAAAAATCGCACGAAGAACTTTTCTCTCAAAACAAACCAAGATGTTTTCATCCGCCTTCGCTAAAGTCCATGCTTCTGCACCATTTAGCAGGACTGAGATGATAAGAGTCTTGTATAGGGACACCTTAGTTGCTCGAGAGAGGGCTTTGCTGGTCAATTGCCTTCTCAAACCAAAGTAGCAGAGGTTGGCAAGAGTAGTTCCCCGTTTGATTTCAGCGCTGATGTTGTTGTCCGTGTTGCTCTTATGTTGTTCTTTAAAATGTCTCTCCTAAAGTTAGTTCTTATTATTCTTAATATTCAGTCTTCTTCGAAAAAATAACTTTTTGTGCCCTGCTTTTTTTATAATTTTACTGCCGAAACCTACTATCGTTATTGGTGTTTTGTGTTAACAATTTCCGAGTTAATGCTTTGAAATGTTGTTTTTCTTATTGAATATATATTATTCTTCAATTAAAATAGGTTCTAAATAGAAAAAATATGTGCATTTTGACAAAAAAAGTTTTGAGATTCAAGGGTTTCCTGTATTCGATCCCCTTTTATTGAAAAAGGTCTAAAATATGGAAAAAAAAAATAAATACATTTTTGAATCATTTGATGTTAATACTTATAAATATTCAAAATTGTTTCTAAGTTCTTAAAAAACAAAAATTTAAATAAAAAATATTCAATTTATTTAAGCTCATCCTAATAAAAGCCGTGTTTGATTAGTAACTCAGTACTTAGCTCAGTAAAATTTTACACGGGAAACAACAACAAAATATTGCTAAGTATAAACAAATTTTTTTTATTCGTTCGTTTATAGAGAAAATTTTTTTCTAAACTTATACATTTTTGACCCTTCAACAATAAGGATTATTAATAAATAAATAAAAGTAATCAATTGTTGTTTACAGCATAAAATGTTTACTCAGTAAATTACTGAGTACCAATAAAACACGGCTAAAGTCAGTGGCCGGAGATGGGACACTAGATGGCCGAAAATAGGAAACATAGGCCGGATTTAGAAAAATGTGACTTTTTTTTACAAAAACATAAATACATTATTTTTGGGAACAATTATTATTAATTTTTTTAACTTTACCGAAAAAAAAATATGTAAATAAAGTATATTTTACTTCAAGAATTATTCGAAAATGTTGATATTTGATGTTTCTGTGCTTTATTTTTTTGAGAAAAAATCCTTAAGTTGCTACTAGCAACTCTACCCTTTCTTATGTTATGTTCTAAAGACTTCTTAGCAAGATCAAAAGAAAAATACATTTTTATTGTAAGGGAAGTACATATGTATTTGCTAAGAACTAACATTTTGGATTCCTTCTTCTGTTTCTAAAATTTTGGATTCCTTATTCTGTTTTTTGAAATTTATATCAATTTAAAAAAAAAAGATGTTATGTCGTCTTCCGGTTGAGTCTGTCTTCATCACGGGGCACTGTAGTGAATATACAATATCTTTGATACTACGTCCTTATTTACAGGAACCAACTCAGATCCTCTCTAACTTATGTACCAACATTTCAAAAGCTTGCATTTCGGAAAATTTCTGTTACTAAGGATAAGTAAAAATCAGAAAAATCATAACTAACTGAAACAGTTCTGTTTAACGTGGAAATAGTTAGATCAGAACAAGACAGAAAAGTTTCATAAGAAACATCAGAACAGAAAGCAACACGAAACATATTTGCAGGTTCTCATGAATCTGGTCAAACCTGTTCCTAGAGAAAACTATTCCAGACAGTGTTAGTGAACAGTTGAATTGTTTTTTGGGTAAACGTTCGGATACGTGGGGTTATTGCAATCTGTATTTTTCAATATTTTCAATAATAGGAACAAATTTTTGTTTTTAATTTAATATACAATTTAAAAAAAATGCTTTATAACCCTAATTTGCTGTTTGTTTCATGCAATAAGCGCTCAGTTATAGCTGTCATTAAAAATCGAATTTTTACTGAGTGATTTTAGTGATAGCAACAACTGAGCCCTAAATTAAGAGCGGTCATTATTAAACCATTTATTTCATATGATCAGGACTCAAGTTGTGTGGCGAAAATAATTATGAGCGCTTCCAAATTATGAGTTCCTGAAGAATACCGGGCTTTAAATTCTACAGTAATTTGAACAAAAAACCTACATGTAGAAAAGGATCAAAGTTCTCCTATGTTGAAAATTAAAATCTAATCCTGCTCTCAATGCCTCAATTGTAAAAAACTTTAAAGCCAGTATACCTAGGTAGGTTAAATTACTAACTACTTCTTAAATGACTTTCCACTTAAAAAATGTATGTATGTTTTAAGTAAATTAAGATTTTTTTTATAAAATGGATATTATGAAAAAAAATATTTTTATAGAGTAAAATCCAAATTTAATAATTTTCTTTACACATTTTTTCACACAATTGGTTATGTTCATTGTCATATTTAAATGCAGATCTAAGTTAGACTTAAATCTTAAGTTATTAATTACAGATTATAAAATTACCTATTTCTATAGGATATTGGTTTAGAAATGGATCAAAATTATCTATGAATACTATAAAGTTTATAGAATAAACACCAGTTTTCCTTAAAAGCGACAAAGTCGAAAAAGTTTGAAAGAAATATAATTATGGCAAAATCGGTTTAAATGTGAATAATGTGTTAATTCGTTCGTTAAAATTAGCCTCCAGTTCATTTTGTCGTCACGGGCATTAACTGATAACCAATTTTCATCTTCAAAGGCAACCTTGGTGCAGCAATATATCTACTTTTGTACAAAAACTAACTTGCAAATAAATGAAAAGAAGAAAAAGTGATTGTTTCTAAAGGATGTTGATGGCCATTTCACCAAAAATAATAATAACACCAGCTTACAAGGTTTTTGGTGCCGAGAGTGAATTATACTTTTCCAAAGGTTTTCGGTATGCTAAACAGTTCTTATTGAAAACGTTACGATTTAAAAAAATTTCCCCTATTTAGTGCATAACCTCAAAAGTGGTCAAAAAGGTTGTTTTGCAATTTATTGTCGTTATTATTTTTGAACTGCCGGTAACATTAAATCGTGTTCCCTCCGTCATTTGATGAACTGAACAACAACATTCAAACATAAATAAAATAAATTTAAAAACGTCACCTGTTTCTTTCTTTTTGACTGATAATTTTATAGTATGTAATTGAAATTGAGTTAATTGATATTTTGGCAGTCAGAAAAATGAATCAGTGCAAGGTGATAATGCACAAACTATTTTATCTCTTCATAATCACTTTATTGAAACAATTAAATTTCTGTACAAAGTAATTCACTAAATAATCATTTCTAATATTCATTTGATCACAAACTTAAGCATTGCTATGCCTTCATCATTATGCCAAATGCTTTTAATTTTTTAACATTTGAGTTTTATATTTTTTTGTTCAGTTTCATCTAACGTGATGTTTATGAATTTTTTTATTTTCTTATTCTCGATCATGTAGTGAGTCCAAGTTGTGCAAAAACTGAGACGGTGCTTAACGGTGTGACAGTTGTGGAGCTATAGTAAAGCTTTTCAACCTACAATTTATATGTATGTAATTCACCCATACACCTCAACAGTTATGCGACTATTTCAACCACTTTTTCATAGTAATTATTACTTCCAAAAAAAAATTAATAAAAAAAACAAACAAAACAAAACCAACGTCTCTGTTCTCAAAGTATGCTCACAAATGCCCTTTTGTAGATTTCAGCAAAATGGCAGCAGCAACAATTGGACCTCGACCAATGGTGATCTGTGGACCTTCTGGTTCGGGCAAGAGCACCTTGCTCAAACGTTTATTTGCTGAGTATCCTGATACTTTTGGCTTTAGTGTTTCACACACCACTCGCCAGCCACGCGAAGGAGAAATCAATGGTGTCCACTATCACTATGTCACTCGCGATCATATGGAAAAGGCTATAGCAAATGATGAGTTTATTGAATCGGCATGTTTTGGAGGAAATCTATATGGCACTAGCAAAGCGGCCGTTCGTGATGTTCAAGACAAGGGCAAAGTTTGCGTATTGGACATTGAAATCGAAGGAGTCAAGCAGATTAAAAAGTCCGATTTAAATCCGATTTTGGTGTTTAATAATCCACCATCGGTAGATGAATTGAAAAGACGATTGTTGCTTCGCAACACTGAAACCGAAGAGTCATTGCAGAAGCGTTTGGACGCAGCCCAAAGGGAGATTGATTTCGGAAATGAACCTGGCAATTTTGACATTATCATTTTGAATGATATAATCGATGAGGCTTATGCCAAGTTTAAAGATTTTATTATTTCTGAAATTAAGAAACAACAAGAACAAGGTGTTCAAATTTCTTTGGAAACAAAAAACTAAAGCAATAATAAATAAATTTGTGTACCTGCCGGCATTTGAATATTAATTTATAGATTAAATTAATGACTTAATTATGTCAAAACTTTTACTTGCCCAAGTTAGTTAAATTTGTGTTGTAATAAAAATGTCCCGTTAAAGAAAATCTTATGAATAATTTGTTTTTTAACTTGGTTTTGATGGGTTAATGATAACGTTTATCAAAAGAACAGAATCAGCATTTTAAGTGAGGTTCCTATGGATTAATATTATTATATTTTAAAGGATTTCGATTCGATGAGTCAATTGAAATGGCTATTTGTGTTATTAAAATGTTATTAAACAAATCAGCCACGATAAGATTAACTTGATTTAGAAAACAATCTAGGTTTTGTCATCCTTTTTATTTAGGCATGCTTCAACCTAAGAAAGTTGTTAAATTGGATTTGTATCTAATCACAAATAATTTTTGTTTTTGATCTAACATATTGATAGGCAGACAGTTGAGTTTCAAAATAAGGCGTTTGTTCGTCTAGTTTCCTCAATAACAAAAGCAACTACTGACAACAAACTTCCAAAAACTCTGTCGTACAACTATGAGTTTTCGTTAATTTGTCTCTATTGTTGCCATGAAAAGATTTTAAAATAAAAATAGCTTCCAAAAGGGTGCTTTTTTTTTTAGCTATGACGTATTTTTGGTTTTTTTCTTTCTTTGATTAAATATTATCTGCCAACGTCAGAGATTACCTCAATTTATACTTTGTCAAATCATGTATCTATCTGGCAAATAAATCATAGATAGTCGAAACCAAAAACCAACAAGAGAAGGTGTTTATAATTTTTCAAAAAAAAAATCTATATCCAACCAACAAACAAGCTTACTACCAGACCACAACCTAAAATAATATGTCTAGCTATCAAAAATCTATCGTGTATACTAACAAATTTTCCATACAAAAAAAAAAAAAGAACAGCGCAATTCCCCCTCATTTAAAGTTCATCACTACATATTTCGCAAACAGATGTCTAGTTTTTTATTTTTATTTATATTATTTTTTTTTTTTTTTGAAAACACACAAGAAAAACTATGACTAATCGACTGGGGTTCGTTCATAGATAAAAGCGCGGACCTGCTGTCAATTTTATTATCAGCAGCAGCAAGAACATCCCTGATTTGACCTGTGTGTATTTATTTATTTTTTTTGTGTGTTATTTTTTTATACACACCACAATTCCAATATACACATTCTATAGATACTTTTGACGCTTTGGTGTGTCTACCTGAATGGAAGAAAAACCCCTCTATCGATTGAGCAGAAGCAGAGAAGTAGTTGAAACAGAGTCAAGAGATTGAATAGCAAGGCAAAATCAGCCGCTGCTGCTTGTGCTCCTACAGAGATGACAATGACAAAGCTTATCCGGCACAATATTTCCTTCAGAGTATAAAATATAAATAGTAAGCAATATATTGTATAACAAATAAAAAAGCAATGAAATATGGTTGCCATCTTGAGAACATTTTTTAAAAGCTATTTTTGTTTATGGCTTTGAGACTGATAAACAGAATAGAAGGTAGTTCATATGGGGCACAAAACTTCATTTTATCAAAAAATAACAATCCTTCTTGGTCGCGGAACGTCCACATTTCACACAAACACTCCTTTACTTCGATTCTATTTTGTATAGCGTATTTAGGAAATTAAGTTAATTGTTTAAAATACTGAAATTATGCTTGTCCAAATATTTGATTTTAGGATCTTGTGACTCCAATGAATATTTCAAGTATGGGCCCGACTTTGGTAACAAGAATCATGCCGTGGTATTGGGTATTTTCTATTTTTTTTTTGCAATCAAAATTAATGAAAAAATATGTGTACCTCGTTCGTTTGTTGAAAATGGGAGTTTTATTCCTGGTAAGCAGATATTGAGAAGTTTTGCAATTCAAAATTGCTAAAGACTTTTAATTGTCTTTACCTAGTTAATGGTGCATGATTATATTTTTGGAGTTACTTCTTTAAAAATCCCTTGAATACCTAATATCATCAAATATACACCGCCTCCTCTGATATACTATACCTATCTCATAACAATCATCTCATCTTATACTTTTTCATGACATTAACATTATCAATGTGATGGGTACAGCGAGTGAGTACTTCATTGGTAATGCGATATTTAAATAGTTTTGAACGTTAACGATATTCTAAAATTAAATTATTGCAACATGAAAAACTATTCCTAAAATTCTCCGGTTTCATACGAATCATGCTTCAAGATGTGCTTCCGACAGGGAAATACTCTCCGATTCGTATGAAATCGGAAAAATTTGCAAATGTCTTAGAGCCGTTTGCTGAAACTTAAGCACTTAAGTTCTACATAAATCCTTATGTGACAGTTAACGCAGAGGAAAAAGAGTTTATGTTCAACATAAATTATTTAAGTTTCGATTCAGCAAATGGCCCTTGATCACTAAAAGGAGTGCACGAAAAAATTATTTTAATTTTTTTGAAACAATGTTTACACAGTAAAAAATAAACTTTAATATTATGAAAACAATGAAATTGAAAGTTGTTTTAATCACCAAAAAAGTAACTACTAAAGTTATAACATGCAATGAAAATATAAACTCTTCCCTTTAATATGATGATTCTTCGCAATGCAACTTAATTTTTAGGACTAAAGTATCATGGTCCTACCTAGAAATTTAATCAAAAATCCTCGATTCAAACTAAGTCACTAATATTACTTACTTTTTTGCTTTCGCTAATTTTTATAAACTTAATAAATTAATTATTTAAAACTTAATTAGTGGCTAAGCCACTGATTCAATAGAAAGTGTCAAAATTAACGGTATTTTTAACTTATGTAAGGACAAACTTTTGACATGAAACATATTTTAAAGAACTTAATAAATTTAAAAAATAAATCTTTCGACCCTTGAAAAAACGTCTTTGTTTTCTGTAGTATATGTATTAGGGTGGGTCAAAAAAATCGATTTTTTTTTTTTTGATTTGGTACTCCGAAAAATCGATTGCTAGACCCCTCTAGAATATACACGCCAAATATGAGCTCTTTATATTAATGGGAAGGTCCTCCGCTTTGCAATTTTCCATTTTTACATCAAGCTTCTACTAAAAAAAAATAATTTTTTTATTAATTGACTTTTTAGCAAATTTCTTTTCATATTCTTGTAGGAAATTGAACGCTCTACAAAAAAGGCCTTATACACTTTTTTCGTTTATCTAACCGTTGAATAGATATTTGAGGTCCAAAAATCGAGAAAATTTTTAAAAATTCGTTTTTTGTTCTTAATTTTGTAACAAATTGAAAAATTATAATGATCAAACGCGCAAGACATATTCTTGTTGGAAATTGATTGCTCCACAAAAAAGGTCTTATTAACTTTTTTCATTAATCTAACCATTCTAAAGATATTCGAGGTCAAAGTTAAAAAAAAATATAAAAACATTTTATATTTTTAAAAAATTTCTAATTCACTGAAACTTTATTATTTTCAAATTAGCAAGATATATTCTTGTAGGGGCTTAAACGTTCTACAAAAAATTCCTTGGAATGAAATTGATTGCTTTAACCGTTTAGAAGATATTCGTATCCAAACCAATGCTCACTGATTTCAATAGTTTTCTTATGACCCGTATGCATTGCGATTTGGATACGAATATCTTCTAAAAGGTTAAAGCAATCAATTTCATTCCAAGGAATTTTTTGTAGAACGTTTAAGCCCCTACAAGAATATATCTTGCTAATTTGAAAATAATAAAGTTTCAGTGAATTAGAAATTTTTTTAAAAATATAAAATGTTTTTATATTTTTTTTTAATTTTGACCTCGAATATCTTTAGAATGTTTAGATTAATGAAAAAAGTTAATAAGACCTTTTTTGTGGAGCAATCAATTTCCAACAAGAATATGTCTTGCGCGTTTGATCATTATAATTTTTCAATTTGTTACAAAATTAAGAACAAAAAACGAATTTTTAAAGATTTTCTCGATTTTTGAACCTCAAATATCTATTCAACGGTTAGATAAACGAAAAAAGTGTATAAGGCCTTTTTTGTAGAGCGTTCAATTTCCTACAAGAATATGAAAAGAAATTTGCTAAAAAGTCAATTAATAAAAAAATTATTTTTTTTTAGTAGAAGCTTGATGTAAAAATGGAAAATTGCAAAGCGGAGGACCTTCCCATTAATATAAAGAGCTCATTTTTGGCGTGTATATTCTAGAGGGGTCTAGCAATCGATTTTTCGGAGTACCAATCCAAAAAAAAGAATTTCGATTTTTTTGACCCACCCTAATATGTATGCACTCAAAAATACTGTAATAACAGTTATCTGTGAAAAAGAAGCATACAATTAAATTAAACGGTCCCGAACAGCTTCCAAAGATTCTGAAGCCCTGGTACGGGGCCAATCGGACCATATCTTAAGAAGTCACTGTTTGCGACGCAGTTGACGCTTAATATTTTATAATAATTATTTTATTATTTTAGAAAAAAAATAAATTTCCAATATAATGTGAAATTCCTTCATGCTACATCATGAATTTTCCTTGGGTTCGCATACCCTACCCAGTGATTAATGCGGGATGTGTATTTCTTTTTTCATTTCACCTAGACGATTATATTATGTCGTTTTCCAAAATTATGGGAGTGAATCACTCCTTTTTCGTGCAATTTTGGAATTTGTTCACGAAGAATTTGACAAGTGGAGTGATTTGACGTTTGCTTTGCATGTGTTTGTAATACGAAATAATGAATAAAATAATAACACAATCTTTTAAATTCACTTTTAGTGATTTTTTACAATACTTTATTGAATTTTTTTGTAAATAAATATAATTTCCTTCACAAAAAAAAGTTAAAGCAACCACCCAACAATTTGACAAGCAGTCCATGAAGTCAAATGTAGAAGTATTGGTAATCACTCCGTCACTCCTTCAAAATTTTGGGAGTGAAGAATTCACTCCAAAAATTCACTCCTTTTTCAATTTTGGAATTTGAAATCACTCCTTTTGGAGTGATTATATAGCTAGGAGTGTCACTCCTTGAATTTTGGAAAACGACATTAGTCATCAAATGAAAGATTCGTTTTGATGGAATTGATTTGCCAAGTGGCAACCATAAATGTGCTTCTAAAATTCACTTTCCAGGGAGAGAGAGAGCAAGAGAACTCATACAAAAACAAACTCAGATTTTAGAGACCGATGACCGCGAACGGAGCCGCGCGGCGCACACAAGAGAACTTAAAAACAACAATATAACAAGTGAAACAGAAAAAGAAAACCACATCGACTACTAGTAGAGAGCAAGAGCACCAGCAACGACAGATACATCGGAGTTTAGAGCACAAGTACACACAGTTTGAACGAATCGAATCGGAATACCGAACTTAAGCGGAGGAATACCTGCTTCTCTGAAAAAGAACAGAA
Source organism: Episyrphus balteatus (assembly GCF_945859705.1). Lineage (NCBI taxonomy): Eukaryota > Metazoa > Arthropoda > Insecta > Diptera > Syrphidae > Episyrphus > Episyrphus balteatus. The sequence goes on from NC_079136.1 coordinate 12,902,094, forward strand.
GAGAAGCAAAACAGACTGCTGCAATTGCTCCGTTCCGTTTGTCGTTGTTATCGTCGCTGTCGTAGTTGTTCATTGTTGTTCGAAAATGAAAATATAAATATATAAAATCGAAAATTTCCATTTTAAAATAAGTTTCTTTTTTTTAATAAGAAACAAATAGGAATTAAAGAATAAAGTCTCTCCAAAATAAGTTTAGTCCAAAATTTAATCTTAATCGAAATCGAGTTATTTATATGATAAATACATATAACTGTGATTCCTCAATGGACACCATATATATAAAATATATAAGTAAAAAAGTTGAGAGTACAAAGTGTGTGATATAATAATTCCACCTCCTTGTCCACCACCGGCGGCGGCGGCTGCCACCTTCTTCGCCTACTCATTCTACATCGCCATCATCATCTGTAGCAAAGTATACATTATTCCCACGACACGCGTCGAGATGATAAGCACCTGCAAAAATTATTAACCAACAAAAATAGAAGACCATCAACTTCAGGTAATGAAAATGTTCCACAATTTATATTAGTATATTGTGGTTTATTTTCTGTACATTATTTTTTATTTTACATTCTGTCTTAGATAACAAGTTTCCTTTTTTTTTTACTTTGTTTCATTTTTATAGGTAGGACTTGAAAAAACGAAATTTCTGAAAAAAATTCCCTTTTGGGGTTTTACTTGTTCTCCTAAGGGTATTTCCTTAAAAAATTCTACTGACTCAAGCTTTCTACAGAAAAGTTGATGAATTTTAATAAATAATTTTAAACTTCCATTAAAGTTTATATAAAAAAAATTACAATACTGCAAATTGTCGGTCGGTATAATGCAAAAAAACTTGATGGACAAAAAAACACAAAAAAAAAAAAGAAAACAGTATGTAGAAATCGATTTTGACCTATAAACAGACGAGTGTATACACAAATGACACTCATTGTTTACAAGAGGGAGCACAAGTGGCACTTTCTTAAGGTTCTGTAAGGTCTTTTTGTGTCCAATTCTTCTGGTCTGGGGTACCTTAGCTAGCAATAAATGAGATTGACAAGAGCCTTGTGTTTGTGAGAATGTGTTTTGTGTATTGTGTACCCTACAACAAGAATTGCGTAGTAGGTACCTTCTATAAATGCATTTCTATAGAGAACATTGATACCTATTCAGGTTTTTGCTTTCAATACATTTTGATAGATTCTTTGTCTGTCTTCATCAACATCATCATCCGTTGTTGTTGTTGTCGTCGATGTCGTCGTTTTTGTTGTTTTAGTCCTGCTGCACCAGTGTAAAAGTAAAGTATATGTCGTCCTCAATTTTTCGACAACAAAAGCATGAGTGGAGTTTCCTTCTGTCTGTTTTGTCTATACAGGTAGTATGATGTACGCTGTTGTTACCTACAACCAACGGTAGAGAACAATTTTATATGCAATTTTATTGCAATGATCAACTATTGCTCCTCACCGCGCGCCGTATGGATTGGTTTTTGGAATCAATACACAATATACGTTGCTAATAATAATAAAATTCCATTGCCGAAAATTGAAGATTGTTAAAGGTAAAACGTGTACCTACGGTTTTTCGTTTTTATTGGTTAAATTAGATATATTTGAAGCAAAGGCTATTTAAAACACGATGCCGGAGCCCTTATTGTGATCAAAAGTGCAACTTTAAAATTTTAAGTGAAATATTAGTTTAACAAAGGTACAATTATATGGTTTTAAAATTTGATTTGAGATTTTGATCTGAGATTTGGTGGGTTTTCTTGACAAAAAATATTAACTAACAGATAGAAGATCAATAGGGAGCAGGGCTTTTTAGGACTTATTACAGGTCAAACGAGCCTAGGTAAAACAGCGCCTGGTGGTAGTAAAACATATTATTTTAGGTTTTTAACGCCTGGTTATGGTAAAAAGATAAGTCGTGTATGGCGTATGAGTGTTTTTTTTTTAAGTGTAAAAGTTAATTGCTCTCTTGTTATCTGCTGAAATTATTTGCTCATCCATTATATGAGTATATCGAAAGTTAAAAGGTACCTAGGTCCGGGATTTCGTTGTTGGGTAGCCATCCTTCTCGTTAATAGGTTGGGGTGGTTGGCGATATTTCTCACAAGTAGAGTCCCTTGTTGCAATATAATTTCTACCGTTATTTTTCTTCTTCCTTTTCTCGGCGCTGTTATGATCTCGGTGTCGAAGGGATCATAAATATCCCACTTATCTGCTTCACACTAGTGATCCGCCTGTGGGGTTCGTCGGGTTGACCTCAGAAATCGGCGACAAGCCTCTCGGTTTTGTATTGTTCCATTTCTGAGGCCAACTGAATGTTGGTGTTTTTGCATTTGCTTGTTTTTAGGCCTATCTTTCTTTTTATTTCTGCCGTTACTGATTGAATGCAAATTCCGGTGCACATAAACCGTGTTTTATTTAGGCGATGAATAGTCACAGAAGCTGGTTGCAAAGTTCCGTTGAGGATGGAAGGCAAAGTTGGCTTTTCTAAAGACAAAACGCGATCTAAGGATACTTGGCATTGTGTTTGGCTGGCAGTCTAGTTCCATCTGGAAGGGTCAATGTGATGCGAAGAAACTATAGTTTCGACTTGGATGGGTTGTTTCGGATATCGCAGCTATCGTTGGCGAGATGGAATTTTTTGAGCTTCCTGAGTGTCAGCTCTTCCAAGAGCTTACTTAGATTGTTGAGAAGATTGGCCTTTAAGTGGAGATCATACCTTTCTAAGGAATAGCCACAATTTTTGCAGTTTTTCTGCTGTTAATAATGCAGCTGTTGAGGATAATTGCTAAGTCGATTATTTATCCTAGCGAGAGATAGCCTCTTAATGATGAAATTGGAAATGCCAACCAATCCAACTAATTTCTTCGATCGCGATAGGTTTATTATTTCGGCAATCTCGCCGGGGGTTCTCAGGTTTGAGCTGTCAACTAGATCACTTCCAGAATTAGTGTGGCTGAATGTTGATTTAGGGCTGGTTATAGCGATCAGGTAAACGGATCAGGGACAGTTTTTAAATAGATAAATAAAGTTATTTCATGGGTTTTAAAAAATAAATACCACACTAATCGATAGAAAATCACCGAAAGAATATGTTTTGTAAAGAATATTTGCAATGGAAAACCCCTTTTTTTTCTGATCCAAATCATAAGGAGACCACAAAAGTTCTCATTTAACAATAAATAACTGTACAATTCAAGTTTTGTTTTTTAATCAATTTTTTAAATAATTCCCTTTCGCTTACTATGGTATATCTGCTTGAAATAGCATCAATTATTGATTTAAAACATTTTTCTGATCGCTATAACGCATTGTGATTATCACAAGTCATAAGTCCGAGGATGGAATAAGTTTCCGAAACCCGTCGCTTTTAAAAATTATCAAATTATATCTTGTGATAAACGAATTCAATACAAATTTTAATTTATTTTACAAAATTAAACTTTTTTATTTTTCTTTATTAAATCCTACACGGGGTTGTTTCTTTGTTTTTTTTTTTTACGAAAAAGTTTATCCATTTGCCCTAACATAAGTCATTAACCCATATGCTTATCGTTATTAATGTTTCTTATTTTCATTTTTGTGTCAAGCTGCAGATAATTTTCAGAGAGCTTGTTGCAACATTTTAAAATTGGAAGAAAATTGTATCGTCACTTTAGGCTTTGACTTTTTCAATGAACAGCACGTGGCAATGACGATACGATTGGGCGTCATAAATTTATTAACTGCACATTTAAATTCAAACTTATTGTTTTCTTTTTGTTTATTTGATTCCATTACCAATATTTGCATATTGCATTCTCTTAGAACTTGTTAGATGATATTGATTGAATTATTTCTGCGATATGATTACACACAGATTCATTACAATATTAGCTTTTTAAATTTTAAATCGCAATCATTCAATAATAACTTCACATCAACCATTACAAAGCAATGTTTGTGTCTTTTCCTTTTCTGTTTATTCATCAGTTTTTATCTTCAAAAAAACTCAAGTCATCCGCCAGTGTAGTTGTTTGATGTATCATGCATCCATTTCTGTGAATGAATTAATATCTACATCTTTTGTGTTTCTCAGTTGTTCTGGTTTGTAAACAAAACCGATTCTGCGAAATTAATTTGTTCAAAAAAAAAAAATTAATTTCACAATAAATTATGAAGAATTAACAAAAACAAAACAAAAGCAGGTCAGGCCACCCGGTTGGTGATCATAAACATAAAAAAAAATAAAAACGTCAGAGGTTCAAATTCCAAAAGGGGAGTGTTGATTGAAAATTGTAAAATTTCATAATGCATCTAAAGAATTGATGACTAATGCTCTCAATTTAATTCGAACACCAAATATTGCAAACAGATATTCAATGAAAAAATATACTTAAACCTCCCTCCGTTCATGTTTAAATTGTCAAGCCTTAAATTTCATACATAAATAGCGTTTTTCGTATGAGTGTAGTTGAGCAATGAAACTTATAACTTGTATTTAAGATAATTACTAGTTTTACACTTAATGTGAAGGTTTATTATAATTACATATTACTTTCTTGCTTATCTATTTTTGGTTTTTGAAAATACCTTGAAGATGCGTTTGGTGAATTATTATAAGTTATTAATTTGTTTTTGTTGAAGTAAAAATAACGAAAATAAATATTTTTCTTATTCTTATTTATAAGTATAGTTATTGTTTATATAATTTGTAACCCTCCGTTGTCACTCATTTTTTTTTCCAACAACAAGAATGTATCGCTTACCATTTTAGTATTTGATGGCCGATCGTCTTGAAAGAAAGTACACGTGTTACTTTAGATATTACTTAAAAAATTGCAGCAGGAATACTTTTTTGTCAAAGTAAATTATGAACCTACCTATATTAAAAAAAATAAAAAAGAAAGTATTTTTCTAAAACTGAATTTTTAATAAAAATTAATAGAGAAGAAAAAAAGAATCGATTGAATAGTTCACAAAGCCATTTTTGGAAACAGTCAGTTTTTTTTTTCAATTTGGTTATACATAACATATTTTAAATTCTCTTTATATTGGTCCTAATAATAAAATTTCAATTTCGCCTCTAGTAAATCTCAGAAAACTCATAACTTCGAAGTTTGAAGAAAATCGTTTCAGTTGTTTATAATCTAGCTTAAAATATATAGATGCAGACTCTATTGAGCAAACCCCTTTTTTCGCATTTCATATCATCGTAATACCATGTCTGAAGGGACAATCGAGTCCGATTTTTTTCTGAATTTCAAACTGCCCTTATACTAACTACATATGTACATACAGCTGTGTTCAAAATAATAGTAGTGCCTGCAACAAAATAACATTTTTTATATTTACGGTGCTTCTATGGTTAAAAATTTAATTTCTTTGATGCCAAAGTTTGTAACGGTCAATTACTAAGAAATGTATCGTAGTTTTAAAATGAAAAAGAAGGTGACAAATAGTTTTTCATTGACCTTTGGTTGTTCTTTCTAATTTGACCTGTTCAAAATAATAGTAGTTAAAGTTATTTTTGAAGAATTTAAAAGCGGTTTATAACTTAGAATATTTATTTTTGGTTTAAAAGTAAGTACTCATATAATTTGAACAATTTTTCAACAAAAAACGATTTGTTTCGGTTTTAATCTATTTAAAGTTCGAAGAGCAAAACACTGTAGTTCGGATAACGGAAACTTATACGAAAGCTGCTTGAAGAAGGGAAAATCTACTTGGAAATTCAAGTTTATATTAGGATGCTTCTCTACAATGGTAGCTAATGCAATAAAGTCAACGAAAGACCCGAAACGCGCGGTAGAAAAAGAAAAAAGACCGCCGTAGATGACAGGCGTATTGTCCAGACGAGCAAAGTTGAGCCTTCTACATCGTTGTTTCACATCCAGAAGGCTTTAAGCCTGGATTGGAGTGCAGTGAACATTCGGAGGCGACTGTTGGAGACTAATTTGTACGCTTGAAGTCCACGAAAAGTTCCGCAAAGCATGTTAGAAAGCGTATCCAGTTTGTAAAAAACCACATAAACTGGCCAGCGAAGTTATGGCGTAACATATTGTTTACTGATGAGAGCAAATTTGTCCTCTTTGGTGGTACTGGATCTCCACAATACGTCCGACGTCCACCCAATACGGAATATGTTCCAAAGTATACGACGAAAACAGTTAAACATGGAGGGTCGAAAATTTTAGTATTTTAACATATTTCTTAGTTAAGAACGGAACTTTTCGTGGACTTCAAGCGTACAAATTTATCTCCAACAGTCGCCTCCGAATGTTTACTGCACTGCAATCCAGGCTTAAAGCCTTCTGGATTTGAAACGACGATGCAGAAGGCTCAACTTTGCTCATCTGGACAATACGCCTGTCATCTAAGACGGTCTTTTTTCTTTTTCTACCGCGCGTTTCGGGTCTTTCGTTAAGTTTATTGCATTGGCTACCATTGTAGGGGAGCATCCTATTATAACCTTGAATTTCCAAGTAGATTTTCCCTTCTTCAAGCAGCTTTCGTATAAGTTTCCGTTATCCGAACTACAGTGTTTTGCTCTTCGAACTTTAAATAGATTAAAACCGAAACAAATCGTTTTTTGGTGAAAAATTGTTCAAATTATATGAGTACTTACTTTTAAACCAAAAATAAATATTCTAAGTTATAAACCGCTTTTAAATTCTTCAAAAATAACTTTAACTACTATTATTTTGAACAGGTCAAATTAGAAAGAACAACCAAAGGTCAATGAAAAACTATTTGTCACCTTCTTTTTCATTTTAAAACTACGATACATTTCTTAGTAATTGACCGTTACTAACTTTGGCATCAAAGAAATTAAATTTTTAACCATAGAAGCACCGTAAATATAAAAAATGTTATTTTGTTGCTGGCACTACTATTATTTTGAACACAACTGTATATTGCACGTTAAAACCGTTTATTTTAAAAGTTCGACCTTATATGAATATAAGAAATTTTTTTATCACAATTTTTGGGCCAAAGTTTCTGGAAATTTTTGTTGGGTCTTAATTTCTACGCAATTAATTTGCATTAAAGAAACTCAAAATTTAACCAGTTGAACAAAATATACGCCTATTATTTGTTTCGTTTACTTGTGATAAATATTGTTCATACAAATATATTGAATAAACAAACAGGGAATTATTTTACATAATTTGAGAATGTTGTTTCAAAAAAATGATGCGAAACAGAGAAAAAACAAAAATATAATAATTGGTTATACTTTTTGGGGCTCATTTTTAACTACGTTGTTTTTTTTCAAAAAGTTTTTTGAATACAAAAATGGTTGTAAGTATATCAGCTTTTGTTTTATAAAGCAAAATAAGTTATATTATGGTTTATATCGTGTTTGGTTAATTCTTTTAATAATAAGTGAATTTAAATGTGTTAAAAAAGTTATGGAGTGTATAAGTAGACAAAAATCTAATAAATATGACTGATAATATAGAAAGGGAGGGTTTTTGAAAAGTTCTTGACTTGTTTGATGTAGGTAAGAGTAAAGTTAAGTTAATAAAACAGAAACCAAATCAAAGCTTTTAAGATTTTATTTGCTTTCAATTTATTTAACAATAAATTTACCTTCCTATCGATCTTTACAAATCTCAACTTCTTGATTCTTGAATTGCTTTCATGCGACTCAATAATCTTTTCATTCAAACAAATCAAGATCTTGTAAAATATTTAAATAAAATTGGAAACCCCCATTTCAATTATTCGTCTCGCCCCAACGTATGTGCATAAATAATTTAAAAAGTTTTATTCTTTATTTTGTTTTAGTTTTTTTTTTTTTATTGTTTTTTGCTTTTACAGTTCGATGTGCACGTTGAACTTAGTCGTTTTGTTTACATTACCTAACTCGTTTTTGCTATTTCACCGGACTCCAGAATATAATATGTACCTTACATTGTACTTTTGTTATTGTAGCACATGCATATATAAATATCTTGAAACATTCAAAGACATGCAAATGACGATGATGACGAATAATTTCGATTACATAATATCACGAATATAACAATTTGCAAATTGCGAAGCAGTAATAAGTCATCTGCATCTGTGCATGTAATTGTTGCTCATCAAAATCCCAAACTGTATACGAGGCTAAATTTTTAATCATCATTGTCATCGTCATCATCATCGAATTCAGATAACATAGCTTAATTAGTTGAACGTCATGTTAGCAAAACGATAGATGGACGAAGCTTGTTTAAATTAAACTTATTACAAAAAAAAAATGCTTGCTGTAATGAATGCAAGATAAAATGCACATGATTTAAGAAAATAAAAAAAAAAAAAAACAAAAAGAAGGAAAAGGAAGGAGAAATGTACACTTGAGAAAGTACAAAGATTATAAAGTTCAATTTACAATATTATGACAAATTTTATGTACTTATGGCGTTAGTGAGATGGTTTGAAATGGAATGATGTATTTTTACATGTATTTTGTGATAGCAAATAAAGGCTTCAGGGTTCTCTCCCTCATAATTTATCGTATTTTTGGATAATTCACTGTCTTAAAAATTCAAAATAAAACTACGTTTTTTGGTATGATATGGCATTTAAATTTGATTCAACTCGATTATGAAAAAATCTATTTTTCTAATTTTGAGTGACATGCCTGTGCCAGTCGTTGGTTTAAAAAAAAAAAACGAAGAATCCATAGACTGATTGGCTTAAAGATTCGATCTTTTCAATCAATCAATTCGATTTTTAACATACATAGGTTTCCTTTTCGTTGATTGGAAGGCACATGGATTCTAATCTCAATTGGTCAAATATTTGGTCCATACCGAACATTCTCGTTTAAACTTTGTATGAAGACAACAAAATGAGAAAGAAATGTTAACAGAATATTGCTCTCATACTCATAAAAATGTTTGGTTATGAGTATTATTTTCATTTTGTTCTTTTTTTTTCTGAAACCATCTGAAACATTCCAGCTATAAACGTAGTATTTGGGAAAAACATGCAAGCAACATAAGATGATGGTGAATGTATTAATTTTTTAACTGATGACTCGGAGTTTGCTGAAAAAAGTAAATCTTAGTCTATCCTCCGGTTTTCCGAACCACTTTAGCATATTCAAGCCTGAAATATACATGCCAGAAGGTCTTTCCCGAAGACGTTACTTACACTAAGAACATTTTGAACAGTGAACACAAACATAATCATCATTCTAGAACCTTCAGCGTTTCGTCAAAAGATCAAACAAGATTAATTTGTTTCCTTAATTAAAAGTGTCGAAAAAAAAGTCTATGTTGAATCCATTATCTTCCATAAGGAGAACAATTTAAGCACAACTTTATCTTCTTAAAGAATGGTTGCTCAGTCGATTACAAAACCAGCTCAAAATAGATTTTAACGCTATTGGAGCGAAAAGTTAGGAAGCAATCAAATGATTACCTGAAACGAGTCTTATAGGAAGAATGGTTAAGATTCGGCCTAGATGTTACATCAAAGCTAGTAAAATCAATACCTTCCAAAACGGTGTAACCTTAAGTGATAGTTAACGCAGAGGATAAAAGTAGAGAAAAAGAAAAGTTTATGTTCAACTTCAATATTTAAATTTTGTTTCAGATTATGTCCCTAAGAGCCAATTTTTCAATAGCTAGATAAACCCCAGTTAAGGCTTATTCCTAGGAATAAAAGTTTTTTTTTTAAATTAACATTTATTCTTCTGATAGTCTAACTGACGATTGAAAAATCAGGGCTAAGTGTATTAGTAATTTTCCTCACCAACCTTTATTTCACTCATATAAATTGTCATGTGCAATATGGAATTCATTAGAGTATTTGCTAATCATCGACTGTTAGTGTTCATTATCAAGTCAGAAGTTTTGAGATTTATCTACATCTTTTCGTTCGGAACTTTGCGTACCGGTTTCAATTCCTTGTAAAAAGTTACATGTAAAACAAACCCAAACAAATTGTAAAATTTAAATTTTATTGCTTTTATGTAACTGCATTAATTATAAGCACTTGATTTACCACAAAAATAATTGTGGTTAGACAGGTGTTGTTGTATTATAATTTCAAATGTCTTTTCGTGGTAGAACACTTGTGTTCTTATAAAACTAATTGATTTGTCTCCAGACAAACTCTTAATCATCGCCCTTAATTTATTCATAAACTCTGTTCTATCTTTAATCTTTAAGTTGTTAATATGTAAGGTTAAGCTTTGAATTATACACTTACAAAAGTTTCCAAGTTGTACACATACTCACTTTATTTTTATGTTTTTTTTTTGTCCCTAAGTTTGCAATTACTCGTATCAGGGTTTTAAGATCCCTCTGTCGAAACAAATTCCAATCCTCCATGGTCTACTCAAATAAACTCTTATTATCTGCATAGTATAAAGTTTTAAAATCGTTAACCTATTTTGTACTTTATCATTCTTCTTCTACCAAAAAATATTTTTTTTTTGTTAAAATATCCATCCTCTTATTAATTCCCTACTTTTTTTTTTAAATTTATTTCAGAAACAGCAAACGGCAGCATATTCTGCTTCCTTTTGACGGCCAAAGCCAAGATCTCAAATTTCACAATAAACGCTTTACTTTCCTATTTGTTCCTATGAGTCCAGTATGAAAAACAGAGATGGGAGGGTTTCTGGATAAACCGAAAACAGTCAAACACAATGACCATGGCGAGGGCAATAAACTATTGTTTGGCGTCAGCTCAATGCAAGGATGGCGTTGCGAAATGGAAGATGCATATTATGCCCGCGCCGGCTTAGGCGAATGTCTCGAAGATTGGAGTTTCTTTGCAGTATTCGATGGCCATGCGGGCTGTAAAGTATCCGAGCACTGTGCCAAGCACTTGCTCGAATATATTATTAAAACAGACGAATTCCAAAATGGTGACCATGTAAAAGGTATTCGAACTGGCTTCCTGCGTATCGATGAGGTGATGCGAAAATTGCCTGAATTTGTATCAAATGCTGAGAAATGTGGTGGTACAACAGCGGTTTGTGCATTTGTATCACCCAATCAAGTGTATATAGCAAATTGTGGAGATTCGCGGGCAGTACTTTGTCGAAATGGAGTACCTGTATTTGCGACACAAGATCATAAACCAATATTGCCGGAAGAAAAAGAGCGGATACACCGAGCTGGTGGTAGTGTTATGATTAAACGTGTCAATGGTACGCTGGCCGTTTCGCGAGCACTGGGTGATTTTGATTATAAAAATGTGAAAGAAAAAGGTCAGTGCGAACAATTGGTGTCGCCGGAGCCGGAGATTTTTTGCCAAATTCGTGAGGATGCTGACGAGTTTCTCGTTTTGGCATGCGATGGTATATGGGATGTAATGACTAATGAGGACGTTTGTAGTTTTATCCATTCGAGGCTGAAAATCACTCATGATCTGGTGAATATATCAAATCAAGTGATTGACACATGCTTACACAAGGTGAGTTTTAAAATTTTCAAATCAAAATATAAGTGTGATCACAAAAATGGTCTGAAAGTATAAATTTTTAAATGTATATCCAACCCGAGTACATAATATGGAATCACCCTTTTGCTTTATGTTAAGAAAGTAACGAAAAAACTTACACGAAACAATCAAGTGCAATTTATTGAATAAGTACTTTGTATTGCCCTCATAACTCTTTCTACAGCTTCGCATATATTTTGTGAGTTTTTGGTGAGTTTCTTGACTGTATTCTAAAGCATTCCATAAAATTCGTCTAACACTGCGGTTTTAAGTTAATTTTCTGTCGATGGAGCTGAACCCTTAGCTTGCCACATAAATGTTCGACGAAGTTTAAGTATAGGCTAGATGCTGCCCATTACAAATAAGACGAACATTAGAAATTACGGGATGCACCAGAATATTGCAAATGTACCGATTTGAAAGTGAATCTCCTTCACGAGCACAACCAGACACAAAAACCAGCTCCCTTATACTTTAATTGGAATGGTTCCCTATATCATAAGAATTCCTTTTCCGTAAGAGCGTAAGTCGACTCGTGTCAACTTAAGCCCCAGGTGACTAAAGTGACAATACCCATAGAAAAATCCTAGTCGACTTAAGCCGTGCGACGTATTGTTCGTCTAAAATTGACTCTTGAAAAGTCGGCATAGCACGTAAACATAACTCGCTTCTATTGTTCAACTTCTTAACCGTGTGTAATTGAGTACATTTAAGTCGTGCTTGAGGTGTATTGTAGGCGTGGCAGGAAATTTACGGGTAAAAACAGTATCGGTCATCTCCTAACGGTTCCTTTTAGCTGCCTGAGATGCTCTAAGAAGAAGATATTCTTGAAATTGAGTTCCAGTTAAAAGGTTATTTCGGAGAAAGGTCATTGAGACGAATCTGTCATCTCTCTCAGTAATAAAGACGTTCAGTTTTTTGCTTAGCACACACTTTCCAGATACCTTGAACCGTCTGTAAATTTGTGGCACGCAAGGTTAGCTTAGACGGGACTATAAAACCCACTTTAGCACTGATCTGTCCATCGTGTCAAAAACGGCGATTCCAATTTAATCCAGCAAAATGACCGGCGTGATCCAGCAAAGTATCGTAGGATTAAAGATCCGCTTCTTCTTGGCTATCTACTAACATAACAAGAAATAATTCAATATAAGTTCAAGTGACCTCAACTCCAAAAATGTATAAAGCGTTTCGCCCAGGTACGACAGTGGGCTCATCAGTTTGGAGTTGAGGTCACTTGAACTTATATTGAATTATATTCAATCACTCCACTAAAATAAAAATAATTTTAATAATTTTTTTATTATTTTTGTTATTTTTTTCTTCGTTATAACAAGAAATAGCTCGTTTTTCTCTTCAAATGAAGTGGCTGCACATATCTTACAAGACTTAACTTCAAAAACCGCGTTTTCGTCAAAAACGAATAATGCAAATACGATTGGTATTTCTGTTTCCTTACAAATGCTTTATGAATGGTTCCATGAACAAACATTTTGCAGTCATCCGAAGACATTGTTTTCTCCTTTGCTTATTAACCAATCAAAGTGCAAATGAGTAAATCTTAGTCGAGTTTATCAGCGATTTTCTCGCCACTCTTTCTCACACCAAAACGTCAACGCTGACAAATGACGATTCTGGAGAAAAGTTATTCCGGGAAATTAACTCTTTCAGTAGTACTCATATGCCGTTTTCCTGAACTTTCTGAAGATATGTTGATAGCACGTTGACCTCAGTAGAGTGACAACTTGTGCAACTTTTATCTTTACCATAGGTTGACCAGCACCTTAAGGAGGAGTTTGTTACAGTTTGTTTGTTTCCAAAATAAGCAGACCTATTCAATTGAAAAGTGTGACAAATTACCTTAACTAGCCCGTTAATAAACAAAACCCAAGAATAAATGCGTAAAAAACGTATTTGTGTTCCTAACTCCTAGTTTTTTATATAATGGATTTTTGTTTTTACCTTTAAAGTTCAAGTTCTAAAACAATTCCTTAACATTTAAGCTAACATAATGTATCCATCACAGTTTTTATTTAAAAAGAAAATTGTGGGGATTTTAGATTCTGTAGAATTTAATATATGTACCTATTTAATATTTTTGTGATCAAATATATTACTTAATTTTTATAAAAGAAAACAGTGTAAAATATTAATGTTTCTTTTTTCTTTGTAATCAATACAGGGCAGTCGTGATAATATGAGCATCATCATAATTGCTTTCCCAGGAGCACCAAAAATCACGGCGGAAGACATTGCCGCCGAGAAACGGCTGGAGAAGCAGATAGAAAAAATCACGAGAGGTTGTTTTAATCGTCTTATTTGTTTTTAGTACAATTAACTTTACCTAACTACAAAACAAAAAAAAAAAAAAAAAAAACATACACAAACAAAAACAAGAAAAAAATACTCGATTTTATCAATATGTACAAGATTGATGATAATTATGATAAATTTATTAAGTTTTATTAGTTCTCTGCTTCGTTCGTTATATATGCGGATTCTAGTGGGTGTTAGACAAAAATAATTCGTAGTGTATTTTATTAATTTATTTATTTTTATTTCTTTTTTTTGTTCATTTTCGCCAAACTATATACAATAATCGTCAGTGGAAAAATTGAGATTTTTTAGTTTTACTAACTTTTAAGAATCAATATCTAGTCATAAATGTTGTTGTTGTGGAAACAAGTTCCTTTGATCAATGTGATTTTTTGTTATATTTTATTTTTTTTTTTTTTTTGGTTCAAGGTTTTTTAGTTTAATATATTTCTTTTTTTTTTATGTTCTTTTAATTGTTGGCTAAAGCAGAATGCCTTCTTTTATTTTTATTTATATTTTTTCATTCTTTTTCTTCAACCTGAGTGAACAAAAGGATTTGAAATTTTTTAATTTAAATGGTAGATAGACTTTTAGATGTATAAAAAAAGTATATTAGAAACATAATTTACGTATTTATATATAAATAATTATTTTTATAATAGCTTAAAAAGGCTTATGGAAGCTATTTACAAAATTTGCCCATTTATTCATATATACATAAAACATAAATGTGTGTGTTGTGTATATTGAACAAGAAAAAGAAAAATCTATAAAACACCATTTTTATTTAGTTTTTAAGAAATGATAGTTTAAGATTTAGTCAAATTTTATCTTTAAAAAATGATCTTATGTGTTAAGAATTTAGATTTTAGTAATGAAATTCATAAGCAATTTTAGCAAATAACTAGTCCAAAACTTAATGAAAGAAAGAAAGTACATACAGAAACCAAAAAAAAAATTTAACTTATTATAAGCAATGATACTCGTACTGCCACACTTAGTCAAACAAAACCAAAAAACCAAACATAACATTAAAAAAAAGTCAAAATACACATGTATACCCCATCGTTTTAAACAAACTATTTATTTAGTAGGTAGAAAAAAAATATTAATTATTCTAAAAACATTAGAGAGATTAGTTTGTATTAATTATAAATAATATAAGCAGCAGTTGAATTTTAATATAGCACAAAACTATGACTTGAGCTGTATTGTTGTTAAGAACAAATAACGCATTGCTTTAAGATTATAATTTGAAAAATCAGAATAATTATCCTCTGTGTGGTTTTTTTAACGCAGTCTTGACGTGATTTATCCAACTTTTTCCAATAACATTTATTCCAATTAATATACATTTTTGGAAGAAAAAAAAAATATATAGAATTTGAACGAGGATTTATAATAAGTTTACCAAGAGCATTGTAGCTGAGGTAAGTTAATGATGTTCAGATGGATCGATTTTCGTTTGTCTTGTAACTTTCAAGAAAAACACCCTCGTCCAAAATAATAAATCACTTGTAGACTTGCATTGTTTTCAAGTAAACCTTTCGCTTGTGTACTCGATTAAACAATCCGTTATTGTGTTGCAAAAATATAACCAAATACCAATATATAGGACACACAAATTTTCAGATCTGGGTGAAATCCCATTAAAATGATAAAAATAATTTAACTAATGGACTGTACAGAGAAATGCAAAACAAAATTGATATTAACAGTAAATGTACTTCTGTTAGAAGTGCGCTGATAATTGAGAGTCAAACTAACAATTTTTCAATGTCTAGATTAGCACAAGGATGTTTGTATTCAATATTTGGACTTTAAGACATCGAAGCAAAATGTATTGGAAGCATTTTACAATGCTCATAAGTAGGTCTATATAACTTTTAAAGAATTGTTTTGTGGTAAAATATTTTAATGTTAATAGTCGTCTATCAAAAAAAGCCTTTAGTGGTACAGCATTCATCTAAATGTTATGGTATGAAGTATATTGCAATGCAATAAATACCAAACCAATCTTGAGCTTTATTTATATTTCTAATGGTAATAATGCGTAATACATACGTTCTTCCATTGGTTTTTCTAGTAGATTTGTTTGATTTATTTTTTCTTGCGTAGAATGTTGCTTACAAGTTTCATCTAATTTTTACAGTCTCAGTTATATAAAATACCAAAATGTGCCAACAGAATCTGGGAAATGTTCATTCGAACACGTTTTTGGTTAACCTGAGAAAAGGTGGAATTTATCGTCAAGACAGGTTTCTCATGGCTTAATTTTGATTCAATATGTTAAAAACACTTTCATTGCATCGCGATCGTTCATCGTCTCTTTAGCTGGTTTAAATTCAGCTGGTGAAAAGTCTCCGTGCTTACATATGCATCTTTGATTTTTGTAGGCGTATTGAATTTCAAAAACAAATTTTATAAAAGTTAGTTAATATTTGTTAAAACCAACTACTAAAGAATTTATTCAAAAATTAATCGTAAGAAAATGTGGAGCTTTGAAAACAAATGAAATAATTTTTTAACAGTTCTGAACACTTTTTGCACCATGTCTAAAAAAATAATCATATCTTTTCATTTCCATATTGAAACAAATATGGAATGTAAGTTGTGATATTTGCATCTTTGCTTTGCAACTATGAAATTTTGACATTCATCATTTGCATTTATGTAAATTTTGCATTTGTCAGTCCTTCTGAACCATGCATTTATGAAAACACTCGTTATCATTTATCAAAAAATCCTTTATGAGGCCACTCAAATTTTTTTTACATCTATTTTATAAAACTTTAAAAATTCTGGTAGTTTAAACATGAACTGGCACATGATTCGTATCCCTTAATAAATTAGTTTCAATGCGTAATTAAGAATTCTTAGGCTAATTTATCACTTCGTCAAAAATTGCTTCAAAAAAGCTACTCACGATTTTTTTTTTACTGGGAATTAATTTTCCTCATCATTTAAACTAAAATTGAATTGATATTATTTTCTGTTTGAGACAGAATTGCTGCCTCCGAAATTTTACGAACACAAAGCAAGCATTGAATGAAAATTTCCTCGTATTTTATGCTAGAGTAGTAGTTAGTGCAATAGCTGCCACGCGGGAATTCTTTTTTGTTCTTCTTTTCAGGGTTACTGTCTTTTAAGAGAAATGAACACAAATAAGCCTCAAGATTATTTTAGAAAGTGCATTTTAACACAGCCATTCGGACTCGGTGAAAAATTGTAAGCACCCTTCTTTCTTGCAAAGTTATTAAAGGCATACAGTTGATTTTATTCATGAGGTTATTCATTACGCTTGAACAATGTACGAGGTGAATTTTTTACTTTAACTACATATCAACGCTGTTTAAGAAAACCGACATAACTCCAAAATCTTGGTTGTTAATGCCAATATGCTAGACACAAAAATTTCTTTATTTTTGTAGAAGAAAGCATCGAGTTTCAAATCCATCTATCCTTATGTCTCTAAGCCATCAGATTTCCCAGTCAATGTAATTCGTTTGTTTTCAAATATTTTCTGTCAGTCTCCTGTATTAACTGCACAAACAAAATGAAACATTCATAAAATTAAAACATCAACTTTAGCACAATTTTTATCATTTTTAATTTCTTTATTCAATATTGTTATAGAAATATAATATATGCCCTTCTTGCCTTAAATTTAATAAAATAGGTTTACCTTTTGTACCTTATAATATATATTCAAAAAAAAATATTCGAATGTAGCCTATAAAAAAATTTAATCACTAATACTAATCCTAAAAATTAAATACTGTTTTTTTATTATATAATAAAAAAATTAACTAAAAGGAATTGATTAAAACTTAATAAAACCAAATTAAAAAAAAAAAAAAATACAAAAATGAAAACCTTTTTATCGGAATCACATTATTTGTAAGACAAATACAAAAAATTTATTAAAACCAAAACAAAACGAAACAAAAAATCAAAAAAACAAAACAAAAAAAAATCCCTTAATACTGTGTATTATTAAATAATATTAAATAAAAAAAAAACAATTTTATAGATATTAAACCAAATATTAATACCAAAATTGAAACCTGTTAGTTATTCCGTAAATGTGTAAAAGTCAATTAGATACAAATTTAATCATAGCCAATCCTTATACATACTAAATGCAATATAAAACAAAGTATTATCCAAAGTTACTACTAATTAAAATATATACAAAAAAAAGTAAACCCAATTAAAAGCAAAACAAAAACATAAAATAAAATCACACATAAATTGAGATTGTGAAAGCAAAAGTTGTGTAACCCTTGTTTTGAAAAATCTGATTCAAAGTTTCATTTTAACAAGTTTGTTAAAAAAAATTGGTTACACCACTCAATTGCATTCACTTCCTCATTTCAAAAATATACATAATTCTTACGATGCAATTTAAATACAAAGCAAATATTTAATATTGTTATACACTTGATGAAGAATTTTAAATTAAAATAATAATAATAACCTTATGCTCACGTTTTTCTTTTCCATTTACTTGTTTATTTTTTTCTTTGATTTTTTTGAAATGCAATTCTTTTTTAAAATAACAATCTAGTCACACAACCTCACAATAATTGTTAAACATTATAGCAAATTTATTATAAACGTACACAATATAAAATATTTATCAAACAAAAAAATAATAAACCCTAAAATAGATACTTGCCTAGAAAGTAGAATATTTAAATTCAAATATTGTACCTGCCTCCCGATTTTATTAAAAAAAGTAATAATTCGTAAACAATAAAAATTAAAAAAAAAATAATACAATTAATACTTATGGTGTTGATTTTTTCTTTCCAATCGAATCTAACAAAAATTTGGTTTCAATTAATTTTGTTTTTATTATTTATTTGTTTACTTTTTGTTTAATCAATTTTTGTTAAATGACAAAAACAAATAATTTGCTTCCTTTTTAATTAATTGTTAATCTTGAAGTTTGTGGAAAAATATAAAAAAAAAAGAAAACACGCTAAAAAAATGGAAATGAGAAAAAAAAAATTGTTTAAACAAAAAGTTAAAAAGATAAATAATAATGAATAATAATGTATGGCGGTTCGGTTAGTGAGCATAAGGTATGTTTATTTAATTTATTTTTCTTCACATTTTGTTTACTTTTTTTTAAATTAATATAATAATTCTTTAATTTTATTATTTTTTTTGTTTGAAATTATTAATCCCCTGTTTCCATTGCAGTTTTTTTTAAAGAAGCATGTTTTGTTTGTTTTTTAATTTTTGTTTAATTTTTTTAAATTCTCGAAGTCTTCTTTGTCTCATCATTTGTTTGAGTAATAAGGCAATGTACATAAATTTTTTTTTCATTTGAGGCGCATTCTGCATTTAATCAACAAAAAAAATACCACAGAAATTAACAATAAAAAAAAACTAATGCTTGTTGCACACTAAAAAAATAATTTGTTTACCTACCAAAATTTTGTTTTTATTTTTTTTTCTTATATGAATTTAAATTGTAGAAATAATTTTATTACTGCTGCTGCTGATATTTTTTTGAATCAAGAGAAAATCATGATCAATTTCAATTACAATTTTTATTACATTTTTAATTATTACATTATGTGTATATTCGTTGTAAAAAAATAAGAATATTTAAATTTAGAAAAAAGAAAAAATAGATAAATTGATATTGGATTGGAACATGTTTTTCATGTAATACTACTATTGTATATGCACGAGTAACTCGAGAATTGTATTTTGTATTTGCATTTAATTTTTAATTTTTTTTGTATAGATCTATTATTAAAATTGAAAAAAATATTAAAATTATAACCTTTTCTTAAATTAATTTAATTTAATCAAAAAAAAAAATGTAAAATATATTTAATATAATAATTTTCTTTTCTTCATTTTTATAGAGGAATTATCATGTGATGAGAATAGGGAATTTGTTGACTTATTACAAAACCTTCAAAGCAGAGAAATCGAAGGTTTACCGCCTGGTGGTGGCCTCCATTCTAAGTAAGTTATATTTTTTTATATTTATATTTTTTTAATTCTCTGAATCGGTTATAAAATCAGTACAAAAAGGTTAATCAAAAGATTCTGTAAACGGTACTTCTTCTTCTTATCGTTTTCGCCTTTATCGACTACAGTCAAGATCTCGGATGGGATCACAGGTTCAAACTCAAATATTCTTTGCACAGCTAATCGTAAGGCAAGTCATCATATGCACCCAATCAAAGGAAAGTTAATTATATTCACAATGTTCAAGAAAAAAAAAAAAAAACAAAAATATCAGAGAGCCCTTTCTTAAAAGAAGAACATTCAAATAAATTGAGCAAAAAATAAATTTGTTCCAATTGAAATTTGTTTTATGATGATATGGGCAGTTATTTTTTGGGTTGATTCGGAGATCACAACTCTCCCACTTTACTTCTTCTCATTATGGCTTCGCCGTGTTGATTTTGGGAAACGTCGGCAGGCATCTCGGTTTTGAATTGTTCCATGTCTATGGTCAACTGAATGCAGTTGTCGTTGCATTTGTTTTCTCCATGAGTTTTTGGGCCTGCCACTTCTTCGCGATTGTATTGGAACGTCGTATGATATCGCCTTTTAAACTGGGTTCTCATGGTTTTTTCTATGTACATGACAGTACCAGCTTAGTCGGTCAAGCTTTATTTTATCCAAGACGGAATATTTATATTTATATATTTCTTGTTTCTGATCAAGCTTTGTTACTCCTGCTGTCATGCGAAGCATACTTATTTCAGCTTCTGTCAATTTAATCTCATGCGTTTTGTAAATTGTCCAACATTGTGAACTGCATTATAGAGCTTTAATCTCAGTTTCGGGGGCATTTTTTGGTCACAAAAGATGGCAGAGTTTTTTCGATTCTACACTTCTTATGTACTTGGGAAGCATTATTCCAATTAGGTAAGTGCCCGGAATATGGCCACATGATCTATCCATCTCAGGCGCTGTACTTTTACTATCTTGGATCGGTTGTATCTTCTTCTTCGATCACCGTCAACGCATACGGGACCAAAAACCGCCCGAAGAACTTTTCCCTCCAAAAAATTCAAGATGTTTTCATCCGTCTTCGTTAAAGTCCATGCCTCTGCAACATATAGCAGGATTGTATAGGGACACCTTAGTTACTCAGGAGAAGGCTTTACAGGTCAGTTGCCTTCTCAAACCAAAATAAAATGCTTCAATTATTTATTTACTCTCTCTCTTAAAACCGGCCAGTTCTTTATTTATTTTTGTAACCTTTTTGATTAAACTGAATTCATACTTGTCTTAGAAATGCAACACAAATGATACTAAATATTTTTATACTTTTTCAGGTATCCAATTATTGAACGTATTTTCAAGGAAGTCTACCCAGAAGAAAAATGTGAAGTACGGAATATTTTTTACAATATGTAGTAGCTAGCTTAAATTGCGCCAGCCTTTGGAGAAAACTTATTATAATCATTATTTAAATCAAACAATGCTTCTATCTTTAATTAATATGCTTTCTTTGCTTTTTTTTAATTTGAATTTTTATTTTTGACTTTATATTCTAGAAGATGGGTAAAGAGACATAGAAAAAAAAATACATAAATGTATAAATGACTCTCGCCAATATGCTTAAATACTTAAAATTTGCCTATTATTATTTTTTAGTTTGAGTATCTGTAAAAAAACAAAACATAATAGTTAATCATTTTTTTGTTGTTAGTGTCATTAAAGTATCATTTTAATATTTTGTTAATCTACTCATAAGTTTAAGTGTAGCGCAATAATATAATTTCTGTAACGCTAATACCTACATCCAAAACATTAATCAGAACATTTTATGTAATTTTTTTTTATTTAGCGTTACTAACGATAAAACCATGAAATCAATTACCATAGCGCTACACAAATTAATCATTTTTTGTTTGCACTTTTATTTTTGTGTTGCCAAAAGTGTCAAAAAAAAAATAACCATTAGCATGCTTTATTGTATCTTTTTTGTATGTGTATAGTCCATTTGATTATGAATTTATATTTAAAAAGAAAAAAAAAATCGTTATGAGCCAGTGACGAAACTAAATGCAGTCCTTCCTTGAAACGCGAAAAAAAAACAATTCTATTCAAAAAAAGAGAGGTAGTTTATTTTATCGTAGCTATTTTATCGTTAGTTCAAAGTGAACAAGATTTCCTTTGAAACAAAGTGTTTCACTTTTCCCTTACTATGCAATCCGGGCGACGACCAGAAATCGTTCAATGATACTATTGACGCCTACTACAACTTTCACTAGTTTTTGGAGAATACTGGTAAACATTGTCAATTTGCTTTAGAGTACCCAATCCATATCGCATGATTTTTTATCGAATGTCTTTTTACAAATCAAGCAAATCAGTGGACTCTGTTGTGAATCTCAACAACTGTTTTTTATACTATCATTTGGTCACAAGAGCATCTTGTCAATTTCCAAACGATCTTCATCTTAATTTTTTTTATTTTGGACCTATTTTTTCGACTGTGATGTTGGTAACTATGTATGTTATCATATATACATCTTAGGGCAAGAATTTTGAAGCTACATGCGCCATTGCTCATACTGGAATGTTGCACTTCCTAAAGAGCTTGGGTTGCATCTGGAGTCGATGCAATTTTTCTTTTCGTTTGTAATCCATTTCGAAAATGAGTTTTTCAATTTAGCTTATATTAATGAGTGCTTTTACTTCATCGCTTGGTTTGGCTATTAAATTGCTTTTTTAAGACAAGTCCATAGACTCTAATTTACTTTGTGCTTGGGTTTCAAGTTCAGATTTTTGACACAGTTGTTTAAAGATATCACCCAATGAACATTACAATTTGTCGAATGTAACATTGTCAAGAATATTAAATGAATTTTCCAATCTTTGTTTATTTTAGCTCTAAAAGACTAATTTTTTGAAAATCGCAGCTGTAAACGATCCCTGTGTTTCCTATGTATTGATTTCCAAATAATGTCAATTTTTTTCAAAATCGAAAATTTTGTCCAATGCTATTTTGAGTACAAGTAAACAGGTTGTTGATTGGATATTGACTCTTACAAAAACTCCAATTTTTCTCCCTGGAGCGTTTATCTAAATCCGAAGCTACTCGTTAATTCGCAAACTTTTAATACCTGTCGATAAAATAAAAACATATACAAATATAGCTTCATAAATTCACAGGACACTCTAATGCCCAAATATACATTCAAATGTGCAAATTCGTTTGAAAAATTAAATAAACCATAAAGGTTGAATATTTTGAAATTTTTTCGGGGTTTGCTTTGAGTATTTTTTTAAGCTTTTTTATCGCCAAATTAATAAATGCAAAAGAAATCCAAGTTCTGTTGGAGGTTTATTAATAAACATGCAGTTAGTGTTCAAAATCTCTCGAATTACTGTTAAATTAACTAATTTGATTTGATACAAGATTAAAACAAATAAAACCTCAACTTATTTTTAAATATTTCTTGGATCTATACAAGTTCAAAAATTATCTTCCAAAAACAGTTTCGTCACTGCCAACTCATATAATATATTTGTTTTTACGTGGCACAGATAAGTAAAATTCATAAAATATTGTATATTAATCATTATATAATTTTATATCATAAACAAAACGTTTTATTTACTAATACATAACTCACTCAAATGTCTTCATTCATATTTTTTGTTGTCTTAAATAATTTCTCACGTGTGATATCTAAATATATTTTGTCTTTCAGAGCACGTGGCATTGATTTGCAGTTAAACCTTTGATAGTGCAAAAGTGCAAAATCCTGCTGAAATTACCAAATAAATTTAAAAAGAAAGAAAGAAGAAAAAAACAAAAACAAAAGAAAAGAAAATTTATATCCTAAGCAAATTTTTAATTTAACAAAAAAAATAAAAAAAAAAAACAACAAAAAACTGTAAACACAAATTAATAAGTAAAACAAAAAATTCACAAAAAAAAACAAAAACAATATAGAAGAAAGAAAAAAAAAATCCTGTAATTGCAATTAATTTATAACAAAAACCCTTATATAAATTATAAAATAAAGAAAATATTAAATGTAGTAAGGTATTAAAAAAAAAACAAGAAAAAACAAAACAGGATTAACGGTTTTCTTCTGCAGAAAAAAAAAATATAAATAATACAAAACAAAACAAAAAAAAAAAAAAACAATTCACAACTTAAAAATAATAGTATTTAATGAAGTACCACTACTAAACTATTAAACTACTATTACTAAATGTATAGACAAAAAGAAACCTTTTTATGTACTTGTACTTTAAATATTTTATATTTCGTATGTTTTTCACTTTTAATTATTGTTAAATCATGACATTAGTCGCATTATTTAAACAAAAACAAAAAAAAAAAAAATTAATTAAATTTATTTGTTTCTCTTTTATATAAATTGTATCGATGTATAAACAGAAACCCAAAATCCTAATTGAAGATCTAATTATTGTTTATTGTATTCCTATGTATTTGTTTTTTTTTTATTAAATGTCCATAATCTTATTTTGTCAAAAACAATTAATAAAATAAAAAGAAGAAAACTTAAATCAATAATTTTAAAAGTAACAAAAAAATAACAAATTACAAACAAAAAATATATATTAAAATTGAAAAAAAAAGCCGAAAAATATTTTTTATCAAACCTAATTTTTAAGTTTTGTTTCTTTTTTTTTTAAAATTAAATTTGCTTAAGTTTCTTGCCTGAGAACCTCCCATCGTCCTCCAGCATCACTTACTGTTTAAAACGTACAAAATAGAAGTTTTATTTTATAAATTTTTTTTTTAAATAAAATTTATTATTTAAAAAAACAAAAAATAAAAAAAAAAATGAAATTAAAAAAATAAATGAAACTGTATGAATGTGTATGTGTGTTGTCCATCCTTATATCCATTGTTCAATAAATAATAATAAAATAAAAAACAAAAAATTGAAAAACACATCATGAATTATTAAAAAAAGCTAATTGATTTATTATTATTATTCATTAAAACAAAACAAAAGAAAAAAAAATTAATAGACATCCACAAATGGCTGTAAATTGTGTTTCGAAAAGAAGCGTACATATATACAAATATTTTCCTATAAAAAAAGATTGAAATATAAATTGTTTTCCTGATGAAAAGAATAAAAAAAAATAATTATTAACAAAACAAAATAAAAAAAAAAACGCAAAACATAAAAAATTATGTAAAACCTTATTGAAAAAATAAAAAAAAATGTAATATGGAAAATTATTACATTTTGTTAAATTGTAATAAAGCGTGAATTGATATTACCAAAAAAAAAAAAAAAAAAATAGTTTTTATTTTGTATTGATTTTCAGGAACAATTCGCAACCGATTTCGACTGAACTGATCATAGGAAAATAATGACTAGAGCCTGATGTCGTTTTTGATGAAAAAAATTAGAAGAAGTTTATGTTAGATTTAATGGAGTAACAAGCAGTTTCAATAAGTAATCTGCCCATAAATAGTCAGGAATTTTTGTCAATGACAAAATACTACTTTGTCATAATAGGGCCCTATTTTTCATTTGTCCCATTTCGAAGCGAAACGAAGGAGTTTCCGAATGATCTTTCTTACAGCTTGGAGAGCCTTTAAAGACTTCGTTAAGAGCAAGTCTGAAAATAATCCTAATACATACCTTGATATCAGTCTGATCTTTTCGGAACTTATAAAAATAAAACAGGTCATAAAAACATATATTTAAAAAAATTCTAAGGACATTCCTAGTTTTAATTACATTACCAGATTAAATTTCTGTGGCGAATTATAAATAATTATAAAAACAGTTGTATTTGATTCGTTTTTAAATATGTAAAGGATACTATTTTTCCAAATTTAATATTTTTAAGTGTTTCCGTTTTTGACAGTATTTTACTACAATAGAATGTTGCATGTGGCAAGTGGTTTGTTGCAAGTGGCATGTTGCATTTAGATGTTTTGGGTAGAACGTGGCATGCGAAATGTTAAATTTGCCAATCTATATTTTTTTTCTCCTTCAATTTTTTTGCATTTATGAAAGAATTGGCTAGGCTTTCGTGAATCCGAAACATTCTAGCACGGAGGCACCCTTTTTTGTTAAATGATTTTTGAAAATTATTAGTGCATACTGCATACTTTGTAGAAAAGAATTTTATTGTATTGTGATCGAATTTGGATGATTTATTCCCATAACCATAATCTATCATATGACACCAAATTTGTCTTTATTACTTAATGTTGCCTCACATTTTAAAAAATGATTGACAAAAACGACAAACATTTGGAATTCTGCAGTGTTTAGTAAATACCACATTACGGCATTCGATGCACACGCTTTAAGAGCAACATCTTAAATCTATGTAAGTTACAAAAATTGTGACCTTTGACCCTTAGCGAACGGAGAAAACTTATATTAACAGAATATCAACATGTATAATGTTTACCATAAATCAGACTGTTAAAAACTTTTTTCTAGAAAAAAAAATATTTTTACTGGGCTACAATACATTTCGGAAGAACTATTTTTTTCATGCTCCATAAACAATTCAAGAGTATCAAGTCAAAGAAACTGAATCAAGGATAGGGAGGTTTGATGGTGTTGGGTTCGAAAGCTACTCCCTGCCAAAAAGGCATTGAAAGATTAATGGTCAAAATACCAACTGTCCAGAATTCTCATTTTCAATTTTTTTCAGTTTTGTGGAAATCGATTAATTTTTTCAATACTGTTTTATGTCCGGTCAGGAGTAAGCTTGCATAGAAAATGCAACTCAATGCCACACATCGGCTTTGTTTGTATACAAAACTAAAATGTTAACAACCAGATTTAATAAATTAGAAAAACATAAAATGTTTAATGAAAATGAAGCCAAAAATTTGGCCAAATGTATAAAAATATTAGTATAATGGAAAAATCGATTGATTCGCAAAAGATGGCTTAAAGTGAGCTAGTAAAAAAATAGTTGTTTATTTTGAAAAAAAAAAAAAATTGTTGAAATGTACATTTTTCTGTTTCAAGTAAGCTTGAATTTTTTAATATTTTAATATTAATTTCTTTCAATGTGGCAGGACGAGCGCCGATACCAGAAGAACGATACAGATCCAGCTGAATAAATATTAAAAAAGCCCTGTACGCTTTAGCCTGAATGGCATGATGAGGTAGGAACACATTGATATTGGTGTTAAATAACATCTTTTTTTCAGAATTCTAAAGCTACTTATTCAAAACTTGGCATAATCTTTGAAAAACATCTTGAAGGTGCTACCAAGAAGTGTTTATGGCTAAAAGTAAAGCACTCAAGTGTAGCGAAAAAAGTTTTTAGAATAAAAAGAAAAAATTACTAGATACAAAATGTAATAAAGGAGTCTGATGACCGGATTGTCATCCATGAAACAGTATTGTAACCCTAGTCATAAATACTTGGCGGTTGCATCTACAAAATGTTGTTTAAAGATTTTAATTAGTCCAGTGCATTTATAATTTGATCCAGCAGTTTGTACCACCCCCAAATTTTTTTTGCTCATTCGATAGAGCATTGGCTGATTATCATTACCCTGATTTTTCGCACTCGCAAAATTCACCTTTCGGCTGCCATCTTGGATTTTAGTTTTTGTTGAATATCTCGAAGTTGTATACACAAAAAACGTAGGCAATTAAATTTCGCTTCTTTTATGTTAGGTACACTTTTTCGATATTCTGAATATTAAAAAGTTACGAGCCAAAAAAGTAAAAAAAAAACGAAAAAAATGGCAATTTTTAAGTTTTGAGCACTTTTTATCAAAATTATGAAAAAACATTCCGAGAAAAGATTATTCACCTTAAAATTTTCTACAACTCTGCTATACAACTTTTTTTGTGTCGCTATAAATACAAAAGTTATTAACACTTTTTTTTTGTTAAAAATGCTCTTTTTTGTTTGTGTTTTTTATCTTTACTTTTTTCTTAATTTTTTTTTTTTAACCAAATCGTGAATTTTAAATGATTAGTGAGTATTTTATAGCTTTATGTTACATGAGAAAATTCAGGACCTGCAATTTTTTTATATTAAAGTCTCTTCATTTCATAAAAAAGGGGAGAAGAATTTTTATCGGCCAATAGTTTAGTCGGTTTGCGCTCCTAGTGTGCGCACAGGCAGGCGACTAAATAGTCGACTGGGTAAGAAATATTTTAGTTTGAAGGCAATGTAGCAAAACAAATTATTTTTTCGATAAAACAAACTTTTTGATCGGCCGATAGTTAATCTTTGTAGTGTGCGCACTTTCATACATTTTTATACTGATTAAGTTACCGACTAAACTGTCGGCCGATTGAAAGTTTGAAGTGTGCGGGGGCTCTAAAATAATGCAAATGTTCAAAAAAATGCTTCGGGAAGTCCAACAGGCCGCCGCACAGTGGGAAAAAAGTGGAAAAAACTCATTGGTGTGAAAGCTGGATTTTTGTATATGTTGGATGTTTTTCTTACAGTTATTATGTTGTAGAATCAGGATGTGAAAGCATTTCTTTCAAAAAAAATTTCTAGATTTAGAAATTTGTATTCAAAGTTGAAAAATTATGAAAACTGATGTAAATATGAGTATTTTTTAAATGGTATAAAATCAGTTAAATTTTGACTTTTCAAAAAATTTTTTTTGTAAATATATTAAAAATTAACTGTTTAACAATATCAGTTACAAGTTTAGCGGAAAAAAAATTTTTTCGATTTTTCATTTTAAGAATACTTATAATTTTCCGGAATTTTGAGTTCAAAGATTGTTTTAACTACTTCCTCTGTTTCCCTCTGTGGGCGGACTCATATCATATGATAGTGTTGAATCTCAGCAACATTTGGCACCAAAAATCTCATCCTAGTTCGTCCTAATAAACTTTTTAGAGCAATTTGAAGATAAGCAAATGTGAAAAAACGTATTTTCTAAAAAAGCAGATTGTAATAAAAAATGGAAAGATTTTTTTAAAAATCATGTGTTTTAATATGTATTTTTATCCGATGAATTCAAATCTAACGTTAGTTTGAAAATACCTACATATAAAAAAAAAATATCGAAAAATACATAAAAAATGGACGGTTTTCAACGTTTTGTGCAATTTATTTAAAATTTTCTGGGGTACGAATATTAGATTCACAGCCGTTTCCTGAAACTTAAGCATTTATGTCCTAAATAAACTCTTATGTGGCAGTTTACGCAGAGGAAAAAGTAGAGAATAGGAGCTTATGTGCAACTTAAATTATTTAAGTTTCGTTTCAGCAAATGGCCCTCAGAGCACAAAAAACTAATATAAAGATATGACTAAAATTAAAATTCAGTCTAATTTTTCATATAATTTTCTCTCTATTATATCTCAAACCCAAACCGTTAGAATTTTGATCGAATGATTTTTCTTTGTTTAAGAAGCTTTTTTAAGTTGATGCAAATTAACAACTGTTATCTTTCTAGTCAATGGTGATGATTATTCAAAGTTTCGATTGAATTCAGCGTGAACATTGGTTTATAAAAATGTCTGTTTTGTTTTCAATTTCGCGATCAGTTTTAGCTGAATTAATCATTTAAAAAAGAAGAATCATTTTGAATTGATATCTTAAAATGTAGTTAGTGGGTTCGGCTTCATATATCATAAAGGAGATAATGACGGTATAATTTATATGGTAGATATACCATGCCAAACAACTCAAGATATCTCAGGCAGTAAAAAAGATATCGAAAAGATTTAAACAGGTCTTCAAAGAAGGAAATCAGTTATTATATAAACCGTTAGTAAATATGTTCAGACAATTTTACTTATATAAAAGAATAAGGTCCGAAATAGTAAAAAAAAAACATTTTTTGCATTTTCTAACGTTAATATTTCAAAAACAGGAGCTGATTAATTTTTTATGACTTTGGATTTGAGTTCAAAACATCGAAACCCTTCAGAAAAGTATATTTTGGTTACTGCAAGTCACGTTGTCTTCGTTAAATTTCATACAAAAGTACTAGTTTTCAACTTTTTTCAACTTAAATAGCCATTTTTCACTTTAGTGGGCGGGGCAGTGGGCGGAAATTACTGGTGTTGATGTATCTTCATATTTCCTATCATTCCTGAAAATTTCATCA
Source organism: Episyrphus balteatus (assembly GCF_945859705.1). Taxonomy (NCBI): domain Eukaryota; kingdom Metazoa; phylum Arthropoda; class Insecta; order Diptera; family Syrphidae; genus Episyrphus; species Episyrphus balteatus. The sequence continues at coordinate 12,931,896 of NC_079136.1, forward strand.
AAAACGGTCCAGTAGTTTAGATTTTACGGAGTTTTTTCCACTCTCCCATACAAGGTTCCCCACTGTGCGCCGCCGCACTGTGGGCTAGAAAGCTATTTTAGCTGGAATTAATTAAAATGTCAACTTCTTCCAAAATTGATAATTTTGGTCTCATTCGATAGATAAATGAACTAGCTATAATTTCTCATTCAAAGTTGAGGTCAAAACATTCATTGGCTACATCAAAAAACACAATCGAAAGCAATTTTTCGGAAAAAAAACAAAAAAGGCCTCTTTTTCTTCTATCCAGATATTCTTTTACTGAGTTTGTTTTAACGGATTGATTGTGATAATTTTGCTAGTTTATCAACGAGTGATGTGTCCAAATATAGTATTTGCTAGTAAATTGTTATTATATTGAACTTTTGTGTATACATTTTAAAGTAAAGTATGTTACTAGCACCGATTTTATATAAAACGAATGTTCCTAAGCTTTAAAAAAAAGGCACGCGTAGGCACACTCTAGAAATAATTTTAAAAAGTAGCTAGCCTATATGGCTTTATGTTTTATATAAAACTATGTCCTACAAGAGCAAACTTTTTTCGCTGTAACTCCGAAAGTATAGGGAGCAAAATATTCAGAAAAACCACTTACGATTAAAACAAAACGAGTTGAATGTTTTCATATAACGGTTTTTTTATTTGCATTAACATTTTACATTCCATATTAAGTAAAAACAACTTTTGTTCGCTTCAATGATACCATTTTCGAATTTGATGCGTTCAAACTTTAAAGACCCCATTTTTTGTTTTTTAGACCAATAATATGTGTTTTAAATTTGAGAACCTCATTTTATATAATATTTCCCCTATTTTTGTTGTTTTTCTTATCATTAGTGTCTGTTGTGCCATAAAATTATCATTATTATATCATTCCACATCATTTTAATGCCTTTAATTGCAATTTCAGACTATTTTGAGAATTTCTATAATTAATTCCAGCTAAAATAGCGTTCTAGCCCACAGTGCGCCGCCGCACAGTGGGGCAGCCCCATATAGTGTGGTGATATAAAGGTTATTTTTTAAACTATAGCTATGAGAAAAAAAGATCACGAGTTCTAAACTTAACAGTAAAATTGATAAAATGAGCATATTTGTTTTGTTCAAAGTCTTTGATTTATGTTTATTCATGCGGTTGAGTTTTAGAGCAAAAATTCAGTTTTTAATAAGTAATAAAAAAGGTGTTTTTTTTTGTTTAAACTCAATATTATTTGAGAAAAAAAATAAAATACAAATTTCTCGCATAGATAAAAGTAAGTAAATTTCTATTGTTCTGCAAAAAAAATTTTTAAAAAATTTCTTATATTTAAAAATTGAATGAGAAAATAATGAATTTTTTGAAATGCATCTTAAAGTTTTTTCTCAAAATCTTCTGTTTAGGCAAATATTTAGCAAGTCTAAAAATGGAGAAAGCATGATAAGCAATTTCTCTATAAGCCCATATAAACACTTTTGCTAAATATTTGCCTAAAATATTTTTAATGAAATTGTTAATTTCAAAAAACGGTTTTTTTAAAGAAGGTGCTTTTTTGTTTTTATTAAAATAAATTACAGAATCGTTCTTTTTTGACAATCATGCACTGATTACTTATAAACAATGTTTTTTTTTCTTTTTAAAAGTTGTTTTTACTTGCGATATAGGTACTATAGGGCAAGTTTAGGATTCGTAAAAAAAATCGAACTCGAGATAACAATTTTACATGACATTACGATGATGGAGAATGCCAAAAAAGTGGGTCCGGCAATTCTGTCTGTCTGTCTGTCTGTGTGTCTGTCTCTATCTGGAGCTGCAGCCTAAACGAGTGAAGTGATTTTCTTCAAACTTGGTAGTTAGCAGTTTTTGGTGATTCCCTAGAGGGGAAATTGAAATTTTTTTTTTATGACCAAAACTAACGGTACCTGCCATATAACGGAAATAGAAAAGGTAATTTTTTTCAAAAACGGCTCTAACGATTTTGATTAAAATTTTTGTGTGTAGTACTACACATAAGGGCCAACTTTTTAAATAATTAAAATATTTTTTGTACCGTTATTAACGGTACCTGTCATAGAACGGTTTTTTTCGTTTCTGAATATCTCGTACAAAATTAACCCGATTTAAATGAAAATTTTTATACAAAAGTGTGTAAGTAAAAATAATATTAAAATTTTTGAAAATTTTCAAAAAACGCATTTTTGGTTTTTTAAAAAATATTTCAAAATTTTTTTTTGAAAAATCAATTTTTTGAAAACGGATCAATGAAAAATTTTGAAATTTAGTTTTTATGTGTAAATTAATTATTTCTTCAAAATATCATACCAACTTTTTTTTTGAAAAATGTTAAAAAAATTTTATATATAAAAAATTATTTTTTTAAAAAACGGCTCCTACAATTTTCAAAATTTTTTTTCTAAAAATACCTTTTTATACGAGAAATAAAATGGCATATTTGTTTTTTTTTTTTTAAATATTTTAAAACGGAGTTTTATTAATTATAAAAACAGATTTAATTTTGTTATACTACATACTTATGAAATTTCTTCAAAATATCAAATTTTAAATTTCTTGAATAAAAAGCTTTAACATTATAGTTACTTTAAGCATAAGAGCAAGTACGTGCGACCCCAGTCGTGCAATTTATTTTTTTTTTATTTTATTATAAGAAGTTTCGTGAAACAGGGTGATTTGTTATATAAAGTTAGTGCTTTTGTTTTTTACTTTTTTTTTATTAAAATATTTTTTAATTTAATTTATTATTAATTTTTTTCCAATTAAAATTGATGTGGCTATAAGGTTTTTTTTAAAAAAGTCCCACCTTACAAAGCAAATTTGAAAAAAAAAAAACAACTTGAACATCAAATTTGACAATTTTTTTCAAAGTTTTGACTTTGAAATTATATTTCACAAAAAGTATTCGCGAAAACTACTTTAATCAAAAAGCATTTGAAAGAATGGAAATTAAGCTTTCAAAAAAGCTATTGCACAGTATTCTAAGTCTTTTTCTTGATTTTATGTATTTTTTTTTTTATTTAAGGTCAAATTTTCAAAAAATTGCCCCTCCCACCGGAACGAGGGGTTATAAAGCCCCCTTCCACTACAATTTTTTTCTTAGGTTAAACTGAAGAACTATTTCTTAAAATAAAGTTCACTTTTTAAACAAAAAAAAACATAATTTAAAATTATAGGTTTTTTCAAATGTATTAATATTTTGTCCCCTTACTTAATTTCCTGGAGAAAAATAAATATTTTAATGGAAAAAAGTTCATAAAATTCAAGAAGTCTGTTAACTTTAGTTACAAAACCAAATAAAGTGACAAAAAATGTCTTATTATTAGTAGAAATAATTAATATCACAAATCGACCTATTCTGCCCCACTGTGCGCCGCCGCAATTAATGTTTAAAGTCATTGATGTAGCTGATGTAAAAAATGTAGAAAGCTCTGAAATAGGCCCTTAGAATACGTATGGGGTTTTTTTTTATACCCACTGTATCTTTTACTATACAAAATTAATAATTATAATTTTTTCTTTCCATATTTTAACTAAATCCCGGTATTTATGTTAAGTAGGTAATTTTAAATTCAATTTATTTCTTCACTGTACAGTTTAAAAAGACATGAAGTTAAAATTTTTAACCTAATTCTATGCCTAAATTCCTCATTGATTTAATATTTTTTTTATTCTTCAAACAATAGTTTGTTGTACTGAATGGCAATTTTAGGGTTATTTGCCTTTCCTTTACTACCACGTCAAAGATACATATAAAAGAGTTCCATAATTATACTTTGAGGAAGTGCGTATTAACAAAAAAAAAAAACATACAAATCTTATTGAGCATTCATGATTTTTTTTTACGTTTATAGGTTTATGTCCTGCTTCCGAATCATACATATTCGACATCAACAAAAAAACCTACAACAACTACAAGACAAACAGAACAAATTTTAAGAGTCAAAAACTAATCAATTTTATTACATTCACGTACTATTCACAAAAAAAAACTTGTATTCTTTTATACTCAATTGAGTATATTATGTTCATGTTTCCCATATACCCACGAACAAAAGAAAATAAAAAACAAAAACAAAAATATAAAAAATACTCATTTCAGGATCTGCTGACGTATTATTTATACAACTCCTACGTCCTTTTGAATAAAATTCTATAGTTGTATCGTAGTCAAAGTCGGATATCCCTTGAGCCATATGCTCTGGCTATCATAATCATCTAAGAGTCTGATACCAAAGGCGAAATGGGAATTTCCCCAATGTGCCAATCACATTGGAAAGGTTTCTCCCAAAGGCATTCTCTCATTCACTGACAGCTAGAGTATATCGTATCGTATCCTCGTATCACCTCCTCACTCAAAAAGGACTTTTTTTCCTTCTCTCTTCTCGACTATGTTATGGATGCTGAATTGTTCTAACATGGTTCAATTTCGCATGAATTGTTGCGCAAAAACGAATCGATGTATGTTTGTGTTCATTTATTTCTGCCCATTTGACTTTCCCTCATCTACCACATTCACATCCTTACCGTCATCAACATTAAAGTTGACAGTATACCAATCGTATCATCTCCAAAGCCGACAAGTGTTATCCTTGGAAGCTGTTATAATTATATCACCCGCGTAGCTGAATGCACATGAAAACACCTCCGATTCATGTCCCGAGAGGACTTGCGAACATATCCCACTTTCGGTTAGCCACAGTCGTGCCGTTTGGTCAGCGGAGGCAGTCATTAGGACTTTGCCCGGAGGACTAAAACACACCTGTAATGACAGCAGACACCAGACACATAACTAATCTCGTTTCTTGCTCGCATTCACTAATAATAATTACCAACCTTTGATACCTCATCACTGTGGCCAGCCATGAGTGCCAGAAGACTCAATTCACCCTTTATACTCCACACCCTAGCCGTACAGTCAGTCCCCCCAGTAGCTAGCAATTTGCCAGTGCAATCAAAAGCAATATCAAGGACTTCATCGCGATGGTCTGTGATTTCAAAGAGACACTCATTAGCATTTCTGAGGTCCCAAATTCTGGCAGTTGAATCTAACGAACTGGTGGCTATCAAATCGCCAGGAAAATTCCACACACAATTGCTCAACTCTGCTGTGTGGCCTCTAAAGCTGGCCACACTTCTGCAAAATGGAGAAAATCAATTTTTCGGTTAGAAATTCCACTTAATGACTTTGATGTATTGCCCAACATATTGGCACGTGTATCCCAGAGTCCGGCAGTGTGGTCAAATGATCCGGTTAGCAATAAATTTCCATCTCGATTAAATCGAGCGGAAATCACTTCGGCTCCGTGATAGTCGAGAGACATTAGCTCTTGACCAGTTTCGGCATGAAATACCTTTGCGGTGTTGTCCATGGATGCTGTTGCTATGGTATCCAAGTGCATTGGATTGAATTCGGCACCAACTATTTCGGCTGTATGACCGGGTAGGGTGGTTAAACATGCGGCAGTACGTGCATTCCAGATTTTTGCTGTATTGTCAAAGGATCCAGTCACAATTCGGTCACTTTGAAAAAAAGAAATAGAAGAAAAGAAATTGAAAAATCAACAAATTAAATGAAAATGTTTTGGATGATTGCACTGAGGCTTGGAAAAAGATTAAAAAGAAAAGAAGGAATTCTTTTTGAAATGCTGCAAATTTTTTTTCCACAAAAGTAAAGGATTATTATAAAATCAATTTCAAAGAGGTTTATTTAATAGATTAGTATAGTGGAATTCCATTTTTCAAAATTAAAAAAAAAGTACATTTCAAGTTTAGCTCGACTTTTTAAAATAGCTACCAAAAACGATATAGTCCAAGCGGCGACCGTCGAGTTACTTAGCTCATAAGGTTAGAGGTTAAAATTGGTGTCAAATGAGAGATAAGTTGATACTGAAAATAAAAAAATAGGGTTGCCACTTCTAAAATTTGAACTTCCATGTGGCAACCCTATTTGAAAGGAAAAATTGTCACATAACTAATACATTCATATCTTTGTTATTTGGCCAGATAATTTTTTTTTTTAAATGCCAAACGAAAGTCAAAATATTAAAAAAAATAATAAAATAATATAAAGAACTTAACCCTACAAATGCGACAACCCCATTCAAATGAATACAACACTGACAAAAATCTTCTTTGAACAAAACAGTATAACTTTTTATGCACTAGAAAGCTAAACTATACGCCATATTTTAGATAATACTCCCTTCTATCTAAAAAATGTCGGGTGCCACCTCGCAAATGCAGGCAAGTACTCGGCAACCCTATCCAAATGCTAAAAAATGCAAAAATTACTTGTTTTTTGGCATTTGGATAAGGTTGCCGAGTACTTGTCTGGATTTGCGAGGTGGCACCCGACATTTTTTAGATAGAAGAGAGTCTAAGCTAAACAGGATGTATTTTATAGCCTTTAACTCTATCAAATATTATACATTTTGGCCAAAAAAACATGTGATTTTTGCGTTTTTTAGCATTTTAGTAGGGTTGCCGAGTACTTGTCGGCATTTGCGAGGTGGCACCCGACATTTTTTTTAGATAGAAGAGAGTCTAAGCTAAACAGGATGTATTTTATAGCCTTTAACTCTATCAAATATTATACACTTTGGCCAAAAAACAAGTGATTTTTGCGTTTTTTAGCATTTTAGTAGGGTTGCCGAGTACTTGTCTGCATTTGCGAGGTGGCACCCGACATTTTTTAGATAGAAGAGAGTCTTAGCTAAACATGATGCATTTTATAGCCTTTAACTCTATCAAATATTATACATTTTGGCCAAAAAAACATGTGATTTTTGCGTTTTTTAGCATTTTAGTAGGGTTGCCGAGTACTTGTCGGCATTTGCGAGGTGGCACCCGACATTTTTTTTAGATAGAAGAGAGTCTAAGCTAAACAGGATGTATTTTATAGCCTTTAACTCTATCAAATATTATACACTTTGGCCAAAAAACAAGTGATTTTTGCGTTTTTTAGCATTTTAGTAGGGTTGCCGAGTACTTGTCGGCATTTGCGAGGTGGCACCCGACATTTTTTTTAGATAGAAGAGAGTCTAAGCTAAACAGGATGTATTTTATAGCCTTTAACTCTATCAAATATTATACACTTTGGCCAAAAAAACATGTGATTTTTGCGTTTTTTAGCATTTTAGTAGGGTTGCCGAGTACTTGTCGGCATTTGCGAGGTGGCACCCGACATTTTTTTTAGATAGAAGAGAGTCTAAGCTAAACAGGATGTATTTTATAGCCTTTAACTCTATCAAATATTATACATTTTGGCCAAAAAAACATGTGATTTTTGCGTTTTTTAGCATTTTAGTAGGGTTGCCGAGTACTTGTCGGCATTTGCGAGGTGGCACCCGACATTTTTTTTAGATAGAAGAGAGTCTAAGCTAAACAGGATGTATTTTATAGCCTTTAACTCTATCAAATATTATACACTTTGGCCAAAAAACAAGTGATTTTTGCGTTTTTTAGCATTTTAGTAGGGTTGCCGAGTACTTGTCTGCATTTGCGAGGTGGCACCCGACATTTTTTAGATAGAAGAGAGTCTTAGCTAAACATGATGCATTTTATAGCCTTTAACTCTATCAAATATTATACACTTTGGCCAAAAAACAAGTGATTTTTGCGTTTTTTAGCATTTTAGTAGGGTTGCCGAGTACTTGTCTGCATTTGCGAGGTGGCACCCGACATTTTTTAGATAGAAGAGAGTCTTAGCTAAACATGATGCATTTTATAGCCTTTAACTCTATCAAATATTATACACTTTGGGCAAAAAACAAGTGATTTTTGCGTTTTTTAGCATTTTAGTATAGTTGCCGAGTACTTGTCTGCATTTGCGAGGTGGCACCCGACATGTTTTAGATAGAAGAGAGTCTTAGCTAAACATAATGCATTTTATAGCCTTTAACTCTATCAAATATTATACACTTTGGCCAAAAAACAAATGATTTTTGCGTTTTTTAGCATTTTAGTAGGGTTGCCGAGTACTTGTCTGCATTTGCGAGGTGGCACCCGACATTTTTTAGATAGAAGAGAGTCTTAGCTAAACATGATGCATTTTATAGCCTTTAACTCTATCAAATATTATACACTTTGGGCAAAAAACAAGTGATTTTTGCGTTTTTTAGCATTTTAGTAGGGTTGCCGAGTACTTGTCTGCATTTGCGAGGTGGCACCCGACATGTTTTAGATAGAAGAGAGTCTTAGCTAAACATAATGCATTTTATAGCCTTTAACTCTATCAAATATTATACACTTTGGCCAAAAAACAAGTGAAGAAAAACAAGTGCCCTATGCAACCCTATTTTTTTTATTTTCAGTATCAACTTATCTTTCATTTGACACCAATTTCAACCTCTAACCTTATGAGCTAAGTAACTCGACGGTCGCCTCTCCGACTTCTTCTTCTTCTTCTTCCTTTTTCTCGGCGCTGTTATGATCTCGATGTCGAGGGGATCATAACTATCCCACGTAACTGCTTCACACTAGTGATCCGCCTGTGGGGTTCGCCGGGTTGACCTCAGAAATCGGCGGCAAGCCTCCCGGTTTTGTATTGTTCCATTTCTAAGGCCAACTGAATGCTGGTGGTTTTGCATTTGCTTGTACCAGGAGTTTTTAGGCCTACCTTTCTTTCTATTTCGTCACCTCTCCGACTAATAGAGGTAAAAATAAATTTCAAAAATTAGTTCTTGTTTAAGTTTAAGTTACGAGTTTAAGAACCTGTCCAACTTCAAATCTTAAAATTTTTGTCGGAAAAAGTTATTTTAGGAGAACTTTGTAACAAGTCAAAAATGAGTCTAGTTCTCTATCCATGAGGTACAGTCAAATTCAATATTAGGTAGCAAGAAATGGAAAATGTTGACAACTGGAAACACATACATATAGGGAGCAGAATTGTTTGTATTTTCGAACTAATTAAGTTTTCATTGCAACCACCCTCAAAATCAAGAAATGTGGTAATTGTTCCTTTTAAAAAAAGTACAACTTTTTGATTGAACTAACACTTGAATGCTGAACAAATAAGCAAGAAACACTAGAATAGCTTTCCTGGACCACCTCAGAAGATTAAGTGGAATGAATCAAAACAATTTAAAAAAAGTACATTTTTGGCACAAAAAAATCTAACTGAAACAAAAATTCAAAATCTTTAAAATCCTCAAAGTTTAAAATTTGTATGTATAAAATCTGATTGCTGGCAAGGAAAACAAATTAGGTACTTGCGAGTATCTTAAAAATATAGATAAGCTCCATACGGAGGTCTTACATCTGTAACAGACGAAGTAAAAAAAATAAATAAAAAATTCAAATCCAGTACCAAAACTTGCGCAAGATTTAACTCTATTAAGATCTGTCATTAGTTTGGTCAAAAAAATTTTCATTTATTTTAACTCGTTTTATCTCCGAATTCACTTTTTTGACTTGGTTCATTTCAGCTCTTAGCCCTCCATAAAAGGTATAAAGTAGGTATATAAAAGAGTCAAAAATCTCTTTATAAAAACGTTCACAGTCTTTGTAAAGATAAATAACTTCGACTCTTTTTGACACTTTTCGAGTTTTTGTCTATTCGACTCGTTGAGTTGTATTTTAACAAGTTTATTTTAATAAGCTTCCCGACTAACAATTTTGCTTCTGTAAAGCTTTATACATGCTTCTTTTGTTTCTATTAAGCTTTATAGAAGCAAAATTGTTAGTTGGGTTATTGAAAATTGAATTCTACTTCCCTTTTTTTTTTCTGAGTGCACATTTCTGGGGTTAATTCACTTTCTTCGAATTGAAATATTATTCATGTGAAAGAAATGTCAAAATATACAATCATCGGAGTTCGTAACTCGAAGCTCATTTGCAAGGTGTTTTTTTTTTACTCAGAGAGATTGATTGCAGCAAGTTTTTCAAATTCCACTATAAGTTCCATTAACCACATAAAGATTCTATGCCTTTGTTGGTACATACCTTGTTAAAGTTTATGAGACTATACACAAACTCGAAAACTATAAGTTTTTAAAATAAAACAAATTATTTATTACATCAACTAAGCTAAGCTGAAAATTGCAAACCATCAAATTCAAACTCCTTCGCGTCTTTGGTATTTTTTGTTTTTGATTTAATGATTTTTTTAAAACTAAAAAAAAAAAAAAATAGTTTTTTGATTCAGTGAACTTAAATTATATTAATTCACTACCTTAAGTAAGCAAGAATGCATTTTAAAGTAACTCAGCTAGATTTTAATTATAACTTTGTTTCCTTCTCTGAATTTTGTTTTCATTTTGAAAATGTTCCTTAAATTTAGTTAACCATGAATTTTTTGATTATTCTGTGTCTATTTTGCTCTGACTATTACTTTATCGACTACAATAATTTTATAGACTTCAGTCACGGTCACGGTTGCCACTGGTGAAAAAAAAATCCTACCAAAATTCCCCAGAAATCCTACCAAATTATACAAAAACCTACCAAATCTCGAATTTTTGTTTTCAACTGATAAAATGATTCAAAATTCGAAAACGGTAACTACATTAAAAGTATGTACATTACAACCATAAAGGCCACTTTTTTGCTAGAATTGCAGAGAATAAAAATGAAGCAAAACGAAGAAAAAAGGTTAATTTCTAGTTTTTGATAAAAAAAAACATTTCGCAGATTTTCTGATGGTCTTCAGAAAATTTCGTTGCTTTTGTCATTTCAAAACTTAAAATTGGTATTTCAAAGATCTGAAGTTCTGAAGTTTTTTTTAAAGCGGAGTGATTGAATGAAATTAAAAGTTGTAGTGACCCTTCGTCCAAAATGAGTTTTGGTACCACAAGGTTCATCAGTTAGAAATGCAAATTTTGGTCAATTTCTGACGTTATTTCGATGAATTTTTAATTGAAGTTTTGAAGCTACATTATTTTTTCTTACTAATGTATTGAAATTGCAACTTTTAGAAACAGATTTTCTAATCTATGAGAATGAAATTAAATAAATGTAATTGACTGACTTGAGATTAAAGCGTTTAACAGTCATTCTAAAAACTTTAAAATAGTAAGTATTTTAAGGTGACTTAAAAAAACCTACCAAATCGAGTTTAAACCTACTAACCTACCAAAGCCAAAAAAACCTACCAAATTTGGTAGGATTCTACCAAAACGGCAACCGTGGTCACGGTACCACTTCGATTTCAAGTTGGTAGCCGAAGCGAATGGTTCAGCTGCAATTATAATTATGAACCCTTTGATTTCCATAAGCTACTAGAACTGTCCCATAATCTTAATATTCAATGGCTGTTTGTATGAGCGTGTAAAGATTTAAATAAATAAAAAAAAGCGAACTGAATGGTCAATGATATAATATCTACAAAACTATGATATAACACGGTCACTGTGGCGTATACGTAACATTTTGTTTGTTTAATAATTTTTAATATATAACAATTTGAAAATGTTGTTTTATCTTTACTATTCAATCAATAAATAAATTGATCTACCTTTTCAGAATTTTTTATGACAACACTCGACTATCTAATATTTGACATTAACACACAAGAATTTCTCTTAGGGGATTTGTATTAATATAAAAAATCAGCGATGTCACTGGCACCCCAGAAATGATACAAATTTTGTGCGGAAATTCATTTTATTTTATTAATTTGTTAATTTTATATCTTTAGGAGTTATTAATTTTGCAACCACTGAATCTCTGCGTTATCCTATCCACAAATGAAGATTATGCTTTCCCGGAAATTGAAGCTTTATTTTTATTATTATTTTCCATAGAGACCCTAACTTACTTTTTACTCATATCAAAAAAAGAAAAACTTTTTTTTACGAGCTCTTAAAACACCCTTTGATCAAGTTTGCGGTTGGAACCCGATTTATCTTATTAATCTCAACGATATCCGCAATGGGTTCAAACTTCAAATACCACTATAACCCTGATGTGCCTCAAAGTACTCCATATAAATTATATAAACACACCATAACATTATCCCATTTCCAATACAAAATCAAGTATGTATATTCTTACCATGTTGGAAAGTTATAGCCCACAGAAAAGACAACATTACTATGACCTTGTAATGAGTTCTCCTCCTTGCCATGTTGCGTATTTATAATTCGACACGTTCTATCGTAACTTCCGGTTAAACATCGTTCACCGTTTCGATCGAAGCACACATTCGTTAGTGGCAGGATGTGCGATTGGACACTGCGATACAGATAGAACTTCTTCTTTGTTGGTTCCCGCAATTTTGTTTGCAACTTTACGATAGCATCCTCAAGCATTAGCTTAATTGGCTGATTCGTCAGCCATTGTTCCTTCGTGGATATTTCCTTAATGACTTGATCAACTTTTGTCCTGTGAAGAAGATAAGAAAAACAGAATTACATTCTCTCTTTCTGTGTGTCTCTTTTGGTGTGTGTGTGTGGGATGAGAGATGTGAATTTAGCAAAACAAACAGACAAATAAAAACAGTAAGTATACAATCATCGTGGTTGGCATGATATCGTATTAAAGGCGGCTTTTCTCAGAAGGTTTATGTCTGTCATAAGAAGAAGGACGACCTCTAAATTTATCATTTTACGCGGGAGTCCTTTTTCCCCATTTGGAATTTATTTGAATCTGGCAGATAATTTCAAATGGCACACGTTGTATGCTGTGGGCGATATTAAAGTGTATTATGTGTGTGTTTGTGTATGGTTGGTTGGTGATTTGCTTTTGAAAGCTTGAACATTCGCTGTTTTTATTTTCATTTGAAGATGGCTTATCAGTAGGCTCATTTGTCGTCTTCAATTTGGGATGAAAATGTTGGATATTAAATATTTTTTTGGGGCTGCAATATAATAGCAAGGCAGACACAGTTGAATATTTACTTTAAAAAATTGACCAATTTCTTTTAAAAAAACCAGAAATTTCAAAATTAAAGAGTAACGGTAAAGACAGATCAAAATAACTTTTTTTTACCATCATTTAGAAATCAAATTTGTATTGAAAAAGGTGTATTTTTCTAAGGACTTTTTTTTTAAGGTTTCCAAAATTCAATATTTGGCATCAATTCTCCCAATTTTCTCCCTTTGCACTGACCTAATAGGCCAATTCTGGTTCTAAGAATAAGTAAATCGAAAAGATTTTCATTTTTTTAATACATATTAAAATCGATTTTCGTTTTATAAAAAATAAATCAAACTGTACCGACAGTGAATTTATTGCAATAGAAATCGTGAGGAGTTTTACATCTTCGATAAAAAATTCTTTGGATATTTATTCACAAAGCAAGAATCACTTTTTTAGTGCTAACGTATCGAAAAAGCCAAAACTATGCATTTTGAACTTATTCACAGAACCAAAATTGGCCCCCTGAATAAATTGAAGGAAGTAAAATCCAAACTTATGTCTAATAAAACTGCTAAAGCTGACGGTGAAGCTCACGACTTATTCATAGTAGCAGGCCATCATTTGGTTGGGAGTAGGCGTAGCTCATTGGTCGAAAATGGGAAGAGGAAAAAATGTTAAAAAATGACAGTCAACGTTTATTTTCAATCGGTTTCTCTCTGAGAGTTACCACATTACTTTAAATAGTTTCGGTTAAGGTTTGAGATTTATTTTTAAAAATCAAAAATAAAGGTTATCGGTTGAGATTTATTTTTTATATTTTTTTAAATATCTCTCAATGGTTGAGATTTTTACAAAAAAATAAATGGAATAGGTCAACCTTTAACCGTTTTCGCTGAAAATAAATCAAAAATGGTCAATTCAAAGGAAAATGTCGAATATGTCTAGAATGTCTTTATATTGCAAAAATAAATATGAAAAGGATGTTTTTTCTAAGTTTATGTATTAAATAATGTATGAAATAAATAGACTCTCAAAGTTCTTTAGACCCAAGTTTATATCTCTTTTCGTTTAAAGTGAAATCTAAAGACGAAAATGTGTTTTCCACTGTGATTTGAGTCGCTGGGACGACGAGCACAACCAATGCAATTTCGAATATTTCAGGAGACCGATGTTCTAATATCTAGGTCAAAGCGTTCAGCTTCCAGAAGCGTTTTCGCCCGCCCAACTTCAAACGGCTATATCTCGGAATTTTGAAAAAAAAAAAAAAAAATTTGATGCAAAAAGGTAGCGGGGACTCTAACCTACATTTGGGTACAACTCCTATCCCTGTAGGTGCACGCGTTCTCAAACCGGGAGAACTTTAAGGTAAATAAAAAGTTAAGCCCGATTCTGAAAAAATAGGCTTGCTGTGGCGGTTTAACATGGAAGATGATTTTTTAAAAATCTGACAATGTGCAAAGCGTAGGCCCATGACACAAGCTATCATTTGGCATCACTCCCAAAAATTGCTCTCAAGCGGTTTAGCTTCCAGGAGCGTTTAAAGATTCGGTAATTTTTCGAAAAAAACAAATTTACCCCAACTTTCAAACGCGATTTTCTCGGAATTTTGAAAAAAAATATCGAAAAACCGGATTATACCACTATCGGGTAGCTGAGAATAAAAGCTTTTATATGGCACCACTCCCATGTCTCTAGGAATTGATACATTTGCAGATAAGATTTATTTTTTTCTCTCAGCGATAAATCTCACTGGTTGACCGAAACATAAAAAAATACAAAATAAAGGTTTCTCTCAGACCTTGACCGAAATTTTTCTTTTTTAAAAATATTGGTTATTTTATGACCTTTATTGAAAATGGCGAAAAATAAGAGATATTAAGGAACCTTTCAAAAGGTTGAGATTTATTTCTGATCTCTGCTAAAAATGGAAGATCAGCATAATTTATCCGATCTTAAAAAAAAAGTAGACGCTCCGAACTGCCCCAACTACAAAAGCATCAGACTCCTTAACATAACATAAAAGATCTGGAGCACCTCGCCAACAATTTGATCAGTACAGATCTAAAGTCAAGCAATTTACACATTCAAGCATAAAGTAAAGTACCTTTAACCAAACTTAACTAACTAACACATTAAAGCAGATCTTGGTAAAAAATCCATTTTTCAACATTTTCACGGTTAAGGACAATTTGCGATTACTATTGAATGTCCTCAAAAATAGTTCTGCACTAAAAAATAGTCTAGTAGTAAATACCATACGTTTCTACTTTTATTCGCAAAATATAAAAATGGTTAAAAAAAAAATTGTTTAACGTGGTCACTATGGTGTATACGTACTATTTTTGTTCTTGAATAACCAAAATAGGTTTTTGTTTGTTTATTGCCTTTTACATGAGAGATCTAGAGTCTAGACACATCATTATTTGAGTTATGTGAGTGACTAATAAATTAAATTTATTATCAAATTTAAGTGTAAGATAATACTCGTTTAAGCGACGAGAAATTTACGTGATAACGTCAGAAGAGAACATTTTTGAAAAATTGCACATTTTTATGAATTAAATTGTGTTATTATCACTGAACTTTCATTATTTTGTATAATACAAAGGAGTAACTTGAAAAATATTTTTTCCCTTCCTTCACTGGTGGTTGATGGTCCAGTCAATTCAGATCAGCAAAAGATCTCTACAGGTACCTATTTTGTGGAAATATTGCCCTATTCGAATTTTAGACAGTACAGCTTGTAGATTTTAGGTAAATGCTCTGTTTAAAAATTAATTACGTGTAAAAAAACATCTTTTAACGTGTTGGTGTGATGTTTCAACATTGCTAGAGAGCTTGTTCAAATCTAGCCGCTTTTCTACACTGTTGAAACAATTAAAACTGCCTTTAAATAAGGGACATAAGCCCATAGTTCTGTCTCAATAAACTTTTGAGACAGCTGTCCTGTAATTTATTAAAACTTAAGCAGAAAATGACTTTTCTAAAGGTCGTTTAGATTTCAAAAACATGTCGCACCCCCGGTGGAACAACGACGTAAGTGCAAATTTTGAATTTTCTGAGTTAAGTATGCCATAGTTTCAAGAAAAGGTATTTCCTTCCGATGAAACAAAGACCCAATTGAAAATGTTCTATTTGAATCCAGGGGGCAGAAATTCCTTTGGACCGTTACATTGTTTTCAAACGTTTTCAAAATGTTTAATCGAGTTTTCTGAAGAATCAACATTTTTGCACTTACGTCGTTGTACCACCGGAGGTGCGATGTAAACCTTCAAATAGGACTTTTGAAAACAAAATTAGTTTGATTGGATTTAGAGTCTTGTAAGTTCATATGGAGTTATGTCCATAAATCCACAATAGCATTATAAAATAATTTTGAACATTTCATTTGATCATCTGTTGATTTTTACTTTCTACTTTCTCTCTTAATGGTTCTTCAAAACCCACGCCTTAAATTATCACAAATTTTTCACGTCTGATGTTGAATGATATATCAACCACAATCTGTTATTGCAGTTTAAAATACCCTCTTTTTCACTTATCACTATTGTGTTTTGTGAAATCCAATATCTTTGATGCTTTGCTTTTTTCTAACCATAGAATGCTTACTAGACCAAGACCAAGAGGCACACTTTTTGTTGACGATCAGCAAACAATTTAAAAAACATCTCCAAGTCGTTTAAGAAAATTGGATACCTATCAAAAGTATGTCTTCGTGTTTAAACAGAAAATCATTTTTGACTGATTTTTCAAAGTAAATACTCTAAAGTCCAAAGTCATTCACTTCATACATATTTGTTGAAGCTTATATAGCTTGGTATCAAGTACAAAAAAAAATATCAAGACCCGGTTTGAAGATATTTTTAACCACAAACATAATAATCATAAAAAACCAAGGATTTTAAAAGTTCTTCCTTACATACTTTGTGTCCAAGTCTAGCAAGTCAATGTGCTTGATGTCCTCAACGCCCTCAACACTGCGACAACAGAAGCCAAGGCCTGTGGTAATATAAAAAAATTAGAAAAAAAATGAAGACGTTTATTTAAGAACAAATTTCAGTTTAATTTTTTTTTTATTTTAATAAAAAAAAAAAATAAATACTTTTTCCCTGGTGAATGATTTCTTTAGTATTTCGTGTTTATTTTTTTGTATACTTTGTTATTATTTTTTACCTGGGGGATAGTAACGAAGGAAAATCTTGGTAACTCTCATTACTAGTGTATCCTGTGTGATTGACGTCCTTGCTGGAATAAGGAAGAAGAAGATGTTCGTGCTAGGGAACTCTTTCAATGCAATGACTTTTTTCCTCTAAAAAAAGGAAACACAAAACCAAGACGGATACCGACGAGAGTTCATTTTTCTATAAAGACCTTGCTGGCTATACGTTTCTTGGTGAGATAAGTAAAAATCCGCCTGTAGCACGTGTATTAATCCTTCGCAACAAAGAGACTTAAAAAGAAATGAAACGAGAAAACGAAAAAACAACTTGCACCATCATCGTCAGCAGCGGTTATTACGATTATTTTACTACCACGTTTGATCGATGAAAAGATACACCTCCTATTCATCGGTCCCTACACAATGTTCGGTTCGGTTGTTGGTTGTCAAGGAAGAGTGTTAGCTGGGTATTGTATTTTATGATGAGATAGTTGTAGGGGAAGAGATATTTTTTTTGTTTGGTTGGTATAGCTATTGGAATGTTACAGCGGTTATTTCGTTTAGCCAAAAGCTTTTCAGATGAGCGCACGAGAAGGATTTTCATGTTCACAAAATGAATTATTATACGGAGGATGTATGAGAACAATGCTTTCATTATGACAGCACAAAGATTTATGGACACACTAAAAGTGACAGTATTTAAGACATGTTATCGGTTTCATTGATTTGTTGCAAGCTATTAAGTTCTACAGTGTAACTATCGTGTGATGTCAGTAAATCACTAATATCGAAGAATGTAGGTGTTTGTAGGGTGTTTGATGACACTATCGTATTCCAAAGGTGGGGCTTTCCATCCTCCAAATTAAAAGCTTTTCAATCATATTACTTATTTGACGAAATACATTTTAATACAAAGTGATTGAAACGTTTGGTGATAAATTAGCTCAGGTAAATTGTAATCAGAATATCGAAATTGTGGCATCATTTGACTTCTTGGAATTGATTGCAGGTGAATTGGAAAACTTTTAAGTTATAACACATATAAGCACAAGATTATATCTTGCAAGTGATTGAGACAGCTGAAATAATTGGCTACTTCAAGATAGCAAAAATTATCTCGAAGGGCTATAATAGAACTTAGGTCTGAAGAGTCTTTCACAAATTTTGACCGATGTCATTATCAGGCACGTAGCCAGGGGGGGGGTGGGGGCTTGGGGGGCTGAAGCCCCCCCGAAATGATTTTCACTATACAAATTTTAATAATGTTCTACGTATTTTTTTTTTTTCATAAAAAGGACTAAAAATTAAATTTAGAAGCAGTTTTGTTCATACTTCATAATTTTCTTTTAGTAAGTGTTTTTTGTTACAGGTAGGCTTAACTAGACAAAAAAAATGCAGTCAGGGCTAAGCAATTTACATTTTAAATACAACAACACCTTAGCCCTTTTGTTTAGTTAAGATTAAGGGGCTTAGGTTCTGTTGTATTTAACGTGCACATTGCTTAGCCCCGACTGCATTTTTTTTTTGTCCAGTTTAGCCCGATCGTAATAAAAACACACCTTATGTCTAAAACATAATAAGTAGGTACTACTACTACATATTACTCCATGTAAGTAGGCGGGGGCTCGAGCCTAGTTACATGATAGTTAGTATCTACTTGTTTGAAAACTAAAATTGATTTTGGTTGCCGATACTGTGGGCTTTTAGGAGAGAAAAAAAAATCAAAGCAGATAGAAGTAAGAAAATCAGGCAAAACTCGTATCATTTTTTCAGAACAAAGCTTTATTTGCTCTGAATTTATTTTTACTATTTTATTTTAGAAATTTAGAGAATATTTTGTTCGTATTTGATTCCAAATTAATGAACCTATGGAATTACAACACGGCAATGACTTGAAATGGTCTTTGATGTATTTTGTTTACTATATGTATGTACTAGGTATGTAGTATCCTATTTAAGAAAAATTAGTGAAAAAAAAAATATTTTTTTTTAAATCCCAATTTTTGTTTTTGTAAATTTTCTTTAACCATAATACTAAGACTTTTCTTTGAATACTCTAAAAAATAAAGTGATTATAAATTTTCAATAAATTTGGTGTATATATAGGCAGTTTTAAAATTAATATTAATAAAATAAAAAGATATGTTCATTGAAAAACAACAAATTTTAACCGAATATAAAAAAAACCTGTACCAGTTGGAAAGGTATTTGAACAGCACCCATTGCAAGTGGGCTTGAGTGGTGTAAAATTTTGTATTCTAAAATCATTTTTGACACACACAGACAAATAATGGACCTACCAAAATTGTTTTTCGGTGGTTAAAAAAATGTGTTAAAAATAACGTAGTCTTGGTTAAAAACTACTTAGTTCTCCTTGCTAAAATCAACGTAGTCGCCTCGGTTAAAATAAATTGTTTAAAATTAATCAACTTGTTTATATTGATCAAGAAACTTGCCTAAAATTTGAGATATTAGTAAAATTTAACCGAGAAAGTGGGTAACATTTTGAATAACCGAGTCGACTAGTGTTATTTTAAACTGTTTCTAATTTTAAATAATTCATCGAGCTTCCAGCTACAGCCAATCAAATTGTTTTAGCCTTTATTCATGTGAACCAATTTTATTGCTTACTTTTAAAAATTGTTTATCAAAACTTAAAAAAAAAATTTAAATATAAACCAAAAAGTTGTTTATAAAGAAGAATGCCAAAAAAACCTCCAACCGCTCAAAATGAAAAGGCATCAATCGTAAATAAGAAATATTAAATTTTTTTCAAATAAAACCTTCCCCGAAAGTTGCTACGATGATTCTTATTCTTCTTCCTTAGCTTTTACCAAAATGTCTGGTTTATGAATGTTTTTTGTGGACCCATCTTGCCAAAATATGCAATTAAAGTATTCGTTTTTAAGTGCATTGCCGGTCAGAAGACAACCATTAGACCGTTTTGAACTTAATTGTTTCGTATTGTGGAAGAAAATTCAATATATATGGTATCGTTTTTTCTGAGTATCATCCTTATTTAAGAAAATTAGTGCACTTTATTTTGGAATCAGCTCACTAGGCTCTGCAAGAATTTTGAATCCTATACAACAATCAACAATATCAACAACAGATCCACATAATGGCTGTGTCCATCATGTATCTACATTAAGCATAAAAATAAGCAAACAGCGCAGCGGCATTTAAAAAATAATCTTAGGATGGTGCATCATCTTAGGATATTTTCGATGCTGAATCTCATGGAACTAAAACCGAGACAATCTGAGTTCAATAAAATAGTTTTGCATTAAAAAACAATTAATAATTTGAAATTGAGAATCGTGATAGCAATAACCATAGATGGTTTTATGAGAAAAAAATAATATTGGATATTCAAGATTTTTAGGTATTACATAAAGCATGTAGTATACAGGCAGTTTTTATCTTACATCAAAATTGTTCACCAGATTTTGAACTAAGCCCCCCCCGAAACGAAATCCTGGCTACGTGCCTGGTCATTATCCTTAATAACTAAATCAACAACAGATTATTGCCCCTAACAAACGAAGAAAAAAACATGTCAATTTCTATGAAAAGAACATGATCTTCAGTCTAATTTTCTAAGCTTTTAAAAAATACATTTCGGAGCATATAAAAAAATTATTTTTTTTTATACAAATTTGGATGGTTTCATTGAGATGTTGGTGTCGATTAATAATTTCATAAGAATTTAATGCCAAATTTTTTTTGGATTTTTAGAATTTTTTTTTACAAAAAATTGCGATTTCAAACTTTTATAACATTTTCATTTCGATTTGAAATGGTTTTGTTTATAAATGACGTGAATTATACTAATTTTGTCTGAGAAATGTTAACCCTAGAAAGATAAATTAACCCTGTGAGACGTATGGCGTGGAAAAAACTGTTTTATCTTTTTTATTACAAACTCCCGGGTATTTGTTCAATTGATTTGATTTATTATATAAATTCTTTAAAAGAATCTAAGTTGGAGTTAAAAAACATAAATATGACAAAATATACGTCTCTGAGACATATAATATGATTATTTTTCTAGTATTAAAGCAAAATGTTTTAGTTTAGATTTTTTCAGATAATTTTAATTGTACGGAATTCAAAAATAAGGATGAAACTGTCAAAGACAAGTAAAGTAAATGATATTTCTTTTTTCAAACCTACCTGATTCGATTACCCAAGATCTTTTTTCGCTAGCCCACCCTTAGTTCTAAAACTCAAAAATTACAAAAAATATTTTTTTTATTCAGTGTAAATTGTTGGTTTTACACTGCGGTTAGCCCAGGATGGCCCAACTTTTTTTTCTTTATTCCACTATTTTTTCAAAAGATACAACAAAAAACTTTTTTTCATATCAGAAACCAAAAAAATTGTGATTTTTTTCCTGTGAAAAAATCGTTAGTTTTAAACCGTGGTTTGTTTGCCCAAGGTTAGCCCAGGATAGGGCATTTAATTTTCGCTATCCTACACTTAGTTTAAAAATTATAGAAGATTTTTTTTATTCACTACACCAAAAAAAGTACTCATACACCACAGTGACCTTTTTTTTAAATTTATAATTAAGAACAATTAAATCCACTGGTGTTTGCATTGCGCCTCAAATGTTATTTATTTGACTTAAAATTTTTACTTAATTAAATGTAGTCCATACAACATTCCTGTTAAGATGCTGAAGTTGACATTTCACCTTAAAAACTACAACATACAAATATTTTTTTCAAGTGTAAAAATCATCTAAAAAAAGCTACATGCTTAGTAAAATATATCTCAACATTTTTCAAAAGGAACAATAAATATAAAATGGTGTGAAGTTATTTCAGTATACGAAAAAAAAAAACTTTTTTCAAATTACCAACCTCTTAAAAATCAAAATTTTGTTTTTTTCAGTGTAAAAAATCTTTTTTACTATTTTTTCTCTATTAGTTTATTCTACGAATGCACTTTATATGGAGTAAACCCGGCGAATGTGTATAAACTATCATTACTTTCAATGAGGTACTATTTATGAAAATCGATTGGAAATTAATTGAGAAAAAACGATTTCAACACAATTCGAAAATTTTATAATGCTACCCATCTTTGTTTTGTACCCAAAAGTTTAAATTTCGGCCTGATGGGTTTAAATTTTTCTTCTCAATTCTCTACTTATTTACATAAAAAGTACCTTGTTGCATTTGAAAATACATGGTCATATTTTGAAAACATGAATTAAAACATGTTGTAAGGCTATTATATGCCTAAAATCAATGTCAAAATGGAATGTGCAATGTGCATCTATCATTTCCAATGCCAAAAAGAGTGACAATCTTTTCTTGAAATTAGGTAAAAGATTAATGTAATTTTTATGGAATTGTGTTTTTTTTTTTAAGTTTTCTTTTTATATTTCGAGGTATTGGAATTTTTTCGGAAACAGTTGTAACGATTTTTTTACAAGATACTTTACTACTTTTTGGATAAAGTTTTTATTTTTGTTAAAAATATTTTTTTCAAACCACAAGTTGAATTTTAAATTGTGGAACCAAGTCATTAATTTTTTTTGTCAAAATTAGATTTTTTATCATTGAGATTCATCCTCAATACAAAAATTAAAATAATATAGATACGAATCCTTAGGAACAAAAAACTCTATCGGATAAATTGCATTGATGACCAACTTCCAATCGGAGTGAATAGCGAATATGACGATGCTAATAAAAAAGCAATTTCTTTAAATATCAATCCAATTAAAATGATGATATTTGAAAACCTTAAAAGAACTCCTTAAATAGAAACAAACTACGTGCTATTTGAAATAAAATAAGATTTACTGAGTCATCTTTTAATAATCTAAAAACCATTTCTCTTTTGAGCTACCTTCGGAGTAAAAAAAGTGTTGACAAGCAAATGTCTATCAACCTTCCTTTTTAAATTTGGGATAAAGGTTTCTGTGTTTTTTTTTCATATATTCGAAAACACGAGTAAGTCTGAGTGAAATTTCATTCGAAGGCAAAATTTAATTTATACGTTTACTATGTTTCTGCCTTGAACGCATAACATTACTCACACTCAACCTCAACCTCACCCTCAATCTCACCCTCATCTCGAAATATACATTGTCTTTTACATACATATTATTTTTTTTGTAGCGAGGACAAATATTTTCAGTCTCCGAGGAATCCTTGAATTTGCATAACTCCGATTAGTGTGCAGTGAAGAATAATAACCAATGTCATTGGATGCCCTATAATACTTTTTAAATAGTATCGCAGGATGAGATTTAATTCTCCTTATTCAGCTAAAAAACCCCAGCCGGAAATAGCTTCAGAAGTCCGTTGTTCAGCAATTTCAAATTTGAAAAAAAAGCTTAAAACACTGGAATATAATATTTCATTGAAGATGGGTGAACTTTTATTCCACTAAAAAAGCTTCAAGACCAACAATGTTTGGATTCCAAAAATAAAGACAAAACGTTATCAGTTTAAAGGAAACAGTTCAACAGTGAACTCCACATCCTTGCTCTGGAAGCTTATGAGATTCACGCAAATTTCAAAGAATCCAAAAATTAATATTGAATCAGACCTGGTTTTTCTTAGAACTGTTAATACGCCAGCAATGGGTTATTATTATTTTCCTCGAAAAGTTAATGCTTCTTTTGGAAAATTTTCGATTAATAACACAGAGCGAATATGGTTTAACTTGGGGGAAACTCATAAAAGGATCAAACTTTCGCAATATTTCATGAAATTGATTTCCAAGTAAATAAAGGACACAGAGGCGTCTTTCTATTTTCTAACTGTTTTATGTTAGATTGCTCTTAGAGAGTTGTTCTGTTGTTGTTGTTGTTTTTGTTATTGTTGTCGTTTATTTCAAATAATGGCACTGAATAAAATAAACATCTTTTCAACAAAACGATTTCTTTGTGCAAAGGACTTTTGGTGTGTGTAGGATTTTGGTTCTCTTTTGGTTTTATTGTTGATGTATTGTCCTTTTTTGATTTTAATCTTTATTAAGAAAACAGAGACTTTAACGTTGATGATGGTTTGGTTGGAGTGTGTACAAAGAATTTATTGTGCTTTTCTAATCTTTCTTTATGGGTAGACTTTAGTAGGTTGAATCTTTGTTTGCTAGAGGATTAATAAATGAAATGAAATTGAAAAAGTTATTTGAATAATGAAATGTTTGTATTTTTAGAATAATGGTTTAACTACTAAATTTAAGACTACGACATCTATTTTAAAATCTCGTTTCTTCAATTTTGGTTCAGTTTCATGTTCTTAATGTCCTACATCACTCACTATTTAACTTCAATGAAAACAACCATCTGAAGGAATCAAATTTTTACAGAAAAATACCTTATTTTACAAAAAAAGTACGTATACGCCACAGTGAACATGTTATAACTTTTTAAAACGTATCTTTTAAGTTTGTACTAATTTTTTTATATTCAAAACTTTGAAAAATGATAATTGCATATACATAATCTTCTTGATTTTTTAATATTTGATGAGGGTATAAATTATTAAAAAAAAAAAAACAAACAAAGTTGGAAGACACTTTCATACTAAGCGAGGACCTTTTCAAGGATATCCACTATTATTTTCTGTAATTCGGAAACAAAGTTCTTAATATCTGGGGACAAAAATTAAGCAACTAACAATTTGCAGAAAAATTGGTTCTTCTTTCCGATTCAGTAGTTGACATTCAATTAAAGATAAACGAAGTCCAAAAAGTAATGAAAAGCCACTTTTCTTTATTATAATTTTTTACTAATATTTTAAATGTTTTCTTTCTTACTTCTTAAAAATGAATGAAAACATTTCTGAAAGTGTTTACTCATCTTCATAAATTTGATGAAAAACCACAAAATGTACCGTAAATTTTTGGTGTCTCAACCGAATTTGCTCAAACTTACATACATACATACATACATTTATTTTATATTACAAGTGTTGCCAATTTTATTTTATTTCATACAACATAGTATAAAAACGGTGCACAGTGGCCCGTTTTTACTTTTTTGCTTGCAAAATTAATATCTTCTAAACCAATAAAGACATCGCCACAATTTTTTTTTTTTATCTTAAAGGAAATTTCCAAGGCTATGAAAATTGTGAGTTTCAAAAAAAAAAACTTTACAGGGTGTTTCAGAATTTGGTGTTAAAATAAGAAGTTTTAGATAAGTTTGTAAACATAATGGTATTTTGATTACAATCGTCAAAAATCAATTTCTGAAGTAATCTGAGTTAGGTGACACAGTGGGGAAAAAGGAAAGGAACCAAAACAGTGGAGAGAAAAGTATTTTTTTTGTTTTTTATTTTTATGCAATTTTTTTATTTTTCTTTATAGAAGAGTACATTACATTTATAATGTATTTCAGTGATATATTACAAGTCAAACAGTGGAAAAAGATAAAAGTAACAAATTAAGACATAAAAAACACTAGATTTCTTTAAAACTATCATCTAAGTCCGGGGTAATTTGTAATAAACTCATCATTTCTGGAGAGTATTGTTCTTGCAGATCTTTTTGGTTTCTTACATGCCTTAAGGAAGAAATAGGTGTATCCGATGAGGTTGCAAGCATGTTAAATAGGTCTTCATTCTGCCGAATCCTTGAAACTTTGCACGTATTTTGATATCTGTACTTCTTGTGGTCTTTAACTTTGCACTCCTGGCAGGGGCGTACACACCATTGGGGCAAGTGGGGCGGTGCACTGGGGCCCCCAACACGCCAGGGCCCCGTAGGGAGACAAGGCAGAGAAGGCAACTGGTTAAAAAATTATCGAAACAAAAAGATAATATACTTGACATGAATCACTTCGGACACAAGAGAGACAAATTATATTTTTCAGCGAATTGGTAGCCAGCCACATAATATTTCATCAAAAAAAAAAAAGTATTACCTCAGGTGTCCCAAAAAAATAAATTGATTTTTTGGAAGAAAAATTACATATTATCTTGGGGCCCTAAAAATATTACTTACATAATTTTAGCGACCAACAAATGATAGGAACATCAGGGGCCCCAAAAAAATAAGTGGGCCTATACGTACTTTTTTATTTGTTCGTATTTTCTATATCAAAGGGGCCCCAAAAATGTAGTCTTGCCCCGGGCCCCGACAACTCAACGTACGCCCCTGACTCCTGGGCTTCTTCTGACAGTTCTCCAAGTGGAAGTGATTGATATTCGATGATATATTTTGACTATGGATCATTATTTTGTGAAGAGTAGGCGTGAGTAGTTTTTCAGGATACTTTTTTTTAAGAAGCTCTGCTGTTTTCTTAGTATACTCTCCAAATTTAACTGCATTCACTACTTCCCTGCAATTCAAAACATTCAGTAGGTTTTATTTTCAGCATCATAATAACTTCTCCATTGACTCCAGTTATTCGAGCGGTTGCATCTGATTGTTCTCCTTGAAGTGTTTCCATTATTAGTATTTCCATAGCCTTTCTTTGGTTTATCCACATCAAGTCCAATTTTCCAAGATTTTATTTTCACACATGAAAAAAAAATGTCGAAAAAATGACTGACCTTTTCAAATCAAATCGCTCTAGCTCAGTTGGATGCAAAATGACGCAGCTGAGCTTTTGGATTTTTATTAAGAAATATATAAGGAATCAGCTGAGCTTGGTTTGATTACGTTGGAATTTTTTTTTCTATGCAATTTGAAGTCGAAAAAGTGTGCAAAAAACAGTGTTTCAAAAAACATTAAATTAAACAATTAAAAAATAATTTTTTTTTTTTAATTTTTGGTTTAAATATTTACACAGCATTTGAAAAAAAAATAAAAATCAAAACGTTTTAGGAGCTCTCTTCCTAGTTTTAACACTCATAGCTAAGAAAAAAAAATAAAAAAAACAGATTTTTTTTTTCATAGTAAAAAATTATTAACTTTGACTTGCTCTATAAGGCACACCAATAACCCAAATTGAAAATTTTTTTCGAATACTCGAGCTCCAACTATTTGTGAATCCAGTGATCTAAAAGTTTTTCATTATCGACCTACCCGAAAAATGAATATTGCAAGAACTTTTGTCTAAATGGGCCACTGTGGGGCGTGAAGGTCAAAAATATAGTGAACATTTGTGGAATATTATCACATGACACATGTTTTTAAGGTATTTTTTGATGCTAAATCTAATGACATAAAAATAAAGTCAATACAATTGCTCTAAGAAAAGTTATAGCCGATTAAAAACAATTGTGCTTATTATTCGACTTCAACATTTAAAATATAACCGAAACCCATGTGAAGAACATGCTACACTGATGAAATTCGGGATGAAGGTTTTAGATAAAGCAGGGACAAAGAATTCATAAAGTTCTTCAACATATTTTTGATGGGTTGAGTTATGTGTGAGAAAGGTAGGCGCAGGGACATAAAAAAATTAAAATTCGCGAATTTTTATTTCCACACCTCAAAATTGATTCTCCCGTGGTTATGCAAATTAAAAAGATTCGCATGTGAGATTTTGTTTGATTTTTATTTGATAAAATGCGAAAAAAAATTTTGTCTTCTTATATTTTTCGCAAATGCTCAAAAAAAAAAAAAACAATAGCTACAAGTTCTTTCAAAATTTTGAAAATAAAATTACGCATATAAAACAAATTTTTTTTTTCAAATTTTATAAAATTTATGTAAATGACAAAATCGCGCGATTTTGTCGTTTTAATTTGATAAAATTTGAAAAAAAAATTTTTCTTATAATTTTATTTTCAAAAACACTATTATTTATGCATTTAATTTGTATTATATACCTATGTATATACAAAAAAAATGACGAATATAATAAAGAAAACTTACATGTTCGGCATGCGCTATGTATACAATTAATAATTGCCTACATCCAATCGATGGAAGTACATGGAACGTTCCAGCAATCAAAAAATTTCGTTCAGATTGAGGCAACGTTCCAAGCTAAGAATATGGTGTAGCTGAATTGAGCTTCTAAAACAGTGTGTTTATAGAAGCTCTTTTCTTTGTCGTATCTGAACATGCCAAAATTAGACAAAATATTGTCGTTACAAAACGCGTCCTTCACCTCCCTCGAATTTAGTGGTGATTTTGGTAGTGAGGCACTCTTAATTATATTCATGTGTCGTTCGACAGATGAATACTGCACCAAATGTGCTGCTTCTGGGCATTTTTAGTCGCTTAGCATCGAAGATTTCTTTGGCAGTTAATCCTCTTTTGTGGGAAACCGAGCATTCACTTTTAATTGAATTGCATATTTTCATTCTTACTTGCTCTATAGGGCAAGTATTGGTTTCGTGTAGAAAAAAAAATTCGAGGTTTTAATCAAAACCGACATTACGATGATGGAGAAGATCAAAAAAGTGGTTTTCGTCATGCCTTTCGTCGGTCTGTGCGTCTGTGCGTATGTGCGTCTGTTTAGGCTAGGGCCTAAACGGATGGACGGATTTGCTTGAAACTTGGTACACATGATTTTTACGTAATTCCCTTGACCCGTTTTTTTTTTATTTTTCTAATATCTCCTTTTAAACGCATATCTCCCATATAAAGTGTTTGAGGTATTGCAAATTTCTCGAAAACGGATCTAACGATTTTGATTAAATTTGGTGTAGGTAATACTCCTATTGATTCTTACAAAACTGCGTTTTTAGTTTTTCTCAGAAAATGCGGAGAACGGAAATATTTCGTTGCCGTTTTTCAAAAATTAACATATTTTTTAAGTTCATATATTTCAACAAATCATGAGTTAATTTTATTCAAAATTTACAGACATAATTTTGAAGTGTCAAAAATAAAAAAAAAAACAAATTAAAAAAGTTTTCGAACAAATTTTTTTTTTAAGTTTTTGAAAAAAAAATTTTAATTTAAATTTTTTTAACTTGCAATTTTTTTTTTAAATTTTTTTTTCTCGACACGAAACAAAATCTTAAATTTCCAATAGCTATTTAAGATAACGATACTTTGAACGCCGAATCTAGAGTTACACTAGCCTTGCACGATTTGATATAACAAGTAAGTCTTTTTTTTTTTTCTTTATAAAAACTTTTTTGTACATACAATTATTGTTTTTCACTTATGACATATAGAAGACAACTTATTTTCCTGAGCCCTGGAATTAATCAAAAGGAATGTCACCATTTTCAAGAAAACTTTCACTTTCCATGATTTGATGTTTTGACGATGCAATTTCGACTAATAATAAATTTCAACTAACAATAAATTTGCAAGCTTTGTTTTTTTTCCCAACAGCTTTTAACTTTTAAAAAAATAAATCAAGAGAACAAAAACCGGTTCTACTTTTTCATCAGTTGTGGCCTCTTAAAATTGTCTCCATCGGTTCGTGTGCCAAAATTGAAAAAAAATTTAAATGGGACACAAGTCCCGAAATCTTTTTTCGGGACCTGTGTCTAATTGGGGTGGGACAAAGTTCCCGAATTTGATTCCGGACTTCTGACCCACGCAAAGTGGGACACAATATAGTATTTAAATTCGGAAATATGACCACAAAAATATGAGAAAAAAATGTTTACACCAATGAAAATTGGTAAAAATGTTTCATTTATAACAGAAACCAATGATCTAAGCAGTCTATACAAATATTTTAGGTGTTTTTTTTTTTTTGGGAAATAGGGGAAAATCCGCGATAAGTCCGATAAAATCAGTGGTATAAATAGTACCCTTAAGAAATTTATTAAAAATGTTGCCTTTCCCATAGGAATTACGAATAAAACAAGTGTATAAATTTTGTTAAAGGGTGTTTTTTTAGGTGTAGAGAAATGATTCGTGTAAAACGTCTAAGAACTTATGTATAAACGTTTAAATGGTCATCGAAACCAAAAAATATAAAATGAATCTTTTGCACCTTCTTTTTTAAATTATTTTTTTCAGACAAAAATTTTTAAAATTTTGATTTTTTTAAGGCTGTACTTTTGTGTTGTTTTTTGTTTGTTTGATTCATCTACGAGTTTTTTAAAGAATGCAATATCAATCATTAAACCAAAATTTTGACTTTATTTAGTATTTATTTCTTAAATTTATACTTCTTAGCAGAGTTTCTTGAAGAAAGTATTTCCGTCAGGATACAATGCCATTTTGTTCTTCAAACCCACCTTACTTTGGCTGATATCACAGTGTTACAAAATAAAAATCATGTCTATTACTTTGTAAATGACCTAGCAGAGGTTGTAGGTATTACTGAGTACATCATATTTCGGCACTTGAAATTTTTCGTAGATCTTCAAAATTTCAAGTTATCGTCAAAAAACTGTTTTTCAATGTTTTCAGATTTCAACGATTTTTTACTCAGCTATTTTTCGGCCAATTTTTTTTACAGTTCTAAACAGAGGAGTTCTTGTTGTTTTTGAAAATATTTTTTATTTAATGCTCAAGCAACAAATTGGGTGTAGATTTTATGGGCTGAATCTCAAAGTACAACATTTGTTCACCGTTTTTTAGAGTTCGAAGAGCGTTTTAAGCTACATTTTGTGTTTTTTTTTATTGGCATTTTTACTTGCTCATAGGGCAAGTATTGGTTTCGTGTCAAAAAAAAAATTCGAGGTTTTAATCAAAACTAACATTACGATGATAGAGAAGTCCGAAAAAGTGGTTTTCGTCATGACGTCCGTCGGTCTGTGCGTCTGTGCGTCGTCAAAAAAAGATGTACATGAAGCTGCAGCTTAAACGGGTAGACGAATTTTCTTGAAATTTGGTACAGATGATTTTTTCGTAATTTCCAAGGTTGGTTTTTTTTTTTGTTTTTTAATATCTCGCTTAGAACATGTACCTCCGATACAACGTGTTCGAGGTATTGCAATTTTCTCGAAAACGACTCTAACGATTTTTATTAAATTTGACTCACATAATGCTATACGTACATTTAATATAACTGCATTTTTAGTTTTTCCCAAAAAATACGGATAGTGGAAATATGATATTAAATTTATTTTAAATCGCTGATGTCGGCTCTTCCTGTACACCATTAATGAGTTATTACAATTTTCTCGAAAACGACTCTAACGATTTTGATTAAATTTAATACACGTTATGCTGTATGTAAATCTAACATAACTGCGTTTTTAGTTTTTCTAAAAAAATACGGGTAACGGAAATATGGCGTA
Organism: Episyrphus balteatus; assembly: GCF_945859705.1. Taxonomy (NCBI): domain Eukaryota; kingdom Metazoa; phylum Arthropoda; class Insecta; order Diptera; family Syrphidae; genus Episyrphus; species Episyrphus balteatus. The sequence continues at coordinate 12,962,968 of NC_079136.1, forward strand.
AGGAATTATTTAAAAAAATTACATATTTCTGCATTTCTTATGAAACTCCTCAAAAAATCCAATTATAACTAATTGAAAATATTTTTCCTAAAAAGCTTTGACATAAAAGCTACTTCTATCATAAGAGCAAGTTCGTGCGACCCCAGTCGTGCATTTTATTTTGGTTGTTGTGGCAAGAAAAAATGAACAGTATTTAAAATATATATCTGAGCAACCAAAATCGATATCGAAATTTTTTAAACGTAGTTACAAAGAATAACATTTTTACTTGCGATATAGATACAGTATATATGGAGTTATGCATTCGTACAAAAAAAAAAAATTGAGATAACATTTTTCCATAACATTACGATGGTAGACAATGCCAAAAAAGTGGGTCCCGGAAGTCCGTCTGTCTGTCTGTCAGTCTGTCTGTCTGTATAAGGAGCTACAGCCTAAACGGATGGACCGATTAATGTCAAACTTGGTATGTAGCGTTATTTGGCGACTCTCCAGAGGGGTTTTTGGAATTAATTTTTTTGGACCAAAAATAACGGTACTTGTCATATACCGATTTTAGTAAAATTGAAATATCTCGAAAACGGCTCTAACGATTTCGTTTAAAAAATTCAAATGCTAGTTTTAAGCTAAGATCTATTTTTCAATGAAAAAAATTTTTTTTGGAAATCATTAACGGTACCTGCCATAGAACCGTTTTTTTTTTTCAAATTCGAAAATCTCCGAAACTTTTTGTGAAGAAGCATTTATATAATTTAAATATAAACCGAAAATAAAATTTCCCAAAAAATAATTTTTTTTTTAAATTTTGAAATTTTTTTTTTTTGAAAAATCAAATTTTCGAAAACGGGGACTTGAATTTTTTTGTTTTTAGATGTTGATTAGTGATTTCTACAGAATGGCATACAAATTTTATTTTAAAACTTTTTTTCCAAAAAATAATTTATAAAAAAAATTGTTTTTTTAAAAAACGGCTAAAACGATTTAAAAAAATTTTTTTTCTAAAAATGCACGTTAATATATTAATCAAAACTGCATACTCGTTTTAGAGGGCAATTTAATTTCAGATTTTATTTTATTTTTTTTTAAAACGAATTTTATTTTTTTTTTTCAAATTTCTATATAAAATGTCTTAAAAATTTAAGCAACTTTAACTCCAAGAGCAAGTTTGTGCGACCCAGTCGTGCATTTTATTTTCTAAAAATTAAGACCATACAAAATTTTCTACCATAATTATGAACAGAGACATTAATTTTTTATTTCTTTCATTGTCCCAAAAAATTGAAATTTCTTTCTCGAGTAAAAAACTTCCACAATGTCTAACTAATTTTGATGAATTAAAACTTTTTTTTATTCAGCATAAATAGAACAATAAAACTGTTTATAAAAAATTTTCAAAACACAAAACGTAGCAACGCTCTCCGAACTCTAAAAAACGGTGAAAAAATGTTGTACTTTGAGATAGAGCCTATAAAATCTACACCTAATTTGGTGCTTGAGCATAATAAAAAAATATTTTCAAAAAGAACAAGTAGTCCTCTGTTTAGAACTGTACAAAAAATTGGCCGAAAAATGGCTGAGTAAAAAATCGTTAAAATCTGAAATCATTGAAAAACATTTTTTTGACGATAACTTGAAATTTTGAAGGTCTACGAAAAATTTCAAGTGCTGAAATTATGATGTACTCAGTAATACCTACAACCTCTGCTAGGTATTTTCCAAAGTAATTGACATGATTTTTATTTTGTAACACAGTGTATTTAATAAATTTAACAGACACATCTTCGTATTTTATGTAAAAGATGTTTCAAAACATTAATTTTATTGTGGCTTCAGATTTTACTCTTCCCACATAAAAAGTGTACTACGCACAATCCTATAGAAGTCTAGGTTTTGTTGAAATAAAAAAAAATAACAAAACAAATTTTTTGTGTTATTTATAAACAACGAATATTTAATGACCCATGCTAAAGAAGGACTAACATTTTAATGGATCAAAAAGATCTATTTTCATATTAAAATCAATACATCTATGCAGGACAAAATTCACTCAAGTTGAACTCTGCCGAGTGAACCAAGGATAACACAGCAGCACTAACTATATAGGTGTATAGAATAGAAATAGGTAAAAGTATATATAGGATAACAAGTGAGAACTGGCATATAGCGCAGCACCCTCTCAACTACTACATCGCTGATTGCCAACATTAAAATAAAACATACTTTTTCTATACTGATGATGGCCTCCGACTGTAGGAGCATATTTATCGCAGAGAGCAGAGTTCTTTTGATTATCAACCGTGAAATTGTATTGATGGCCAATATAAGGGCAAAGATATAAATAAACTTATATCTCGAATAAATGAGAACAACGACGAAACATTGAAGCCTATACAAGGATGATATTAGAATGATAACACTCAAGCAACGTCATTATCCACACCATTTTTATAATCTTCAAGCTACTCTTGGTCCCAGAATCTCTAGTTCACGTTATCGATTTCAAATTTATTCAAGTTGACAGGACCTGGTAGGATAATAGTTATATATTCTTCTTTTCTTTCCTTATTTTTGTGGTATCTCTTGAAATTATTTCTCTTGTCAAGGTAAGCAAATAGAAATAAGTAAAAAAAAATCAAACGAAACAGTCCTTGATAGTCCTTGGAATATGCTTGCGTGCGCCCTATCAAGTAAAGAGGATTACACAGCATCCTCAAGATTAAGTGTTGTGGATGTTTAAGTTAAGACCATTTTCACGGAGAAGAACACTCCATTTTATCTTTTCGAACTAAATTTAATGTAGTTTAGGAGAAATTCAATTTTTATTGACCAGTTTGTGGAATTTGAGTTGGGTAGTTGATATAAAAAATGGAATTAAGAATGTCAAAGACTCAATTTAAACCTAGATAAATCCATTTGTGTAAACTAAATTAAAATCAATTGTCCTTCGATGAGAAAAAAAATAAAATTAAAATTTTGACAATTTTTAAAATCAACTTAGCATATTTATTGTTTATTAGGAATTATCAAAAGAATTTTTAATACCATTAATGACATAATTTAAAGATTAACATTTTTAAATTGACTTTAAATCAACAAGAGATACTATCAGCTAAACAACCACACGTTGAATTGTAAAGAAATACAAAAAAAAAATATATCTTGTTTACCCAACATTCTTTTATGTTATATTTCTAAGAAATCTACTTTCTCAAATGAAATCTCGATAAGCCAGCCACCATCTGAAAGAAAAAATCTTAGAAAAGAAAAAAAAAAAAAAAACACAAAAATTTATTATGTTCAACATTTTGCACGTCCCTTGGTTTATCCTTGTAAAGGATCAGATTCCAAGAATGACACTGATGTTTTTGTGTTATTCACCCTGTTGGTATGGGTGTTGAAAAGTCTCTTTTGTGAATGGTTAACATTATGTTTTTATTCTTTGTACACTTTAGTAGAAGAACAAGGACTTTAGGCGATTGAAATTTAATTTTTGGATATTTAAAGAGAAATAGAAAGGAAAATGAATGAAAAAATTGTGCCTTACTATGTTCATCATTTGGAATTTTTCACAATTTTAGTTGTTTGCGTTAAATTACTACAAAAATATATTCAAATGAATACAATCATTTCAAAATGTATCATTAAAATAAAACCAACATATTTTAAGCAATGACACTAATACTACCATATTTTGGCTAAAACAATATTAGTCCTGTTCCATTGGGAGGTGGCAAAGTACTACTAGTAGTTTACTACCGATTTTCAATGGAACGCACTTTCAACGAATTCAATACAAATCGTATCTACTCGGGAAGAAGAGCATGAGTAGATGATAGTACTAGATTAATCAAACATCTACTAGTAGTAAACTACCACCTCCAATGGAACAGGGCTATTATCAAGTCGAAATGAAAAGAGTAATGTAAATCCTTTTTGAAGTTTATGTCGATAACACTGGTTTACAAGGGTTTTGTTGCCGAAACAAAAATATACTTTTCTAAAGGTTTTCGGTGTGCTGAACTCGAGTCCGAAGTCAGCTCCCGTTTTTGAGATATTACCGTTAGAAAATGCAAAAAAATGTTTTTTTGAGTTCTTCAGACCTTATTCTTTTGTATAAGGAAAATCGTTTGAGCATATTTAGTAACGGTTTCTATAAGTTTTCCATCTTTCGATACCTGTTTAAATCTTTTCAATATCTTATGTATTACCCGAGATATCTTAAAATGAAGTAAGTGGGTTTGGCTTCATACATCATAAGGAGATAATGACGTTATAAAATTTATAAAAATAGCAAACAACTCGGGCAGTAAAAAAGATATCGGAAAGATTTAAACAGATTTAAAAAGGTCGAAAATAGTTCTTTTAAAAACCGTTACTAAATATGCTCAAACAATTTTCCTTATATAAAAGAATAAGGTCCGAAGTACTGCATTTTCTAACGGTAATATTTCAAAAACAGGTGCTGATTATTTTTTTTTGATTTCGGATTCGAGTTCAGCACACCGAAAACCTTCATAAAAGTATATTTTTGTTTTGGCAACAAAAAAAGTTTAATTTTGTTAACCAGTGTAATCATTGAATCAATCATTAATAAGCTCTTTCAAAATAGCCTAACTAAGGATTTTACGGAGTGTGCTTTTGGACATGATTTTCTCAAACTCCGAACTTCTCTTATTTACAGCAAGTTTTCCACATCACATAGTGCTGTGATGTTTATAGTTTTAGTAAATAATAATAATCCAGTCAAATAAGGGTTTCACCTCGGAATGAATGCTAATAGAAATTTTTTTTGCTCAATATCTTAGTTTTGGAATTCTATAACATACCTCAAAAGTCTAGAAAAATCTAATGTCCGCGAGTCGCGATTTTCAAGGTCAAAGCGGGAAAGGAGATTTTCAAAATTAGCAATAATAGACAATGGTATTATATACACATATGATACATGTCTTCGAGGTATTTTTTAATGCTGATGCCAGAAAATCTAAAATCAAGACAATCTGACGTCTCTGAAAAAGTTATACCAGTTTTTAATTTGTCAACCCATATTATTATAACAGTTGCAAACTTACTACCGAAAAACCCTTTAAAGTTATGGTAGAGGAACCAAATTTTGCATGAAGGTTTTCATATCCATTATTATTAGGAATAAAAAAAAATGCAATGAAAAAAACATTCATATGAAAAATTTTTTTCATTTGAAAAAATGAAAAAAAGGGGAAATTTTGTGGATATGCACTAAAAAACATCCTGGTACATTCTTGGAATGAGTGCTAATAGTCTATTTTTTTTGTTTCTATCTTTGTTTGGATATTCTATATCTTATGTCAAAAATCTAAAAAAATCTCATGTCCGCAAATATCTTAACAACTTAAGAAATTTTTTATTTTTGTCGAACTTCAGCTTTTGTAGCATTTTATCACCATTATTTAAAACAGTGAGATAGCACAGTGGTAACACATTCGCCTAGTGACCCAAGAGTTGTAGGTTCGATCCCCAGCGGCTGCCAATTTTTTCTTTTTTTGACGTGATAACGTCTTATAAATCGATGAACCATGGCAGCCACCACAAAAAAGTGACGAAATTTTCTAACGTTACACAGAGAAAAATAGACCACATAAAATAGAACAAAAACAATAAGATTTCTCTATGGTTTTCATCCAAGAAGGAAACCTTATTAAAACAATCGGGTTTTCCTTATTGTTTTATAATCTGCAAAAAAATAAAAAAAACGATGACCAGGCTGGGAATCGAACTGGAGACTTCAAATCATAAGTCGCACACCTTACCACCTGAACCAACCTGCCATGAAAATATTGATCGCGATTTTTGTTCTAGTGCTAACTTGCAAAAAAAATCAACTTTTCAGTCAAATTTTAATAAGATTTTCTCTATAAAAATAATAAGAAATCTCCTTAAAAAAACCTTATTAATCGTTGATTTTAATAAGATTTCCTTATGAAATGTATGAACGGTAAAACAATATGGCAATCTGTTAGTTTTTAGCGGGTCATATTTTTCTCTGTGTACACTCTCGCACTTTCGCAGTGCGGTAAAAAATTTCAATTCAAAATTAAAAATAAACTTTTAGAGATAAAAAAATCTTCTATAGCTTATTTGAAAGATAATAACCTAAGGCTTAATCCGAATGAAGGATTTTTAAAAATTCCGTCATTTAATAGGGTAAACAGGGGTAAAACGGAAAGATGAAATTTGGGCTAAAATCTAAACGCGAAGTCATAGAGAATTGATTTTTTTTTGCTATAGATAGATGAGATTAATTTAAGAATAATTGCATTTAAGAAAAAATTCTAAAAAATTTTGAAACTGAGCTATAACGTTTTGTTTGAACGTTAAACACGTGTTGGGGCTATGACAAAATGATGATTTTTGGTAGGGAAAATTAGTTTTGACAATTCTAAAGGTGCCAGGTGAAAGATGAGGGAAAAAAAATTAGGCGTCTGATACGGATTTTTTTCCAACACACTGCGTTTCGAAGTATGAATTTTTGAAAAACACCTTGTTTTTTTTTAGGGGTATTTTTGGGTAATTTTTGATTTTGATCAAAAAATCTCAAACTTATAGGACATGTAGGTTTTGGTCTTATGCATACATGTGCAAAAACTTGGAATCGTTTAGTGAGTTTTGACTGAATAACGGAAGAAACAAGTTTTAAAAAAACAGGTTTTTTGACCGTTTTTAACCGATTTTCATTGTTTTTTATTTCTATCTTTTTTTCTTTAATAGAAACAGGAATAAAGTATTTGAAGTTTCAATCATTTTCGTAAACACAATTTTGAGATTACGGTAAAATAAAATTTTAGAATTCAACAGGTTATAACTTTTGACCAAGAGCAGATAGAAATTTCATTAAACTTTTATGAGCATCCTAATACAATTACCTTTCATTTGGTATATCACACATAACGTTAGACTAACTACAAGCTACACAATGTTAAATCAAGAAACTTGCGTAAAACCACCAGTGTGGGAAGTACCGTAATATCAGTCTGGAAATTCGACATGGTTGACTTTAAAAAATTCTAACTTCTCTTGTAGGCATCTTTGAAATGAGATTGGTACGTCATATGAAAGGTGAAATAAACTTTCACATGGTATATATTTTTTATAGGTGGTCAAACAAAAAAATTGATTCCATAGCCTGAGAACATAAAAATAAATGTTTTTTTTTTGCTTTTTTTAATGAAATTTGATCGAGTTCAAAAAATTCTAGCTCTTTTTGTAGATGTCTCATAGACCTGATCGATATATATATCTACATATAGCTAAGACAATAAGCTTTCAGATGGTATAAAATTTTGTATAGATTGTTAGTGAAAAAAATGGAATTAATGACGGGAGAAGATAGAAATTCATGTTTTTTTTTGCTTTTTTTGATGAAAATGATTGTTTTCAATAAATAATTTTTATACTTTTTGGGCATTGTAAAAATTTAAAAATTGTTTTATTCTTAAGAAGAAATACCTACCTACTTTGCTTTTAAATTGCATAATTTTTTTTGTAAGCTTTTAAAATAAAAAAATTAATATAATGAGAAAATAAAAAATGTATTTTTTTTTAGCTTTTTCTTGTAAATTATGATTGTTTGAAATAAGTAAACTCTTCAATTGACTCATTTTAAACAAAAGTACACAACCTGTTTTCTGACGACGTTATCACGTAAAATCATCGTCCGTAAATCGGCTTTACAGACAACCTCTTTTTTTTTATAAATTGATGCTTTTTTTCAACTTTGATTTAAAAACTTTAAATTAACCATGTTCTTTTTTGATTTTAAAATTTTCGTCTTCAACGCAAAATCATTCCGCAAAATAGTTGAATCAATGTGGTTTTTGTTGATTTTAAGTTGTTTTTTCCCTCAGTGAAGAGTAGCGTTTTTTTAAACATCAGCACCTTTGATTGCCAACCTTTTAATTAAGAAAAATATCGGAATTGTGCGATATTTAACGAAATATTAAGTTATTTTCTAAATTGACCCCAATAAAAAGAAACTAAAAGAATAGTTTCTGAAATACCTAATTGATGTTTATAAAATAATGGAGAGCTAAAGAGTTATAGCCAAAAATCTTGTATTTTATTTGATACACATTTCAGTATTTTTTTTTCTTCGCATTATGGAGATAGATTTATTAGTCCCATACCCAAGAACTATTGAAGACAACAGTGCGTAATGCTGCTGTGACATATAAAGACAATTTTTCCTGTTCTTAATGTATGACTGATTATGTCAAAACTTTCTTGGATGTTTTGTTTTTAATTAAAACAAAAACTCGCGAAAACAATATAATTTACAAAACAGACATAGACATTTGTAATTTGACATGCACATGACATAATTTATTATGTCTTCTCATATTTTTGTTAATACCATTTTGTATTACGTTACAAAAACATTCACGTAAAACAATCAGATTCATGCGTTGAGTTGACAAAACAAAAAAACAAAAAAAAATCGAATTGAAACTTGGTAGACAAATCATTTTTATCGCAACACGTGCATATACAATTTTATATCACATAAAATACACATATATTGAAATTAAGGATAAAGGTGAATGAAATCTTTTCTTCTATATCTTTTGCAAGGATTTTTTGATCTATGACCTTGACTTGGCATCACACAAAAGTTGAAAAGATATGCTTTTATATGCTTTGGGTTACATATTGATGATGAAAAAGTTGAAAAAAATCAATTGGAATGAGTGTTTTATTAATCACGTCTCGAATAAATCACATAGTGGCTAAAAAATGAGAAAATCGTTTGAAAATATCCTTAGATAAGAACTTTATGTGTGTGTTTGAGTATTTGCGTTTTAAAAGACAAAAAAAAAGAAAAAAAAAAATCGAAAAACAATTAAGTCAGATTACACAAGATTTGAAAGCGATGTTACGTTATTTGATTATACAATATTTATAGCGCGCTATCTAAAGTACAAAAAATCGTACTTATTTCATTTAAATACTGTGACAAACTTTGAAATTCAAAACAATATAATTAACAAAACATTATTAAGAACGAAATCCGAAAACTTGAAGACTGGAAACAGCGTTTGAGAAATACAAAAAAAAGTGTAACGCTTCACTTTCAGTAGTAACGCATGTCTTCTTACCCACCATTTAGCTCTTAAGCTTTGATAAACTTAGAGCGGTATCGTTGAGTTTCTTAAAGAGAACAATATAAGTTTTATAAGTGGCTTTCTCAATTGTAAGTTGTGATTAAGAAAAAATACTCATTTTCTATTTCAATGACTCTTTACGTAACGGTAGTCATTAAAAATTCATTTAAGACCAAATATTAGTTTTTATCTCCTTTTTTTTTTCTTCTCTCAAAAGAATTAGTTTTTGATGGTATATAAAGAAAATAGCAAACATGCAACCAATTTCAAAATAATCGAAGAAAGGTGCTGCTAAGTGATTTGAAGGTGAAACTTCGTGTTCTATTTTCGAAAAATACCTGCTAAAACTCTCTTTCGTGCTGCACTCCATACACAAATACTGGCAACGTATATGATAGTTTCCTCTGCCAAACCTATAGAAACTAAAAAAAAGATAGTACCGAGATTATTACACAGAGCACGAGATCCGTTTTGATGCACTTATAATCGAATATGAAGCTCCTCGATATAACTCCTTAAGGGAATGACTATACGAGTATATAGATAGGAGGTTTAAAGGTACATCAATTTTTATGGAATGTAGTAGCGAGAAGGAGTATGCAGTTGATTGAAAGAACTTTTAACAAAACCCCATCACAGTTTTATCTAGGTACTCAAAGTTTCAATGAACTGTGTGAATGTGCTGGTGGGAAAGGATATAGTATAAGTTTTTTTCTTGTTATAAATTCTGTGGGGTAAGTTTGTTTCACACGAAGAAAATTGAGTTTTAAAGATTAAGACTTAGGAGAAATTATCAACAAAAATTGCATCAAAAAAATATTGGTTTCTTAAAAGTAAATTGGTGAGGGAACCTTTTTTCAGTTAATTTGAATTGGATTTTGATGAAAGAGATAGCTTTTTCCAGATTGGAGTAGATTTTAATATTTAAAAGTTGCCTCCCACTAAAGATGCACAAGATCCTTGTTTTCAAAGTTTGTTCATGTTTGTCTGCTGTTTGAATTGCATGCATTTTCCTAGCACGATGATTGTAAAACAAGAAATCTAAAGTCCGCTGATGGATTTGGTTAGACATGGTCTTTGAAGTACTTTGCAAACGCTTAGAATTCGTTCTCGCTAAATCTAACTTCACCAAAGTGGTTGTCATCTTCTATAGGAATCTTAATCACTAAACAAATTGTTGTTGGGTCCGATAATATGATTCACTTACCATCGTCTCTATACAGATATATGCACTGTATAGATTTTGGCCTTATTTATGTAGGTACTATTCACGTTGACTGAAGATAAAGGTCTGATGTTGAAGATACCGAGTTCAACGAGTTCTTTAGGAATTCTGGCTTTGTTTGATGTATGGCGACCATTGAATGCTTATCATTGTTGGGAATATGCATCAATTCATCTGTAAAATAAGGTCAAAAGAAAGCATGCCAGCAGAATGGAACCTCAGCACTATCAGCCCTATTATAAGAAAGGAGATCCTCTTAACTCCGCAAAATACAGATGAATTAGTCTCCTAAACCTCGCTTAGAAGATCCTCTCTGCCTTATGTGAACGTCTGAAACGCTTTGTCAACAATCTCATAGGTTCTTATCAGCTCGGCTTTAAGCCAGGGAAGCCACACTAAACCAAATCCTTACGTAAATACAACGAAAAAATTCGTTGAGCCAACGAAAATTTAATTAATTTTCAGCCGATGAAAAATTTTATTGGCTCAACGAAATGGCTTTCATACGTTAATGAAGAACTTCATCAATTAACGAAAACTTTCGTATTTTAATGAAATATTTCATAAAAATTTTTGATCGAAAATTAATGAAGTTTTACATCAGTACAATTTTACAAAATTTTTTCATCGATTAACGTAAAATTTAATTAAAACTTTCGTAAGCTAACGAATTTTTTCGTAAATTTTGTGAATATTTTAATTAAATTACGAAAAAATATTCGTTAGCTAACGAAACTTTTCGTTGTACCTATTAATTATTTTTTTAGTAGATTATAGTATATATTTATGGGACTTGTTAAATTAATTAATTAATTTAATACAGTCCAAACCAAAAATTGGCGTTTCGACCCGGTGGAGCTCACTTGGACTTATCGTGAGACACCTTGTCAAAACGCAAATATTTTTTATATTCAGCTCAACTTACATAGATTTTGAAACAAAAACCTAATGTGAACTATATCCAACAAGATTAAATTTTAACTCATTAAAACAGAAATGCACACAAGTCTACGTTTTTTTTTTTTTTTTTTGTCAGGCAACGATTTTTTTTTCGTTAACTGATGTATTTTTTCATAAGCCAATGTAATATTTCATGAGCATATGAAGAAATTTCATTAGCTTATGAAGATTTTCGTTAATTAATGTTGAATTTCATAAGTTAATGAATTTTTTCATTACTTAATTAAAACTTTGATAAAGTAAGGAAAAAATTCTTATTTTTATTCTTTAAAATGTGTATGAAATTTTTCGTTAATTGATGAATCTTTTCATTGAATTGGATTTTTTGGCACTAAAAAGGGAGAAAAAGTGTATGAAACGTTTTCATTAATTGATGAAGGTTTTCATATTACGAAAAATTACATATTTTCGTTGAGCCAACGAAAGTTTCGTTGGGCCAACGAAAATGTAGTGTATGAAACGATTTTCGTAATTTTACGAAATTTATTATTTTCAGTGCAGCCATCGACCAAATATTCACATTACAGCAGATCTTAGAAAAAACACAGGATACACATCACCTATTTATCGATTTCAAGGCTGCATATGACAGTACCTTCACAGACTAGCTGTATAGATATGGTGACCATATTTTTAAATTCTAAATAATGAACTAAAACAAAAAGTTAACCGAGTTTCTAACTATTGTTTTTTTTTAATTTCAAAAAGTTACTCAAATAAAAATTTTTTACCAAAAATCCAAGTCAAATTAGACATTTTGTTATGTATTGAAATTTTTGTTTGAAACTTCCCGTCCAATAAGGTATCTGTTATTGTCTTCTGACCTTTTTCCATAGCACAATTTTCACAAAAAAAAAAACAGTTTTTAATGCTCAAATATTCGTCGAAAGCCTCATAGTCACAAGGATTCAAATCGTTTATCTATTTCATAATGTAGATTACAATACGATTTTTGCACATTCAGAATCTTCGCATTATCATTTTGTTCCAAAAATTCTTTTTTGTATCAACAAAATTTTAAATACTGAACAAAAAATTAACAGCTTTTGAAATAATGAAAATTTTTATGTCTTTTAACACAAAATAATTCATAATGAACAGATCCTTCAAATAATGAACAGACCCTCAACACCGACGTATTAAACAAAATGTCGCCATATACAGCCATAGCTTCGAGGATGGAAAGGACATCGTTTACTTTTGCTCTTTGTTCTTGTACCTTTGTTCTTTTTGAACATACTCAATTAAGCTATTTTTGAAAATTTTAACTAAAAAAAAAAAAAAAAAAAATGACTTTCAAAACGCAGAAAACCAAGAGCCACAGTTAGGAATTAGGTTTTTAGACTTTCATAAATTTTTTTTTTTGGGAAGAAGTAACTAAGTGCGTTCTCTGTGAGTTAAGTTTATAGTCAAGGCGTTCTTCTGGATGAATGTATTCAATATCGGAATATACAGTGTTTCCAATTTTTTTTTTTTCATTTTTATACTAGGAATTATGAGTTAAGTTACTCAAATTTGGAAATTAACTCTTTCCGTATTCATAAAAGTACCTAGGATTTCTACAACTTCCCAACAATAGCTGACAATAGCTTATTCTAGTGAGTTTATTTATATGTATCCTTTCATTTTAAAGCTAATTAACGTTGAATTATTCATATTTACTCAGAAACTATTTAAAATCTTAAATTTTTACCGATTACCACGATTTATTCGGCCAATTAAATATAGATTACTTTTCAATAGAATTTCAAATAATAATCCGCTTACTTCCGCGTGGATGACTCTTGAGGATTTATTTAGGATTTTTAACCAATTCCGGATTAATATTTATTAAAAGTCACAAATAAAATTAGTTAGAAATGCAATTTTTATTTTCAAATTTCATGTACAAAAAAAAGAAAAAAAAAAGAACCATCAGTTTTGACTACAAAACGCTACAATTCATGGAATTTAGCAGCAGCTAAAATTAATTATTTAATCGTTTCTATTTCATCTGAAATAAACTTTTCATTTTTTCCTAAAATAGAAAAAAAGGGAACAAGTTTGATTGAAATGGTATACTCTAAAATTTCCACAGCTATTTTAAATTCATCAGTTCAAAATGCTAAACCACATCACTGAGATATAGGATATGTATATGAAAAGTTTCGCCTGCCATTATTGTCCGAGATACTGAAAAAAAAATTGAAAAGTTCTAAGGGCTTTCCTCAATCGTTGTTGGATGTTGAACCAATTTTATGGACACAAACCATCAGGCAGTAGGAAAAATATTGCAGTTGCTTTTTGCTAGTAGTAGAATTCAGGCAATTTGTCTGCCAATGTTTTAAAGGAACAATTCAAAAAAGGGCTTCCTTTAATATTTAAGCTACCATCAATATAGTTTCTAGTGCTCTATTGTATATTTAAGTGGAACTCAATTGATCAAGTTCTTTTTGTTTGCTGGACTAACTGCAGTTATGTATTTATATTTAATGGATGAATTTAAAAAAAAAATTCTTTAAAGGGTTATAGTTAGTACTTGAGATTTGGAACTTGTATTTAAATTAAATTTTATTGTGAATTAAAATTTTTTGAAGGCAAAGCATAATGATAAAACATTGTAAATCTTATAACATTTTTTGGATGATTCAATGAAAATCTAATTTTACATCAACAAAAAAAAAGTGTCTTTGCAAAATTCACAAGTGGTAGAAGTGAAACCTTAAAAAATTTTACTAATATCTCAAACATTAAAATCAAGCCTAAAATCAAGCTTAATGAAAAAAATTAATTTTTCAATTGCATCTTTAAAATTGTCAAAAAAATTTCCCTACCTATAATAACCAATTTTCCAAAAATTCAAAACTAAGTTATGAATGTGGTAAGTTATACATGTGTTATGTTTTCATTTTAAAATACCCTTCATAACTTAGTTTTTAATTTTTTTATAATATTTTTAATACCTTACAATAAAATTATCTATCGATTAGAAAACAGCCATTTCGCCTTTTCGCTTACTTCGTTGTTGGCTAGCCGCACAGTTGATTAAGACCCTGTAGCATTTATAGTGTAAGACAAACGGATATACATATTTTAATACCGGGAAAACTATTGTAATTTTTCATTTCAGGAGCTCAAACAAAAATAAAAACAGTACGAAGTGCTGCTAGCAAATAAACACTATTACAAGGGTCCCCTATGGTTATCTGCCACCAGCTTTTTTTTTCTATAGCTATACCTAATTATTTTTGAAAAAAGAGAATGATTGTATCGAGCTCCAAAACACTTTGAGTTTCTATACAAATAAACCTCACTTAGTTCAGAATTTTCCGAAATTTTAATAAAAAAATGTTTTTAATTTGAAAAAAAAAAGAAAAAAAAATTAGGTTTTACGATAAAAAGAAAATTCTTTTTTACTTGTCGATGAACCCCGGCTGCATAAAGGAAAACCCACACGGTTAAAAATTTTTGATTAGATTCTACGAAAATTTGGGTTACATGTGAGGCAACACTAAAATTTTATTTAAATTTAATAGGTACTTTTATTTTATACATTTTTGAGTCTTATACAAAATTCAATTACACTGGTCAACAAGGTTTTTGCCACAGCAACTAAAATATACTTTTCTAGTAGTTTTTGATGTGCTGAACTCGAATCTGAAGTCAGAAAATTGTTGTTGGCCTCCGTTTTTTAAATATTACCGTTAGAAAATGTCAAAAAACGTCATTTTGGCTGCTTTCGAGGTTATGTTTTTATGTGGAGTAATACATTATGAATAAATTTGTAACGGTTACTATAAGAACTGATTTTATTCTTTCAAAAAATGTTTAAATCTTTCCGATATCTCCTTTACTGCCCGAGATATTTAAAATTTAAATAGCGGTCTTTGAATCAGAAACAACCCTGGCCAACCAAAATAAACTTTTTTTGCCACAAGAACCAAAATATACTTTTCTGAAGGTTTTTGGGTTGTTGAGCTCGAATCCGCAATCAGAAAAATTTGATTACCCTTAGTTCTTAAAATATTACCGTTATAAAATGCAAAATAAAGGTTTTTTTATAACGGTTATATTTCAAGAACGGAGGCTAATAGAATTTTTCTGATTGCGGATTCGAGCTCTGCAACCCAAAAACCTTCAGAAAAGTATATTTTGGTTCTTGTGGCAAAAATTCTCTGACCAGTGACTTAATCTTTAAATTAAGTTTAGTTTCTCTTTGGCTTATTAACTGAAACTTAAGATATCTCGAGCAATAAAAGAGACATCGGGAAAATTTAAACAGTTTTTGAAAGTAGAATATCAGTTCTTAAATAACCGTTACAAATTTGTTTGTAATGAATTACCCCACATAAAAACAGAGCCTCGAAAACAGCCAAAATGACGTTTTTTAGCATTTTATAACGGTAATATTTCAAAAACGGAGGCCAATCAAATTTTTTTGACTTCAGATTCGGATTCAGAACCCCAAAAAATACTAGAAAAGTATATTTTGGTTCTTGTGGCAAAAAAAAAGTCAAATTTTGTTGATCAGTGTTATTTTTCCACTAAAAATCAAACTTTCAGTTTATTATAATGATATTTCTTTCTTTTTATTTTTTTATTATTTTTTTAAAATGAAACAAAATATTTTTGAAAGTGATTATTCAAATATAATAATGGTAATATTTGTATCTCTTTTATTTTTTTCACAAACTAGTGCGAATTCAGATTTTTTATTTTTTATCAGAAAAAAAGGTTATCAAATTCATTTTTCTTTTTTTTTTTTTATATATATATAGGTCCTTTTTCAGATAGCGATAACCCTAAATCCAGGCACAACAAAAATGATTTTTTCTTTAAAATGGCTTCCATATTCGTTTACGTTTTTAATACGGGATCGGGTCAAAATTCTGGCTTCGAAATTCTGCTTTTTGAACGAAAATTCTGATTTGCAAAATCCTGCTTTTTTTCTATTCTGCTTTTCAAAATTCTGCCAGTATTATAATTGAAGAAAAAAATTATTCCAATTTTTTTTATAGCATATGCGCTGACTAAAGAAAAATACACCTCATCAATGTAATTCAACATTGGTACTTTCCTAAATTTTTTTTGTTTAAGTGTCGCAAATATTTTTTAAAATGCATAGACTGATTTCCTTTCAAATAAAATCTATAACTTATTGGAACCGATGTTGTTTGATACAAGATATTCCTTTTTTTATTAAAATTTTTGAATATTCATCTTTATTTGACAAATTAAAAAATTTTAAATTATTTTCGGAAATGTTTAGTATTAAAAACCTTTTCTTAATATTTTCAAATTTATTCATTTATAAAACAAAAATATATATGCATTCAAAGAATGACAAATTATTTAGGTAAGTAATCAAATAAGCAGATAATTTTTCAAGAAGATGATTTTACAGAATTTTGCAGAGTTTTGAAAAACAGAATTATGAAAAGCAGAATTTTGAAAAGCACAATTTTGAAAAACAGAATTTTGAAAGCAGAATTTTGACAAAAGAATTTTGACCCCGGCAGAATTTTGACCCCAACCCTTTTAATACAGTTTGATTAAAATTTGATTTTCTTGTAAGTACTAAAAAAAATGAAGAAGAGTATTTAATTTCAATTCTTAATCAGATAAAAGGTTATAATTTAGGTACAAAGGAATTAGTTTTTAATTCAAATTTTCTTACATTTCAATAGGTACTTTTGATTACATTTTAATGTTTTGTATTTGAAATAAATAAAAATAAAATGCACGACTGGGTCGCACGAACTTGATCTTAGAGTTCAAGTGCTTAAGTTTTTAAGACTTTCTATATAGAAACTTGGGAAATGTAGGTATATAAAAAAAAAAAATTAAATTCATTTTTCAAAAAAATAAAACAATATCTGAAATCAAATCGCCCCACAAAACAAGTAGGCAGTTTTATTTGATATATTAAGGTGCATTTTTAGAAAAAAAATTTTCAAAATCGTTACAGCCGTTTTTTAAAAAAACTAATTTTTTTTAAATAGTTTTTTGAAAAAAAGTTTTAAAATAAAATTGGTATGCCAAAATCACTAATCAACATCTAAAAACAAAATTTCTAAAAAATTCACTGTCCCGTTTTCGAAAATTTGATTTTTCAAAAAAAAAATTTCAAAATTTTTTTAAAAATCCAAAAAATATTTTTTTTTCAAAATTTTATTTTTGGTTTATATTTAAAATATATAAATGCTTTTGTATAAAAATTTCGTTGAAATACAATAAGCAGTTTTGCAGAAAATCAGATTTGAAAAAAGCGGTCCTATGGCAGGTACCGTTAATAATGATTTTCAAAAAATTTTTCTTCTTCAAAAGATAGACCTCGTTTAAAAACTAACATTTAATTTTTTTTTAACAAAATCGTTGGAGCCGTTTTCGTGAAATTAAACTTTTCCGAAATTTTTGTATGACAGGTACCTACCGTTATTTTTGGACCAAAAAAATTAATTCTAAAAACCCCTCTGGAGAGCCTCCAAAAAAATGCTACATACCAAGTTTGAAGTCAATCGGTCCAGACTTCTTATACAGACTTCTTATACAGACAGACAGGAAAACTGACAGACAGACGGACTTCCGGGACCCATTTTTTTTGGCATTCTCTATCATCGTAATATCATGGAAAAATGTTATCTCAACTTTTTTTTTTGTACGAATGCATAACTTGATATATTATAGTACCTATATCGCAAGTAAAAAATATTATTAAAAAACCGTGAAATAAAATCGCAATATTAAAAACTAATAATTTTTTTTTTGTAAAAGGCCTAATTCCAAAGGTTGTATTAAGAACTACGACAGAATTTTTAACCGTGGGAACCAAAAATGCTATATTATCATGGCAAGTTTTTTGTCCCAGAGAAGAAGTTTTAGTTCCATATAAAAAATTTGAATCATTTGCTAAAGGAAATTTTTTGGTACCAAAACACGACAGTAAACACATAATATAATAATAATATTTGAACTTCGAACAAAGGCAACATACAGTGATATCGTCAAAAAGTTTCTATTTATATTGATCAAAATTAGTTTACCTACAAATATTATTATGAAGATAAAGCAATGAATATAATTAGTTGTATTATTGATAGAAGAAACAACGATGGTTGTAAATAAATCAACTGATGAAAGCGGTCAACTATTAACTGATAACCGCACAGGCAACCGATTGGTACATATACGAGAGCACTCATGCTGAAAAAAGCCAGATTAGTTTTTACTCTTGAAAACGAAAGTCGTCGTTAGTTTATGATTTAAAGAATCGCTAATAAAAGATGGTTATACCATATAAAACATTGATTGTTTTTCTGACTGTTTTGCACTTCATCGCTGCACAACAAGGTCGTTTGACTAGTAGAAGTCATGGTAAGATACGATACAAGTAAAAACTGCCCATATTATTATTTTTTTGTGTCTTAGGCAATAACGCGGGAAATAACCATGCAGCAGTGACACAAAATGTCGATAACAAAGAATTTTTGAAAGCAAATATAGTACGAAATAACGCACGCAGTAACACATCGCCAGTACAATACTGTCAGCGGTGAAGTAGACGAACAAAACGTCAATTGCTTCAGGGTCATGACATGTTCGATCGTATAGTTCAAGAATTGCGTGCCGCCGCCACAAATCAACCCAATCAACCATACTGTTTTTACAGGCATATGAGACCGTACAACAACGTTAATTTTCCTTTCGAAGAAATAATTGAGAGAAAAGACACCACCAATAGACACGGAGGAGAACTTTACGTTACCAAGTATATGAAAGCAACTATAAGAAGCTCTCATACTGGTCGTCCTCGTCCTTCTATTCCAGCAGACATACAACATTATTTGGATCTTGTTGGTTTCAAACATGGGTAATATTTGTATTTAAAAAAGAGTGCTTTACACACAAATACTTATATTTTTCTTCATTCTAGTCGAGGAGATCGCGACCCTAACGCCGACCAAGCTGGTCATTTGTTGGCTTATTCCTTGGGCGGAACTAATGATGATACATTCAATTTTGCTCCACAGACCGCACGACTCAACACTCAGACCCCAGCCTCTTATTCCATTTGGTGGGGCGAAGAGAAGGCAATGAGTGACTTTTTGAAGGCAAAACCCAATCGTCGTATAGATTGGGAATTACTTATTTTACATCCACCATTAACGGCAACCGAAGAGTGGCGTTTGCGACCAATCGGTTTCTGTATGAGACATATAAATTACAATGAACATGGTGTCATGGTTAATAATAAAAATCAGGCAATCAGTCAACGTGATTCTGTCATGTGCTTTGGCAATGATCCTCAAGACGAGTGTCGATATGATGAATTGTGAACATAATTTTTTTAATTGCATGTGAAAGGATTCAATTTTTAACTGCACAAAACGCTACAGTTCCTGGAAACTAGATTTAATTATATTATACTAGCTGACCCGGCGGACTTCGTTCCGCCATTTCTTGTATTTATTTTTAATTTTCGACTCTGTAATTAGTTAATTTTCAAAGTAAAAAAAGAATAAAAACTTGAAAAGTTCATAAAATGAGTTTATATATTAGGGTGGGTCAAAAAAATCGAAAATTTTTTTTTTGATTTGGTACTCCGAAAAATCGATTGCTAGACCCCTCTAGAATATACACACCAAATATGAGCTCTTTATATTAATGGGAAGGTCCTCCGCTTTGCAATTTTCCATTTTTACATCAAGCTTCTACAAAAAAAAAATAATTTTTTTATTAATTGACTTTTTAGCAAATTTCTTTTCATATTCTTGTAGGAAATTGAACGCTCTACAAAAAAGGCCTTATACACTTTTTTCGTTTATCTAACCGTTGAATAGATATTTGAGGTCCAAAAATCGAGAAAATCTTTAAAAATTCGTTTTTTGTTCTTAATTTTGTAACAAATTGAAAAATTATAATGATCAAACGCGCAAGACATATTCTTGTTGGAAATTGATTGCTCCACAAAAAAGGTGTTGTTAACTTTTTTCATTAATCTAACCATTCTTAAGATATTCGAGGTCAAAGTTAAAAAAAAATATAAAAACATTTTATATTTTTAAAAAATTTCTAATTCACTGAAACTTCATTATTTTCAAATTAGCAAGATATATTCTTGTAGGGGCTTAAACGTTCTACAAAAAATTCCTTGGAATGAAATTGATTGCTTTAACCGTTTAGAAGATATTCGTATCCAAATCGCAATGCATACGGGTCATAAGAAAACTATTGAAATCAGTGAGCATTGGTTTGGATACGAACATCTTCTAAACGGTTAAAGCCATCAATTTCATGGGGCGCCATCTAGCGTCAAAATAAAAATCTGAAAAAATTAGGGGATTTTTTTTTTATTATTTAGAAACAGTTTTTCCACTTAGGAACTTGATTTTCGAAAAAAACCAAAATAACGAACGCCCTAATGTACAAGTCTACAAGAATTTCACTTCGATACAGAGCGAGTAAGCGATATAAATAAAAATGTGAAAAAAATTACAGGTTTCGGATGTCTTCATTAATTTTGTGTTAAGGACCACCCTTATGTATAGCACAGCTTTGAACATAGACAAGGGTATAATACAGTCAGAGTTGTTGTCACAATGATCATAATTAGTTGTCCTATAAAGTATATTATGAAGATAAAACGATCTTAGAGTTCAAATTGCTTAAATTTTTAAGACTTTTTATATATAAATTCGGGAAATGTCAGGTACAAAAAAAAAATAAAATAAAAAAAAACATAAAATTCGTTAAAAAAAAAAATGAAACAAAATCTGAAATCAAATTGCCCTCCAAAACAAGTATGCAGTTTTGATTGATATATTAAGATGCATTTTTAGAAAAAAAAATTTTCAAAATCGTTTTAGCAGTTTTTAAAAAAAACTAATTTTTTATACCTAAATAAATAATTTTTTGGAAAAAAGTTTTTTTTAATAAAATTGGTATGCCATTTTGTAGAAATCACTAATCAACATCTAAAAACAAAATTTCAAAGAAATACAATGTCCCGTTTTCGAAAATTTGATTTTTCAAAAAAAAAAATTTCAAAATTATTTTCTTCGAAATTTTATTTTTGGCTTATTTTTGAGATATATAAGTGCTTCTTCACAAAAAGTTTTGTTGAAATCGAAAAAGCTGCTTAGGAGACTATCGAATTTGAAAAAAAAAAACGGTTAATAATGATTTTCAAAAAAAAAAAATGTTATTAGAAGATAGACCTTGTATTAAAATTTACATTTGAATTTTTTAAACAAAATCGTTGAAGCTGTTTTTGAACAATTTCAACTTTACTAAAATCGGTAACTCTGGCAAGTACCGTTATTTTTGGTCAAACAAAATTAATTCCAAAAACCCTTCTGGAGAGTCTCCAAAAATGCTACATACCAAGTTTGAAGTCAATCGGTCCATCCGTTTAGGCTGTAGCTCCTTATACAGACAGACAAGAAGACTGACAGACAGACGGACTTCCGGGACCCACTTTTTTTGGCATTCTCTACTATCGTAATATCATGGAAAAATGTTATCTCAACTTTTTTTTTTGTACGAATGCATAACTTAATAAATAGCACCTATATCGCAAGTAAAAATTGCTGAAGTCATTTTTTTTTTGACAATGGGTATATAAGTTGAGCACTCATGAAGAGAAGATTCAGATAAGTTTTTACTCTTGAAAACGAAAGACTTTGTTAGTTTATGATTTAAAGAATCGCTAATAAAAGATGGTTATACCATATAAAACATTAATTTTTGTGCTGGCTGTTTTGCACTTTATCGCTGCAGAACAAGTTAATTTGACTGATACCCAAGCAAGGAGAAAACGTGGTAGGATACAATACAAGTAAAATCTGTGTAAATTAATTTTTTTTTCTTGTCTTAGGCAATAACGCAGGAAATAACCTTGTAAAGGAATTTTTAAAATCAAACTTAATACACAATAATGTACGCAGCAACACATTGCCAATACAATATTGTCAGCGTGGAAGCAGACGAACAAAGCGTCAATTGCCTCAGGGTCATGACATGTTCGATCGTATTGTTCAAGAATTGCGTGCCGCCGCCATCAATCAACCCAATCAACCGTACTGTTCTAACAGGGATATGAGACCGTACAATGACGTTTATTTTCCTTTCGAAGAAATAATTGAACGAAAAGATATTGATAGAGTCAAACAACCACTTTACGTTACCAAGTATATGAAAGCAACTATAAAAAGCTCTCATGCCGGCCGTCGACGTATCGCTATTCCCAAACATATACAAGATTATTTGGATCTCGTTGGTTTCATACATGGGTGATATTTGTATTTAGAAAAGAGTGCTTTCGCATGTTTTCACACCAATATGTTTTTTTTTCATTCTAGTCGAGGAAATCGCGACCCAAATGCCGACCAAGTTGGTCATTTGTTGGCTTATTCCTTGGGCGGAACTAACGATGATACCTTCAATTTTGCTCCACAGACCACACGACTCAACACACAGGCCGAAGGTTCTTATTCCATTTGGTGGGGCGAAGAGAGGGTCATGAGTGAATTTTTGAAGGCTAAACCCAATCGTAAGATAAATTGGGAATTACTTGTCTTGCACCCGCCATTGACGGCAACCGGAGACTTGCGTTTGCGGCCAATCGGTTTCTGTATGCGACACATAAATTACAATGAACATGGTGTCATGGTTGATAATTATAATAAACCAATCCGTCAACGTGATTCTGTCCTGTGCTTCAGCAATGACGCTCAAGACGAGTGTCGATACGAGACATTGTGAACATAATTTCTTAATTGCATGAATCATTTCATGATTCACAATTCATGATTCACGTTTCACGATTCATGATTCATGATTAATGATTCATGATATATTGTACACATTATTATGATATATTCAAAAAAATCTTATTAATTTAATAAATTCATTTTTCTGTATTATCTAAAATTTTTTTTTAAATTTGTACCAAAATCCAATGAATTGTGTCAGTTTTTGTTTTCTTCATTCATAGTTTGCAATAGTAAATAAATTAATAATAAATTAAAAAAAAATGTTAAAACTTTTTGTTTTTTATGCGAACTAGAATAATTAAAATATTTAGTTGCTAATTAGCCAGTTTAAAAGATAATATGATTGGCTTACAATATTAAGTGTTAACAAAAATATATTTTTTTTTTGTAGCAAGATACAACGCAAATTCGTAAACATACCAAAATTTTTGATAAGGTTGCATTGGGCCAGCATTACATTTTGTATTTTTATGTTTAAGAATGTAATGCAAGAAGAAAACATCCCAGATGTTTAAACAGCCTTCACTTAACTATTTCGAAATATTAATCCCTCAATTATAATATCTAAACTTAATGCAACCAAAACAATATAAATCCAATGGATAAACATTACAGTGTTCTAGTTTTGAATTGCATCTGGTTCGACAGTATTTAGCCAAATTTGGTAATAACACAAATTCCTAGACAAACACATTTACTGAAGTTCACCAGAAATTTGTATGTCCTTCCTGGAAATTTAATTTGAATTGGTAGCAAGCTGGCAGCAATCTAACTATATCACTCTAAGGATTAGTTTAATTATTATTTCCTAATTATGTAGATTTTAGATTTATATGATCCCCTTTGGATCTATTACCGAATCTTATATCACCGCATAATTTAAATAATTTCTGCATAAACAAACGTGACACCTACAAATAATAGTAATAAGATGATTCCTTAACGGTTTGACACCAAAGATTGTCTTTCTCCCTATATCTCTCATATAAAGGGCCAACAATTAAGTCCTGGGTCCTTTTGTATATTCGGTATTCAGTAAAGGTAGATTGTATGTATTTAATAAGCTTAAGAGGTAGGTTTCGGTTGGTTAACTGTATAATATTCAATAATAACACTGTCACTCTTGCTTGAAGATACAAAGATTTATGACACACGTCACACACCGTTTATACGAATTTGACAAGGATCACACATCCTTTATCGCGATAAAAGGGTTTTTGTGCATAAAATAATATCATTGTAAATGTGAAAATTGAATCATGAGAACTTCTTGATAATGTGTGTTTATGTTGATTCATTAAATTATTTTCAGTACAAAAAAGCAAATTGTGAGATATGAGAACTTAAACAAATTCTGGAGACCTCAATCAAGTGATTTTAGCTGTTTAATTTATTAAAGGAGATGATGAAACTTTGGTTTGATTAATGTGTTCAGAGACGTGTGAATAAGATTTTCTTGGTTTACGATATAGTAGCGTAAATCAAAATTAAATTGCAAATCCTTGAAGGAAAAAACATTTAAAATTGGTACAAAATTTTAAAAAATAACAATCAGAAAATTGAGGTCTTCCGCGTTCTCAGAGTGGAGTTGGTCTGAGGTAAAGATGTTGAATATGAATATTGCTAGTTTATGCAACTTCGGATCTTATGTTCATTCATGCAGAAGTTTTTTAAAAAATGGAGATTGGAGAACTTTTCATGGAATTCATACTGCATATCAATATGAATCTTACATTTTGCCATGTTATTATTTTTCTAACAGATTGGCCAGGTTAAAGTGTTTACATGATAAATGATTTTTACAAGGTTTTTATTTTTTCCAAAAACATTATTCAATGTTAAAGTAACGGTGATTACTGGTATGATCACGTTAAATACTGATGAAAACTTTGAAAAGTTCCACAATGATCCTGTTGAGTTGACATTAGTATCCGTGTTAATTTAAAACAAAACCGTTGTCAAATTCAGCTTGTGAACATGTTAAAAAAACATGATTATCATTTCGTTTTCCAACAGTTACCAAATGAATCTTTAAAATTCAGGTAAAGCGTTAAAATTATTTATTTACATTTTTAATTTGTTTTTAAATGAGAAATTAAAAATTTAAAATTTTGTTTAAGATAAAACTTGTTTTTATTTTAATACAAGATAAATAAATTTCAACTCACCAGCAGATAAATTGAATTCAAGTTTTGCAAGTTGACTTTTTGACTCCACGGCCCCTAATTTCTTTCCTTGCAGCAGGGAATGATTGCTTCCTCGAATGTAACCCATTTTTTGAAGAGATTTTGGTTTTTGGCTGGATAGAGTTGAGCAAAGTTCATTTAAATCTAAATTTTAGATACATTTTAGGCTCCATTTTGTGCAATAAGCTCCATTTCAACAACACCTTAATAACAGAAAATAAGAAGACCTTAAATTTTGTCCATGCAATTTTTTTACTTGCGATATAGGTACTATAGGGCAAGTTTAGGATTCGTAAAAAAAATGAAACTCGAGATAACAATTTTGTTATTTTAGTTAATTTTTTTCAAAAACGGCTCTAATGATTTTGATTAAAATTTTTGTGTGTAGTAGGTACTACATATAAGAGCCAACTTTTGAAATAAAAAAAATATGTTTAACGGTACCTGTCATAGAACGGTTTTTTTCGTTTTTGAATATCTTGTACAACATTAACCTGATTAAAATGAAAATTTTTATACAAGAGTGTTTAAGTAAAGGTAATATTAAAATTTTAGAAAATTTTCAAAAAACCCATTTAAAATATTTAAAATTTTTTTTTGAAAACGGATCAATGAAAAATTTTGAAATTTACTTTTTATATGTAAATTAATTATTTCTTCAAAATGGCATAACAACTTCTTTTTGAAAAATGTTAAAAAAAACGGCTCCAACGATTTTCGAAATTTTTTTTCTAAAAATATCTTTTTATACAAGTAATAAAATGGCATACTTAGTTTTTTGTAAGAGATCATTTAAAGCGGTATTTAATCATTATTTTTTTTTTGCACCACTTATGAAATTCCGTGCAAATATCAAATTTTAAATTTTCCCTTATTTTGTTCAATGAAAAGCTTTAACATTCTTTTACCATAAGAGCAAGTACGTGCGACCCCAGTCGTGCAATTTATTTATATTAAATTTTGCGTCTTGAAAATTTAACAGGCTCTTTTTCAATTATTTACTCTGAATGTTTGGGCAATTTTTGTAATGGGGAGCTTGGCTATGAGGTTGGTGCCATTTTTGAGGTCTTTGTGGTCATTGTAAGTCCTGGTAAGAGAAGGAATAAGTTTTTTTTTTAATTCAAAATTCAACAACTTCTACTAAAATACCAACTTGGATTTAATAAAATGTTACCATGTATTCAATTACTAAATAGTTTTGGGAATCAGCTTTTTAAAATTTAAGTCTATAATCAACAAAACTTCCTCTTTAGTGCAACCACTTAGCAGTGCTAGCAACTTACACATTATATGTATTTCATTCACTTTTGTGTATAAAAATAGAAAACTTTTCCAGAATAACTACCTCTTTCAATCCCAAAATGCCATAACATACTTAAATATTCACTCATCGTGATGTTGTCATTCGGTTTTATCTCCCCAACATCAGATCGTCAAAATGTATGCAATTATTCTAACATACAAACATGACATCAGGATGCTCCAGATAAGACCCATAACTACAACCATTTTTGCATTTTTATGTTCAAGTTATACTCTCGTACATAGTTTTTTTTTTTTTTGCTATTTTATTTATTTTTTAAGAGGAGGTTGTACTTTTTGAAACTACCTGCACCTCGCTCTCGGTAGTTGTGACACTAAAAAGTTATGTCTTATGTTCCATTTTGTTGACAAAATTTGTTATAAAAAAGCCATAATCTTGCTGCTACGATAAAACAAACAAACAGCAAGAAAAAAAAAAATAGAAATAAATTTTATTGTATCCACTCACCGGTTTGATGGGTCATGTCCTTGGGTGAATTGAGTGAAATGGATGAGCATTATAAGACACATATTTTTTTTTTTTGAGAGACAACTTTTATTGGAAGTTGTTATCTTGAACAGGAATGTTGTCATAAACATTAATAGACAAGATTTTTCTAGATTTATTATGAGATAAAAAAATTGAATGTTTTGAAGTTATAAGGCATCATTTGAGCCAAGTAGTTTTATTTTTATATAATTGCTTGTTATACGCCTTTTTTGTTTTGTTTAAAAAATTTGAATATTAATATGATCATTTCAAGTTATTGATAGTCATTTTTTTTTGTGAGTGGTCTCCATCTTTAAAAATAAGCTAAAGAAGAGATGGAAGATAATCGGATTCACATCTTTATCCAAGGATGAAATAATTGGCCTTAAGACAACGAACAGTTCTTAGATTTATTTAACAGCAGTAAGTAAAAAATTTTAAAGCTATTATATGCATCCTAATAAAGAATACAAAAGTCTTTCAACTTAAGTTTTGAAATATTCATGGAACATAATTTTTTTTAGAAGCTGTTCTTAGAATATTCAATTTTTTTTATCTAAAAATTCGTTTTTATTCAAAAAATCTTGCAAAACGCCGTTTTAGTAGTTTTAAAAACAAATTTTATATTATTATTGAATTTTCTTAAAAAATCAAATTCTAATTTTTGTTCAATTTTTTTTCATAAAAAGCTTCCAGTCTTGCAATGTATCAACTTCTCTCTTTACTGTAGCTTCTTATCCTATTGAATATCCCTTAAAATAATGAAGAAACAAAAATATTACGTATACACCACAGTGATCATCAAAAACTGTTTCGTGTCATTTCGATAATGAAATCGTTTTTCGTCCCTGTTATTTTGCATTTGTATTTCATATAAAAGAATAATAACGAAGAAAAAATAACAAAAATAATAAAAATTATTAAAATTATTTTATTTTTATTTTTATGGACTTGAACTTATAAATTGAGTTTCATATAAAAGTTAAAAAAAAGCTCAAAAGTTTTTAACGTGATAACGTCTTCTAAATCGATGAACACTAGCTGCGATCACGAACAAGCGTTACTCATTGACATGTTCCGTGTGAGGCCAAGTGAAAATTATGACAGCCATGCGTACAATATAGTCTGTAGCCCAGAGTGTTAAACTGTTGAAAGATTTGTCATTTGTGCCAGAGGTCTGGGGATCGTATCCCAGGACAGCCTAGTGATGGGAATTATCGAATAAAAACTATCAAACTATCGATAGTTGTAAAATATTCATTAATTCGATAGTTATAAATCATTCATTCATTCAATTAGTTACTATTCATTCGAATAGTTTTTTTCATTCGAATAGTTCTTTTTAATCGAAAGTTTTTTCATTCGAATAGTTTTGTATTCGATAGTTTATTCGATAGTTTTATTCGATAGTTATTATTCGAATTAATAAATGAATGAATGAATGAACTATTCGATTGTTCAAATCAATCCAGTTACTAACTATCGATAGTTCAAATCATTCGATAGTTCCCATCACTAGCCCAAACATTTTTTTGGTTTGCTTAAAAATTTTTTTTTTAATTTTCTTAAAATGTTATCATTTAAAATTATTGCCTTAAACTGACTTTATAGAAAGTCAAATTTTATCTAAGCTAATGATAAAGCTCCAAAAATCTATTTTGGTCCAGCTTTGAAAGCCCTTAAATAACTTAAAATAAGTATACTTCTCTGAGTTCTCTTTTTTTAATTTTTTTCTCTAATAAATAACTTTAACTAGTTGTAGTCCGGTCAAATTAGACTAAAATAAGGGGGTGAGGTAACATAAATTCCCAGCAAGCTGAAAATTGGTAGGATTGTTAGAAACACCATCATAAATTAAAAAGTCCTCATCGATCCGAGACCTGGAAAAAAACCTTCTTAAACTATTCTTGTCTAAGGGGAATATTTTTAAGAAAGTTGGCCACCTAGGTTTCAATAGATTTATTTTATACCACAGGTGTTAAAAATTTTTCATAAAATACTTTTTTTTACATTTTGCATCGATTTTTAAAGTTTTTAAGTATTAATCCAATTATTGTAGAAAATCGTAAAAAAAAAAAATAAATAAAATTCATTCATTCGTGGTTGTAGTGAACGAAAACATAAGATGATAAAATTTAAAATACACTGAACGAAAAAAAGCCAATATTTTATTAACTGGTTGCGATAGAACTTTTTTCTATCTGTTTTTAGAATAGCCATAAGAAGTGTAGCTATCAGTCGTTTTAGGGTTGTTCATTCTCTATCGGACACCCTGTGTTATATTCGGACCTATTCTAAACAAAAATTACCAGGGAAATGGTTTCGGGAGAAGGGTCCCAATCGGAAAAATGGTGAAAATTTCCATTTTTTTTTTGCTTTCCACATATTCTTAACCATCAAAGAACGAAATTCAAGCTAAAAAAATAATGAAATTAAAAGAAGTTTTCAGTTGGGAGTTTTTTTTTTCAGAATAAGCCTGATTATGAGGATTACAACTGAACTTCAACTTTTTGAATCGTTATACCTAAGAAACGGTGGGTCTTAGGAAAAAAAGTGTTATGACATTTTTTATATATAATAACCTGGTCTACAATTTTTGCATTGGAAATTTTTTGTTAAAATCGTGAAAAACCAGCTTTTGTGACCTTTGACCCCAAGTACATTTTTTCCAGGTCTCGGATCGATGAGGACTTTTTAGATTTAATTTATGATGGTATTTCCAACAATCCTACCAATTTTCAGCTTGCTGGGAATTACATTAACCTCGAATGTCTAAATTGACCGGACTATTTAAAACTTTTTCTATTATTTTTTCTTATAAGATGAAAAAAATAAAAAACACAACAATAAATTGCAACCCAACCACGTCCTGTGTGAATTACAACATTTTCAGATTTGCATATTTTAAGAGCTCAATTAATTTACGACAAAGGTGGCAAACTTCTTTTTTTGCCTCCTTTTCAAGGATTTGTTGTTTATATTTTTCCTCGATGAAGTTATACGCTGGGAGCTGTGTTGCTTTCATTCCTCGGTTAATTAAAATAACCGCGGAGTTTTTCAACACCTAAGTTTATTTTAAATAAAAAAAAAACACAAACTCTCTCGGTTTATTTTCCTTGTAAATTTTTTGTACATAATGTCAAGTCATTTGTCCTTGTTTAGAATTATATTGTAATGTAACTGGGTTCCTTTTTTATCCCCAAAGAAAGAAAAAAAAAAATTAAGATTAAAAGTTTTAAGTACTTTGCAATTAAGCTCCACCTGATTTCGCATAATAGCAAACAATAATTCACTATTTATTCAACCATTATTTTACCCCAGATTACATTTTTTTCTTTCCTATTGGAATAATGTGAATTTTTTTGTTTTCTTTTTGAGTGGAAATACCAACAAAGTAATGGAATTTTCATTTGAAATAAAAGTTAATCCTTAAGAATGCAGCCGTTTGCCAAAACAAAACTACCTAACGAAAATAATAATTCTTTCTTTATTCAGTTTTTTGGGAATTAATAAAATGCAAACTGAAAATGAAAACGAAAAAGTTTGAAGAAAAATTATGAGCCCTTTGTAATTTGTTGCATTACACTCTGGTGCACTTGTTGTAAATGAGTTTTTTTTTTTTCAATATAAGTTTTTCTTTTTGAATGTTTTATTACTTTTAGATGAAGTTGTTGGAATGTTCGTTTACTTCATCTAAATTTTTTTTTGCTTTGAATCTTAAGAATTTTTTTAATTTATGTTATTTGTATTTTTAAAAGAAAAGTTTAGATTATGAAAGGTTATAATGGAACCCTTGAGTTTAAAAGAATTTAAATAAATGAGGGTACCAATGAGGTAGGGTAAACTACCCAGTGACCGACACCCTTGCCAGTTACCGACACCTGGCACAGTTTTTCCGTTTTCTTAAGGTTTTGTTAGGGTGTAGCGTACGAAAACTATTTTAAACGCGTTCAATCATGTATATTCCATCATAAAATACTTAACTTCATAGTTGGTACACGGTTAAAAATTCTGGAGTATTTTTTAATACAGCTCTTGTATTGAAGCAATTTTCAATACAAAAAATGTTACATTTTAATACTTCCAAAATATTAAAATTATTTTTAATCTTTTTTGAATTGAATTTCAATATTTAAGTATTAAGTTTACTACTTGTAATACAAAAATTATTAGAAAATAATCTCCGTGGGTTAAATTCTAATCTTTTATTGAATTTTTAATATTTTTGTATTATATTTGAGTATATTGTATTACATTTTAATATAATTGTATTAAAATATAATAAAAATTTATTAAAAACTAATTTAAAAGTATTAAATTGTAATACGAGAATATTAAATTTTAATCAAACGTCAGCAGACTGTCACACATAATAAGGTAATATATTCCGAACGTTGTCAAAATTTGTTTGTCAAAAATGGGCACCAATCTGTCAGGTCGGCCTTTAATTTTTATATTTCAATCGCAGTAAACAGGAAATTTGTTTTTGTTTTAATTTATAAAATGTCATTTGAATAAATTATAAATTAAAAAATAACAAATTTCCTTGTGTTTCTCCGGGGAAAATGGTGAATAATTGTTAACAAATTAGTGGTGTGCGTGGTTTTTCGGTTTTTGTGCGTTTTTCGTCGGTAAATAAAAGAAATAAGATATACGGTAGCTGACATTGGTCGCCAAATTGTCATGTTTGGACAATTTTATGTGTACTGTGGTCAGCAGCAGCCATTTTAAAAATGAAAAAAATCCATTGCTTGAGGTAGTTTTCTAAAAAAACTATATAATTAATATTTGTAAATTTGTACTAATTTGAAGGCGATTTGTGTTTTTTCCAAGCAAAATACATACATTGCAGATGAATTTTGATCGCCAATAAGATTTTACATGCCACAGTTTGTGAAACAGATAAAATAGAGACAATAATATCACCATTATAATATTATTTATGATTAGGTATTTATTTTTAGTAGTGAATTTAGGAAAAGAATACATATTATTAACTTTAAATACATTTGGTATTGAATTGAAATATTTTTGTATTATCTTTTAATAAAATTCTTATTAGAAATTAATATGAAAAGATTAAATTTTAATATGTAATAATTGAAATTTAATACATTTGGTATTAAATTCTAATATAAACTGTATTATTTTTTCATAGAACTATATTACATTTTAATACATTTTTTATTACCTAAAAAAATTTAATATTTTCTTGTATTAAATTTTAATACATTTCTGGTGTAGACCTATATGTAACCCAAAAAGTATTAGAAAGTACTCCAGAATTTTTAACCGTGTAGTGATTGGTTTTGTTGTAATAAAAGGGGCAAGTTTCGGACCTCTGTGAAGTGCATGAAACTTGAGAAATTCTTAAGAAAGACGTAAATACAAATTATTGTTTAAACAATATATCTGTATATGGTACAAAAATTAAAATTGAATGTTTTGTTAGAGAATTGCTTTGTAGATCTATTTCAATTTAAGTTATAACAAAAATAATAACATAATTTAATTTTACGTGGGGTGTTCATAACTAGAATATAATGTTCAACGAAATTCAGTGACCGACACTGGTGTCCATAACTGGCGCAATTAGACACGTTTGATGATATTAGTTATGGACACCGTTCTTTTTCTGCAGAAAAGCAGTATACAAGATCTCGCCGAAAAGGCCCAATTTTTTTCAAACCACTTTTTGTTTGCTCCTAAGGCCTAGTTTACAGTTCACCGTGTAAAAAAAACAAAAGATTCAAAGCATCGCGTAGCGCTTTTAAATAAGTTTATAAAGTGGGTTTCCTTTCGACTGTGTAAAATTATTTTAAAAAAGTGTGAAAGGAATTTGAAAACGATTCATTCGATTCATGCAAGGTGTGTGTATTGTTTGACAGTCATTTTCATGCACACTCTAAAGACTTAGCCCTTGTTTATTTATTTTTATTTCCCTTAAGTTCACACATACTAGCTTTTAATTTACGAAGAAAACTTCCACATTCAAGTTTGAGGTCAAATCTTCTTTGTGTTCCTAAATCTATCTTTTTAATTTTAAGGCATGTAACGTTTTGTCTTGGTCCTTATTCTGGTTCTGTGAAGAAATGAAATGATAAAATTTTCACCATCGGAGTTTTCATTCGACTTTTCATTTTATCATTCCATTTTTGCTTTTAAGCTAACTGTCCCTACATTTTTCTACTGATTAAATAGATACGGCAATAGTCAAAACGTGAACGTATGATCGTAAAAATATAATTTTTGACGTATTCTATGGCAACTTTTAATTTTCTTGTTAAAAAAAGGATGTATTTCCTTTTTCCATCAAAATTTGTGTCTTGATATATGTAGGTACGCAGTTCAACGGTTGTTTGTATTGATCGACTGCTAGTCTTTTTATCTGGGCTTGAGCTCCTTTTTTTTTTGTTATCATGGCAGGTACGTGTTGTTCTTTTCACAGAAAATATTTCGATGAGAAAATTATTTTTATATGATAGAATTTTGACTTTAATTTCCATGTTTCCACTGAATCAGAATCGATTAAAACTATTTTCATCAAACTTTTTACAGAACCAGAATAGCCCACCTAAAGTAGAACAGAGAACAGGGGTCGAATCACGGCACACGGTTGTTAACGTATGAACGCTATCTGTTCCTACCTTTTTCTTTTACCGTGATTCGACCCCAGGTATTGAAAATTAAGTTTTGTTATAAGATGAACTGTATGCTAGGTTTAAACAGTATTTTCAAGTACTTGAGTGTTCGTCGGCGTCGACATTTCAGGCTATTATTTAAAAAGGCCAAAACAGAAGTAAAACAAAGACGAAGATCTGCAAAGTGCATTAAATGTAGTTGAATGCTTAGCTGCATTTACACTCTCAGTTTTATCGCCGGTGTACGATGTTCCTTCTTGAACTAACACCGTACAACGAGAGAATGTCAGAAGTAAAACCGTCTTCTTGTTCGGTTCTAATTCAAAAACGGACATCTTACACACCGGCGATAAAACCAAGAGTGTAAATGCAGCTTAGATATGGGTGTCCGTTACTAAAAAAATCGGGTGTCCACTACTGAAAAAATGGTGTCGGTAACTAAAAAACCGGTTAGGTATTACATTTTTAATTTTGATATTTTTAAGGAATTACTAAATTATTTATTCTTTCATTATACTTAAAAACCATTTCTTATAGTTAGATTAACCATTTAAATAATTAAAATTGAAGCAGTATAGAGAAAGTTATGAATTTTCAAACACAAATTATCCCTTAAGGGTGTCGGTCACTGGGTACGTTACCCTACAATGATTCAATTTAGGGATTTTAAGATATTTGTTTATTAGAATGTTCTTGAATGTTTCTTTTTATCATTACAATTAATTTAAAATTTAAATGAACGATTTTTTAAATCAAGTACAAATTAAAATTTAGTTGATGATTGTCAAATAATACAAAAAAAAAAAACAAGAAAAATATTTGAATTGATCGATAAGCTCAAAAATTTTGTATAAGATGCTATTTTAAAAGTTCAAATGGAAGATGCTTCTTTTCTTAAAAAAATATTTGTTGGTATAGTTAAAACATGTACCTAAAGTTTGATTAAAAGGTAATTTCTTATTAAGAATAAAAAAAATGGAAAAATATAACTTTTTTTTATTACATCACTTTTTTCATATGACAACCTACAATAAATGTTATACTATCTGAAAGCTTATTGTTTCAGCTCAAAATATTTATATCGACCATATCTATACAACATCTACAAAAAGAGCTAGAATTTTTTTTAACCCAATTAGTTTTCATTAAAAAAGCAAAACAATCAATCTCTTTTCTGTTCTAACGCCATTAAATCCATTTTTTTAAATGAAAACCTATAATAAATTATATATCATTATTATTTCACCTTTTATATGACGATTCAATCATATTTCCACCATGCCTACTAAAAAAGTAAGAATTTTTTAAAGCCAACCAGTCGAAATTTCAAACTGAGATTACGGTACTTCCTACACGTACCATTATGTGTGATATATCAAATGAAAGGTAATATTATCAGCATGCGTATTAAAGTTAAATAAATTTGCTATGTGCTCTAGATCAAAAGATATAACGTGTTTAAAAAAAGAACATCTTTTCACCGTTATCTCAGAATTTTGAATATGAAATTAATTGAAATTTTGCACAATTATAATTTATTAAATTACCTATCTACTGTATAAATTTCATTCATCTATCTATTAAAACAAAAAAGTTATGATCAATTGATTTTTCGTGTCGCTTTTTCGTTTCATCTTGTTTCAAATCACTACGATACTAAATAAGTTTTCACTTAAAATAAAAAAAAAAAACATAACCAAAAACGAGCCGTTCCCCAAAATTTGGGGAACTTTAAACAAAAAAAAAAAAAAAACACTAAATCTGCAGTGTAAATTCAAGGCTGCAAAATTATTTTGTTATCTTTCAACCTCTTTACAACGTTATTATAAGAAACTAGAAAGTATGAAAAGTTTCCTGTGTCAATGCAAAAAAAAAATGTGAAAATTATCCGTTCCTTAAAGTTTTTCATACAATATTTGAATGCATTTTTAATTTGAAATATTTTTAAATTAAAAATTAAAAGTCTTGAAAAAAATGTTTTAAGCTTTCAAAATATAAATTTTGGTTGATTTTAGTACCACTATTTAAATTTTCCAAGAGTGAATTTCCAACTCAACAAAAATATAAAAATAAATTTACAACAAATTCTATTGGTTTATGCTTATGTGTGCTTAAATAACAGTCACGTGTAGCTCACTACCATTTACGAGCACTCATTCTACGTTTCAAACCGATAAATAAGTCTGACATCTCTGAGCCAATGGCATGCTTCAAAATGTTACCAAAAATTATTAAAATCAAAACAAAAAATAACCTTCATATAAAAATCCAATATAACACCTTTTTGTATCATATAAACTGATACACAAGACAAGTTTAAGCCTGAAGAGGTACAAAAAAAAAAAATAAGATGTTTGCCAAAAAAAAAAAAAAATTGTTCCATTTTATTACCTCGAAAAGGGTTTTCCATTTTTACCTTTTTGAATGTGGTTTCCTTTATTTTTGGATTTCATAATAGAATAAAACATTAGTGGGTCCTTACAAAACAACCGAAAAAAAAACTGGAATATATTTGCAATTTTGTGGAATTATGAAATGAAATAAAATTAACTTCAAGGACGAAGGATACCTAAAAATACATATAAACTCGACTCGTATCTCTTCGAAAAACCTCGAAACATTAGTCAGTTTTTATGTGTAAGTATATATACGAGCTAAAAATATACCACAAAATTGTTGGCATTTCAAAAGCTATGTCAACATGGTCGTCGTTGTTGTGTTGTAAGCCTGAGGTTAGGTGTTGAAGGATGTGGTTGTTTCATGTTGGTAGTCATTTTCCAAATAACTAACAACCCTTGTGAACGATATTAAAGTTCTGTTCTACCTACTTTTGGTATAAAAAAAAAAGAATGGTAGACATTTAAAGAGTGTGTGAAATTACACAACTTATAGTGTCACGTCTCAAGCATTTTTTGTTTTGAGGGCTTTGTTTTTTGTGTCGTGAAGTACAAATTTTTGGAAATAATTGTGAATACCATATTTTTTCTTTTTATATAAAGGGAATATTTACTGAAAAAGGATCAAATTATTATTTGTGACAAGGCTAGCTTTAGAACGAAAAAAATACAATCTGATATGAAAGTGGAATATTAATGAAAAAATTGTAAAAACATGCAATCAATTTTAATTTGATTTTAAATACAAAATACGATGACAAAGTTGTTTGGCAAAAGCCAATGTCAGTAAATGCAATCAAAAATTTTTTTATTTGGGATCAATTATTGCAAAAATTAAATTAATTTGATAAAAAATAAATTGCACCACACATGATCGCATTGTCCTTGTTCTGTATTTCAAGGTCATAAGATAATTGAAGTATTCAGCGAAAAATATGGAACAAGTGCTCTTGAACAAATTCGGAGAAAAAACGCAAAAATAAATTTGTTTTTTCATATAACTTATAGCCTAGTTAAATTAGTAAATGAAATCGCTTTTTTTCGTGGAACAAAATTTTGTTTTATGGAATGGAAATGTGACATATTGTGGTCTATAATAAATCATTTAATAGTTGATTAAGTCTTCCCACAAATTATTCTTTGCGGGTTTTCCAAAAAAATCACAAACAAACAAAAGTTTCACTAAACGTGATTTTAGGTACCTCCACAAAATTAGGATATGTGCACTTTTTCTCACTTTAACTCTAGTTAAACCAATTTTTCAAAGATGTTTATTATTAATTTTTTTAGCTAGTTTTACTGGATGAAACTGCAAATAAAGATTGCATCAGACACCTTGTATTCAACAAATTCTAGAAAACGTCATAGCTTAATACCCCAACTTAAAAAAATAACATGCACGACCTACCTTTATTTTAGATTCACGGTGTAACACTCAAAATATACGCGGGCGGAAAAATGTCACGTTTTGTAGAGCTAGTCGCTTTGATTACGATACGGTATTTAAAAAGTCCCTAACAAACCCAAAATCTGGAGTTAGGGGCAAAAAACGGTTTTTTTTGACCTTCTCCTATTGAAAAAAATCTAGCTTCGTCAAATTTTTACCCATTTTACAAAAAAACAAAATGTTTCTATGTCTTCTAGTTTTTGAGAAAATTGAAAAATATTTTACCAGATTTTTCTTTTTTCAAAACATTTTTTGTTTTTATTTGTTTTTATTTTTCAATTTTCTCAAAAACTAAAAGACATATAGTTTTAACTGTTCGATAAGGAATCAATTGAGGCAGTTTTTTAAGTGAGTAATTTTTTTTATTAAAATTCACAGTCTAGACAAAAATAGTATAAAATGAGTTTTAAAAATTTTTTTTTCGCCTATTTTAAACTTTGAAATCGATTATTTCAAAAACTATTTGTTATACCTAATGTATTGATTTAAAAATTAGAATTAAATGTACAATTTCTTTCAGAAATAGCATAATTTGTTACTGTAAGTGTTGCCGTTGTTTTTTAATAATTTTTTTTTGTTTCTGATAATTTTTTTTAAAGAAAACTGCCCCTCCCACCTAAACGGGGGGAGATAGACCCCCCTCCTAAAGAAAAAAATGTTTGTATTGAATTCCTCTACAAAAACCCGTTATCAAATCCTGGCGCCCAAGTTATCCTACTACGTGCCAAAACAACATTTTTGTTCTATACCTAAAAGTTCGAATTTCTGTATCTGGGTTGAAATCGTAAAATTTTTTTTTCTGAGCCAATTTTAAACTGATTTCCATAAAAAATACCTCGTTTCATTTGGAAATAAATATTATTTTAGAATATATTTTTAAAACAGCATGTTGTAGTGAAAATATATACTTTAATTTGATGTCGAAGTTGGAAAAATGACGAAAAAAATGGAATTTTTGAACTTTGACAGCTTATAAATTCTAGGTGGTTTAACCGAGTTACATGTTTTATACATTGTTAAAAAGGTATATTTATCTCCTATCAGAAACTGTAAAAAAATCGAAATCGAAAATTTGACGAAGCTAGATTTTTTTCAATGGGTGAAGGTAAAAAAAAACCGTTTTTTGCCCCTAACTCCAGATTTTGGGGGTGTTAGGGACTTTTTAAATACCGTTTCGTAATCAGTGCGACTACCTCTACAAAACGTGATAGGTCTCCGCCCGCGTATATTTTAAAACCTCATTTTTGTAACACCGTGTTATTGTTTTAAAGTATAGCTATTTGTTAAGTTATCTAAAGATTAAAAAATGAAGGGTAAAAAATATTCTAATTTTTATTTTTTTAAAGTTTTTTTTCTTTGAAAATTTGATTTGAAAACATCTATCTATTGATTTAAAAAAAGTGGTTCAGCCTTCGTAAAATTGGTTTGGATTAAAAGGCGTTAAAGATTTTTATGTAAACACTCATAAAAGATAAATTTTAATTTAATATGAAAGAACACGTACAAAAAATGGGTTTTAGTTTTATAAAAACACATAGTTTCAATTTATTGTACAAAATAGAATTTTTAGAAAAAAAAAATTAAAAATTAATGAAGCCGTTATTTAAAAAACCTTTTTTTATACATACCTATAAAATGGTTATGTCAGAGGTACCGTTATTTAATTTAGTTAATAAATTTGAAACTATGGACTGGAAACTTTTTATTTTTAACTAAATATCATAAAAGGTTTCAAGACTAATATTGTTAAATTTTATTTAAAAATATTTATGATTGGCAGCGTGATGTTGGTTGCCACGGAGGTTCTCCACACGATATACGATGGTCTTTTTCTTTTTGGTTATTCAAGTAGTGTGAAGTGAGTGAAGCAGTGAAGCTCAACAAGAACAAATTCAATAAATGCTTTTTATTTTAATTGTTTTTTTTGTCTTCGTAGATAAGCGGGTCCCAGAAACTGCTTACTTTTGAAATTTTCAACTTTTTGTACGAAAAAAGCCAAATCTTTCTTCCAAAAACACATATTTTTTGACTTAAACCTTGATAAAAGCAATGTTCGAATTATCTTGCTCTTCCAAGAAACTACATTAAGCTAAACTTTAAAATAATTTTACACTTCCTGTGTTCCTGTTAGCTTTTTAGCCTAGTTGCAAAATGTATCGCCTCTTGATGAACCATAAAATAGTGGCTCAACTTTTCTGCCAAAAAATGCTTTGTAACTTGGCCAATTTTTAGTATTTCTAAACGCAACATCATGCTTTCTTAAAAAGTACAACGAACTTGATATAATTTTGCTCAATGAGACTGTGGGAAAGGGTATGAAGTTGATATTTTCAGTATCGACTTTCGTAAAAAATTTGATAAAAATTGGAGCCAAATAATCTTTATTAAATAATTTTTTTTTTTAATTTTTCCATTATTATTCATTCAATGGGATAAATTCTCATCTATTGACATCACCGGTTTTTTAAAATCTTCTTGAATTAATTTGCCTGAATTACAACCCACGATAACATACACCAGTTTCTCACTTTAATCACCGCGCATAATTTAATTACCATCAAAAATATCCCCAACTATAATGAATAAAAGAAACATTTTTGGACTAAAGGTCACATTTTAAAAATATTTATTTAATGTTGTATATTGATAAGAATTATTTACTTGAATTCTTCTAAATCTCAAAAGGACATCATCAAAATGTTAATATTGTTAATTTCTACTGTACTTTTCTTAAAAATTCATCAGATTATGCTTATATATCAATCATTAAAATAAAAAAAAAACCATTCAAAATATACAATCCCTCAGATTCCACAAGTTTTTCCAATTTAATTTTTCATAGACTCCCATAAAATATGTATATCAATTCATTTCGTTCTACCCACAAAGAATTCTTTTTTAATAAATTAATTTATAATTCAGAAGATAATTTTCTAAATGAAACTCAAACAACTGCGCTATTGCAATCGCATTAATCAACTCTCTTGCGAACTTGACCAGCCAACCAGCTAGCAGCTAGCAGTGCAGTTATGCCACCTGCACCTGTAGTCATTAACTCTGAACTGAACTCTCATTATCCACAAACTTGTCCTTGGGGAAAGCGAAAAATTGCGTTCATTTTTTATCACCACAGAATCCTTAATCGTTTTTTGATGCAGCTTCTCGTAAGTTTAATTCGTGTGTAACTTTTATCTCTGTGCAGATGTTGTTATGATGCCTTTATAGATGGAGTTGTATTGGGACGATTGAAAATCGATAAATCTACAAGGGCGGCTGTTGTCTCTCTGCGTTGGCTACCGAACCGATATCGACCGATATATCGAAGCTGAAGTCGAAGCCAATGGTCTTTTATTATTGAGTTATTGTAGCTGCATTCAATTATTGTAAACCGAACAATGCCATACAAATTTCATTCGTTTCATAATTTGCAAGGTTCTACTAGTTCCCATTCATAGCGCTGTGTGTATTCAGTCTGCCTCTCTGTCGTCAATGCTACCGATACCGACCATGACAATCAGGCATGCAGCTAACATAAAGTGTCCTTTGCAAAATAAAGGGATAAAACCACCCACACAACAAAACGGCCACATGATACAACGGTTTTGTGTTGTTAATACAAAATGTCCTATCCTATCCCGCTATCCCACGTGCATCATCTTCCATGGATAATTTAATTGATTGAAAGCAATATCATATTTATGCAATTTGAATTCTGTGCACGCTATGTCATGGTCGGATCAGTCGGAGGACGGTCAGTTGTTCAGTAATTTTGTCGTCCTTGGCAGGGATGAAAATATTTTGCAGGACTTTTAAATTAAGGGTGGTTGAAATTTAAATGGCAACTTGTCCTTATTTATACATTTTTATCAGATATTTAAAGGATATATTTTTATCTTGAGTATAAACTAAGCTTATGGGCTACATGTCAAGGATAATATTTTAATATATTGTGCTGGTGTGCATTAATCTATTACACAAAACTTATATCCAACGATATCAATAAACAAAAATAAAAGAGTTCTACTTTAAACTTTTCCCCAAAATGTCAACTTAAATATTGATGAAAAATGCACTACGGAAGTAATTGCATGCGCGAGGAGTATTTTTGGGTTTTGGCAGGATGAACGAAAAACATTTTTATAGTTTTTTACTTAATGGATGAAGTTATAAATATTCAATGAAACTTTTCAAAGCAAAAAAATGTCTTCTTCTTTTTTTATTTTTTGGGGGGAAAGTGGTTATATTTTGTGCAATAAAGTTCTATTTATAATTAAAAATGTTGTGCAAATATTTTAGATATTTTATATTTATTTTTTGGAAGTAGAATAAATTAACGAGATGAGAAAAGGGTAAAGAACTATTACAGTATCTAAAGTGTTTTTCTATTAAGAGTATTATTCTAAATAAAATTCAAGTAGAGTTCCAGCAATAAAGAATATTTAACTTTTTTAATAATTAAGATCATGAAAATAATACAAAAAGTTGGTACACTGTGGCGTATACGTAATTAAAAAAAAATA
This sequence comes from Episyrphus balteatus, assembly GCF_945859705.1. Classification (NCBI taxonomy): domain Eukaryota; kingdom Metazoa; phylum Arthropoda; class Insecta; order Diptera; family Syrphidae; genus Episyrphus; species Episyrphus balteatus. The sequence goes on from NC_079136.1 coordinate 13,005,022, forward strand.
TAATTTTTCGAATTATGTTTTTTTTATTTTATACTTGCGATATCATGTAGGTATTATATTAGTCCAGTCAACGAAGGGAATATAAATACAAAAATAGCCGTGTTTTATTGGTACTCAGTATTTTACTGAGTAAACATTTTATGCTGTGAAAAACAACAGTTTATTACTTTTATTCATTTATTAATGATCCTTATTGTTGAAGGATCAAAAGTGTATAAGTTTAGAAAAAAAATTTCTCAATAAACCAACATATAAAAAACTTTTGTTTATCCTTAGCAATCTTTTGTTGTTGTTTCCCGTGTAAAATTTTACTGAGCTAAGTACTGAGTTACCAATAAAACGCGCCGAATATTGTAATCTGTAATATCGTTGTTATTAATATCTTCAATGTGTTTTGGACCTACTTCGCCAACTCACTTTATATTTTTTTGTATAAAATAACATCTTGATCGACATTTTACTAGCGGCCCAATAGAAGAACACAAAAATGCATTTCGAGGCTTTGGGCTAAAAATATCAATTCAAAGAAATGCATTTATAATTAAAATTAAATAAATTTTTGTTGCAAATAAAAAAAAAAGCACGAACTTTCTCTTATAGTTCAAAGTTTCTATATCTTTGATAACCATTGGAAATTATATTATTTTAGCACGTATCTACTTTTGTTAAAAGTTGCTTAAGGTTTTAAAACAAATTTTTTAACATAAGAATTTTTTATAAATTTTACAAAATAAGTTAGTATGCCTTTAAAAAAACAATATAAATCAACACATAAAAAAAATTCAATAAAATTCATTGATCCTTTTTCAGAAAAATTGATTTTTCCCAAAAAAATTGGAACATTTTTCTAAAAACCCAAAAATGATTTTTTTTTTTAAGTTTTTTTTATTAGATAATTTTAATATTAAAGTTACAAAATAAATTTTTGTATAAAAGATTTATTGAAATCGGTCATGTCGCTTAGAAAAAAATCAGACAAATTAAATTCGTCAAAAATTCAAAAATTAATATTTTTCTAAAAAAACATTAAAAATAGAAAGAAAAAAACATACAAAGTAAGTTTTGGTACGATCCAATTATTTTTGTAAAAGATAAAAATGAAAACCAAAATGTGGTATTTTTGCATTTTTGTCTCTATTTTTTTTTTCAATATATATGCGGTCTGCTTTTTAAAGAAATTGTAAAAAACACGATTTTTGATACCCATCCCACTTTTTCGCACACCCACTTATTTTCAACCAATTTGTTTGTGGGTAATTTATTATTCCCCTTTCAATAAATAATAGATAAAGGATATTTTCTTTTACTCATAAAAATGTTGTTTATATAACAAACGTTTTTGAGAAATCTTCTCATCTTCAGGTTTTAAGTAAATTAAAAATATTATTTTAAATTTAAATATACACAAAAATCAATTTCTACAAACTTCTTAAATTCAAAAAACACTGGTCGGCAAAAAAACAAAAAAAGTCGGGAGCAAGAACTCTGTAAGGTGATTTTAATAAACTTGAGTGTGCTGAATTCAAAACAGTTTACAGATTTTTTCCATCACGTCTAGTTTTTGAGCTCTGCTCATCACAATTTTAGCTATAAAGTCCAAAAAACTAATTTTAAATGAAATGTTTTTTGACATTTGACCTAAAAATATTATTTTTCCGTAATATTTTGCTATTTTTCCAACCGAATCAGGAGTCGAAAACTGAAATTTACTTCAAATCTGCTTCAAAAACCATAAGTTACCTTAACCACCAAGATTTTGAGAAATCATACCTTTCTATACCAAATATCTTTTAGAAAAAAACAATTTTGAAAATAAAAATAAACGTATTTAAGACTATAAAATATGGCTTTTGAATATTGCATAATGTAGTTTTGCGAGAAAAAATTTAACGGTGATGAAATTCAACGCCAAAAGTACCACAAAAACGCGTTTTTGACCTATTAATATTTAAGTATCTCGAAAACTTGACGTGTAGTCCAGTAATTTTAGGTTTTATCTGCGGAAAAATTCCTACTGGGCTGAATTTTGGTATACAGCTTAATGACGGCTTTGTTATGAAGATGTGAAAAATCGACATTGATATAGTGTCCGCGTTAAGAGTTATAGGGGTCAAAAGGTCACGAAAAGTTTTTCGCAAATATCTCGCGACCTATTGATCGGAGGTCATCAGAGGTTATATAAAAATTGATGGTCGTGAAATTATCTACAACATATGCCCAACACATTTTAAATTAAATTAAAGTAATTTTTAAAGTAGTCTTAAAAAAATATAAAATAACAATGTATGAATTTTGTTTGAATTTGGTTTTAATACAAAATAAGATCAATATAAGATCGTTTTAGAATTTTGTCTTTAGTTGTGAATGGTTCAAAAATGCAAAAAATGTAGATAACAGTTATTAAACATTTCTCTCAAAGAACCATCCTCGAAACTTGCTATGCAATAATTTTTTTGTAGGTATCATCCATATTTAAAAAAATGCATTGTTAATGCACTTTATTTTGGAACAAGCCCACTAAGCATTGCAATAACTTTAGGTACATCTTGTATATCCAAATCTAAAATCCATCCAAGACAGCAATTATTTTATGTTATCTCAAAGATCAAATAATTTCTGTGGGTTCTAAGTATATCAAGTGAGTTTTGATTGAAAACAAGTAAACAGCGTCATTTAAAAAACAATCTCAACTTTGGACACATGATTTTGGGGTATTTTTTGATGCTGAATCTCTGACTTCCCTCAAAATTATTTTGCAAGAAAATAAAGATTTATAATTTGAAATTAAAATCGTCATAGCAAATTTCGAAATGGTTCCTTGGAAAAAAAAAAAATGGTAAATACATTTTTTTGCGACTTTAAATTGTACTCTCTTTAACTTTAAAAAATTTTCAATTTATTGGCTGTCCTTAATTCATTGTAAGAAATTGAACTTCAAAAAAGATATGTTATAGCAAAAGGACACAAACATACATAAATGTAGCTTCGCATTAATCTGTAAATTGTGAAATTTAATGTTTTTTTCGTTCACATTTTAAGTGATTAAATGTGATTTCACAATAAATTCGTGTTGGTAAAAAAAAGAAAAATATATTTTTTTATTTACTCAAAGGAAATGAAATGATTGAGTGACATTTCAAATATTGAACTAGGGTTTCTTAGTAGGTATTTTTTTTTTGCTTCATTTTTATGGACTACACATCCATCAACACAAAAAGAAGGAAACAACTCTATATAAGCAGGAAAGTTATCTTAGACCATAAAGCAATAATAAATCGATAAATCATGTTAAAGGCATAAAGCTTCTAATGAAATAAAATCATCAGGATGAGAAAGAATAAAAAAAAAAAATATATATCAACATTTTGTTGTAAATGAACAAAAGAAAAAGGAGGATAATTGAGTTTTGGCAGTTATTTGATACACGTCGTATTACTGTCATACAAAACACATTAACATTAAAGCTATTCTACACACATATCAATGAGCTTACGCATGTATGGCGATGTGTGTATTTTTTTTTGGAAATGCTTTTGTGAGATTAAATTAGGAAACTGAACAATAACTAATAGAATAATCGTTCTTTTGTACAAGAGCTTGGGTAAAATGTTTCCAATCAAATAAAATGGAATAACTTTTTAGTGGGACATAATTCCACAATTTAATTATAGACTTGCGTCCCTTTAAAGCGTGTCCAAAGTCCATAAATTATTTTGTTGAGACATTTGACATAACTCCACAATTTCATTTTGGACTTCTGTTCCATAATTTTTTTGTTTGAAAAATAAGACATTACTCCACAATTCTATCTTCGCTATAATAAATGAAGCAAGTGAAATTGCAAACGTTTTATAGGTTAAAAATGCATAAAAAAGGGTAAGAGGCGTATGCTCGGCCTCATTATAAGATTGTGTTATGCCAACTCCACAAAAAGTATAGACTTAATATGAAGTGGGACAAAAGTCCATAATTTTATTTTATACATAATGACTACACAATTCTATTTCTGTTGTCAAATAATGAAACAATTGAAGTTTGTAGTCGTTTAAAGGTTAAAAATACATACCAAAAGTTAGATGCGTATATAACTCTTGCTATAGGACTCATCCCGAGTAACAATGGAAGCTATTTTTTGGCTTTCATAACAAGAAAGACAGGGCTTATGGAAATCATTTTTTCGCATTTTACCGAAATTGCATAGGAACTTCCTTCACAGGTAATCAACAAGCTAATAGCTTGTGACAAACAGCTTAAAATGGCCTTACGGAGGTCTTCCTGCAGAGGGTTTATTTAATGCACAAACCGGATTACTTGCGTAGGATGTTATAATAAGGCCTTATAGAAGTTGTTGTAGGTGTTGTAGAAAATGTTGAATTTATGCATAAAAAAAGAGAATTAATTGAATTTTATTTCATTTTTTTTTCATTTTCTTTTGATTTTTTCTGTTTTGCATTTTTTACATTTTATTTTATTTATTTTGTTTCTTTTCCTTTTTTGGAAATTCCACTGCTTTTTATGTTGTTCTGAAATGATGAGAATATTATTTTAATTGAAAAAGAACACATTTTTTTATTTTCATCACATGGCCCGGCCAGGAATCGATTACATGTAGGTACCTCTGCATATCAAGCCAGCACCTTACCAGTAGACCATGCTCGAATATTAAAGATGAGTGGAAAATTGGGAGCTAATTGAAACCTCACATTGAAATGCAATGTTTTTTTTCTAATGCGTTACAAACATTGCATATCTGCAGGATAAAAACTTTGCATACTTATAAGAACCTCTTGGAACAGGTTTTATAGAGGCCTTCTGTCACTTGAAAATACAAGGCTTCTTTAGAACGGTTCAAACAGGTCTTATAAAGGTCTTCTTTAACTGATACACTACTGGAAAAAATTAAGGGATCAAAAAAAAATTCCAAATTTTTGGGCAAATTTCAACAGGCCGTAACTTCGAAAGAAATGGTCGTACAAGAAATCGATAAAGAAGGAAATTGTAGCTCCAAGTGTCTAGTTTTTGGATTTTTAACCTCCGCGGTTTTTGAGTAATCGTAGAAAAACCAGCAACAAAAAAATTTTCAAAATTTTTTTAGTTTTTTTTTTTGGTCTACGGGCGTGGAAAAAAATTTTTTAGCTTAACCACTATAAGGATCGGATACTTTGTTCATTTAGCTTTAATTTGTTTTTTTGAACACCTCGATACGTCCACTTCTCGCCGAGATATCGGTCTTCAAAAGGAAAAAAATCCTTTGTGTTTGATTATCGATATCTCAGCAACCAATGATCGCACAGAAAGTTAAAGGTGGGTTTCAAGAACTTGAATGAATTCTCCTTAACGGCTAGCCATTGCTTTTGCAAAAAAATTTTTTTCTTATTTTCACATGAATTTGAAAATGCAACAAAAAAAGGGCTTTTGGTGGTTTTTTGAAAAAATTAAAGGATCACGTTTTTTGCTCTGAAAAGCTTAATTTTCTTTTCTCATTTTGTAATGAGAAAAAAAATTGTTTTTCCTACACAGAGAAAAATAGACCACATAAAATAGAACAAAAACAATAAGATTTCTCTATGGTTTTCATCCAAGAAGGAAACCTTATTAAAACAATCGGGTTTTCCTTATTGTTTTAAAATCTGCAAAAAAATAAAAAAAAGGTGACCAGGGTGGGAATCGAACTGGAGACTTCAAATCATTAGTCGCCCACCTTACCACCTGAACCAACCTGCCATGAAAATATTGATCGCGATTTTTGTTCTAGTGCTAAGTTGCAAAAAAAAATCCACTTTTCAGTCAAATTTTAATAAGATTTTCTATATAAAAATAATAAGAAATCTCCTTAAAAAAACCTTATTAATCGTTGATTTTAATAAGATTTCCTTATGAAATGTATGGACGGTAAAACAATATGGCAATCTGTTAGTTTTTAGCGGGTCATATTTTTCTCTGTGTAGCCTTTTCCACATTTTTGCTCCAGAAAAAGCTTAAATTTAAAACAAAACAAAATTAAAAAAAAAAAATTTCTCATAAACTTTTCAAGAGAAAAAAATTCAAAAAAATTTTATTTTTTTAAATTTTTTTTTTTTTTTGGAATTTTGTTTTGTTTTAAATTTAAGCTTTTTCTGGAGCAAAAATTTGGAAAAAGCTAGGAAAAACAATTTTTTTTCTCATTACAAAATGAGAAAAGAAAATTGAGCTTTTCAGAGCAAAAAACGTGATCCTTTAATTTTTTCAAAAATTCGATCGAGTGAAACAAAAAAACGGCTGGCTGGATTAATTTGATTTTTTGTAGGGTTTTTGTGGACATATTAAACTGTAAAATGCACACTTAACATTAGCGGTTTCCTCAATATTTTCGATCTAGCGCTCGATTTTCCAAAAAACCACCAAAAGCCCTTTTTTTGTTGCATTTTCAAATTCATGTGAAAATAAGAAAAACATTTTTTTTTGAAAAAGCAATGTCTAGCCGTTAAGGAGAATTCATTCAAGTTCTTGAAACCCACCTTTAACTTTCTGTGCGATCATTGGTTGCTGAGATATCGATAATCAAACACAAAGGATTTTTTTCCATTTGAAGACCTATATCTCGGCGAGAAGTGGACGTATCGAGGTGTTCAAAAAACCAAATTAAAGCTAAATGAACAAAGTATCCGATCCTTATAGTGGTTAAGCTAAAAAATTTTTTTCCACGCCCGTAGACCAAAAAAAAAAAATAAAAAAATTTTGAAAATTTTTTTGTTGCTGGTTTTTCTACGATTACTCAAAAACCGCGGAGGTTAAAAATCCAAAAACTAGACACTTGGAGCTACAATTTCCTTCTTTATCGATTTCTTGTACGACCATTTCTTTCGAAGTTACGGCCTGTTGAAATTTGCCCAAAAATTTGGAATTTTTTTTTGATCCCTTAATTTTTTCCAGTAGTGTATTTACAAGGCTTCTTCTTAACACTTCCAGATAGCCTTAAGGAGACCTCCTTTCTTTCCAAAATGGATGACTTGCGTAAGTAAGCCTTAAACTAAACGTATACAAACTATAGCTTGTCGAATCGAAGAAAATCGACCTTATGCAAAGTAAAATTGTTACTTGGGATAGAATTTAAGAGAGGTTTAAATTTGATTATAAACTTACTGCACACTTATTTTAGGTTAGACATAAGTATGTAACTACATAAGTTTTTTCTTTGTGCACTCATGTTCCTTTATGGTGGAAAATAAGTCCATTACCAAATAATGATAGTATTTTCCACTGACGTGGGACATAAATCCATAATAAAGTTATGGAGCACTGTTCCACCGAAGTGGGCCATAAGTCCATTTTGCATATTTACCTATATTTTAAAGAGTTATGTCTCTTAATAAATCTCTTTTAATTGCTTTCAACAAATCTACAAAAATCACTCTTTCTAAGATTAAGGATGTTATTACTCGCGAATTAAAATATTTATCAATTGTTTGTATCTCATAAATGCATGAGTACCTATATCTTTATTCTGTTTATCCTTATATATGCCACCAACTCTCTTATAATATGTAATCCTATCATTTCATGGAAAATCTTCAAAAACACTTTAAAAACATGATCTCAACAAAGTCTGCCTTAATCTGGTGTAATGCTATCATCGTAATTCCACTTGTTATAGTCATTTTCTTCTTCCAACGCATCCTTGTATGTTTGCATCTATAAGACGACTCTTCTTCCATATGCGAGTATAGAAGAAATCCCTTCAGTCAGCAAGCAGAATCCAAGGTTAGTGTATTATGGTGGTGGTGTCTAATAACAATTAACTCCATTAGTTTGCAGTCTTCACAGACAAGCAAGCAAACTCAAACACTTTGCCATCTTCATTCCTGTAATTTTATATCAAGGAACAAATTATTATCTTGGAGTTTTCTTATTCTTCAAGTGAAGGTTGCGAATGTCATGAGCATGTCCTTCCTTTGGGAAAGGGGTTTAGCGCGCCAAAAGGTTATTTGTCTTCCATTTCACTTAATTTTGTGTGCGTTTAGTTTTATTTTTATTTTTGTTGTCTTTGTTTTATAATCTTTCGCTATCTGTTAACTCCTCTTCATTTTGTTGAGCTTCTTAAGTTCCTGGAGGTTCAGGGATGAAAATTGCCCAGAATACAATTTTATATTAAAATACCCATAAACGCTAAAACATGAACGATGTCAAAAATGTCAAACTATCAAAAAATTACGCCCTCAAACATTTTTCAGGAAGCCAAGGTATTAAGACCCTTAACCTTTTGTAATTTAATGCAGTTCTTCGGTACAACTACCACCAAGTTAATTATCATCCCTGCTCTAAGTAACTTAACTTCGTTTAAGGATAGAAGAAAAGACAAAGATCAAAGTTGCATATTTAACGATTAAAAAAGCGGATGCATGGGAGAAACCAACTGTGCACAAACACTTCCGCCTTAGCGACATTTATACATTTATTTCCTTCTTTCCTTTTTCACTCTCTTCCGCCGTTCAACAAAAACTCGCAACGAAAAACAAAAAAGTTCCTGCGTTAGTTCATGCAGAAGAAGTTAGTCGTGCCATCGCGCAGAATTTCTTTTTGTTTGCATCCTATTGGATGAATGCTTTCATTAAGTTTAATTTCGTGTATAAAATGATGATGATACGAATTTATTTAATTTTATTTGTTTCTTCCGTTTTAACTTGAAATCTATTCAAGACTTTTGTGGTGTGATGTTGGTGGTGGTGGTGACTTTTGTGATGAAAATAAAGTGATGGCATTAAGGACTCATAAAAATGAATTTAATGATAAATTTACTGATGATTTGAGGGTGATTTTCCAATCATTTGGTGATTGGTTATAGTTGATAAGAGTGTGATGAGGTGATGACAAATTGAATACTAAAATTATCACAAAATCTATGTTTACATTGTAGTTTTTCGATTTAAATGAAAATTTTAAAAATGAAAATATTTAAACGGTTAAAAGAAAGTTAAAATGCATATATATGAAGTAGAAAATAAACGGCTTAAAGCAGAAAGTTTACACGAACCAAATATTTGAACTTTTAAGAATTTTTGACTTTTTTTTTGTAGAACCCATTTTTTCGACTTCTATCTTTTTTTTTCTTTTACTTTTCATTTTAAAAAGCTGCATTTTCATGTCTTTAATAAAATAAAAAATAATTGAGAGTTTTAACCTTTATTGTGTTGTCGTGTCACACACTAATAATTAGTTTAGTGTTTGCTCCCCTTGGGCCATCCGTCTCCAGCCAAGTATAAAACGTTACGTTGTCTTTATCTTGGCTTTCCATGTGGTTGACGATTCCCATGTTGTAAAGCTAAACTAAACAACCCATATAATAATAATAATTGCTTTTCAACCACAGGCAAACTTTGTGGAGTTTTGCCAAAACCAGCCATTTTGTTGAGTTTTGCAAAAACCTCCAGTAATTTTGTTGAGTTTTAAGAAAACGCTCGATTTTAAATATTTTTTTAAATTAAAACTGTTAACTTTCTTAAAAATTTTATTTTGTCATCTTGTGCGCCTGGTCGTGCCAAAAATTTCGATACCAATAACTCATTTTCGCAAAAAATGCGTTTGTTGAGTTTTGAAAAAACGCTCCTCAATTAAATAATTGAAAAAAAATTTTAACGTAATAATGTCAAGAAATTGCACAACTCCTGAGTAGAATTCATGTAAAAAGTTGTATGAAAAAAGAGGTTGTCTGTTAAGCCGGTTTACGGACGATGATTTTACGTGATAACGTCGTAACAGGTTGTGTGCTTTTAAAATGAGCCATTTGAAGGGTTTATTTATTTCAAACAATCATAATTTACAAGAAAAACCTAAAAAAATACCTTTTTTCTTTTCTCATTATATTAATTTTTTTTTATTTTAAAAGCTCACAAAATATTATAGGTACCATTAAAAAGCCAAATATTTCTTCTAAATAATAAAACCATTTTTAAATTTTTACAATGAGCAAAAAGTATTAAAATAATTTATTTAAAACAATCATTTTCATCAAAAAAAGCAAAGAAAACATGTAAATTTATCTTCTCACGCTATTTAATCCATTTTTTTTAACCATGTGAAAGCTTATTGTTTCACCTTTCAAATGACGTATCAATCTCATTTCAAAGATGCCTACAAGAGAAGTTAGAATTTTTTAAAGTCAACCATGTGGAATTTCCAGACTGAGATTACGGTACTACCCACACTGGTGGCTGTTCGGGGGGCAACAGATCTCCACTGGTGTTTTGAGGTTTTTCGCAAGTTTCTTGATTTAACATTGTGTGGCTTGTAGTTAGTCTAGCGTTATGTGTGATATACCAATAGAAAGGTAATTGTTTCAGGATGCTCATAAATGTTTAATCAAATTTCTATCTGCTCTTGGTAAAAAGTTATAACCTGTTGAATTCTAAAATTTTATTTTACCGTTATCTCAAAATTGTGTTCACGAAAATGATTGAAGTTTCGCACACATATAGTCGTAGTCATGGTCTATCATTACTCTATATATAATATTCCTCTTTCTATTAAAGAAAAAAAGGTAAAAATAAAACATGGTGAAAATCGGTTAAAAACGGCCAAAAAAACTGTTTTTTAAAAACTTATTTTTCTCCGTATTCAGTCAAAACTCTTTTAACGATTTCAATGTATGCGCATTTATCAGCCCTACATGTCCCATATAACTTGAGATTTTTTGAACGCTCCAAAAAAAAGCTAATAATCAAAAACTACCCAAAAATACCCCTAAAAAGTAGGTATTTTTCAAAAATTTATATTTCGAAACTCAGAGTGTTGGAAAAAAATCAGTATGAGACGCCTAATTTTTTTTCTTCATCTTTCACCTGGCACCTTTAGAATTGTCAAAAAAAATTTCCCCTACCCATAATCAACATTTTGTCATACCCACAACACCTGATCAACGTTCAAACAAAACGTTATAGCGGAGTTCCCGAATTTTTTAGAATTTTTTCTTAAATGCAGTTATCCTTAAATCAGTCTCTTCTATCTATAACAAAAAGAATCAACTCTCTACGACCACGCGTTTAGATTTTAGCCCAAATTTTATCTTTCCGTTTTACCCCTGTTTACCCTATTAAATGAAGGAATTTTTAAAAATCCTTCATTTGGATTAGGCTTTAGATTATTATCTTTCAAATAAGTTTTAGGAGATTTTTGTATCTCTAATAGTTTATTTTTAATTTTGAATTGAAATTTTTTGCCGCACTGCGAAAGTGCGAGAGTGTAACGCTAGAAAATGGCGTCACTTTTTTGTGGTGGCTGCCATGGTTCATCGATTTATAAGACGTTATCACGTCAAAAATTATAATTTTTAATTTAATTTAAATTAAAAAATTACACGGTGTAACACTCAAAAAATACGCGGGCGGAGACCTATCAGGTTTTGTAGAGCTAGTCGCACTGAATACGAAACGGTATTTGAAAATCCCCTAACACCCCCAAAATCTGAAGTTACGGGCAAAAAACGGTTTTTTAGACCTTCATCCATTGAAAAAATTCTAGCTTCGACAATTTTTTACCCATTTTCGATTTTTTTACAGTTTCTGATAGAAGATAAATGTACCTTTTTAACAATATATAAAACATTTAACTCGGTTGAACCACTTAGAATTTATAAGCTGTCAAAGTTCAAAAATTCAATTTTTTTTGTCATTTGCCCAACTTCGGCATCAAGTTATAGTACATGTTTTCAAAACAACATGCTATTTAAAAAATATATTCTAAGACTATATCTATTTCCCAATTAATCGAGGTATTTTTTATGAAAATCACTTCAAAAATGGCTTAGAAAAAAATTTTTTTCGATTTCAACCCAGATACAGAAATTCGAACTTTTAGGTATAGAACAAAAATGTTGTTTCGGCACGTAGTAGGATAACTTGGGCGCCAGGATTTGATAACGGGTTTTTGTAGAGGAGCTCAATACAAACATTTTTTTCTTTGGGAGGGGGGTCTATCTCTCCCCGTTTAGGTGGGAGGGGCATTTTTCTAAAAAAAAAATTATCAAAATAAAAAAAATTATTAAAAAACAACGGCAACACTTGCAGTAATAAATGATACCATTTCCGAAAGGCAAAATTGTACATTTGATTCTAATTTTTAAATCAATATAATATAACCAATGGTTTTTGAAATAATCGATTTCAGAGTTAAAAATAGGCGAAAAAAAAATTTTTTAAACTCATTTTATACTATTTTTGTCCAGACTGTGAATTTTAGTAAAAAACTTACTCACACAGAAAACTGCCTCAAATGATTCCTTATCGAACCGTGAAAACTATATGTTTCTATGTCTTCTAGTTTTTGAGAAAATTGAAAAATAAAAACAAAAAATATTTTGAAAAAAGAAAAATCTGATAAAATAATTTTTCAATTTTCTCAAAAACTAGAAGACATAGAAACATATTGTTTTCACGGTTCGATAAGGAATCAATTGAGGCAGTTTTCTGTGTGAGTGAGTTTTTTACTAAAATTCACAGTCTGGACAAAAATAGTATAAAATGAGTTTAAAAATTTTTTTTTTCGCCTATTTTTAACTTTGAAATCGATTATTTCAAAAACTATTGGTTATATTATATTGATTTAAAAATTAGAATCAAATGTACAATTTTGCCTTTCGGAAATGGTATCATTTATTACTGCAAGTGTTGCCGTTGTTTTTTAATAATTTTTTTTATTTTGATAATTTTTTTTTTAGAAAAATGCCCCTCCCACCTAAACGGGGAGAGATAGACCCCCCTCCCAAAGAAAAAAATGTTTGTATTGAGCTCCTCTACAAAAACCCGTTATCAAATCCTGGCGCCCAAGTTATCCTACTACGTGCCGAAACAACATTTTTGTTCTATACCTAAAAGTTCGAATTTCTGTATCTGGGTTGAAATCGAAAAAAATTTTTTTCTAAGCCATTTTTGAAGTGATTTTCATAAAACATACCTCGATTAATTGGGAAATAGATATAGTCTTAGAATATATTTTTTAAATAGCATGTTGTTTTGAAAACATATACTTTTAATTGATGCCGAAGTTGGGCAAATGACAAAAAAAATTGAATTTTTGAACTTTGACAGCTTATAAATTCTAAGTGGTTCAACCGAGTTAAATGTTTTATACATTGTTAAAAAGGTATATTTATCTTCTATCAGAAACTGTAAAAAAATCGAAAATGGGTAAAAAATTGTCGAAGCTAGAATTTTTTCAATGGGTGAAGGTCCAAAAAACCGTTTTTTGCCCGTAACTCCAGATTTTGGGGGTGTTAGGGGATTTTCAAATACCGTTTCGTATTCAGTGCGACTAGCTCTACAAAACCTGATAGGTCTCCGCCTGCGTATATTTTAAAACCTCATTTTTGTAACACCGTGTTATTCGTTTTGCCCCAACTTATTCGCGGCGCAGGGACATAGTAGTCCCGAATTTTTTTTTTCGGGACTAATGTCCCACTTTACTGGGTCATAAGTCCCGAATCAAATTCGGGAATCATGTCCAACCTTACTGAGACATTAGTCCCGAATAAATTTTTCGGTAGGTACTCATGTCCCACGTATATTTTTTTTTGCATAAATATATCTATAGAGACTATTTAAAATGACCACAGCTGACGATCTAATAGAACCGATATTGTTCGTTAGATTTTTTTGTCCTTAGTACCAACTCCAATGTAAAGTACGGTTACAATCTTTTGAAAAGCAAATGCAAAGTTTGCAAATTTATTGGTTAGTTGAAATAGCTACCATCGTGGCAAAATATAAACAAATGTATAAAGTGAAAGTTTAATAATTGTAATTTGTGATAACCGATATGAGTTCTTACCAGGGTGAAGCGGAAAAAAATTTCTCACATGCGAGTCTCTTTAATTTGTACAACCCAAACGCGAAGCGGAAAAAAATTATGCCCACGGGAGAATCCATTTAGAGGTGTTGAAATAAAAATTTGCGCGTATAAAAAACTTGTATAATAATCGGGTTTGGTATAATATTTAGGTGCTAATTAAGTGCTGGACGAATCCAAAAAAAATCAAAACAAAATATTTTTTTTTTACATTTTCCAAAACCCTGTAGGTATTTTCGGAAGAATTTTCAGAAATTTTTCAATAAAAAAATATTCTCATTTTCAACACAAATTCATGCTTTCCGACGGAATTCAAGAAAGCAGAGCATCGATATGCATCACAAGCTCACTGTCGAAACAAAATTACACTCATCACACAAACGTGTTCTCTATACAAGAAGTTTCAGAGCAACCTTCTCAGTACGAGTAATAGTAGTAGTAGATAAAATTGTAAAAGATCACAATTATTGAATATTCGTATCTTTTCATGGAGGAAATGTCCTCATTCTCTTAAATTACAATCTCTTTGTTTCATGTGAAGCTTTTCAATTAAATTATTTAAATATGTCTTTCTGTCTGCCAAATTTTGCAAACTTTAAACTTTTATAAGTCAGTCACATACAGTACACGTACAATATACCTATAAACTTGTTAACTAAATCGACTTGGAAGTACTTAACACTAAATTTATTGTACAAAAACATACATGCTTTTCTGCTGCCACACAAGAGAAAAGTTCTATATTATGTATACTTTGTTTTCTTCTTTTTTAATATTTTGAGTACCCATTTCCTAAGTATCACTCTAACTTGTAGGTAACATTAAGGGATGCTGTAAGGAACACAATACCAAAAAGAAGACTTCTTGTACACATTCGTGATGATAATTTAGAATTATCTGGGTTCGAGGTGTAATTTTATGATTCTTTTGGGACAGATTTTCTGCTGACACAAGTGGATATAAAAACAAAATTCTTCCAATTTATTAATGGGACAACGTAAAAGACTTTTGTAAGACGTAATACACACACTCTTACGATGACGACTCCTACACGAAATATGGTGACGGTTATTGGTCGAAAATGATTCAACAAAATGTGTGTCAACATATAAAATCGGGCATTATTAATCTTAAGAAAAATTTTTGTTTCAAGAGGCTGTTATTTTACTGCTTGGAAAATAAATCGAAATGCTTATAGCCAGATGTGAGAAGGACTTCTTAATGGTGTTGTGTTCTTGTGTATGGTCAGTGATAGATTTATGAATTCAATGACATACAATAAAGCAGCTTATTTGACATCATAAAGAAGTGACGGAAATTTTTTTTTTTTTTGTTGGTATTGGTACCCAGTGTTCGATTGGTCTCAAATTGATGTGAAAACATTTTAAAATGTTCAATCCAACTGTGACTTATAAAATATGTAACTAGATATCGATAACAAACAGTTTAATTAAGATCGATTATTGTCATTTTTTGATGGCAAACTAAATTAAGATACAAATCCAAAAATAGTATATTAAATGGTTATTATGGCACCGTCATATCTCGTAACGATAAATGCAGTTTTAAATGTAATTTTAAATTTTGTTTTGCATATTGAGTTCGTTAATTACATTAATGTACCATCCTTACCACCTTAATGAGAAATGTCGTTTGTGTTAAGGACGACCGTTTTCGTTTCTATAAATGCAGCAATTGACTTCAACAGCAATTAATTGATTTAAGTGCACCATCAACAAACCGAATGAACTGCAATTGCAAGACTATGAAGGTATTTGCAGAACGCTTGAGAGCTATAAATGAATTACAAAAAAGTTCATAATTAAAAAACGAATAAATAATGTTTACCAATTTTTATTTCAACATTTTTTTTTTGTAATAAATAAATATTGATTTAATTTAAATGATTTTAGTAATTATCAATAACAAGAATTAATATACATAGACGGTTGCACATTTTCCAAGAAATCATATAAATTAATTTCGAAAGATCGTTTTTATTGTTTGCCGCATATAAAAAGTATAAGTTTAAATTATTGGGTGAATGGAATAAATCCTTGGGTGTTTAAATAAAATTGATATGAAATGAGGTATGTATGGCTAACTTTTTTTTCCTCTGATTTTTTGTATTTTTTTTATTGGTATTTAAATTAATTTTGTATACATATTGTGTTGAGAAATATGTTCAAAAAATTAAAAGTGCGTCATTTTATTTATAAGCAATTTAACAGCAAAATTTCGAAAGTAAAATAATTAATAAACCGTTTCTCGAAAAAAAGTACGTATATACGCCATACATTTTTTTTTGTAGGTATTGCTTATTTATTTTTAGGTTTATTTTAATGTTTTAATATGTTCGTAATGCACTTTGCTATACTTACTTAAAATGTCTATCATAAAAGTAGTACATAGGTACTTGTACTAGGGGCCCCCAAAATTAAATATTTAGAGACCCCTAAAATAATTTTTTTTTTTAGCTTAGAATTGATAGTTCTTGGGGCCTCTGTTCTGAAGTAATAAATACATAAATATTTGATTTTCCATCATCGACACATTTTTTTTTTATTTTGAGGTCCCTGAAAATTTAATTTTGGGGCCCCAAAAATTAAATATTTAGAGGCTCCAAAAATAATTTTTTTTTAGCTTAGAATTGATAATTCTTGGGGCCTCTGTTCTGAAGTAGTATGTAGGTACACATTTGATTTTCCATCATCAAACATAGTTTATTTCTTTTGGGGCCCCTGAAAAATTATTTTTGGGGCCTCAAAATTAAGTGCTTAGAGGCCCCTAAAATATAATATAATTTTTGGAGCCAAGAATTTATAGGTATTTAGGCCTCTGTTCTGAAGTAATATTCGGAATGATACCAATAACGTAATGTTTTTATTTTTAGCCCTGATGTATTTATGTTGGGGCTCCTCAATTGATATTTAATTTTCCATTTAAATGTTTTGAATCACTGAGGTAATAGCTTTTGAGGATCCTCAAATAATATATTGGTCATGCCATCAGAAAATTTGATGAATATTTTTGGGCTCCCCAAATTAATATTTGATTGCCTCTCAACTAACGGGGTTCCTGAAAAATTATTTTTTGTGACCCATCATATAATATTTTTGGAGCCCCGAAGTCATATTTTTAATAATATTTAGTAATCCATCAACAAATGTAATTTAGTTTAAAAAACAATTTTTTTAGTTTAATTTTTTTTGACGCCCTGAAGTAAAGGCTTTTGGGGCCCCTGGCCTGAAGTTGTTTGCTTTTTTTTGGCCCCTAATGTATTGACTTGAAGTAATATTTGGTATGCCATTAACAAAAATTTCATTTGAATAATACATATAAATGATTATTTAGATTCTGTTTCATATCCTTACTTCTTTTTTGTTTTTTTTTTTTTTATGAAAAATCTTAAAGTATTAAGGAAACATACCACAAAAGTAAGCATTTTTATTTTGATTTCGTTCCTGAAACTCAGCAAATTCTCAACTTGCCTATTTGTTTGCTCAGACAAAAAAATTTACGACCACTTCAAATGCCCTTGTTTAGATAAGCTTTAGTTTCTGGTAGCCTTATGTGAAGCATTTACCCTCATTGTTTGAATCACGATTCCATGAAAATATATTGCATTGGAAATTTGTAATCAAATATCTTTTCTACTATCACGAATATCTCTTCGAAAATGAAACATAGGGTGGTTCTAAAAAATACTTTATATGACTCAAAAACTTCGCGTATTTGTTGAGTTCATTATGTATGATTTTTATGGTATTTTCTGCCATCATTTAAAAGTTCATAAAATAGTCTACAATTGTTCAAATATTTTATTTAAAAAATATAGTAACAACTTTGGACCTTGAATTTATTTATTTATTCTGTTGAACTTGTAAAGTAATCACCCTATTTCAGCCAAAACATAAAACATGTATTTCCTTCGAATAAGACTTAAAAGCTTTCTGACACCCGCAAAATAAAAAGAACAATCAAGTTCGCATGGATATAGTATAAAAGAAGAACCATCTGCGATTGCTCAAGGATTGATAACCATCTCTAAGGACTCTCACACACAAAGCACATCGCCACGATATACCTTTTGCTTTGAATACGTACACAATAAATCAGTGTCATTAATCTCCTGAATGGAAAGAGAAAAAAAATTTAATTAAAAATTACTGATGTTGAACTTGGCCTGGGTGTTTTGTGTGAAGCTTTTTGCACTGCTCAATAATAATAATAGCCGATGAAATTAATTCGATTTACCTTCAAACTATTTGTGCCCACTCATGTGAATTCTCCATTGATGATTAATCGAACATGATTTTCTGTTTTTTTTTTGTTTGTTTCCTTTTTTTTTGCATGGAAATAATATGGAAGGCAGTTTCAGAATCCAACCTACAAAAAGCTGAAACACTGACCAAAAATAGATGGTTGAACATAGAATGAATGAGAATAATGACCTCACAGGTACAAATAAAATCTCATTAGTATGTGGCGGAAATATTTTGGCTCTACCAGGATGTCCTTGAAGCTGTAATATTGAACTTTCTGCTGTTGAGTTGATTAATAGGTGTAAATAAAATACTCATTTGTAATTTTGTGTTAATAAATTATCTCGTGTATTGTAATGAGTGTGGTAAGTATTAGTTTACAATGTTAATGCTAACATAATTCAAGACTTAATATTTGTTATTAAAGACTTTGGTTAAGTGGTGAAATTTAGTTTAATATTGACTGAAAAAAAGAATATCTTGGTTCACTATGGTGTATACGTAATTTTTTTTTTTCTTGTAAAACTCCACTCCAAAAAAAGTACAACTCAATAATTTATTTTTGATAAGTCAAAAATAAAACAACCACATGAATGATAAAATCAATTTTAATTTTCTGTCTATTTGGCAAAATGTTCACTTATGGTTTGGGAATAACGAGATAATCGATTGCTTTAATTTTTTGTTTTTTTTTTTTTTTTTTAAATAAAATCATTCCGTAACGAAAAGTTAATTTAAAAAATAAATTCATTTAAAAATAAAATCAGAGGTAGAATATTGAATTTTGTTGAATTTTAAAATCACTGGAAGCAAATATAATAAAACTATTGTATTTAATCTGAATCAATTGTATGTAACTGATATTGCACACTTGGTTGAGTTAAATGTTGGCTTGTTGAAAAGTGCTTCGGGTGATTTTTCCATATAATAATTCACATAAGCTAATAGAGCAGAAACCATACCTTCATGTTATTTTACGAAATTTTGAATAAATTTCAATGTTTTATTATACAATTCTTGGAAATTGTTTAAAAATATTTATGTGGAACTAAAAAACACAGAGATATAAATATATTACATATAGTGCACATAATCATGAACAAATAATTGAAATTTATTTTTATTTTATACACAGTAACCTTAGGGATAGAAACCTCTTTGCATGAAAAGTTTAAAATTTTAAACAGCATAATTGTTTTCTTCATAGTTCATTTCAACGGTCACGGGTATTTTTTTTTTTTTTATATAAATTTGATAAAGTTAATACATCTCTGTCAATTCAAATAGGATAAAAAAATTCTTTCAACACAAAAATTATATTATCATTTAATACAGTAAAATAAGGAGAAAAAAGGGGTAAATCTCGGAATTAATGTTAGTAGAAATTTTTTTTGCTCAATATCTTCCTTTTGCCATTCTATAACATATCTCAAAAGTCTAGAAAAATCTCATGTCCGCTTGTCGCGATTTCAAGGTCAAATCGCGAAATGGAAATTTTCAAAATTAGCAAAAATAGGCTATGGTATTATATACACATATGATACATGATTTCAAGGTATTTTTTAATGGTGATTCCAAAAAATCTAAAATCAAGACAATCTGACGTCTCTGGAAAAAGTTATACCTGTTTTTCATCTGTCTACTCATATTATTATAACAGTTGCAAACTTACTGCCGAAAAACCCTTAAAAGTTATGGTAGATGAACCAAATTTTGCATGAAGATTTTAGAATCCATTATTATTAAAAATCAAAACAATCCATTACAAAAAATATATATACCTACGAAATAATGGTATTTTTTTATGGAGGGGCAAATTTTAGGATATGCACTAAAGAAGATTCTTGTTCATCTTAGGAATAAGTGCTAATAGGCTAATTTTTTTCATTTTAATCTTTGTTTGGATATTCTTTAACTACCCTCAAAAATCTAAAAAAATCTCATGTCCGCAAGTCCTAATTTTCTTGGTTTGAAAATAAGGTGCAGATTTTAAAAAATTGAAAAACTACACTTCAGATATTTGTATCAGATCAACATGAATAAGATGCATTACTTTTCAGGGATGGTCAGGTTGACTTGTTTGTGAGTTTTGTTGGAATAAGTGTTAAAAAATACCTTTAAATCATGTCGCTTATGTTGGTATACATATAAAAATTTAAACTTTTCTTATTAATTTTTTAAAATCTGCGCCTTATTTTCAAACCAAGAAAATTAACACTTGCGGACATGAGATTTTTTTAAATTTTTGAGGGTAGTTAAAGAATATCCAAACAAAGATTAAAATGAAAAAATTAGCCTATTAGCACTTTTTCCTAAGATGAACAAGAATCTTCTTTAGTGCATATCCTAAAATTTGCCGCTCCATCAAAAAATACCATTATTTCGTAGGTATATATATTTTTTGTAATGGATTGTTTTGATTTTTAATGATGATGGATTCTAAAATCTTCATGCAAAATTTGGTTCATCTACCATAACTTTTAAGGGTTTTTCGGAAGTAAGTTTGCAACTGTTATAATAATATGAGTTGACAGATGAAAAACAGGTATAACTTTTTCCAGAGACGTCAGATTGTCTTGATTTTAGATTTTTTGGAATCACCATTAAAAAATACCTTGAAATCATGTATCATATGTGTATATAATACCATAGCCTATTTTTGCTAATTTTGAAAATCTCTATTTCGCGATTTGACCTTGAAATCGCGACAAGCGGACATGAGATTTTTCTAGACTTTTGAGATATGTTATACAATGGCAAAAGGAAGATATTGAGCAAAAAAAAATTCTACTAACATTCATTCCGAGGTTAAACCCTTATTTGACTGGATTATTGGAATTTTTTTAAACAAAAATTTTGGCAGGAAACTTTAAAAATCGATCTGTCAACAATTTAAAAAACGCACCTAGGACAAAACAGAACTGAGGTGACGAAATTATTACATTTTTCATTTAAGAAAAAGTTAATTAAGCACTTAACAAAATTTAAAAATTAAATTTGAAAAAATCACCAACCCGTTTTCAAAAAAATAATATATTTTTTTTTAATTCAGAATTAAGTTTTTGAAAATTTTGCTATGTTTAATTTAATGTGAAATTATGATTTTTTTATTTTATGTATTTCTAGTAAAATAGAAATTTTGCCTGTTTGAGTAGGTGTGCAAGAATCTTTTTTTTTGTATTTAAGATTTGTGTGTGTAAAAAAGCAAAAAAGGTAGTTCTATAAAAATTAAAAATTTTTTTTTGAAACCGTTACATCAACACCATCTGGCACAAATTTTTTTTTAAGTTAAAATTATTTTTTTATAAATGCTTTAAGAAACTTTAATATTCTAAGCATTCTTAACCATAAGAGCAAGTACGTGCGGGTCCAGTCGAGCATTTTATCTACTACCTAATACATAGTTAAAAAAATTGTTCATTCTAAGGAAATTACTTACCTAAACAAAGGTATTACAAAAATTGTGTTTTGATTTTGAAGTGAAAACTTCTTTAGTATCGTAGTGATTTGAAACAAGATGAAACGAAAACGCGACACGACTTCAACTTGTTATAACTTTTTTGTTTTAATAGATAGATGAATGAAATTTGTACTGTATATAGGTAATTAAATAAATTATAATTGTACAAGATTTCAATTAATTCCATATTCAAAATTCGGATATAACAGTAAAAAGATGTTCTTTTCCAACACACGTTATATCTTTTGATCTAGTGCACATACAAATTTGGTTTAACTTTATTACGCATGTTGATAACATAACCTTTTATTTGATATATCACACATAACGGTACGTGCTCTACAAGTTACACAATCTTAAATTGAAAAAATTGAAACATACCTCAAAATACCTGTGGAGATCTGTTGGCGATGACCAGCTACCAGTGTAGGAAGTACCGTAATCTCAGTCTGGAAATTCGACATGGTTGACTTAAAAAAATTCTAACTTCTCTCGTAGACATCTTTGAAATATGTAAGATTTATGCATCATTATACAAGGTGAAACAATAAGCTTTCAAATGGTATACAATTTTGTATAGGTTGTCATACAAAAAAATTGATTTAATAGCATGAGAACATAAAAATAAATAAATCTACAAAATAGCTCTTTTTGTAGATGTGTCATTCACCTGATCGATATATATATTTTGATCTAAGACAATAAGCTTTCAGATGCTGTAAAATTTTGTATAGGTTGTTAGGGAAAAAAATTAATTTAATAGTGTGAGAAGATAAAAATACGTGTTTTTTCGGTTTTTTTGGTGGAAATTGATCGAGTTCAAAAAATTGCAAGAAAAATGTTTTTTTAAGGTTTCACTTCTACCACGTGTGAATTGCACACATGATTTTTTTTTTTTTTAAATCTAAAAAAAATTATTTTTTTGAATATTTTGTTGAGATTTAAAACACTTTATATTGAATCGTAAAAAAGGAGGTCAGAAATGAAAAAAAAAATCGATTCTATGGTAATACGGCTTTCGTTTTTATGAAAATAAGCTTTTCGATAGTCCTTGAATTTTAACCCATCCTTAATAGTGGAGTAAATAAAGCTAAAAAAAATGCAAATATGAGGGAACTTAGACAGTGAACAGCTCAGATGTACATACTCTAATACTTTAACCTCTAAGTGGTAGAAATTGCCTCTGTTATCGTATTGTATTTTATAATATTACTTAAAAATTTTGTGAACAACTTGCAATTAGACTAGCCTTCCTTCAATATCTGTGTATCATTATTGTTACCAACACCAACAACACCACCACCACCACCACCTCCACCACCACCACCACCACCACCACCACCACCACCAACAACAACAACAACAACAACAACAACAACAACAACAACAACAACAACAACAACAACAACAACAACAACAACAACAACAACAACAACAACAACAACAACAACAACAACAACAACAACAACAACAACAACAACAACAACAACAACAACAACAACAACAACAACAACAACAACAACAACAACAACAACAACAACAACAACAACAACAACAACAACAACAACAGCAACAACAACAAAAACAACAACAACAACAACAACAACAACAATAATAACAACAAGAAGACAGGAAGACTTTCTGTAGAATTTAAAGACCCCCAACTCTTTTGTTCAAATTAAAAAGGTATCAACTAAAATTGACCATCTCACCTCACAGCATAAAAACAAATATATTTAAAATGTTAAACCTTTTGTTTCAGCAATTTATAAAGACTTTTCCTGTTCAAGTCTTACCTGTGATAACAACATGCATTTTTCATTGGATTCATCATCATAAATCATTTTTAAAAGAGAATAAATGAACTAAGCTTGTCCTTTAAAGAAATTAAGTTGTTAATAAACCTTACTTATGTACATAAAGTACATTCAACATTCTCCTTGCAATGGCAACATGCTCTTTGCAGAAGCTTAACTTTTGGAATTGTTTTTTCACAAGAGAACAAAAAAATATAGAAAACCTCAACCAACAGAAAGTACCACCCCCCACTTGATGGACATTCTCATTTTCCGTTTTGGTAATATATATTTTGTCCTTTTTTTTTCTATTCTCTCAAAAAAAAGGTAGGTACCTTCCTATACTCTCGTTTTTGGAATATTTTAGTGCTAAGAACAATGACAGGTGGCCATAGCATGTTCCCATAAATAATATGTTCTGACAAAAGCTAACCGACTACTTATAGCCAGTGAGCGTCCTCTTCGTCGGTCGTCGTCAACTCCCACTTACATTCTAGCAAATTGATGTCGTTACACCTCATCCTCAAGTTTGTATATGATGGCCATCATGATGTGTGTCGTCTTTCTTTGTATGGAACAGGAACTCCTGATGGTTTTTACTAAGAATTCTCTACTCTTTTTATTCGTTTTTCTTTTCCAGACATGTTGTCATCCTTCCTTTTTGAATTTTCTCCGTACCTCGACTCCGTTACATGTATTATTCTTTTGGCTATAAACTGTATTGCCAAGCTAACTACAATAACACACACATACTGTCTGAGGAATGACCTCATAATGAAAATATTACAGGTACTTACCTTTCGTGTAATAACATTTTGACTTGAGGCTACAAAGGATACGTGTAATGTTGTGTTATTGTATAGCTAGCTAGAGCCCAATGGAGGTCCTTACAACAGTGTAGCAGAAATATTTCCAATTTTGTTGCACAGAGTAAATGATGAATAGAATGTGGCAGACTGGAAGAGGCAAACAAAGAGAGTCTTATCGTGCAACATACTGTCCCACAAGTGTGTTGTATTTGATAGCATAAATTTTTCTTATGGTGTCCTTATGGCAGCTTCCGGGCTGTTCTCCAAGAGTTTAAGTAATGGAAATATCAATTCTAGCAGGGTGAAGTAATATTAAGGACCTGCTGTGATTTTTCATAGTGTTTTAAGCTTGACATAAATGCAATTGGGATTTTTTGTTTTCCAGCTTGTCAATTTTTTTTGTTGTGTTGGATGAAAGTTAAATGGAAGCAAAGACTTTTTAAAGGTAACTTTGTGACATTTAATGGGAAGTTTCAAGGAAAATTAAAACATGGGAAGAAAAGGGAAGTTGTTACATGGTCATGATCACATTAATGTCTTTTACATTTAAAATTAATCTAATAAAAACTAGAGTAAGTACAAATTATAAAAATTGACCAAAAACATAACTCCTATGACTACAAAACACAGCTTGAAAGCTTTTTTTGGGAAATATAAAAAAAAAACTATTATTCTGTTTTTATTTTCTGTGATAAAAGCAATGTTTCATTTTACCACATAAAATAGTTCAAAAACATTCTTCACAATATTTTCGTGCTAAAAATAACTTTCAAAACAATTATTACCACATCCCATACATAGATTGTGTGCAGGCAGGAAACACCACCCATTCATGTATGCTGTCCCACTTATACCACAATGTGGGTGCAATTTTGTTGTTTGGGATGAAATTAAGGCTATGTTTGGGTTGCACGTTTTCAGTTATAATACGAAGGATTATTATTTTGACATTTGAAAAAGACATCTTGACTGATGGTATTATTTATTTTTTTTATCTAATTTTTATTTGAACGTCAGTGCACCTATGTAAGTCTGAATTTGATCGTAGATGGTGCACTTGTATCGATAAAGGAGATTAAAAAAATGTGTAAAGACACTTATCAAGATGAGGGAGCGTGAAAAGTGTGTTTTTTATACTCATGAAAAGGGTGCCTACGGATCTGCTAGCAATATACAACTTAACTATTTAAAGGCAAGAATTCTAGATTTAATTTAAAATTCTTCACCGACAGTATTGTGATTGCGAAACACTGCATATTTATTCCATGGGAGTGATCAACGAAATGAAGATGTCATTGACCTTTTTTGTTTAAAAAGTGACTAAAACTTTTGAGTCAACTATCAAATTCAAGATCATTTATAAAAATTCATCATAATGTGGCCTGAGACAGATGCAAATTCCTTGAGAATGCAGTGAAATCAACTGTTTTTCTATTGGAATAGTAGGGTGATTTGTAAATAATAATACCTAATAATATTTTTGGCACACAGTCAAACCCTTTGTTACTGAAATCGAAATTTTTTTTGACATTTGGCACAAGAATTACAAAATTAGAATTTGGTAGGAAATGAGGTCGAACTATTTTGTCTCCAAGAGCTACACGATAGATTTTGGTTTTAAAAAGTGCTGAGGTTGCTACTGCGATAGCTGCTATGAATCACACTGATCTTCACTGAGCAGCGAACAATTTGCGATTGCTCTTCAATATACCTAGCTGCTCACTGCTCAGTCCTCAAACATACAAAAATCAAACCCAATCCAATTATCTATCTGTGTTCTTTTTTTTTTGTATACTATGATGAACACGAAGTGATTAAGTGAACAGGAAGACCAGTAAAAATGTTCTATGTTTCACTGCTTTTATAAGTCAAACTGCTTTCTGTTCTTCTTTTTTATAACTTCACTACTCTTTTTCAGAAAATTTGTTCGCCTTTTTGAGATACCACTGCTTTTTTGTGAGTATTATGTTCTTCATATCTAATGATTTTTATAAAAGATGAAAAAAGCAATGATATAAAAAAAAGTGATGATGACGAAACAAAGAAGTTCAATTTAAAATACCATTGTTTCCGTACATGGTATTTTTTCTTATTCAAAAATTCGGAAATATTTACTATCTTTCTATTTGTATTCCATATTTTGAATCATATTTCAAATCAGGAAGACATTTTAAGGCTTGACTGGTAGCGTCAAGATTAATTTACGGCGTTCATCTGCTATTTAAAGAGTGATTAAAGAGCAGCTTTTGGTAGCTGCCCTTTTTATATGCTGCTCACTGCCCTTTCAAAATCGCTCTTTAGAACATCCCTAATTTTATATGAAACATGACTTTCGTATGGTGAAAGTCGAAATCTTGAAAAATGTTTTTTTTTTGTTTTTTTTTTCAAATTTTCTCAATATTTTCTAAAATAAAAATGTTCTTCTTCTACACATTCTTAAATAAAAGGTTTTAATCTAAAATGTGGCATACCAAATTTTTCATTTCAAATTATTTTTTTTTTTCAAATTAAATTCGTAATAAAATAAAAAATTTAATATTTTGCTAAGAAACATTAAAAATAATTAAAAAAAAAAAAAAAAAAACAAAAAAATGTAGGTCTACATCAAGTTTTGTTAAAATCCAACTATTTTTGTAAAAGATAAAATTAAAGCCTTGAGAAGAAGTTGTAGATCATATTGTTATCTACAACTTTCGTATTTAACTTTTTTCCATAGAAGATCTACTTTTCACAGAAAACTTTTAAAAACACGATTTTCGACACCCAAACCTTTTTACGCCCATCCACCCCCTTTAAATTTGATACAATTTTACTTCCAATTGGTTGTAACTTTCATTGTACTCTTGTCCAAAACTCAGCTTTGGTTGTAAAAAACTGTACAAAACTTGTACAAAACTTTTGCATACTTTTTTTTTTGAAGTTATACTTCTTATGGGTATGAAAATTTACTTTTTGACAAGAATGTCAAAGGGATTATGACGCGATCACCCTGGGTAGCAGGGCTGTCGTTTCACCTTTAGAGTAGGCAGTACTTTAGTATTTAAATATGCAGTACGCCGCAGTACGGCAAATATAAAACACACAACACGTTGCAAGTTACATGTTTCATGTGGCAAGTTGCATGTGGCAAGTTGCGTGTGACAAGTTGCATGTGGCAAGTTGCGTGTGGCAAGTTGCTTGTGGGAAGTTACATGTGGCAAGGTGCATGTGACAAGTTGCATGTGGTAATTTCCATGTGGCAAGTTGCCAGGGTTGCAAAAAGCTCACATTTCAGCTCAGCTCACAGCTCAGCTCAGCGGGGACTCTAACCTACATTTGGGTACAACTCCTATCCCTGTAGGTCGACGCGTTCTCAAACCGGGAGAACTTAAAAGTAAAAAAAAAATAGGCACGATTCTGAAAAAAAAGGCATGATGTGGGTTTTTTAAAAATCTAATAATGTGCAAAGCGTAGGCCCATGACACAAGCTATCATTTGGCATCACTCCCAAAAATTGCTCTCAAGCGGTTTAGCTTCCAGGAGCATTCAAAGATTCGGGGGTTTTTTGAAAAAAAACAAAAAAAATTTACTCCAACTTTAAAACGCGATTTTCTCGGAATTTTGAAAAAAGTCGAAAAACCGGATTGTACCGGAATTTTTTTTTTTATGATAAAAAAAGAAATATTTTATTAAAAAAAATAGAAATATATTTACTATTAAAAAAAACCAAGAAAAAAGATGGACGCAAGGAGGATGAAAGAATTAATTTATTTTTCACTTGATACTGAATGAGAAGTATAACTTCAGTCGCGTGTACATGTGTACACACACTTTTTTTTAATTTTGCGATAGGTCCCGGCTTTGGAAATTCAAGGAAATTTACAAATCTTAAACCTGTCTTCTCAATTAAAATTACTGACAGTAAGATAAATCTTTTTTAAAACCTTCACCACAAATGGGTCTCGAAAAACCGACCTAGCCTTTTCCAGAATATTTTTGATATCTGAATTTTTAAGATTATCACATTCAAAATTAAATTTTCAAAAACAAGAAAATCATTTCTGTCAAAGTTAAAGCATTCGTCAGTTGAATTTCTACCTTCATCAACCAATGGTCGCAGAAACCACTTATCGACATTTACCCTCTAAAGTCAGTACAAAATAATTTTACTCGAATTTAATGAAATATAGTTTTTCCTTTTATTTCAAAAATCTTTTATTTTCCCTTAAGATACATAAATAAAAACCTAAAAACATAACATTAAAAAACTCTATATATTTTTCTGAAACCCACTTATAATTTGTTTCGAATAAATTATACCCAATAAAACATGCATATTACATGTAATAACAATCGTTTGGTCTTCCGGTATTAATTTTGCACAAAACAACACAATTCACAGAGAGATAAAAATCTCTCACCCTATTCTTGTTGTTGGGCATTTGTCCATAAGTCGGTCGTTGTCGAACGGAAGGAAAAAGGGAAGTTGGCAGTTAGGAAAATTAATGCCATTTGCCATCTCTTTGTGGAGTGTTTGGGATGTATCTATACCAATTTGTTATGTTATGAGAACAAGTGTATAATCATTAAATTTAAGTTCCTAATGTTTTAGCTTTGGCTGGAAGGCATACAAAAGTTTGAAAAAGTTGTTTTCCAAATGATTTTTGATTTCATTAAATGTTCAAAGTCAGAAAGTGGGAAGGATGTTAAAGGACATTTTATAATAGAATCCTTAAAACACAAAAATCCTTATTCAGACTTTCAGGAATGAAAATAAAGACACATCCTTATAAATAAAGAAATCTAATTCTACTGTAAATGCAATCATAATAACTCTTCTCGTCCTGGCCAAGATGTTCTGACATCCAAGTTATCCTCATAATTTTCTCATAGAAATAGTCAAGCGTTGCATAGAATAACCAATGAACCAGTGGTGTCTAATACCAATTAACTCTTGGAGTATGCAATTTGTAGTAAAAAAAAAAACGCTCACACTCCATCGTCATCATCGTCACCAAGAGGAAAATTATTATCTCCAGTTTCAGAGTATTTCCTTGAATGAAGGCTATGAATGTCACGAGCAGCATGACGTCCTTGGCAGAGGCAAATGGTTTAACGTGGTAGTTATCTATCTTCCATTTCACTTGTTTTTCCACTTCCAGGATTTTTTATTTTTTGTTTTATTCCGTTTAGTGTTTTTTTTTTTTTGTTCTCAGTGGAACACTTTCATCTTCATCATGAAAGATGCAAAAAGAAAAAGCACAAAAAACCCAAAAGTCCTTGTGACCTTTCCTGACTTATAACGGACGTAATGGAAAAAAAGAAATTGTGCGAAATGCTCTTTCCTGCATCTACTATTCACATAAATGATAATAATTCATCCTCTTGCAAGAGTCAAGAATCAGAGAGTCCTTTAGTGGTTAGCATCGGCAGTAAAATAGCTACCACTATTTTTTGTTTTCAAGTCCTTGCTATGAAATTTCCTTCTCTGTTTTCATAGATCCTTTTTTGCATGCATATACAAAAGAAAATTAAAATTATTATTTTATCCTATTATTTTCCTCCTTCCTCTTTTTTTCACTTTCATCATAATTTTTCTGCGGCTTTTTTGTGCGTGTTAAGCTGTTCACTCTTGGTGTTGAATTTATTATTGAAGAAGAAGGCAAACAAGCTGCAAAACAGAAATATCAAAAAAAAAAAAATGAGGAAATAATAATATTAAAGTATTAAACGTTCTCTAATTAAATTTTGCTGAAAGTTTGACGAAGTTGGGTGTTGTAGAAAATTGAATTGATGATTTTATGATTTTTTTTTTATAAGTGAGTAATTGGTTAATTGAGCGAGTGTTGAAAAGGGCGGAGATTTGTTTTATTTTTTTTTTATTAACCCGTATATTAAGCAGTTCTTTGAATTATAATTAGAAAAATGTCTGAAGTTGTCACAAATAAGGGAGTGATTACGTTAAACGTTGGAAAATTAAACTAGCTCAAAATACATACAAATATCAGTCTATTTCAATAACCAAAAAATTGCAAACCAGATAACTCAGTACTAGGATTAGAGCCTAAATATATAGCATTTCATGGATTACCAATGTTGGCGGTTTTAGTTTTTGACTGCGTTATTGTATAGTCAAGGTCCTGTTTGTAACCAAATAAATATTTTGTACTTGATTATTCGTAATTCGCTTTGTTTTCAAAAAAATTACGAAGTAAAAAATATTATTCCCTAAAACACTCTAAATTGGGACACTGCGGTGTATACGTAATATTTCATTTTCAAATTAGTAAAGGTAAAATAATAGGTATACATAAAATCAACAAATACAAAAAATTGTTACACTCATGAAACTTGGTTAAAAGTTTGCTTTTGGGATAAGAACCAAGGATACAAAAGTTCATAAAAAAAGTTGGGTTTAAGGGTGTTTTTTTCGCGGACAAGAAGGAGGGGGTGAAAAAATATACTGAAATGAATTGTTTGTCGAATATCATCACATGACACATGTTTTCAAGGTATTTTTTGATGCTTAGTCTAATAACATAAAAATAAAGTCAATACGATTGCTCTAAAAAAAGTTATTGCCGATTAAAAACAAGGGTGCTTGTTTTTTGACTTCAACAGGTAAATATTATCAAAACCCATATGCAAAATAAGATACATTGATGAAATTCAGAATGAAGGTTTTAGATAAAGCCGGAACAAAGGATTCATAAAGTTTTTAAAAATATTTTTGGTGAAAGGGTGTTTTTTTGATGGGTTGAGTTATGTGTGAGAAAGGTATTGTAACATCTGACATACATTATATTAATTTTTTAAATTTGGTGAAAAAGTTTCGTTTCTTATATTATAAGAGTTAAGAATCTAAAAAGTCTACAAAATTATCTGGAGTGAAAGTTTGTTTTTTTTTTTTTAAGAAATGATGAAATTCGGAATTAGTACCACAAAAACTGAGACAAAAATGTTAAACCAACGAAAATCGGTACATATGTTAGTTTCATTTATAACAAAAACCAAGAATCTAAGCAGTCTATAAAAAAAATTTATGTGAAATTGTATTTTTGTTTGGGAAATAAGGAAAATCCGCGATAAGTCCGATTAAATCAATATAGTGTAAAAGTTACCCTAACGAAATTTATTAAAAATGTTGTCTTCCCCATGGGAATAACGAATAAAATAAATCTATAAATTTTTTTCATATGAGAGGGTGTTTTTTTTGGGTGTGATGAAAATGTGAAATTCAGCACTTATGTTACTATTGATATAAGAAACAAGCATCTAAAGTGTCTATAAGAATATCATGGTTAAAAGGGTATTTTTTTTGAGTGAAAACAAAAATGATGGGCCACCCTTATGAAATTTGGTGAAAACTTTGAATTTGCGATAGAAAGCAGGAATAAAGAATTTCCATAATAAAAAAAAATTGGGTGAAACAGTATTTTTTTCGTTTTAGTGTTGAGAAAGAATTATGACAGATTGATTGTGGTCCTCAGGATTGTCTTTAAAGCATTCTTTCAAATGTCTAATTATAAGAACGTGTTGTTGGTATATCTTCATCTTTGAGTAAAATTAATTCACAATAAATCAAAATTTTAAATTTAACCACTTTTTATAAAGGTTTCTTAAGAAGCATTTCATAAACTAATTACATGCTACCCGGTTTTATAATTTTTGTTTTCAATTAAAAAAAATCATATTAATTGAATTCTAAGAAAAACACTTCTCTTGATTTCCAAAAATATCAAAGCTTGTAAAAACTTATTGATATATTTTTAATAACAATAAAACATTAAAATAAAAAGGCAATATCTATTTTCAGATGAATGAAAATAAGTTGGCGAAATCAAGTCAAAAAAATCACTTATTAAATGAGGCTTAAAATTTGCAGAAAATAAATTTCCCGAATTTTTTTTATTTTGTATATTAAAGTTTTGAATTTCAATACAAAAAAATTCCAGAAAAAAATAAATGTAATACAGTCAAATAAGGAGAAAAAAGGGGTAAATCTCGGAATTAATGTTAGTAGAAATTTTTTTTGCTCAATATCTTCCTTTTGCCATTCTATAACATATCTCAAAAGTCTAGAAAAATCTCATGTCCGCTCGTCGCGATTTCAAGGTCAAATCGCGAAATGGAGATTTTCAAAATTAGCAAAAATAGGCTATGGTATTATATACACATATGATACATGATTTCAAGGTATTTTTTAATACTGATTCCAAAAAATCTAAAATCAAGACAATCTGACGTCTCTGGAAAAAGTTATACCTGTTTTTCATCTGTCAACTCATATTATTATAACAGTTGCAAACTTACTGCCGAAAAACCCTTAAAAGTTATGGTAGATGAACCAAATTTGGCATGAAGATTTAAGAATCCATCATTATTAAAAATCAAAACAATCCATTACAAAAAATATATATACCTACGAAATAATGGTATTCTTTGATGGAGGGGCAAATTTTAGGATATGCACTAAAGAAGATTCTTGTTCATCTTAGGAATAAGTGCTATAAGGCTAATTTTTTCATTTTAATCTTTGTTTGGATATTCTTTAACTACCCTCAAAAATCTAAAAAAAATCTCATGTCCGCAAGTCCTAATTTTCTTGGTTTGAAGATAAGGTGCAGATTTAAAAAAATTGAAAAACTACACTTCAGATATTTGTGTCAGATCAACATGAATAAGGTGCATTACTTTTCAGGGATGGTCAGGTTGACTTGTTTGTGAGTTTTGTTGGAATAAGTGTTAAAAAATACCTTTAAATCATGTCGCTTATGTTGGTATACATATACAAATTTAAACTTTTCTTATTAATTTTTTAAAATCTGCACCTTATCTTCAAACCAAGAAAATTAGGACTTGCGGACATGAGATTTTTTTTTTAGATTTTTGAGGGTAGTTAAAGAATATCCAAACAAAGATTAAAATGAAAAAATTAGCCTATTAGCACTTATTCCTAAGATGAACAAGAATCTTCTTTAGTGCATATCCTAAAATTTGCCCCTCCATCAAAGAATACCATTATTTCGTAGGTATATATATTTTTTGTAATGGATTGTTTTGATTTTTAATAATGATGGATTCTAAAATCTTCATGCCAAATTTGGTTCATCTACCATAACTTTTAAGGGTTTTTCGGCAGTAAGTTTGCAACTGTTATAATAATATGAGTTGACAGATGAAAAACAGGTATAACTTTTCCCAGAGACGTCAGATTGTCTTGATTTTAGATTTTTTGGAATCAGTATTAAAAAATACCTTGAAATCATGTATCATATGTGTATATAATACCATAGCCTATTTTTGCTAATTTTGAAAATCTCCATTTCGCGATTTGACCTTGAAATCGCGACGAGCGGACATGAGATTTTTCTAGACTTTTGAGATATGTTATAGAATGGCAAAAGGAAGATATTGAGCAAAAATAATTTCTACTAACATTCATTCCGAGGTTAAACCCTTATTTGACTGGATTAATGAACAATGATTAAATTTATAAATTTTACCTAAACGGTAATTGAAAATAAAAAAAAAAAAAAACAACAACTCTAGAACATAAAGCCCAAATAGGCAGAATAAAAACAAAATAAAACAAAAAAAAAACAAAAGAATCTACAGAAAAAAAAACCGAAATCATTTACTACTCTGAGTTTGAGGACAATTTTTGTGTGTTTTATTTAAGGACATTTCAATTTCGAATAAACAACAATTCTGAGAGAGCTGAAAACGATTGTCACACTCACAACTCTAGAAGAAAATGAACAACATCAACAAAAAAATCAATTTGGTGGAATATTGCAAAACTTTTGCTCCTTTCACAATGTCCTTCAGTGTGGAGTGGGCTTAGAGGCCTCTATACAGATGACGACGTGAGGCAAATGACAGACGGAAAATCCCAAAAATTCTAGGAAGTACTTATTCTATATAATTTTATGTAAGTGTACATCATTAAATATTTTGTTGGGTTTTTGTTTTCGTTACTTTATTCGATTGATTTCGAATTTCCTTTTTTTAAAAGATAAGGTAAATAAAACCAAAAACAAAAAATAAATGAAATTTTGAAGGAAATTAATTCAATGTTTAAAACGTGTCATGAATTGTTGTATTTTATTGATAGAATACCTAAAAACACTTTAAAAGCAGTGATTTTATAGTGCAAGAGTTATAATTTATTTCACTTACAAGTTATTTATTCGAAAATTGAGACTTATTCGTAAAACTTAAACGCAAAATGTTCAACAGTTATGACTTATGACTTTTAGCAGTTAAAGAATTAAAACAATTCATGCCAAATCAAGCCTAACTGATGAACGTTTGATTAGGCAGGATTATGAAAGCTGAAACGGCTGTTTTCTAGGAAGCTTATTTCGAAATAAAGTTTTGTAATTAGAATATCCGTTACGGTATAACTTAGTTGGTATTAAATGAAGGGACAGTTTTCAATTCAATGGAAATACTTATTAAATGTTTTTGATTCTATAACGAGATTTCCTTCCAAGAGTAGGCTTCAAAAGCCAAAATATGAAAATATATTCGTATAACATTTCAATAAATAAATTCAAAAATGTACAGTAAAACAAGGAACCAATTTTAGAGAATTTTCGAGAAAAAAAAACAGATTCTTCTGTAAAGGGGAGCTTTTTATTATACATTTATTAGTTCTCTGGAAGTTAGTAATCAATAATTTTTCTGAGAAGAAGTGTTTTATCAACTTAATATAGACAATCATTTTCAAACATACACTACAGGAGAAGGCTACTGGTGATTAATTTCAGCAGAATCAAAAAACCAATTAAAAAAATATTATATTCGACTTTAATTCACCTTTTTTGGAATAAGCTTATATTCTAGATCAGGGATGGCGAACCTTTTTAGAGCCTCGTGCTATTTAAAAAAAAATATTTTTTTGAGGTGCCTTTGGCGTGCCATACAGTTTTGATATAGTTTTTTTTTGTGACCACTCGGAGCAAAAATAATTAATTTTAAACTACGCAACGTTTTATTTGTAAACACACCTATTAATTTAAATTTGAAAATAACAGATTATTATTGTAGTTTGTTTTAATAAAAAAAAACAACATTTTAAAAACACTTTTGCAAAAAGTGGAAGATTTACAAAATTATTATTTTTTTATACTTTATAGCGCAATTTGTTTTTGAAAAACAAACTACAAAAATTATTTTTGGAACCAAAAAATAAGCTTTCTGCATCATTGTTTCAAATTTTACGTTCGGAAAAACTAAGTTTGAAAAAAAAATGAATTTGAAATTTTTCACTTTTCAATTTTTAGATGTACCTACCTCAACAAAATAAAACAAAGAAACAAAATATTAAAAGTGAGAGAATTACATATTGTAGTGTGTCTTCTTTTTGTTATTCATTTGGACAAATTATGACTCACGTGCGTAAGTAGGTGAAAATACTGTCAAGATCTCCAACTTTTCCAATTTCATGTTTCCATTAAATTGGAATTGGAATAATTGTTCGTCGTATTGCCCTCCACCCTCTCTAGTTCGATTGATTCCAACTCTTTCCTTGTTTCGACTTATTTTTAAGTCGATATCGAACAAAATTGAAATTCGTTCAGCTACATTTCAATTTCTTCAATTTCCAGTTAGATTTAGACATGTTAAGTTTATCAAAGGATGTCGTATCAGGGTCCAGTAGACCTAGCATTTCCCATAATTCCTTAATTTGTGAAAACCTAATTACCTACCGATAAAAAACTGTTCAGTTAATTTTACTTCGTCTGGTTTTTCGTGTAAATTCAATCCGTTCTTCAGAACGTGATTATCGGCTTTTGAGAAGAAGAGATTTTTACAGTTTTACAAAATCTCAAGAAAAATTTTACTGGAAAATCATTGAATGTCGCTCAAATAATGGCAATTGGATTACTTAATTGGTGACGTGCCGGAAAAGTTTTATTGCGTGCACGCGTGCCATTGGTTCGCCATCCCTGTTCTAGATAGTCTTTCTTTATTCGTGTCGTACTACGAGAATGTTTAATGCATGTGCGGGTTTTTCCCTCCCAATCAAATGTTCAAAGCTTCAAAATCAATGTGAATTGGTATTTTCTTTGAAACCGAATGCCCTCAATTTGATTACTAACATTAAGGGTAACCAAAACTCTTTATTGCGCGCAGATCATACCTAATAATAATAATAATAATAATAAAAAAAAAAAAAAAAAACAAATTAAACGTTAGTTAAAGCCTTTGTTATTATGAGGGGTTGTCCAATTTAAGTATCAAATGTTTCCTTGGAAGGTTTCACAGGTTGCTCCGGTAAGTAAAACGGGTTTCTCCAATCGCTCTGGAAAGTATTATGGATACGGTGATCATATTTCTGGAAGCGAAACCCGGGACAGATACAAAAATTCGCTGGATCGATTTGAAAATATTGATTTGATAATTAATTTTTTTTTTAAATGAGTTTTTTATAATTTTTCTTTATTTTGATATCAAGATTTCCTAAACGATTTTATGGGAGCTTTTTTGTTGAAATCGATTAAGTCGTTTACGAAATCAGAAATCAAGAAAATGGTTTTATAATAATGTCCGTTAATAATGTAATGTTTTATTCCGGGTTCACAATAAAACTTATTTAATTTCCACTTATATTTCCGTTCAAATAAGAACACACTTTATTTCAACTCAATTTACTTTTATTATTCGCTCAAACAAACACACTTTTAAATCACTTTATTTACTACTAACAATTCGCAACACTTTATTTCACTTTGTACTGTACTCTTTCACTTTCAAGATTAAACTGTCTCCGGTCGGTGTCTACGCTGCCTTTTATACCGGAATCTCGAGACTCGAGAACGTCCTCGAAGGCTCTCGTCCCTGTCTCTCGAAACTTCCTTTCCAGGAAGGGCACTTCATACTTCCAGTCTAGTGGGATATTTTGAGATGTGTTCAGTGTGGGATATTTTTAGATGTGTTCAATGAGATATTTTTCTTAATTACTAAAGGTCCGTTCACATTTCTACCTTTGCAGGAGTAGGTAGTGTGTTCAGACTTTTATCTTAAAAGTAGTTCAGTAATTCATCGTTACATTGCCCCCCTCTTAGGATTGTTCGTCCCGAACAACTCCATTGCTTCTATCACCATTATAACGATGTAAACGGTCACAATGAACTACCTTAAGTTTGCCTCTTACCCCTCTTTGTATACGGTAAACCACGTCGTTAATTCTGGTTATTACTGTGTAAGGGCCTTCCCAGTTTTGTTGTAGCTTCGGTGATAGTCCCTTTTGTCGGTGGGGATTGTAAAACCACACAAGTTCTCCTTCTTGAAACCCTGTTGCTGTCGCTCGTGCGTCATATCTTGTTTTCATCCTGTCACTAGACGCTTTTATATTTGTCCTTGTCCGTTGGTGAATGTCAGCCAGTGTTCCTTTCAGGTTATCTACGTACTCATCCATTTCATGTGGCTCGTTTGGAACACTTCCAAATTTTATCTCACTTGGCAGACGTATTGTTGAGCCAAATAGGACTTCCGATGGTGTATGTCCAGTAGAACTATGTGTTGCACTTCTATAAGCCATCAAGAATAATGGAATATGTCGGTCCCAGTCTCGTTGATTATCATTGACTACTTTTGACAGGTGTTCCTTAAGTGTCCTGTTAAATCGCTCAACCATCCCATCAGATTGTGGATGAAGCGGTGTTGTTCGCGTCTTCTTGATGCCAAGGAGTGAGCAAACCTCTTGAAAAATCTTAGATTCGAAGTTCCTTCCTTGGTCGGAATGAAGTTCCATGGGTACTCCGAACCTGCTCACCCAATGAAAGACAATCTTATCCACAACTGTTTTGGTTTCCTGGTTTGGAATGGCAAATGCCTCAGGCCATTTGCTGAAGTAGTCCATCACTACAAGGATGTATCGATTTCCGTTGTTGGTTTCGGGAAAAGGACCTGCTACGTCTATTGCAATTCTCTCAAAAGGTGCACCCACATTGTACTGCTGCATCTTGCTTTGGATTTTTCTAGCTGGTCCTTTGCTAGCGGCACAAGTATCACATTTTCGGCACCACTTTTCAACGTCTTCTCTCATACGTAACCAGTAGAATTGCTGTCGTAGCTTTTCCAGCGTCTTGTTGATGCCTAAATGGCCTCCAGAAGTTCCACCGTGCATCTCTCGGAGAACATCATTTACCTTTGACTGAGGTACGACTAGCTGCATTACATAGGATTTACCATCTGCGGATTCCCACTTACGCCTGAGTAGCCCTTCTTGCACATGAAGTGAGTCCCATTGTGCCCAATATGCTTTTAGAGTGGGGCTTCGGTCGGAGATGTCGGCCCATTCTGGTTTCTCTTGATGTTCCTTCCATGCAAGGATGGGTTCGATGTCCGAATCTTCCTGTTGGGCCATTCTGAGTTCTTCATTACTCCAGCCGCAAATGGGATCAGCTCTCGTTCTTCTAACAGCGACAACTTCCTTTTCTTCTAGTCGTGTGCAATGTTTGCAGTCTTGCTTGCACGGGCGTCGAGATAATGCGTCTGCATTTGAATGCAGTTTTCCTCTTCGATGTTGAATCTGACATTGATACGTCTGAAGTATCTCGATCCATCTTGCTACTTGACCCTCTGGATTTTTGAAGTTCAAAAGCCAATTTAGTGCACCATGATCTGTGCGAAGAAGGAACTTCTGTCCATAGATGTACTTATGGAAGTGCTTTGTTGCCAATACCAGAGCTAGAAGTTCCCTTCTGGTCACGCAATAGTTTCTTTCTTGTTTCGAGAGTACCTTGCTGAAATAGGCAACGACCTTTTCTTCTCCGTCATGAACTTGCGATAAAACAGCACCAACTCCAACATTACTTGCATCTGCGTCAATGATGAATTGTTTGCCTGGAGTCGGATAGGCCAGCACAGGAGCTTCACATAACCGCAGCTTCAGTTCCTGAAAGCTTTTCTCACACTCACCTGACCATTTAAAGGGTTTACCCTTCTCCGTAAGTTGGTGCAAGCTTTTGGCGATTCTCGCAAAATCCTTCACAAATCGTCGATAGTACGTTGCCAGACCGAGGAAACTCCGAAGTTGATGCTTGTCCTGAGGGGTTGGCCAGTTCTTCACAGTGTCAACCTTTTCAGGATCAGTCTTCACTCCTTGGGATGAGATGATATGCCCCAAATATTTAACCTCGGTCTTGAAAAGTGCACATTTCTTTGGATTCAACTTAAGATGTGCTTCTCGTAGCCTTTGGAATACAGCCTTTAGGTTTTCACAATGGTCATCAAATGTTTTCCCATAAACGATGACATCATCCAAATAGACTAGGCAAGATTTCCAGGTTAATCCATTTAAAACGCACTCCATTAAGCGCTCAAAAGTAGCTGGGGCATTGCATAGCCCAAACGGCATGACATTAAACTGCCACAGACCATTTCCTGTGGAGAAAGCCGTCTTCTCCCGATCTTCTGGATGGATTTCTACCTGCCAGTAGCCACTCTTCAAATCCAAAGTCGAAAACCATTGTGCTCCTTCCATTGCATCTAGAGTATCGCTGATTCTTGGCAGTGGGTAGCTGTCTTTCTTCGTCACATCATTCAGCCTGCGGTAGTCGACACAAAATCGAGTGCTTCCATCCTTCTTTTTGACGATAACTACCGGTGATGCCCAAGGGCTTTTGGAATTTTCGATTAGCCCGTCTTTCTTCATTGTTGTTATCATTTCTTCAACTTCACCTTGTTTGGCCAACGGGAGACGTCTTGCTGGTTGACGAATCGGCCTAGCATCTCCTGTATCGATTTGATGCTGCACCAGTTGTGTCCGGCCGTATTGCCCGCTGGGTGAAGAGAAAATATCAGCATATTCGTGAAGAAGACTTCCCGCAACATTAAGCTGATGTTGACTCAAGTTGTCTGATTTGAGAATTTGTTTCTTTAGTTTCTCCGAGTTCATAGTCATCTGTGTATCCACCTCGTTGATCTTAGTTATTGCGGCCACAGATTCACATTGCCCAACAACTTCTCCTTTCTTAAGCTTGATTGGGTACGGTTTGATGTTAAGTATGCGTACAGGTACCATGTTGTTCTTTGGTGCCACAAGAGTCTTCCCGATGATGATGTTTTGGGAACTTTGTTTAACTTCTGGCTCAACCATGAGGTATCGATGGCTTCCAATATTCCCCTTTAGTTTCGTCCACACAAAAACTTCTGAAGAAGGAGGCAGGCACATGTCTTCTTTGATGACAGTTCTAATTGTTGTTGAATTTTCGTTGCCATAGACCA
Organism: Episyrphus balteatus; assembly: GCF_945859705.1. Lineage (NCBI taxonomy): Eukaryota > Metazoa > Arthropoda > Insecta > Diptera > Syrphidae > Episyrphus > Episyrphus balteatus. The sequence continues at coordinate 13,045,388 of NC_079136.1, forward strand.
TTGGGATCTCCACATTTCTGTATTTCAGGACTTGATTACCTATATCCAAAATGATTTCATGGTCCTTCATGAAGTCGATTCCAATGATGCACTCGTCACATATATTTGCCACCAAAAACACATGCGAAAACTCTAGTTCTGCCATACGGATCGTAAGACGAACTTCACCGTACACCCTTGCTGCTTCTCCTGTGGCTGTCTTCAGACGGTAGCTGTTGGTGTTATGTAGCCATGTCATCTTCACCAAGTCTCTTCGTACAATAGAGGCGGTGGCACCGGTGTCAATTGTAGCCACGTGTTGTTTGTTGTTTATGGTCGCCTCCACTGTCAGACTTTTGTTGTCTCGTTTACTCTGTGAGACTTGAATTGTGGTTCTGGGGCCATCGATACCAGAAACCAGCTTCTGCCCCTCGAAGTTGGTCCTTACTCGTTTCCCGAATGGGAAACAAGATGAGCATGAGTGTTAGTTGTATCGCTTACCTGTTGTTGGGCAATATTCCTGTTTCCACAGTGTTCGCAAGCAGTTCTTCTTGGTGGCAATCTGCACTGCCGCTGGAGATGTCCTGTCTTGTTACAGTTCCAGCATCGAGCAGCTCCGTCTCGCTGGTTTCTTTGGAACGCGAGTTTTTGACAAGAGCATTCCTCCACTGCAACTTCTCTTACCCGATGAACGCCTTGAGAAGCCTGTTCTGCTGCTTCCATAGTCAGTGCAAACGCTAATGCTTCAGGAAGGGAACGTTTTCCAGCTGTTCGAATTGCTCGCTGAAGATTTATATCAGATACAGCACGTACAAAGGCTTCTGTCGCAAACTGATTGATAATGTCGTCTCCTGCTGTCGGATATGCCAGATGAGCCAACCTTTCAATATCTGCTTGAAGTTGTTGCAGAGTTTCTCCTCTTTTCTGGACTCTTGTATTGAGTTGGACGCGGAAGACTTCCTGCATATGGCCATCTCCAAAGCGTTTTTCAATGACCTGGACAAGAGCGTTAAAGTTACCATTCTTTTCTGGTGGTAACGTTTGTAACAACTCAGCAGCAGGACCTCTAAGAGCAAGAGTCAGCGCTATACATTTGTCTTCGTCATCCCAGCCATTTGTTGTTGCAGCTGCCTCAAACTGTTTCTTGTAGATCGACCAAGAACTTTGTCCATCAAATGTTGGTGGATGTATTTCCTTCTTCTTTGGGTACTCACCAGAACTTTCTCGAATCTTAATTTTCCGAACCTTGTCAAGTTCCTCAGTAATACTTTGCATTTTAACTTCCATTTTTTCAAACTTGTCATCCACTTTCTCGAACTTTCCTTCTACTTTCTCGAGTTTTTCTTCAACTTTCTCGAACTTTTCTTGAGATTGCTTTTCAACGCATTTGATGGAAGCATCAATAGCAACGAACTTGTTCTCGATCGCGTCAAGCTTACCTTGGATGATGTTTTTCTGTTCATCTAATTTTTCGAGAAGATTCTGTTGTTCACTCTTTTGCTCGGTACGTTGTTTTTCCATTTGTTCGAGAACACTCTGTTGTTCACTCCTTTGCTCGGTACGTTGTTTTTCCATTTGGTCTCTCTGTTCCTTGCGTTGTGTCTCAATTTGTTCTTTCTGTTCTTCAAATTTTGCAAGGAGAACAGCCATCATGGATGACATATCGGAACTAGTACTTACTCGTTCTTCTATCATTTCAACCTCGAATTGAAATGTATCCAAATCTTCGTTTTTCTGGGTTAAATAATCCTGTAGACGAATAATGAGATCATTTTTCGATCCAGCAGTAGGAAGACTTCGCTTAGTCAATTCCGCCTTCAACTCAGTCAAACTTAACTGATTTAGTGTTTTACCCATTTTAACTTTTCAAAACGCGAGCACTTTTACTTATTTCAAAATGTTTTACACTTTGTTTATTGTTAAAACACACGCGCACTTTTTATTTTATTCGCGAAATTATCTGATTCGCACAAATAAATAAGTTTTATTCCACTTTTCTGACACCAATGTAATGTTTTATTCCGGGTTCACAATAAAACTTATTTAATTTCCACTTATATTTCCGTTCAAATAAGAACACACTTTATTTCAACTCAATTTACTTTTATTATTCGCTCAAACAAACACACTTTTAAATCACTTTATTTACTACTAACAATTCGCAACACTTTATTTCACTTTGTACTGTACTCTTTCACTTTCAAGATTAAACTGTCTCCGGTCGGTGTCTACGCTGCCTTTTATACCGGAATCTCGAGACTCGAGAACGTCCTCGAAGGCTCTCGTCCCTGTCTCTCGAAACTTCCTTTCCAGGAAGGGCACTTCATACTTCCAGTCTAGTGGGATAGTTTGAGATGTGTTCAGTGAGATATTTTTAGATGTGTTCAGTGGGATATTTTTAGATGTGTTCAATGAGATATTTTTCTTAATTACTAAAGGTCCGTTCACATTTCTACCTTTGCAGGAGTAGGTAGTGTGTTCAGACTTTTATCTTAAAAGTAGTTCAGTAATTCATCGTTACAATAACTTCAAAAAAAAAATATTTTTTAATCAAAATCGGGAGAGATGTTTTTTAACATTTTAATTTTATTTTAAATGATTTTGAAATTGTATGATCTTTAACACAACTTTTAACATTTCCTTAAAAGTTTTGAAACTTATCTGGTATCTTTATTCTTCTATATGTTGTTCTTTATTCGAAAATATTTTACCTGGTGTTGCAACCTTGCAAACAGAAGCTGGAACTAAATAATTGACAAACATTTAAAAAAAAAACTAAAGCCTAGTCTGGAGGCGAAACGAAAATTTTCGCAGCTTTGGTAACGAAATTCTTACCTGTGCTAGAATATATAAAGATTTTTCAATCGTTTGTCATTCCCATTTATTTGTCCAGGCAATTTGTCTTGCAGCAAAAGTTTTTTGACTTTGGAGAGTTGGAAAAATTTTCGTTTTGCTTCAGCAGCATACCAGGCTTAATGCTTTATCTGAAAAATTAGAAAAATTTAAATTTCCAGCCACTCTTTTCTTGTTTTCCGTACAAAGTATTTAAAATATTGAATACAAAAATCAGAGAATGTCCAAATACGGGACAAATTACAAAATACGGGACACTTATACGTCCCGGGTTTCTTAAATAAAAACCCGGGACAAGCTGTAGAAATACGGGACAGTCCCGGGTAAACCGGGACGGATGATCACCGTAATTATGGATTAGTCTCGTTAGGTATGCTCCGGTAAATATCAATAAGTATCACAGGTTGTCCTAGTAAGTATAGCGGATGGCTCCGGTAAGTTTAGTGTTTACCCAGGTAAGCCTCAGTGGTTGACCGGTAAGCATCGCACAACTCACAAGTTTCTCTTGAAGTATCACATGTTGTTCTGCTAAGTATCACGAGTTCTCCAGTAAGTATCATAGGTTTCTTCAGTCAAAGCTTGGCTTGGTAATTATAGAGTGCCCTGGGTAAGTACCTATTACAGTTGCCCCCGTAAGTATCAAGTAATACACCTGTTGGTATCGTGGTTTGCTTTGGTAAGTACACACAAGTGTACAATAGATTGTCTTGGTTGTCCTTGTGAGTACGACATGTTTCCCTGGTGGGTATCTCGAGTACCCAGGTAGGTATAAAAAAATTGGTCCGGTAAATATCACGAGTAACGGAGTAAAGTATCATGGCTTTGGTCAGAAAGTATCACGGTGGACCTCCACAAGTAATACAAAATACAAAATATCACAGACTGTGCTGGCAAGTTGAACCATTGTATCACAATGGATTGCTTCAGCAGATATCAAGGGTCTCACCAGTAAGAATCAGTAAGTAACACAGTTTGGCTTGCAAAATATCAGAGACTTTGCTGCACCATTGAGTGAAATATATGAAGCCTTCAGAATAATAATATGGGTCAAGTCCACTTCTCTACAATGGTCGTAAAAAGTATTTTGACAAAATGAATATTTTTCTAACTGATGAGAATAATCTGTAACGGTTAAACATAAAATAAGGAAGTTGACGGTTACTTATTAGGTATATTATGGTGAATCTCATGATGGTCAATGTCAGTCATATAGTTGGTATTATGCTTCGAGGCTGCATTTTTTGTATAAAAAGTACTAATTTTTTAGGGAAAAAAGTATTTTGACAGACGTTCTTTTTCAACGTTGGTAAGGTAAGGTAATGCATTTTACGTGTTTCAAGCACGTATACAACTGACAGACTTGTTAAGGCCCCGATTTGTAAAAAAGTGGGAAAAACGGCGGAACTTAACATTGAAATTAGTGCATCTTCTGTTGCAAGTCATAATTTCTGTGTGTCTGTTAAAAAATCTGTGGAGAACTGAATTTATCGCGGGAAACTAAAAATTACCAAATATACAAACACAAAAATATAATTATACTATTCAAAATTTACCACAAATGGACAAAAAATGCACTAAAAATAAAATGCACGACTGGGGTCGCACGAACTTGCTCTTAGAGTTAAAGTTGCTTAAATTTTTAAGACTTTTTATATAGAAATTTGGAGAAAAAAAAAATAAAATTCGTTTAAAAAAAAAAATAAAATAAAATCTGAAATTAAATTGCCCTCCAAAACAAGTATGCAGTTTTGATTGATATATTAACATGCATTTTTAGAAAAAAAATTTTCAAAATCGTTAGAGCCGTTTTTTAAAAAACTAATTTTTTATAAATAATTTTTTGGAAAAAAAGTTTAAAAATAAAATTGGTATGCCATTTTGTAGAAATAACTAATCAACATCTAAAAACAAAATTTCAAAAAAATTAAATGTCCCGTTTTCGAAAATTTGATTTTTCAAAAAAAAATTTTCAAAATCCAAAAATTATTTTTTTCAAAATTTTATTTTTGGTTTATATTTAAATTATATAAATGCTTCTTCACAAAAAGTTTCGTTGAAATCGAATAAGTAGTTTTGGAGATAATCGGATTTGAAAAGAACGGTTCTATGGCAGGTACCGTTAATAATGATTTTCAAAAAAAAATTTTTTCATTAGAAGATAGACCTTAACTTTAAACTAACACTTGAATTTTTTAAACAAAATCGTTAGAGCCGTTTTTGAGATATTTCAATTTTACTTAAATCGGTATATGACAAGTACCGTTATTTTTGGTCCAAAAAAATTAATTCCAGAAACAACTCTGGAGAGTCGCCAAATAACGCTGCATACCAGGTTTGACATCAATCGGTCCATCCGTTTAGACTGTAGCTCCTTATACAGACAGACAGACAGACAGACAGACGGACTTCCGGGACCCACTTTTTTGGCATTGTCTACCATCGTAATGTCATGGAAAAATGTTATCTCAACTTTTTTTTTTTGTACGAATGCATAACTTGATATGTATATAGTACCTATATCGCAAGTAAAAATTGAAGCATTTTGAAGAATTCACTTTATCGCGGATTGACTCCAAAAAGTCTGGATTTGGAAATGCCATTCTTTGATCAAAAACTTTGTTAGCAAAAGTACCCTTTGCATTGAGCTCGAAGAAGACAATTTTACCATATTTATGGGAAGACAATACCGTACTAACCTCATAAAACAAAAATTGAAAAAAAAAACTGAATTCTCAAAAGAACATATTGGTATGCTTCTTTCATTCAAAAACAAAGTTTTATGGACCACATTCTCACAAATTTCTATCTCAATGATCCGGGAAACGAAAAGGAACTGTTGAAGCTCCGTAAAAATTTGGTCAAGTTTATTCCAGAAGCGAAAAGCACAACAACATGTCCCTTTTAGAATTCAATTTTTTTTCGATTTTTGTTTTATGAGTTAAGTTGTATCTTTTAAGGCCTTGAAAAGTAAGGGTTCCGTTTCAAAAAGCTCTCTAGTTCCTGAGAAAAAGCTAACTCCGGTAAGTTTAATGGGTTGGTTTGGTTAATATCACATTTTACCCAGAAGGTATCACTGCGTGAGTTATAGATGTTACGTTAGTAACGATTTATTTATTTTGTTAAATTTACAAAATAAGTATTTAATTCAATTTTAATTTTTTTCAAATTTTAATTTATTTTTATAAAATTTTAAATTGAGTCTATTCTCAAGTAATTAATATTTGTTAATAAATTTTCATAGACATTTTTAAAAAAGTATACTAATATAAAATTAAGTTTAAAACATAATTATAGGAACAAAGTTAAGTTTAACATATTTATTATATTGGCTTTAAATAATCCCAGTCTTGTTCTGTGGATATGTACATTTGTACATATGTAACTCCTCCCTTGCGAGTATGAACTTAATGAATAAATGAATAAAGTTCATAATATTATTTCATAAAAGCAGCTTCTTCGTTGATGATATGTTATTATATAAAAGTTGATTAGCAGAGTTTGTCAAAATGAACACATTTATCGGTATAAGGGATAAGGATTGGATTTTTATTCAAATTCAATAAAGTTTGAAGTTCATAAAAAGTTTTAAAAATAAGAGAGAAAAAAAAAATTAAACTTTTAAATCAAGAGCATAATCTGTTAATCAAAAATGAATGATCATAATTGTTTGCTGCAATGGAGACGGATCGCCGCGATATGAAACTAAAATAATTTGAGAGATATTTTTGTTCTTGTTTTATTAGTATTTATTTGAACAAGCTGAAACTTTTCTTTTTGGTTTCTTTCTTATTTTTTGTTTATGGACTTTGCGTTTATTTGAAGTTATTGTTATTTTATGGTTCTTAACAACCTTATGCTCGTTAAATCTAGGAGCCAATTTGTTCCTTCTACACCCAGAGAAAAAGTCGGTGTAAAATTGCCTTAGACGCCTGAGGCAAAATTTTTTCTATGAATGTTAGTTTTCGAGCATAACTTGCCTTAGTTCTAAGGCAATTTATGCTCGAAAATCCTAAGCTAAATTTACCTAGAATAGGCTAATTTGCCTTAGATAGATAAGGTGAATTTTTTTCTATGGATGTTATTTTTCGAGCATAACTTGCCTTAGGACTAAGGCAATTTTTGTTAGTTTTTTAACCTAGAACTAAGGTAATTTTACCTTAGGCCTAACAAAATTTTACCTAGGGCCTCAAATGTTAGTTTTCTAACACAATTTAGCTTAGGACTAAGGCAATTTATGTTAGACTTTTACCTAGGACTAAGGTAATTTTACCTTAGGCCTAAGCTAATTTTTTTTTTGGGAAAATTGCTTTTTGCGCCAAAAAGAATGAAATGTTTTCATTTTTTCTTCAATTAAAAAAAAAAGAAAACACTTCAATGACTAAAACGATTATTGAAAAATAATAATAAATTTGTGTTTTTTTTTTTTTTCCTTTGTATAGGCATGTATACCATAAAAAAAAACGAAAACACACATATTTTTTTCGTTTTTTAATAATTATCAAAAAATGTTTTTTTTTTTTTCACTTTCAACGAAATTTCGTTATTGTTGTTGATCGGCCATCATGGTTTGATTGAAAGAATTTTTTACCTAGGGCTTAAGCAAATTTTACCTAGGCCTAACGTAATATTACCTTAGGCCTAAGCTAATTTTTTTTTTGGGAAAATTGCTTGTTGCGCCAAAAAGAATGAAATGTTTTCCTTTTTTCTTCAATTAAAAAAAAAAGAAAACACTTCAATGACTAAAACGATTATTGAAAAACATTAATAAATTTGTGTTTTTTTTTTTTTTTCCTTTGTATAGGCATGTATACCATAAAAAAAAAACGAAAACACACATATTTTTTTCGTTTTTTAATAATTATCAAAAAATGTTTTTTTTTTTCACTTTCAACGAAATTTCGTTATTGTTGTTGATCGGCCATCATGGTTTGATTGAAAGAATTTTTTACCTAGGGCCTAAGCAAATTTTACCTAGGCCTAACGTAATATTACCTTAGGCCTAAGCTAATTTTTTTTTTGGGAAAATTGCTTTTTGCGCCAAAAAGAATGAAATGTTTTCATTTTTTCTTCAATTAAAAAAAAAAGAAAACACTTCAATGACTAAAACGATTATTGAAAAATAATAATAAATTTTTGGGTTTTTTTTTTTTTTCCTTTGTATAGGCATGTATACCATAAAAAAAAACGAAAACACACATATTTTTTTCGTTTTTTAATAATTATCAAAAAATGTTTTTTTTTTTTCACTTTCAACGAAATTTCGTTATTGTTGTTGATCGGCCATCATGGTTTGATTGAAAGAATTTTTTACCTAGGGCTTAAGCAAATTTTACCTAGGCCTAACGTAATATTACCTTAGGCCTAAGCTAATTTTTTTTTTGGGAAAATTGCTTGTTGCGCCAAAAAGAATGAAATGTTTTCCTTTTTTCTTCAATTAAAAAAAAAAGAAAACACTTCAATGACTAAAACGATTATTGAAAAACATTAATAAATTTGTGTTTTTTTTTTTTTTTTCCTTTGTATAGGCATGTATACCATAAAAAAAAAACGAAAACACACATATTTTTTTCGTTTTTTAATAATTATCAAAAAATGTTTTTTTTTTCACTTTCAACGAAATTTCGTTATTGTTGTTGATCGGCCATCATGGTTTGATTGAAAGAATTTTTTACCTAGGGCCTAAGCAAATTTTACCTAGGCCTAACGTAATATTACCTTAGGCCTAAGCTAATTTTTTTTTTGGGAAAATTGCTTTTTGCGCCAAAAAGAATGAAATGTTTTCATTTTTTCTTCAATTAAAAAAAAAAGAAAACACTTCAATGACTAAAACGATTATTGAAAAATAATAATAAATTTTTGGGTTTTTTTTTTTTTTCCTTTGTATAGGCATGTATACCATAAAAAAAAACGAAAACACACATATTTTTTTCGTTTTTTAATAATTATCAAAAAATGTTTTTTTTTTTTCACTTTCAACGAAATTTCGTTATTGTTGTTGATCGGCCATCATGGTTTGATTGAAAGAATTTTTTACCTAGGGCCTAAGCAAATTTTACCTAGGCCTAACGTAATATTCCCGGCAAAAATTTCAAAATTTCTTGGTTACCTTAGGCCTAAGCTAATTTTACCTAGAACTAAGGCAATTTTCCCTCCAAAAGTGCGAAAATAAATAAATGTCTGTAATTAATTAAATTATTTAGGGCCAATTTTTCAATAGTCAGTTAAACAGTCAGTTAGTACTTATTCCTAAGGATAGAGAAAAAATCAATTTTTCAACAGGCAGATATAGCTTATTCCTAAGAAAAAAATATCTGCTTCTTTCAGAGACGAATAAAAATTATTCTAAGGAATAATCTCAACAAAAATATTGTGTCAGTTGGCAAAGCTGTTTTGAAAGAATTTTGAAAAAAATACAGTGGAACACAAGAAAGCAAAAACAATCATGAGAAAAAATGACGTTTAATTTTAAATATTTTTGAATTTGACAATTTTTTTTTGTTATTCTGTAGAATAAATTATTCTTGATTGAAAAATTCAATGTTTTTATCTGATTGTTTATGAGCCTAATAACTTTATTCGTCGAACAGTTAACTGACTGTTTATTAGAAGATTGAAAAATTGGCTCTTAGAAATACAAATTTTTCTTTAAATAAATAATTTGTTTGATATGAATAAATCAAATAAATATATAGTTACACATTTGTATTTTAATTTCCGACAGAATATATTAAATAAGTTTTTTTGATTTTCGCTTTCGTTTAGAAGTTATAGCGACTTTTGTGAAATAAAACATCTCGCAAACAAAGACATGAAATTTTTACTTTTTTCGTCATATCTTTTCTATTTTTGCTTTTTTTGAAAAATTGTCATATATAAAAGTTGTAGATTTTTTGATTTCCGACAGAATATATTAAATAAGTTTTTTTGATTTTCGCTTTCGTTTTGAAGTTATAGCGACTTTTGTGAAAAAAAACATCTCTCAAAGACATGAAATTTTGCTTTTTTCGTCATATCTTTTCTATTTTTGCTTTTTTTGAAAAATTGTCAGATATAAAAGTTGTAGATTTTTTAATTTCCGACAGAATATATTAAATAAGTTTTTTTGATTTTCGCTTTCGTTTAGAAGTTATAGCGACTTTTGTGAAAAAAAAACATCTCTCAAACAAAGACATGAATTTTTTACTTTTTTCGTCATATCTTTTCTATTTTTGCTTTTTTTGAAAAATTGTCATGTATAAAAGTTGTAGATTTTTTGATTTCCGACAGAATATATTAAAAAAGTTTTTTTGATTTTCGCTTTCGTTTAGAAGTTATAGCGACTTTTGTGAAAAAAAAACATCTCTCAAACAAAAAGACATGAAATTTTTGCTTTTTTCGTCATATCTTTTCTATTTTTGCTTTTTTTGAAAAATCGTCAGATATAAAAGTTGTAGATTTTTTGATTTCCGACAGAATATATTAAATAAGTTTTTTTGATTTTCGCTTTCGTTTAGAAGTTATAGCGACTTTTGTGAAAAAAAACATCTCTCAAACAAAAAGACATGAAATTTTTTCTTTTTTCGTCATATCTTTTCTATTTTCTATCTCGCAAACAAAAAGACATGAATTTTTTATTTTTTTCGTCATATCTTTTCTATTTTTGCTTTTTTTGAAAAATCGTCAGATATAAAAGTTGTAGATTTTTTGATTTCCGACAGAATATATTAAACAAGTTTTTTTGATTTTCGCTTTCGTTTAGAAGTTATAGCGACTTTTGTGAAAAAAAACATCTCTCAAACAAAAAGACATGAAATTTTTTCTTTTTTCGTCATATCTTTTCTATTTTCTATCTCGCAAACAAAAAGACATGAATTTTTTACTTTTTTCGTCATATCTTTTCTATTTTTGCTTTTTTTGAAAAATCGTCAGATATAAAAGTTGTAGATTTTTTAATTTCCGACAGAATATATTAAATAAGTTTTTTTGATTTTCGCTTTCGTTTAGAATTTATAGCGACTTTTGAAAAATAAAACATCTCACAAACATTGAATTAATGAATGGTTCATAGATTTTAGAGTGACTCAAGCTTTGGAACGATAGAGACATAACTAAATGAAACAGCGCATAATGTGTGCTTTTTGGTAATAAATAATGTGTTTTAAATAAATACGAAAATTGTATAATATTCCATAATATTCATCAAATCAGATGTTTGGGATCACCAAAATGTAACTAGGAAAACTTGAAAATATAATTTTTGAGAAATTTTGTTCACTCTAATTTTAACAAAGTCAAATAATAGTTCTAGTTAAAAGTCGCGTAAACTTTATGAATAATAAAGAAAACCAAAACAAAAATCAAGAATACATGTATGTATTGAAAAATTGATTGTCAGAAATAAGATTTATGTGACAAATGCAGTAAAAATGTAAAATGATTATAATGATTTACTTCTTTCAATTATTGCCCCAAATACCCCTTAAGGATGCGCCCGTGTCTGATTTTCCCGCCACTATTATTCTATTATAACTTTTACCAAATCAAATTTTACCTAGGCCTAAGCTAATTTTACCAAGGCCTAAGCTAATTTTACCAAGGCCTAAGCTAAGTTTACCAAGGCCTTAGGTAATTTTGCCTAGGCCTAACCTAATTTTACTTATGGATCTAAGGTAAATTCACCTTAAACTATTAAATTCATTTATCTGTTAATTAAAAGTAATTTACATTATTAGTTGACTATTTGACGCCTTTGTCCTACTTTTCGCAATGTAAATATAAACGAACGAAAATAACCAAAATATGCATTTGTTACCCTGCTTCACTTGCTTTTATTCTTCTTCACTTTATACCCAAAATGCCCCTTAAAGATACGCTCATGTCTTGTTTTCCCTCCAAAATTATTAGTTATAATTTTTACCCAAGCTAATTTTACCTAGGCCTAAGCCAATTTTACCTTAGGATCTAACATAAATTTACCTAGATCTAAGCTAAATTTACCTAGGTTCTAAGCTGAATTTACCTTAGGCCTAAGCTAATTTTTTAGTGACGCCATCAAATCACCTTAGAACTAAGGTGATTTTGTGTTAGTTTTGTTAGAATTGCCTTAGTCCTAAGGTAAATTTTCGCTTTTTACCTAGGGCCTAAGGTGATTTTGTGTTAGATTTTTGGAATTGCCTTAGGCCTAAGGTAAATTCGTTCTCAGATCCCGTTAGAAAGCGTGCTTGAACATCATTCACTTCGTAAATTCATGGCGTGCAGTTCAATTTAGTGCTAAGAAATATTTAACGTGTAAAAATTGTTTTAAAAAGTGAATTATAATATCAATAACCAAGGAAAAACAAAGAAAAGAAGACATAAATACTGTGAACCAGTTAATTAAAACAAGCGTTTTGGAAAATATATCAAAGTAAGTAAGTAAGTAAAGCAACAATCTTTTTTATACAATTTTATCATTATATATTTGCATTTTTATTTCACTCGTAGTAAAGTACTTATTCAACATTTCTTTTTTATTTATTTAATAATACAAATCGTGTGAACTACTCCATTAAATTAAATTAATCTTACAAAATAAGTTTTATTTTGGGCAAGTTTCCTTTTTTATTTGATCTTTGCTTCTGTCCATAAAGATAATTCTGTGATTTAAAATTATTACTTTGAATATTGCTTTAAAGCGGAGCGGCCGCCGCCGCCGTTCGGTGGGGTGGTGCTTCATTGTGGATTTGGGCTTCTCCAGCCACCTTCATCCTTTTATATTCAGTTATGCCCGCCAAGTAAATTGAAACCCCTTCTACGTGAAAAAAATTTACACTCAGCAACAGCGCCCGCCATGTGTATTCCAATTCTTCAACACAGAATGGATCACCACCAGCAAAGCAAACACAGCGTCATTCGGTCGCAGTGCTATAAATTTGCTGATGCTGGTCTATTGTTGATGACAATAAGACAGATAGATATTTGATAATTTTATATTAATTTAATTATTTTAATTTTGTATTCTGATACAAAATTTTTATCGGTGCTGATGGAAACATTTGATAATTCTTTAGATAATAGGGGTTTTTCTTTTTTAGTTCTGAACAGAGTCTGAACTGTCAAAAAAAAAAAATCTTATTTCTTTTTTGTTCAGAGCTTCAAAATGTGTATCTTTTTTGATCTCAAATCTGTTTCAATATTTATTCAGAACCCTCAGAACACGTTCAGTTCAGACTCTGTTCATCTCAACTAAAAAAGAAAAACCCCTAATTGAATCCGTTCAATTTGTTTCACGTTTTCCATTGGCGCGTTCAAACTTGAGTCACTTTCCATAACAAAATTCTAAAAAAATAACGAAAAGCTTCAAAATACAATAAAATAAAAACTAACAAATCGACGGTTAAACTTCATAACATCGTAAGTCGAAAAATTCGAAAAAAAATGTTAATCCAAACAATTCAGAAAATTCAGAGCTATCTTTTGGTATATTCAGTTCAACAATGTTGTTTTGAACATTTTTTAGGAATGACGAAACTCAAAAGGTCGTATTGATAGATCCCATACAAAAACACAACATATTGTTTTTTTATTTCTGAAAAACTTGCAAAAACGACTTACGAGGTTATGAAGTTTAACCGTCGAAATGCTTTATTTTAAGTTCCTTTGGTATCAAAAAGTTTTAAAATATTGTCAAAAAATTAACGAATACCTTATTTTCAGTTAAATTAGTATCAAGAACTTTTAAAATACTTTCAATTGAAAGATTAACAAATAGTTTTAAAATTTGTATATCAATATCAAATGAAAAAAAACGAATAGCTAAGGAATACAATGAAACAAAAGCAACCAAGTTTGTTTGAACTCATAATTTTACTTACAAACAAAAGCTATTGCTATCTTTTAAAATATTTGTTTTCTCATTTTTCCACGAAATAAATTAATTGTTAGTTCAAGGCATTGAAATACGAACAAAAAATCCATACTATATACTCTTTAAGGCCCCACTACCACTTAGCTAGCTACAGATTTATTAACGAGTAATTAGCTGAACGCATTCATTTTTAAAGAGTTCAACTTTTCATTTAGTTTGACGTTTACAACTCAAAAAGCCAAAGCCAAATTTTAATTGTGGGTGAAAACCTTAAGGTGAGTGAAATAAACTTTAAATGCATTTAAAATACAAAAAAAAAAAACTTGAAGAACACATAGAACTATATTTCAATTAATACAAACTAAGCAAAAACTGAAAAAAAAGACATACAGAACTTTATTCAAATAAAACGAAATCGAAAAAAAACTAACCAAAAAATCAAGAAGCCACGCTTGAAAATTTTAACAAAACGAAAAGAAAAAGGTATGCTTTTTACATAATTATCAATATTTTGTCATTTAAGTACCAGGCAATTATAATTTTATGCCCACAGAAAGTTTTAGTTTTCCATTTTTTAGTGAGTGGTTTGCAGTGCAGCTTCACAAATGCCAAAGGCATTTTACATGATTATATTGAATCTTGAATCTATACATACTTATATGTTTAAATTCAATGCATTTCTGGCTAACTTATTCAAGCTCGTTTCGCTTGTTTTCCATTAGTTACAGGCAAAAACCAATTTGACCAAGTTACTTACTAACGTGGTTCATTTTGTTCAATTTAAAAAAAACTTATTTTTTTCTTAATCTATTAAAATTGTTTCTCTTACATATAGACTCATTAAAGCCGATCAAAAATCACCAATCCTTGACGTAAAATAAGACCCAAAACAAGAGCTAATAGAAGAATCGTGAAAAAACTACAACAAGGAGTTAAAGAAAAAGGTATGATTTTCAAATTTCAAGTAATGATTAGGTATTCAAGTACTAGACATATCGCTGGCTGAGAGTTATAGGGTTGTATGTCTGCAGGGGTTTCCAAAAAAACATACAACCTTATAATTCTCGGCCAGCGATATATCTATACCGCCGGGTACAAAGGGATTAAATCACAAAGTTGTAATCATCGGGTTTTGAGCAATAAACTCTTTATTCTCTTTCATTGGACATCAAAAACATAAAGCTAGAGCAAATCATTTCTATAAAAGTAAACCGATCAGTACTGAAAACCCCTTTGTACCCAGCGGAAAAGTCATAAGAATTTGTCCACCGAAAAATACAAAGTCCAAACTCATTTTACATTATTATATTGAATCTTGAATCTATATACTTATATGTTTGAATTCAATGCGTTTCTGGCTAACTTTTTCAAGCTCGCTACGCTTGTTTTCCATTAGTTACAGACAAAAACTTTAGAAAATAATCAAATTTTATTTGGTAGCAAAAATCGTTTCCATAGGTAGCCACCCATTGACTCAATTCGAAGACCAATTTGACCCAGTTATACTTACTTAAGTGGTTCATTTTGTTAAATTTTAAAATACTAATTTTTTTCTTATCTCTATTAAAATTGTTTCTCTATACTTTACATATAGACTCATTAAAGCCGATCAACTATTTAAAGATTACCATACCTTGACGCAAAATAAGACCCAAAACAAGAGCTGATAGAAGAAAATCAAAAAACTTCAACAACATTGGTCAGGAGTTAAAGAAAAAGGTATGATTTTCAATCAATGATTAGATTTTTAGTACTAGCCATATATTTATGCCACCACCGGGTACAAAGGGATTAAATCAAAAAGCTGTAATCTTCGGGTTTTGAACAATAAACTCTTTATTCTCTTTCATTGGACATCAAAAACATAAAGCTAGAGCAAATCATTTCTATAAAAGTAAACCGATCAGTACTGAAAACCCCTTTGTACCCAGCGGAAAGATCATAAGAATTGATCCACCGAAAAATTTTATATTTCAATTAATACAAACTAAGCAAAAACTCAAAAAAGACATACCTACTGATACCTTATTTAATTAAAACGAAATCGAACAAAAAAAAAACTAACCATAAAATCAAGAGGCCACGCTTAAAAATTTTAACAAAACGAAAAGAAAAAGGTATGCTTTTTACATAATTATCATTATTTTGCCATTTAAGTACCAGGCAATTATAATTTTATGCCCACAGAATGTTTTAGTTTTCCATTTTTTAGTTTTGTGAGCGGTTTGCTCTGAATTTTGAATCTATATACTTATATGTTTAAATTCAATGCGTTTCTGGCTAACTTTTTCAAGCTCGCTACGCTTGTTTTCCATGAGTTATAGACAAAAACCAATTTGACCCAGTAACTTACTTACGTGGTTCATTTTGTTAAATTTTAAACTGCCTATTTTTTTCTTAAGTCTATTAAATTTTTTTCTCTTACATATAGACTCATTAAAGCCGATCAACAATTAAAAAATCACCATTCCTTGAGGTAGAATAAGACCCAAAACAAGAGCTGATAGAAGAAAATCAAAAAACTTCAACACCATTGGTCAGGAGTTAAAGAAAAAGGTATGATTTTCAATCAATGATTAGATTTTTAGTACTAGCCATATATTTATGCCACCGGGTACAAAGGGATTAAATCAAAAAGCTGTAATCTTCGGGTTTTGAACAATAAACTCTTTATTCTCTTTCATTGAGCATCAAAACATAAAGCTAGAGCAAATCATTTCTATAAAAATAAACCGATCAGTACTGAAAACCCCTTTGTACCCACGGAAAAGTCATAAGAATTTGTCCACCGAAAAATTTTAATTGTTTTTTTTTACTTTTGGGAGCTGATAACTCAGCAGCTTCACAAAGTCCAAACTCATTTTACATTATTATATTGAATCTTGAATCTATATACTTTTAAAGAAACTTTGAAGAACACATAAAACTATATTTCAATTAATACAAACTAAGCAAAAACTCAAAAAAGACATACTGATACCTTATTTAAATAGAATCTTGAATCTATATACTTATATGTTTGAATTAAAGGCGTTTCTGGCTAACTTTTTCAAGCTCGCTACGCTTGTTTTTCATTAGTTACAAAGAAAAACCTTAGAAACCATAGGTAGCCACCCATTGACTCTATATTTTACATTAAAGCCGATCAACTGTTTAAAAATCACCATTACTTGACGAAAAATAAGACCCAAAACAATACCCAAAGAACTTCAACAAGATTGGTCAGGAGTTAAAGAAAAAGGTATGATTTTCAATCAATGATTAGGTATTTGAGTACTAGTGATATAGAAGAATATGTCCACAGAAAGTTTTTATTGCTTTTTTAAGTTTTGTTAGCTGATTGCTTTGCACCTTAACAAAATCCAACCCCATTATACATAATGTTTTGAATTTCATATCTAAATTTGTATCTCTAACCCCTGATATATCAGAAAATAATGCTTATATGAAAAAACGTTTATTCGTACGAATTAAAAACACATTTAACAAAACTTAGCTCTGATTTTTCAATCGTCAGTTAGACTATCAGAAGAATAAATGTCAATATAAAAAAAACTTTTATTCCTAGGAATAAGCTCTATCTGAGGTTTATCTGACTATTGAAAAATTGACCCTTAGTTGAATTTGCAATCTACAATTTTATCTTTAACTTTAATCGCAATCGTTTTTTTTTTGTTTAATTTAAAATTACAAACATAAGCTTGATAAATTTTGATTTGAAACAATTTTAAAGTAAAAAACTTTCTCACTTCTAATCAGCAGCTACTGAGCCAAGTTTGAAAACTTTATATACTAAGGGCCAATTTTTCAATAGTCAGTTAAACAGTCAGTTAGTACTTATTCCTAAGGATAAAGAAAAAATCAATTTTTCAACACGCAGGTATAGCTTATTCCTAAGAATAAAACTATCTGCTTCATTCAGAGACGAATAAAAATTATTCTAAGGAATAATCTAAACAAAAATATTGTGTCAGTTGTCAAAGCTGTTTTGAAAGAATTTTCAAAAAAATACAGTGGAAAACAAGAAAACAAAAACAATCATGAATAAAAATGACGTTTAATTTTAAATATTTTTGAATTTGACAATTTTTTTTTGTTATTCTGTAGAATAAATTATTCTTGATTGAAAAATTCAATGTTTTTATCTGATTGTTTATGAGCCTAATAACTTTATTCTTCGAACAGTTAACTGACTGTTTATTAGAAGATTGAAAAATTGGCTCTAAATAGATTTAGTTCCGAAATAAAAAACAAAAACTATTCTTATTCATATTACAGTCAACAAGCTGAAAATGCATTGCGTTATCTGCTCAGAAGAATTTAATTGCTTAAAAAAATTATTCATGCATTTGAAAATTCTACATGGTTGTGATAAAAAAAGCAATTTGAAATGCTTTGAAAAATCATGTCAACAAATATTTAATGGATTACCTTCATATAAAAAACATTTAAGCACCCATTTGAGGAACTTAGATACAATTGAAATCGAACCACCACTAAATATGAACTCTACGCATGATAATTTAAGCACAAAAGCTGGCAATTCTTCTAGTATTTTTGAAAACATGATACAAAATAATCCTTATTCATCAAATGAACAAGAACTACCAGTATCAAATGGCAGTGCAGAAAAAATGCAAGCGCCTTTACAAAGCATTATAGAAAACAGCATACTTCAATTCGTTCTAAGTCAATACAATAACAATAATTTTTCTAGAAAAGATGCATTTACCATACAAAAAGCTGCTGAGAATTTTATTATATCACCATTGCTAGATATAGTGCTTGCCATTGAAATGTGTGAGGAAGATAAAAAAAAAATAGAGAATGTTGTTAAAGAATATAGAAAAGTTATTAATGAATTAAATACTGAGTATAAGCTTGAAAAGTTCTTAGAAAATCGAGATTTATTTAAAAAACCAAAAGAATTTGACATTAACAGAGAAATTTCTCATATTATGAAAAACGGGCAGAGCATTTTAGAGGAAAAAGTAGAGAAGGGTATTCTTATGGACCTAAAATTTGAATTCCGAAAAATTTTTGAAAAACCAGAAAATCAAGAAGTACTTACAACTTTTTTGGATGAACATAGCAAGCCATCGAATATAAGAAATTTTATAAACGGAGAATTATGGAAACAAAAAAAAGCAATGTATGAAAATAAGAAGTTGGTACCATATTATCTGTTCACAGACGATTTCGAAGTAAATAATCCACTTGGAGCTCATAGTGGAGTTCATAAATTAACAGGAATATACTTTTCCATTCCTATATTCGAAAATTATTTTAAAGTCAGTGACATTTATCTGGCTGGCTTGATTAAGGCTCATGATATCAAAACATACGGAAATGATTTGACAATTTATAACCTTGTTCAAGAAATTATTTCTCTAGAAATTGAAGGAATTGACCTAATTCTTAATGGCCAGAAAACAACAATTTGCTTAGTAATGGGCCTAATTTTGGGAGATAATTTGGGACTTAACCAGATTCTTGAATTTAGTAAATCTTTCTCTTCTAACTACTACTGTAGGTTCTGTATAGCGCCAATTGCATCGACTAAAGTTATGTGCAAGGAAGATTCAACATTGATTAGAACTGAGGAAAATTATGATGAGAATTTATCTAAAGACTTTTCATCTACAGGAGTTTACAAAAACTCAATTTTGAATAAAATTCCTTCTTTTCATGTTGTAACTAATTTTTCCGTTGATCTTATGCATGATATTTTTGAGGGCGTTGCGCATTATAATCTGACACATGTAATACAACATTATATAAAAAACAAAGTATTTACGTTAGCTGAACTTAATGAATATAAGTTAGCATTTTCCTATGGAGATACTGAGAAAGGGAATGTTTTTAAGGATATTACTGTTCAACATTTGAAAAGAAAAAGACTGAATGCTTCAGCAAGAGAGATGTGGACATTTATTCACCATTTTCCTCTGATGATTGGTCACTTAATCCCAGTAAATGATGAAGTTTGGGAGTTCATCATTATTTTTATAAAAATGATTAATATATTGCTTTTACCACAGTGTAATGACAGCAAATTAGATGAACTTGAACATCTAATTGAAAAACACAATGAGTTATATCAAAATTTATTTGGCGATACTTTAAAACCTAAACATCACAATCTTATCCATTATCCTCGAATTATACGATATTCAGGACTTCCAAAATTTTATTGGTCATTTTTATTTGAAGCAAAACATCAAGAACTAAAATCATACAGTAGAGTTACATCCAGCCGTAAAAATATTTTACTTTCAATTGCAACGAAATTCCAATTCAAGTTCGCTTACCAAATTACTAAACCCAGGGACGATTTTCTTCAATTCTCCCATCATGATGAAATATCTTCTGTTGCTGAAAATATATCCGACCTAAGTTTCGATATATTAAATCTGAAATCAAAACATTTCGAAAAAATTGAATATCTAGGAACAGTCTATAAAAAGGGTTCTTACTTATCAATAACCAATAATTTAAATGTGATTTTTTTTATAATTACACGTATAATCATTTTAGATGCAAATAGAAAAATATACATGCTTTGCCAGGAAATACCAACAATATTTAACGATCATTATATCATTTTTCAAAAGAAGAAAAATTTATATTAAAATCAATTACAGCATTTGATGGACCACCGGTCCATTCTCATAAGATTCTTTATGCTGGTGAATTCATTCGCAAAAAACACTTTTTTTCATAGAAAACAACGACTTCAAAATGGATGCTGAATTACCAAGTAGTGAACTTGTTGATGGAAGTGACGTCGAAGTGAATCTTCAATCTGAACAAAGTTCAATAATTTATATGAACGAAAAAGGCGAATTATCATTAGTCAATCCCAATGATCCAAACCAATTAAACAGGGTTGAAGTTACAGTTCAAAATATCATTCCTCAAAAAGACGCTGAAACAAACGATGATGACTTAGAATTAGCCAATCTACTCATGTCGTGGGAACTCTATGACCAACTTTACAAATTTCTTAAAGGTTAAATCTCTTTTTTTATTTTATAGCCTGTTTCGACTTGAGCTGAAAAGGGATAATTTCGCAAATCGTCGCCGTTCAATGAAAACTCCCTAAGTCCATTTTTCGTTTATGGAGAAATTGCATTAGAAATTGGTTATCCAATATTAAAGATCCAAAAATGATTTAAGCTGAGTGTTTCTTTGCATTTTGGTAAAATAATTTTTTTTATAGAATTGAAAAATTAAGCTTCCGTTATTGGTTAACTTGAAAAATTTAATAAAAATCGAAAGTTACTTAGGGAGTTTTCATTGAACGGCGACGAAATGATCTCATTTCGGATGTTAAATTTTTTTAAAGTAAATTATCTCATTTGGAAACTCATTTTATAGAAATCATTTGCTCTGGTCGAAACAGGCTATTAGAAATCTAACCCAAAATACTTGTATTTGACAGACAAGAAAATCAACATTGAGGGGTTGAAATGCATGAAGGAAAGACATATCGACCAAATATTCTTGGAATTCCCAGACTTCAACACAAAAATGATCTTCGAGTCTAAATTAGGAATTTGGCAAAACGAAAATGTAAGCAAAACTTACTTTTCCAAATATGCATTCAGTTTAATTTTTCTTTTTTAAACAGGGAGTTTTTACTGTGAGTCCGAGGCCCGTTAATAAATTGACCAATCAACACTCAGTAGAATCGTGGGTTAACACTTTGAGTAGTCCATCGCCAACAAGTAGTTCATCGGATTCTGATGTAAGGTACCAGGTATATAATATAGATGGCAAAAAAAAAAAAAAAATTTAATTTATTTTAATACATATAGATATAATTGTTTAATATTTTAATAAATAGACTAGGATATTCAAATTATGACATCTTGCACTCATTTAATAGATACAAAAGAGATCAGAACGAACATTTTTTTTTTTAAACCTAGAATGATAATCACATTTTTATATGTCTCAGAGAACGGAGATTATCTTTCTAGGGTTTCCAGGGATTTTATTTAGAAAATAATTTAAATATTGGCTATGCAACTCTGTTACATGGAGTGTTGCCTCCATCATCGCAGCAGTTTAATGGTAAATTGAAGAAATTTACAATTGAAGATTCAAGATCTTCTTTCACTCTGGAAGTGGAATATGCAGGCCAGGTCGAACCTATGCTAAAAATAAAAAGGGAGGAATGTTTAAAATCGAAAACAAAACTTCAGCCCCTAATAATTGTTGTTGGTGAGAGATTTCATTATAATAATTTTTATGTGTCCTTGGACAATATTATGTTTAAATTAGATACTTATTTGGACTGCATTATTTTTTATTTAAAGCTTGTTTATGTATTAAAAATATTCAATACCTTCCACAGTGTTTTTCGGTATGGGTTTTTATACAAATATTTTTCTTTAATATTCAAGACGGTAAAAAAATACCTTCTGT
Source organism: Episyrphus balteatus (assembly GCF_945859705.1). NCBI lineage: Eukaryota > Metazoa > Arthropoda > Insecta > Diptera > Syrphidae > Episyrphus > Episyrphus balteatus. The sequence goes on from NC_079136.1 coordinate 13,067,478, forward strand.
TTCCACTTTATTAAATGATATCAATGCATTAATTAATTAAATCATATCAATGGTAAATTGAAGAAATTCACAATTGAAGATTCAAGATCTTCTTTCACTCTGGAAGTGGAATATGCAAGCCAGATTGAATCTTTGCTTAGAATAAAACGGGAGGAATGGTAATATTTTTTATTTAAAGCTTGTTTATGTATTAAAAATATTCAATACCTTCCACAGTGTTTTTCGGTATGGGTTTTTATACAAATATTTTTCTTTAATATTCAAGACGGTAAAAAAATACCTTCTGTTTCCACTTTATTAAATAATATCAATGCATTAATTAATTAAATCATATCAATGGTAAATTGAAGAAATTCACAATTGAAGATTCAAGATCTTCTTTCACTCTGGAAGTGGAATATGCAAGCCAGATTGAACCTTTGCTTAGAATAAAACGGGAGGAATGGTAATATTTTTTATTTAAAGCTTGTTTATGTATTAAAAATATTCAATACCTTCCACAGTGTTTTTCGGGGGTTGGGGTCAAAATTCTGCCGGGGTCAAAATTCTTTTGTCAAAATTCTGCTTTCAAAATTCTGTTTTACAAAATTCTGCTTTCAAAATTCTGCTTTTCAAAATTCTGTTTTTCAAAATTCTGTTTTTCAAAATTCTGCTTTTCAAAATTCTGTTTTTCAAAATTCTGCAAAAAAATTAAAAAAGGGTTTGGAAAATGTTAAAAAGCGCGCGCTTTTTAACATTTTCCAAACCCTTTTTTAATTTTTTGCAAAAATTTGTAAAATCATCTTCTTGAAAAATTTTCTGCTTATTTGATTACTTACCTTCATAATTTGTCATTCTTTGAAAGCAAATTCATTTTTGTTTTATAAATAAATAAATTTGAAAATATTAAGAAAATGTTTTTACATTTCATACATTCATACATTTCCGAAAATAATTAAAATTTTTTTAATTTATAAAATAAAGATGAATATTCAAAAATTTGAATAAAAAAAGGAATATTTTGTATCAAACAACATCGGTTCCAATAAGTTAAACATAGATTTTATTTGAAAGAAAGTCAGTCTATGCATTTTAAAAAATATTTGCGACACTTAAACAAAAAAATTTAGGAAAGTACCAATGTTGAATTACATGAGGTGTATTTTTCTTTAGTCAGCGCATATGCTATAAAAAAAAAAACAGAATTGGCAGAATTTTTTTGTTCAATTATAATGCTGGCAGAATTTTGAAAAGCAGAATTTTAAAAAGCAGAATTTTGAAAAGCAGAATACAAAAAAAGCAGAATTTTGAAAAACAGAATTTTCGTTAAAAAAGCAGAATTTTGAAAAGCAGAATTTTGAAGCCAGAATTTTGACCCGATCCCGTTTTTCGGTATGGGTTTTTATACAAATATTTTTCTTTAATATTCAAGACGGTAAAAAAATACCTTCTGTTTCCACTTTATTAAATGATATCAATGCATTAATTAATTAAATCATATCAATGGTAAATTGAAGAAATTCACAATTGAAGATTCAAGATCTTCTTTCACTCTGGAAGTGGAATATGCAAGCCAGATTGAACCTTTGCTTAGAATAAAACGGGAGGAATGGTAATATTTTTTATTTAAAGCTTGTTTATGTATTAAAAATATTCAATACCTTCCACAGTGTTTTTCGGTATGGGTTTTTATACAAATATTTTTCTTTAATATTCAAGACGGTAAAAAAATACCTTCTGTTTCCACTTTATTAAATGATATCAATGCATTAATTAATTAAATCATATCAATGGTAAATTGAAGAAATTCACAATTGAAGATTCAAGATCTTCTTTTACTCTGGAAATGGAATATGCAAGCCAGATTGAACCTTTGCTTAGAATAAAACGGGAGGAATGGTATCCTTGGACAATATTAAATTTAAATTAAATACATATTTAGACTGTATTAATTTTTATTTAAAGCTTGTATATGTATTAAATATTCAATACCCTCCACAGTGTTTATTTTATGCCACGTATTCTTATTCAAAAACATTTTTTCTTCAATATTCAAGACGGTACAAAATTCCTTTTTTAAATTCATTAGTACTTTAAATGATTTACGTTATCAGTAACTCTATTTGAAAAAAATTTTTTTGAATGCAATTTGATTGTATGAAATCCTTCATCATCAAAGCATTTAAAAAACTGACTGTTCAAAAAAGATTTTTCACTTTCGAAGCGCCAGCCAAATATAACCCATCCTGCAAAGGAAAAGAAAAAATGTTTTAAAATCGAATATGAAACTTTAGTAGTAATGAGTGAAAAATCGATTATTTAATTTTAGGTAACTGTACTAGAAATTTTGAAGAAAACAGAACAGGGCAGAGCAATTTTAGAATCCTATCGCCTCAAAAATTGTTTGACTCCAGAGGATCGAACAAATTTGGTCCACAAAATTGTCCAATATTTTACTGAAAATAAAAAGAAAATGACGGTTAAGAGGTGTGAAATCTTGGCAGAGGAAATCGTAAAAATTTTTCCTACAGAAAACTTGGTTGGTTTTTTGGGGGTTCAAACTAAATTCGCTTTATATTATAAACTTTAATTACAGGGTTCGTACTTTGTTCGAGGGTTTAACAAAATCCCCCCCAAGGGTAAACTGTACGACCGATATAGAGGACAACGAAGATCTCTAAAGCAGCTCTATAAAACTGATCCCACGTCATCAAAGAAAGTTAAACTGGCAGAAGTGGAAGATAATTCCAAAGAGGATTGTGATGAAGAACCAATAAACGAGACCGAGATGCAAAGGGTTTGCGACGAGCTGAAACAAAACCGGGACTGGGAAACAGTTACTAAACAATGGAAACAAACTATGCCATTCAGGAGGGATATGATTTCCCAAAGCTCTGACATTGACCTCCAGACAGTCCTTCAGGAGTGGCCGCTTTACAAATATTCACGAGCGCCAGAACTGGTAAGAACATTCGTTTTTAATAGGTTTTTATAAGATCAAAAAGCGTAGAGCGCATTTTGTTAAAGCGCTCGACGCTTTCTGATGTAACCATTTTTGATATAAGCCAATTAAATTAGGATAAAAGAGTATTTTCAGTTATATAAACTGTGTATATATTTTATATCACTAAAAAATTTCTTCAACTTTAATTAATTACATTGATGTACACAATATCTATAATCTTCTACATAATAGTATGTTTTATTCTGTCTATTAACAGATTGCCATGGATTACAATTTTATAAAACCGAATAATGGGTTCGACTTCACCAAATGGGAACAATTTTCGAAAATAGCCCTAGAATTGTTCACAGCGAGGATCAAGTGCAGCGCTCTTAAATCATTCCTCAATGAATTCAGGGAGAATATTGACGACCTTGACATAGGTAGAACCTTGTTGAAGTTATACTTCTTATGGGAGGGTGGGTATGAAAATTTACTTTTTGACAAGAATGTCAAAGGGATTATGACGCGATCACCCTGGGTAGCAGGGCTGTCGTTTCACCTTTAGAGTAGGCAGTACTTTAGTATTTAAAAATGCAGTACGCCGCAGTACGGCAAACATAAAACACACAACACGTTGCAAGTTACATGTTTCATGTGGCAAGTTGCATGTGGCAAGTCGTATGTGGCAAGTTGCATGTGGCAAGTTGCGTGTGGCAAGTTGCATGTGGCAAGTTGCCTGTGGCAAGTTGCATGTGGCAAGTTACATGTGGCAAGTTGCATGTGGTAATTTCCATGTGGCAAGTTGCCAGGGTTGCAAACTCAGATTTCAGCTCAGCTCACAGCTCAGCTCAAATTTGAGCTAGGTACCATAGCTTAGCTCATTTGAGCTGAGATGAAAGTGAGCGCCCCAACTTCCAACGCCTATATCTCGGAATTTTGAAGAAAATGAAAAAAAAAATGTTGATGCCAAAAGGTAGCGGGGACTCAAACCTACATTTGGGTATAACTCTCATCCCTGTAGGTCCACGCGTTCTCAAACCGGGAGAACTTAAAAGTAAAAAAAAAAATAGGCACGATTCTGAAAAAATAGGCATGATGTGGCGGTTAAGCATGGAAGGCGATTTTTTTAAAATCTGACAATGTGCGAAGCGTAGGCCCATGACACAAGCTATCATTTAGCATCACTCCCAAAAATTGCTCTCAAGCGGTTTAGCTTCCAGGAGCGTTCAAAGATACGGGGATTTTTCGAAAAAAAATTTTACCCCAACTTTCAAACGCGATTTTCTCGGAATTTTGAAAAAAATTGAAAAACCGGATTATACCACTATCGGGTAGCTGAGAATATAAGCTTTCATATGGCACCACTCTCCTGTCTCTAGATCAAAGCCTTCCAACACCTATATCGCGGAATTTTGAAGAAAATGAAAATAAAATTTTTGATGCCAAAAGGTAGCGGGGACTCAAACCTACATTTGGGTACAACTCCCATCCCTGTAGGTCCACGCGTTCTCAAACCGGGAGAACTTAAAAGTAAAAAAAAAATAGGCACGATTCTGAAAAAATAGGCATGATGTGGCGGTTTAACATGGAAGGCGATTTTTTAAAAATCTGAAAATGTGCAAAGCGTAGGCCCATGACACAAGCTATCATTTAGCATCACTCCCAAAAATTGCTCTCAAGCGGTTTAGCTTCCAGGAGCGTTCAAAGATACGGGGATTTTTCGAAAAAAAATTTTACCCCAACTTTCAAACGCGATTTTCTCGGAATTTTGAAAAAATCGAAAAACCGGATTGTACCGGAATTTTTTTTATGATAAAAAAAGAAATATTTTACTAAAAAAATGGAAATATATTTACTATTAAAAAAACCAAGAGAAAAGATCACGAAAAATTATCTCCTTATTTATAAAAATATTCTATGAAATAAATTTCACAGAATAAATTGAAGACTACAAAGACGCAAGGAGGATGAAAGAATTAATTTATTGTTCACTTGATAAAAATGTAAAAAAACGAATTGTGGATTAATTAATTTAATAATAGAAGTTAAAAATATCAAATAAAATTCATTTACATATACTGAATGAGAAGTATAACTTCAGTCGCGTGTACATGTGTACACACACTCTTTTTTTTTTATTTAAACTCTTTTTTTTTTAAATTCTGTTTTATTTTAATTTTTTAATTATTTTTTACTTATGACGTATTAATTTATTTTCAGATAACGTCAATATTGGCTATGCAACTCTGTTACATGGAGTGTTGCCTCCATCATCGCAGCAGTTTAATGGTAAATTGAAGAAATTTACAATTGAAGATTCAAAATCATCTTTCACTCTGGAAGTGGAATGTGCAGGCCAGGTCGAACCTATGCTAAAAATAAAAAGGGAGGAATGTTTAAAATCGAAAACAAAACTTCAGCCCCTAATAATTGTTGTTGGTGAGAGATTTCATTATAATAATTTTTATGTGTCCTTGGAAAATATTATGTTTAAATTAGATACTTATTTGGACTGCATTATTTTTTATTTAAAGCTCGTTTATGTATTAAATATTCAATACCCTCCACAGTGTTTTTCGGTATGGGTTTTTATACAAATGTTTTTCTTTAATATTCAAGACGGTAAAAAAATACCTTCTGTTTCAACTTTACTAAATGATATAAATGCATTAATTAATTAAATTATATCAATGTATTATTTTGTACAGTCCATGTTCTACATATACAGTACTGGACAAAATAAAATACGCACTATCCGAACTTTCACATTTATGCTATTCTCGCTCCCCAAGTTATCAATAAAATAATCTTTAGTGAGAACTTAAATTAAGAACTTAAATTATTTTCTCTCTCGTTTCAAGCATTTTTTACATTATTTCGACAGAACCGTATAAGGATAGTATTAGACTTTCTTAATCACTACTTTAGATTATTTTATTGATAACTTGGGGAGCGAGAATAGCATAAATGTGAAAGTTCGGATAGTGCGTATTTTATTTTGTCCAGTACTGTATTTAATGTATTGCTGAAGTGAGTTTGTAAAAAGAAAGCATGTTCTTCCATTAAAAAATCTAAGAGTAATTTATATTTAATCTAAGAGTAATTTATGTTTAAACAAACAAAACGAAAATAAATTATATTTATAATTATAAAATTACATGATTTTTTTCTTTTTTTCAAAAAGGATTTTTTTCAGCTATGGATTCACCTAAGGAAATAGGTAAAAATTACCTAGGAATAAGGTAATTCACCTAAGGAACTAGGTAAAGATTACCTAGGAATAAGGTAAAATCTGCCTAGGAATAAGGTAATTCACCTTAGGAAATAGGTAAAAATTACCTAGGAATAAGGTAATTCACCTAAGGAACTAGGTAAAGATTACCTAGGAATAAGGTAAAATCTGCCTAGGAATAAGGTAATTCACCTTAGGAAATAGGTAAAAATTACCTAGGAATAAGGTAATTCACCTAAGGAAATAGGTAAAGATTACCTAGGAATAAGGTAAAATCTGCCTAGGAATAAGGTAATTCACCTTAGGAAATAGGTAAAAATTACCTAGGAATAAGGTAAAATCTGCCTAGGAATAAGGTAATTCACCTTAGGAAATAGGTAAAATCTGCCTAGGAATAAGGTAATTCACCTAAGGAAATAGGTAAAAATTACCTAGGAATAAGGTAAAATCTGCCTAGGAATAAGGTAATTCACCTTAGGAAATAGGTAAAATTAGCCTAGGAATAAGCTAATTCACCTTAGGAAATAGGTAAAATCTGCCTAGGAATAAGCTAAATCACCTTAGAAACTAGGTAAAATCTGCCTAGGAATAAGCTAAATCAACCTAGAAACTAGGTAAAATCTGCCTAGGCCTAAGCTAAATCACCTTAGAAACTAGGTAAAATCAGCCTAGGACTAAGGTAATTCACCTTAGGAAATAGGTAAAATTGAATTCCGAAAATGTAATTCACCTTAGGAAATAGGTAAAATCTGCCTAGGAATAAGCTAAATCACCTTAGAAACTAGGTAAAATCTGCCTAGGAATAAGCTAAATCACCCTAGAAACTAGGTAAAATCTGCCTAGGCCTAAGCTAAATCACCTTAGAAACTAGGTAAAATCAGCCTAGGACTAAGGTAATTCACCTTAGGAAATAGGTAAAATTGAATTCCGAAAATGTAATTCACCTTAGGAAATAGGTAAAATCTGCCTAGGAATAAGCTAAATCACCTTAGAAACAAGGTAAAATCTGCCTAGGAATAAGCTAAATCACCCTAGAAACTAGGTAAAATCTGCCTAGGCCTAAGCTAAATCACCTTAGAAACTAGGTAAAATCAGCCTAGGACTAAGGTAATTCACCTTAGGAAATAGGTAAAATTGAATTCGGAATATGTAATTCACCTTAGGAAATAGGTAAAATCTGCCTAGGCCTAAGCTAAATCACCTTAGAAACTAGGTAAAATCTGCCTAGGCCTAAGCTAAATCACCTTAGAAACTAGGTAAAATCTGCCTAGGCCTAAGCTAAATCACCTTAGAAAATACGTAAAATCAACCTAGGACTAAGCTAATTTACCTTAGGAAATAGGTAAAACTTCGGAGGGGAAATTTTAAATCACCTTAGGAAATAGGTAAGATAGGTAAATTTTATGTTAGGATTTAGGTAAATTTGAAAATTTTCGATTTGCCTTAGGAAAATAGGCAGAATTAGCCTAGGACTAAGCTACCCCAAAATTGCCTTAGTCCTAAGCAGAGTTAGCCCCCGAAATAGGCTAATTTTACACCGAAATCTGGGTGTATCATCTAACTCGTATATTATCTCGTTTTCTACAAAATCTGGTGGATCAGTTCGATTTTCATTTCGTTTTTCAATATTCTTTTGTTTGTTTCTTAAGCTAAGACCATGAATAAGTTTCGTCAATTTTTTATAGTCTTCTACATGCTGAACTAATGGCGTTTTCGATTGGCTCTCCGGAAGCGTCCGGAATCATTCAGAAGCCTTCTGAAAGTGTTTTATTCGCACAAAACTGACAGACAGAACGCTTCTGAGAAGAGAAATTCTCTTCTCGATTTCAAAACAGAATCCAATCAAAAAGCACTAATACATATATACTCACATGTCAAATAAACACTCAATCATGTTTTTTATTGTTTTTCATTCACTTTTTTTTTTATTTTTTGAAATTAATTTGTTAATTTACTTTCAAACAATGCAATTATGCTTTTAAAATATTCTAAAAACGTTTAAAAAAACGAATTCCACATTAATTTGTTGAACATTAGGCACAATTTTCTTTTAATATAAATTATTTTTCAAATCCTATGCCATATTTGACATTTTGAATTTCAAATAAAAACAAACATAAACAAAAAAAAACAAAATTGAGTGGAAGCGATTCAAACTGTTTTATTGGATTTCAGAATGAGTGAATCCTTGAGTGTTTCCAATCGAAAACGACATAACGTCGGTGAAACCAGAAAAGTGTGTAACTCCAAATTTTCTGAAAATTAGATTTGAATGCGATCTGTTAGACAAACCTGATATCTACCGTTCCTTAAACTGAGAATCCCCTTAAAGTTCATAGTTTTTATTTTATTAGCAAATTAGAAAATGAAAACTCATACAAATGCCGTCAAAACGATTTTGTTTTTTTGCTCTCCTATAAAATTTGCTAAAATGGAGTTACACACTTTTCTGGTTTCACCGACGATAAGTATTCCTGCTCTGTTTTGGAATTTTCTTTCGTAAATAAAGGGTTTCTTTTACTTATATGACCGTTGAGTAATTCAAAAGGTGTCAATTTTGTAGCAGAGTGTACACTGTTGTTATATGTATTTACTGCCTCGTCAATAACTTCACCAATTGGTTTGTTGTTGTTTTGTGATTTGATAATTCTGATAATTTCGGTTAGGGTAGAGTGAAATCTTTCTATAGGAGAATTACCATTAGAGCTTTTGGCGGATATTGTATGATGGTTAATCATATGAATATCCAAAAACTCTTTGAAGGTAGAAGAGATGAACTCACTGCCATTATCTGAGACCAACAATTTGGGTATACCATGATGAGAAAAGAAGTGTTTCAACGATTTTATAATGTTAATACTGTTTCGAGCCGAAATTAAATAAACACATGCAAATTTACTAAATTTATCTATAATGGTGAAGAAATTTTGTTTACAAACGGAGTAGATATCAACGTGAACAATTTCTAATGGCATAGACGGTGTTTGAGTTACTTCGAATTTTAAAGGTTCCCTTTTGCGATCATATTTCTGTTTTTGACATATTTCACAACTGTTTATTGTGGAAGTTATTGTGTGTTTCATATTAGGAAAATAATATTTTCTTTTCAAATGATTAAAGGTCTCAATTATACCTCTATGATTCGAACATTTGTGATAGTCCCTTATAATATTTTCTTGTGTGTCTTTTTCAGTAACATCTTCTAGAAAAATGTTACATCTAACTAGTTTTAAATGTTTGTTACTGCTAAAATAACTTGAATAGACAGATTGTACGGTTTTAAATGTGGTATCATCAGTAAGTATGGCTGATACTCTTTTTGTACTAAGAAAATCTTTAAAAATATTAACGATGACATTTTCGTCATTTATTTTGCTATGTTCGATTATAATTCTTTTCTTTCTTTTAAATAAAATGGTTAATTTTGGGTTTATTTTGGTCTTTTTCTCATTATATTTTAAAATTATTTGATTAGAAAACTCATTTAGAGGGCGCTCCGATATAGGTATCCCGTCGTTCAAGTTCTCTTGTGCAGAATGTAAAGTAGATATTTTGTCTTGTTCATCATAATTGTTTTGAACAGATATTAATTCCAAATTTTCAATATTGTTCCCTTGGTTAATATTTATTTCTTTTCTTGATAGAGCGTCAGCATTAGAGTTTTGTTTTCCTTTCTGTTCTGGGACAACGAACATTTTCGAAATCAAATTGGGTTTAAAACTAAATGGAATTTTTACCTTTTCTGTTTCTAAGAATGAATTTTTTAAATCTATTTTCATAGCAAGTTTTGTCATTATATCGGTTCCAATGAGCCCATCGAAATAATTGTGGAACTTAAAAAGCAAAAAATTTAGAGTTTCATCTGTTTTAAATTCCAATAAGTTCTGTACATTTATTTGTTTATTTACTTGTACTTTATCAAAGATAGTTTTGATTTGTAACGGTTTAATGCACTTTATTTTTTCATTTTCGATAACTTCTGGATTAATAAAGGATTTGTTACTTCCTGTATCTATTAAAAATTTTAATTGTTTTTTGTATAAACTCTTAATAATTATGTAAGGTAGAAGGTTTGTATTATGGTTGTTTAAATCTAAATACCCAACTGATTGTCCGAGGTTTTCATAGTTTTCTTCAACTTGACTTTCAATATTAAAAGTTTGTCCATTCCTATTAGTTCTTCTACTTGTAGTTCCACTATATGTGTCCATTGGCTCTGGAGGTGTACTTCTGCTTAAATTAGATTGACGGCTTTGAATAGAACTACTATTGTTAGGTCTAAAGTTATTGATCTGTCTGGAGTTATTTTCTTGTCTAAATCTTTGGTCTTGTCTATTATCTGAATTTTGTCTTGAATAATCTGGAATGTTTTCTTGCCTATAGTTTGTATTTTGTCTGAAATTATTTTGTGAAAGGTCATTGTTATGGTTTTCTCTTGTTATGTTTTGACTAGATTGGTATTGATTGTATGGTTGTTGGAATCTTTGAGTGTAAGTATTAGTATTTGCAAAAAAGGTTCGTCTGTTTTGAAATCTGGGTGTTTGTGGAATCTGTGACCTATATTGGGAGTTTTGGAAATAATAGTAATTTTCTTCATGTTGACAAAAGTTAAAAGCATCAATTAGTTTTGTGGGTCGCATTGACCTAACAGTTGAACCTAAAGGCTCTCTTAGACCGGACAAAAAGATGTTAAGACCCATTTCTTGATAAAGGTTTTGCTTTGCTTCGACAACACTCAAATTTGTTTCATGAACCTTTATGTGATTGATCATCGCAGAAAGTGTTTCAATTACCCTTGAATAATAGGTTTCTACCGATGATTGATTCTGTCGGAGCTGGTGCAAATCCCTTATCAAGCTAGTTTCGTTTCTTTTATCCGCGTAATGAATAAGCAAATTATTTTTAATATCTTCCCAATTCACATCAGTTCCATACATATTAAGAGCTTCGTTAGCTGGGCCAACAACCTTATTTCGTATGGCTCTTAAAACAACTTTTTTATATGCAGGATTTGAATTCAATTGAGGCATAAGTTCTAAAATTTCCTCTACATTACTGATGAAGTCAAACAATAACCGTTTATTTCCATCAAAAGTTGGAACATCTTTAATTGCATCCGGAATTCTAAGGGAATTAAAGATATCAACTGCTGTATTGGAAAACATGATCGACTTTGAATCTTGATTCGTTAGTGATTCAACAGATTTGCTCAATGAAAGATTATATTGCAAAACTTTTTTATTTAATGTTAGATCTCTTTTAATCCAACTGGGACAAAAAAGGCGACTTCTAACTTTATTGTTTTGAGATTTTGATTTTGGGATAGGTGGCATAGAAAAACCGATAAAAATGCACAAAATTGACTTACCCACTAATCTTCCTTTATGTAATTTATAGTTTCCTTGTTGTTGTTGCTTCGAGTTATAAATGTTTAGTATCCTTTCTTTCGTTTTTCTATTTTTGTTTTATTTTATGGTTTCTTTTTTCTCTTTTCTTATTTGTTTGATCACGGTGCTTATTTTGTTTTATAGCTTCCTTTTTTTTCTTATTTTCGGGTCCACGGAGCTTAAGATTTGAAAACCACCACTTCAATATTCCGTTGAGGTGTGCTCCAACTTGTATCCAGTCCTTGTTTAGCTACTTAAGGATTTTCACTAGTAGGTCTTCTGGATGCAATATTCCCAGTCCGACTGCGCCAGTTATAGATGTTACGTTAGTAACGATTTATTTATTTTGTTAAATTTACAAAATAAGTATTTAATTCAATTTTAATTTTTTTCAAATTTTAATTTATTTTTATAAAATTTTAAATTGAGTCTATTCTCAAGTAATTAATATTTGTTAATAAATTTTCATAGACATTTTTAAAAAAGTATACTAATATAAAATTAAGTTTAAAACATAATTATAGGAACAAAGTTAAGTTTAACATATTTATTATATTGGCTTTAAATAATCCCAGTCTTGTTCTGTGGATATGTACATTTGTACATATGTAACTCGTGCATATAGATAAATTTTGATAACTTTACAGCCTGTCATGTAAAGTTACCCCATTTGATCGGAAAAGGATTTTGAACATCTCTGGATTAAGTAAGCCTTATGTTTAGCTTCTATGTTTTCTTAGGTACCATAAGATTTTAAGTTCATTTATGAATAATTTTCCATATGATTAAATAATTCAAATCTCTCAAGTTCACCTAAGTAATTGCCTTGAAATCATATCATCGATATACAACACCCGAACAAAGAGAAGCTGAATTCGTTCATAAGTTTGAAAACCTTTTATCTTTATTCAAAACACTAACAGTATCGTGGAATTTGAACTACAAAAGAGGTTTCTTACGAAATCAAGTCGTTTTGTGAATTGCATCAGTTTTTGTCAAAACATTTACCTTAAAGACTTCTTTCGATTTCATCCTCTGATGTATGATGGATTTATGTTTTTGAAATCATTTGTGTTTTGCACTAAAATATTTAAATTTCTTACTAATCGTATTAACTTAAATGTGCTTGTGGTTTCATAGCAAAGATTAAACACAAATCATCCTTAAAATTTACTGTGAAAACTCTTTACACAACTTCCAAGAATTTCAAAATCTCCTTCGAGCATCTTTCATGCACAATATTCTGAATATCTACACCACAAGGATTCTCTATATATATATTTTGCATGAACGAAAGTTTTGTTTATATTTTTGTTGATAAAGACAAACACACACAGATACACAATCATGATTCCAAGAATTTTTCGCTAAGGCAGCAGGTGATTTTGTATAAAATTCTTCGAACTCAACAGGACACGATTTATGCAAACAGAAGCAAACGATTTATGTTAAAAGAAAATGTTTATGCAAACCAAAAGAGAACTGTGCCTAAACATTAAAAATCTGTGCATAATGTCAAATGCGTGTGTGTGGTTGGTATAAATAGTTCTTGTGTCCCCTTAGTGCTGATTCATATAGGACAAAGACTTACCATATTTGCATTAAATTAATTCACATAGCTATTCAGTAAAGTCTAGGCTAGGACATGTGAAGAATTTTGTGCTAAGAAAAGACAAAGTTCGTTGATTTATTCAGATTGAGTTGGTAGATTATTTGGTGGAGGAACTTTTATTTTTTTTTTATGTACAAAGTTTTCTATGCAAAAACAAAATCTAAAAAGTTATCTAGAGAGTTAAAGACTTGGGTTTTATGTAAATGCATATAAATGAACTGCCTTGTTTGTAATGGTTAAGGCCCAATTTTCGGAATGAATTCAGTAATGTGATAATTTATCATAAAATTTGTCAATATATAATATATCGATTTTTTTGTTCAAGAAAAATATTGGTGTTTTTTTTACTTGAATATCGCTTTTGTTTTGCATTTTGAACATTTTCTTGTTTGACCTTACTACAAAGATTTGACGAATGACGAACGTGAAACAGCAGAGTTCTCATTTTAAAAGTGGCAACCCAAATTTTTACTTTTTTGTATCAACTGTTACAATATTAAAAGAAACACATTCAATCTCTATTGAGTTTAACAAGGAACTAACTTTATTAAAAGCGAAATAAGAAAGAATATAAAGTAACATAGTAATTCAAATCATAAAGCTTTAGTATAAGAGAAAGAGTTCATTTAATAGTACAGAGTATTGTATTGCGAGTTGCCATTAGAGTACAAATTCAAATTATCTTCAATACTTCCCCTCAACACAATATCTCTTAAAAACACATTTTAATTAATTACTTAATCCTAGTTTTGCAAATAACTTTAAATGTTTTGATTTATTTAATATTTTAGTGAATATATCAGCAATCATTTCAGATGTAGGTACATATTCTAATTTTATCAAAGATTTGTTATATATCTCACGAATATAATGATATTTTATATCTATGTGCTTCGATCTTGAATGAAACACTGGATTTCTTACTAAGTGTTGCGCGCTCAGATTATCTCCGCACAATTCAGTTGGCCCGTTCACGATAGAGCCAAATCCCATTTCAGTAAGTAATCTTCGAAGGTAAACAGTTTCTTTAGATGCAGCCACCAGCGCCATATACTCGGCTTCGGTACTGCTTAATGCCACAGTAGACTGCTTACGCGACTCCCAAGTCACAACACCACCAGCCAAGAAAAATGCGTAACCAGTATATGATTTTCGGTCATCGCAACTGCCAGCCCAATCGGCATCTGCATACCCTTTCAGTAGCTCACCAGTTTTCTTAAAAGAAAGTTTAAAATTAGATGTACAATTTAAATACCTCAACAAATGTTTTGCAGCGGTCAAATGTTCCTTGTGCGGCTCTATGTTAAATTGAGCCAACTTACTAACAGCGTGCATGATGTCAGGTCTAGTTGTTATGGCAAGATACATCATAGACCCAACCAAAGATTGGTATTCCTTGGCATCCACCTTGGTACACGAAGTCTTAGAACATTTTATTAGCTTTTCACCGGGATCCATAGGAGTGTTACATTTTCTGGTTGAAATCATCCCGTACTTCGACAACAGGTTCTTAATATACTGCTCATGTGAAAGTGTTATTGATCCAGTATTCTTGTCACGGCTTATCTCAACGCCTAAGAAAAA